>NC_136930.1:39326427-40018578 GCF_949752795.1 Hyperoodon ampullatus
AAAGAGATGCAGATTAGCAACTTTAGAATGTGGGAACAATAATTTTCCGCCAAAATTTATTGTCGAAGAAGTATGCAATTTTTTGCTTTGTTCTGGAATTTTGTCATAATGAGGCAGTCATTTGTCTCTTAGACCTTTCCTTCTCAGCTCCCCACCACCCCACCCTATTGGTGAAATAGGTACCTGTGTCAAAGAGCTAATAAGGGGTCTTCCTTACAGGCCTCATTGCAAGCAAAGGCTTAATGGGCTTGGACAGCATGGCAGGCTGGTAAGAGGCAGGGTGAGCCAAGGGCAAGACATCGACCCCACTTTAGACTTTGCCCTGCATTCAGTTCCTAAGATTGTGCTTTTGGCCGTTGTACCAATGAAAACTTAACAGCTAGCAAACCTTTATCTAATTCTTATCAAATGTTATTGGAAAATATAATCAACAAAAAATAAAACTAACTGAATGTGGTAAAATTTGTTACACATGAAAAACTCAAAAATTAAAAATGGGAAACAGACTTGGTAGAAATAGTTTTATTAAAACAAAATCAACAGTATCTATTGGAGACCTTCAAGATGGTGGAAGAGTAAGACCTGGAGATCACCTTCCCCCAAAAAATATATCAGAAATACATCTACATGTGGAACAGCTCCTACAGATCACCTACTGAACGCTGGCAGAAGACCTCAGACTTCCCAAAAGGCAAGAAACGCCCCACATACCTGGGTGGGGAAAAGAAAAAAGAGAAAACAGAGACAAAAGGATAGGGACGGGACCTGCACCAGTGGGAGGGAGCCATGAAGGAGGAAAGGTTTCCACACACTAGGAAGCCCCTTCACTGGCGGAGATGGGGGATGGGCGGAGGGAAACTTCAGAGCCACGGAGGAGAGCGCAGCAACAGGGGTGCAGAGGGCAAAGCGGAGAGATTCCCGCACAGAGGATCGGTGCCGACCAGCACTCACCAGCCCGAGAGGCTTGTCTGCTCACCCGCCGGGGTGGGCGGGGCTGGAAGCTAAAGCTTGGGCTTCAGTCAGATCGCAGGGAGAGGACTGGGGTTGGCGGCGTGAACACAGCCTGAAGGGGTTAGTGCACCACGCCTGGCCGGTAGGGAATCCGGGAAAAAGTCTGGAGCTGCCGAAGAGGCAAGAGACATTTTCTTGCCTCTTTGTTTCCTGGTGCGTGAAGAGAGGGGATTAAGGGCACCGCTTAAAGGAGCTCCAGAGACGCGCACGAGCCGTGGCTAACAGCGCAGACCCCAGAGACGGGCATGAGACGCTAAGGCTGCTGCGGCCACCAAGAAGCCTGTGTACCAGCACAGGTCACTGTCCACACTGTCCCTCCCGGGAACCTGTACAGTCTGCCACTGCTGGGGTCCCGGGATACAGGGACAACTTCCCCGAGAGAACGCTCGGCGCGCCTCAGGCTGGTGCAACGTTACACCGGCCTCTGCTGCCGCAGGCTCGCCCCGCACTCCGTACCCCTCAGTCCCCCTGGCCTGAGTGAGCCAGAGCCCCCGAATCAGCTGCTCCTTTAACCCCGTCCTGTCTGAGAGAAGAACAGATGCCCTCAGGTGACCTACACGCAGAGGTGGGGCCAAATCCAAAGCTGAGCCCCGGGAGCTGTGCGAACAAAGAAGAGAAAGGGAAATCTCTCCCAGCAGCCTCAGGAGCAGTGGATTAAACATCCACAATCAAATTGATGTACCCTACATCTGTGGAATATCTGAATAGACAACGAGTCATCCCAAATTGAGGAGGTGGACATTGGGAGCAAAGATATATATATATTTTTTTCCCTTTTTTCTCTTTTGGTGAGTGTGTATGTGTATGCATCTCTGTGATTTTGTCTGTATAGCTTTGATTTTACCATTTGTCCTAGCATTCTGTTGGTTTTTTGTTTTTTCATATAGTTTTTAGTGCTTCTTATGATTGGTAGATTTGTTTTTTGGTTTGATTGCCCTCATCTTGCTTTTTTTTAATTATTTAAAAAATTTTAATTTTAATAATTATTTTTTATTTTAATAACTTTATTTTATTATTTTTCTTTCTTTCTTTTTTTCTCTCTTTTTTTCTGAGCTGTGTGGCTGACAGGGTCTTTGTGCTCTGGCTGGGTGTCAGGCCTCTGCCTCTGAAGTGGGAGAGCCAAGTTCAGGACATTGGTCCACAAGAGACCTCTCAGCTCCACAAAATATCAAATGGTGAAAATCTCCCAGAGATCTCCATCTCAACACCAAAACCCAGCTCCACTCAACGACCAGCAAGTTCCAGTGCTGGACACCCTATGCAAACAATTAGCAAGACAGGAACACAACCCGACCCATTAGCAGAGAGGCTGCCTAAAATCATAATAAGGCCACAGACACCCCAAAACACATCACCAGACATGGACCTGTCCACCAGAAAGATAAGATCCAGCCTCATCCACCAGAACACAGGCACTAGTCCCCTCCACCAGGAAACCTACACAACCCACTGAAACAACCTTAGCCACTGGGGGTAGACACCAAAAACAACAGGAACTATGAACCTGCAGCCTGTGAAAAAGAAACATCAAACACAGTAAGTTAAGCAAAATGAGAAGACAGAGAAACATACAGCAGATGAGGGAGCAAGGTAAAAACATACCAGACGAAACAAATGAAGAGGAAATAGGCAGTCTACCTGAAAAGAATTCCGAGTAATGATGGTAAATATGATGCAAAATCTTGGAAATAGAATGGAGAAAATACAAGAAATGTTTAACAAGGACCTAGAAAACTAAAGAGTAAACAAAAAATGATGGACAACACAATAAATGAAATTTAAAATTCTCTAAAAATGGAACTACTATAGGACCCAGCAATCCCACTACTGGGCAGATACCCTGAGAAAACCATAATTCAAAAAGAGTCATGTACCACAATGTTCATTGTAGCCCTATTTACAATAGCCAGGACATGGTAGCAACCTGTCCATTGACAGATGAATGGATAAAGAAGATGTGGCACATATATGCAATGGAATATTACTCAGCCATACAAAGAAACAAAATTGAGTTAATTGTAGTGAGGTGGATGGACCTAGAGTCTGTCATACAGAGTGAAGTAAGTCAGAAATAGTGAAACAAATACCATAGGCTAACACATATATATGGAATCTAAAAAACAAACCAAAAAAAATGGTCATGAAGAAACTAAGGGCGAGACAGGGTTAAAGATGCATACCTACTAGAGAATGCACTTGAGGATACAGGGAGGGGGAGGGTAAGCTGGGACAAAGTGAGGGAGTGGCATGGACACATATACACTACCAAATGTAAAACAAATAGCTAGTGGGAAGCAGCCGCATAGCACAGGGAGGTCAGCTCGGTGTTTTGTGACCACCTAGAGGGGTGGGATAGGGAGGGTGGGAGGGAGGGAGATGCAAGAGGGAAGAGATATGGGGATATATGTATATGTATAACTGATTCACATTGTTATAAAACAGAAATTAACACACCATTGTAAAGCAATTATACTCGAATAAAGATGCTAAAAATATAGTGGCATATATAATATAATGTATATTATAAAATACATATAATAGACTATTATTAAGCTGTAAAAAGAAGGAAATCCTGCCATTTGCAACAACATGGATAAACCTGAAGGGCATTATGCTAAATCAGACAGGGAAAGGCAAATACAGTTTGGTATCACTTAGATCTGGAATCTGAAAGAAAAATAAATCAAATTCATAGAGAAAGAGAGTGAATAATGGTTGCCAGGGATTTGGGAGGTGGGGGAAATAGAAATATGTTGGTCAAAGTGTACAAATTTTTAGTTATATGATGAAAAGATTCTGAGGATCTAATGTACAACATGGTGACTATAGTTAACAATATTGTATTTTATCCTTGAAATTTACTAAGAAAGTAGATCTTAAGCATTCTTACTACTGGATTGAAAAGGTAACTACATGAGGTGATGGACGTATTAGATATCTAGATTTCGATAATCATTTCTCAGTTATCAAATCATCATGTTGTACACTTTCAACTCAAACAATTTTATTTGTCAGTTATAACTCAAATCTGAAAATAAAATAAAATTTGCTTTAAGATGAAAAAAAATTCTCTAGAAGGAGGCAATAGCAGAATAACTGAGTCAGAAGAACAGATAAATGACATGGAAGATAAAATAGTGGAAATAACAACTGCAGAGCAGAAAAAAGAAAAAAGAATGAAAAGAATAGAGACAGTTTCAGAGACCCCGGGACAAGATTAAATGCACCAACATTCGAATTATAGGCATCACAGAAGAAGAAGAGAAAAAGAAAGGGACAGAAAAAATATTTGAAGAGATTATAGTTGAAAACTTCCCTAATATGGGAAAGGAAATAGTTAATCAAGCCCAGGAAGCACAGAGAGTCCCATACAGGATAAATGCAAGGAGAAACACACCAAGACACATATTAATCAAACTATCAAAAATTAAATACAAAGAAAAAATATTAAATGCAGCAAGGGAAAAACAACAAATAATATAAAAGAGAATCCCCATAAGGTGAAGAGATGATCTTTCAGCAGAAATACTGGAAGCCAGAAGGGAGTGGCAGGACATATTTAAAGTGATGAAGGGAAAAACCTACAAACAAGATTACTCTACCCATCAAGGGTTTCATTCATATTGAGCACAGAAATTAAAAGCTTTACAGACAAGCAAAAGCTAAGAGAATTCAGCACCACCAAACCAGCTTTAAAACAAATGCTAAGGGAACTTCTCTAGGCAGGAAACACAAGAGAAGGAAAAGACCTACAAAAACAAACCCAAAACAATTAAGAAAATGGTAAAAGGAACATACATATCGATAATTACCTTAAATGTAAATGGATTAAACGCTCCAACCAAAACACATAGACTGGCTGAATGGATTCAAAAACAAGACCCATATATACACTGTCTACACGATACCCACTTCAGACCTAGGTACACATACAGACTGAAAGTGAGGGGATGGAAAAAGATATTCCATGAAAATGGAAATCAAAAGAAAGCTGGAGGAACAATTCTCATATCAGACAAAATAGACTTTAAAATAAAGATTACTACAAGAGACAAAGAAGGGCACTACATAGTGATCAAGGGATCAAGCCAAGAAGAAGATATAACAATTGTAAATATTTATGCACCCAACATAGGAGCACCTCAATACATAAGGCAAATGCTCACAGCCATAAAAGGGGAAATTGACAGTAACACAATCATAGTAGGGGACTTTAACACCTCACTTTCACCAATGGACAGATCATCCAAAATGAAAATAAAAAAGGAAACACAAGCTTTAAATGATACATTAAAAAAGATGGACTTAATTGTTATTTATAAGACATTCCATCCAAAAACAACAAAATACACTTTCTTCTCAAGTGCTCATGGACATTCTCCAAGATAGATCACATCTTGGGTCACAAATCAAACCTTGGTAAATTTAAGAAAATTGAAATTGTATCAAGTACCTTTTCTGACCACAATGCTATGAGACTAGATATCAGTTACAGGAAAAAATCTGTAAAAAATACAAACACATGGAAGCTAAACAATACACTACTAAATAACCAAGAGATCAATGAAGAAATCAAAGAGGAAACCAAAAAATACCTAGAGACAAATTACAACGAAAACACGACGATCAAAAACCTATGAGATGCAGCAAAAGCAGTTGTAAGAGGGAAGTTTTAGCTATACAGTCGTATCTTAAGAAACAAGAAACATCTCAAATAAACAACCTAACCTTACACCTAAAGCAATTAGAGAAAGAAGACAAAAAAACCCCAAAGTTAGCAGGAGGAAAGAAATCATAAAGGTCAGATAAGAAGTAAATGAAAAAGAAATGAAGGAAACGATAGCAAAGATCAATAAAACTAAAAGCTGGTTCTTTGAGAAGATAACAAAATTGATAAAACATTAGCCAGACTCAACAAGAAAAAAGGGAGAAGACTCAAATCAGTAGAATTAGACATGAAAAAGGAGAAGTAACAACTGATGCTGCAGAAATACATAGGATCATGAGAGATTACTGCAAGCAACTATATGCCAATAACATGGACAACTGGGAAGAAATGGACTAAATTTTTAGAAAAGCACAACGTTCCGAGACTGAACCAGGAAGAAATTTAAAATATAAACAGACAAATCACAAGCACTAATATTGAGACTGTGATGAAAAATCTTCCAAAAAAAAAAAAAACCCAGGACAAGATGGCTTCACAGGCCAATTCTATCAAACATTTAGAGAAGAGGTAACACCTATCCTTTTCAAACTCTTCCAAAATATAGCAGAGAGAGGAACACTCCCAAACTCATTCTATGAGGCCACCATCACCCTGATACCAAAACTAGAGAAAGATGTCATAAGGAAAGAAAACTACAGGCCAAGATCACTGATGAATATAGATGCAAAAATCCTCAACAAAATACTAGGAAACAGAATCCAACAGCACATTCAAAGAATCATACAGCATGATCAAGTGGGGTTTATCCCAGTAATGCAAGGATTCTTCAATATATGCAAAGCAATCAGTGTGATACACCATATTAACAAATTGAAGGAGGAAAACCATATGATAATCTCAATAGATGCAGAAAAAGCTTTTCACAAAATTCAACACCCATTTATGATAAAAACCCTCCAGAAAGTAGGCACAGAGGGAACTTTCAACATAATAAACACCACATATGAAAAACACACAATTTTTCACAGAACTAGAGCAAAAAATTTCAAAATTTGTTTGGAAAAACAAAAGACCCCGAATAGCCAAAGCAATCTTGAGAACGAAAAACGGAGCTGGAGGAATCAGGCTCCCTGACTTCAGACTATACTACAAAGCTACAGTAATTAAGACAGTGTGGTACTGGCATAAAAACAGAAAGATAGATCAGTGGATCAGGATAGAAAGCCCAGAGATGAACCCACGCACATATGGCCAACTTATCTTTGATAAAGGAGGCAGGAATGTACAGTGGAGAAAGGATAGCCTCTTCAATAAGTGGTGCTGGGAAAACTGGACAGGGACATGTAAAAGTTTGAGACTAGATCATTCCCTAACACCATACACAAAAATAAGCTCAAAATGGATTAAAGACCTAAATGTAAGGCCAGACACTATCAAACTCTTAGAGGAAAACATAGGTAGAACACTCTATGACATAAATCACAGCAAGATCCTTTTGGACCCACCTCCTAGAGAAATGGAACTAAAAACAAAGATAAACAAATGGGACCTAATGAAACTTCAAAGCTTTTGCACAGCAAAGGAAACCATAAACAAGACCAAAAGACAACCCTCAGAATGGGAGAAAATATTTGCAAATGAAGCAACTGACAAAGGATTAATCTCCAAAATTTATAAACAGCTCATGCAGCTCAATAGCAAAAAAACAAACAACCCAATCCAAAAATGGGCAGAAGACTTAAATAGGCATTTCTCCAAAGAAGATACACAGACTGCCAACAAACACATGAAAGAATGCTCAACATCATTAATCATTAGAGAAATGCAAATCAAAACTACAATGAGATATCATCTCACACCAGTCAGAATGGCCATCATCAAGAAATCTAGAAACAATAAATGCTGGAGAGGGTGTGGAGAAAAGGGAACACTCTTGCACTGCTGGTGGGAATGTGAATTGGTACAGCCACTATGGAGAACAGTATGGAGGTTCCTTAAAAAACTAAAAATAGAACTACCATATGACCCAGCAATCCCACTACTAGGCATATACCCTGAGAAAACCATAATTCAAAAAGAGACATGTACCAAAATGTTCATTACAGCTCTATTCACAATAGCCTGGAGCTGGAAACAACCTAAGTGTCCATCATCGGATGAATGGATAAAGAAGATGTGGCACATATATACAATGGAATATTACTCAGCCATAAAAAGAAACGAAACTGAGCTATTTGTAATGAGGTGGATAGACCTAGAGTCTGTCATACAGAGTGAAGTAAGTCAGAAAGAGAAAGACAAATACCGTATGCTAACACATATATATGGAATTTAAAAAAAAAAAAATGTCAGGAAGAACCTAGGGGTAAAACGGGAATAAAGACACAGACCTACTGGAGAATGGACTAGAGGATATGGGGAGGGGGAAGGGTAAGCTGTGACAAAGCGAAAGAGAGGCATGGACATATATACACTACGAAACGTAAGGTAGATAGATAGTGGGAAGCAGCCGCAGAACACAGGGAGATCAGCTCGGTGCTTTGTGACTGCCTGGAGGGGTGGGATGGGGAGGGTGGGAGGGAGGGAGATGCATGAGGGAAGGGATGTGGGAACAGATATATATGTATGACTGATTCACTTTGTTATAAAGCAGAAACTAATAAAAAATTAAAAAAAAAAAAAAAGAAAAACACACAGCCAACATCGTCCTCAAAGGTGAAAAACTGAAACCATTTCCACTAAAATAAGGAACAAGAAAAGGTTGCCCACTCTCACCACTATTATTCAACATAGTTTTGGAAGTTTTAGCCACAGCAATCAGAGAAGAAAAAGAAATAAAAGGAATCCAAATTGGAAAAGAAGAAGTAAAGCTGTCAGTGTTTGCAGATGGCATGATACTATACATAGAGAATCCTAAAGATGCTACGAGAAAACTACTAGACCTAATCAATGAATTTGGTAAAGTAACAGCATACAAAATTAATGCACAGAAATCTCTTGCATTCTTATAAACTAATGATGAAAAATCTGAAAAAGAAATTAAGGAAACACTCCCATTCACCACTGCAACAAAAAGAATAAAATATCTAAGAATAAACCTACCTAAGGAGACAAAAGACCTGTAGGCAGAAAACTATGACACTGATGAAAGCAATTAAGAATGATACAAACAGATGGAGAGATATACCATGTTCTTGGATTGGAAGAATCAACATTGTGAAAATGACTCTACTACACAAAGCAATCTACAGATTCAGTGCAATCACTATCAAACTACCAATGGCATTTTTCACAGAACTAGAACAAAACATTTCACAATTTATATGGAAACACAAAAGACCCCAAATAGCCAAAACAATCTTGAGAAAGAAAAACGGAGCTGGAGGAATCAGGCTCCCTGACTTCAGACTATACTACAAAGCTACAGGAATCAAGACAGTATGATACTGGCACAAACCAGAAATATAGATCAATGGAATAGGATAGAAAGCCCAGAGATAAACCCACGCACATATGGTCACTTTAACTTTTATAAAGGAGGCAAGAATATACAGTGGAGCAAATACAGCCTCTTCAATAAGTGGTGCTGGGAAAACTCATGTAAAAGAATGAAATGTACATATAAAACAATGAAATTAGAACACTCTCTAACACCCTACACAAAAATAAACTCAAAATGGATTAAAGACCTAATCGTAAGATCAGACACTATCAAACTCTTAGAGGAAAACATAGGCAGAACACTCTATGACATAAATCACTGCAAGGTCCTTTTTGATCCACTTCCTAGAGAAACGGAAATAAAAACAAAAACAAACAAATGGGACCTAATGAAACTTAAAAGCTTTTGCACAGCAAACGAAACCATAAACAAGATGAAAAGACAACCCTCAAAATGGGAGAAAATATTTTTAAATGAAGCAACTGACAAAGGATTAATCTCCAAAATTTAAAAGCAGCTCATGCAGCTCAGTATCAGAAAAACAAACAATCCAATCCAAAAATGGGCAGAAGACCTAAATAGACATTTCTCCAAAGAAGATATACAGATTGCCAACAAATGCATGAAAGAATGATCACTATTGCTAATAATTAGAGAAATGAAAATCAAAACTTCAATGAGGTATCAACTCACACCCGTCAGAATGGCCATCATCAAAAAATCTACAAACAACAAATGCTGGAGAGGGTGTGGAGAAAAGGGAACCCTCTTGCACTGTTGGTGGGAGTGTAAGTTGATACAGCCTCTATGGAGAACAGTATGGAGGTTCCTTAAAAAACTCAAAATAGAACTACCATATGACCCAGCAATCCCACTACTGGGCATATACCCTGAGAAAACCATAATTCAAAAAGAGTCATATGCCACAATGTTCATTGCAATTCTATTTACAATAGCCAGGACATGGAAGCAACCTCAGTGTCCATCAACAGATGAATGGATAAAGAAGGTGTGGCACATATATACAATGGAATATTACTCAGCCATAAAAAGAAACAAAATTGAGTTATTTGTAGTGAGGTGTATGGACCTAGAGTCTGTCATACAGAGTGAAGTAAATCAGAAAGAGATAAACAAATACTGTATGCTAACACGTATATATTGAATCTAAAAAAAAAAAGAAAAGAAAGAAAAACTATTGTTCTGAAGAACCTAAGGGCAGGACGGGAATAAAGATGTAGACATAGAGAATGGACTTGAGGACACGGGGAGGGGGAAGTGTATGCTGGGACGAAGTGAGAGAATGGCATGTAGTTATATATACTACCAAATGTAAAATAGATAACTAGTGGGAAGCAGCCGCATAGCACAGGGAGATCAGCTCGGTCCTTTGTGACCACCTAGGTGGGATAGGGAGGTTGGGAGTGAGACGCAAGAGGGAGGAGATATGGGGATATATGTATACGTATAGCTGATTCACTTTGTTATAAAGCAGAAACTAACACACCATTGTAAAGCAATTATACTCCAACAAAGATGTTAAAAAAAAACAAAAAAAACAGTATCTAAAATTGAGTACAATTTAAAATGCTTTTTAGCCAAAAGTGAACGTAAGAATCAAATCTTTTTAAATTTGACCTGAGAAATAAGCTTGGTAGAAATCACTTTTGCAAAGGAAAACTCATAATCACAGAATATACAGCTAGGTGAAAGTTAAGTCAGAATAAATTAATCAAACCAGAAAATTAATTGATCCTAATGATGATCCTTGTATTCAAACAAAAATAAAAAATAAAAATGGTTTAACTCTTTTATGGAAATATTATCAAAGAATTTGATTGATTTAACAAAGATTGATCCTAAAATTTTTTTAAATAATAATCCAGCAATTTTAATATAATTCATATTTAAATACTTGTGTACATAAACAGAGATGAAACATATGTCAGGTCAATATGGAAGTCCAAAACAGTGGGATTGAAATATTATTTACTCTTTTGTTCCCTTCTGCAGGACTGATACAAAATCTTATAACCATTAACTTTACCAAATGCAATTTGGTTTCATTGAAAATATGGTCTACAAAAAGATTACAGATGCAAATAATTTGGATTTGGTTCACATATCACCTGAAACATAGGAAAATGTGTCTAATCTCATTTTGTGGGTCCTGCTTGGATTTGGGGACGTTGAAGCAGAGAAGAGCAGACAGTGAGTTAAGTGGTTGGAGGCATTCTTACTTTCCAAGGTCTCACAATGACCTACAAGTCCCCACCTGATCTAGATCCCCTCCTTCTACAAGTTCATGTCCTTCCACTGCTCCAAGCCCTTTCCAGATACATCTGTGGCAGAGGAGAGTAGGGGGAGGAAGAGGAAAGGGAAAAGAGCAGTGGGTTAAGTAGTTCTGGTCTAATTCATAGACGAGTCGACAAGAGTTTACCTGATTTTGAGACTCAGTTTAACAGGGGGGCACCTGTTAGAACTAAGTTCCCACCCTGAATCCCATATGAATCCACTCTTGCACCACCTTCACCCTCCCCTCCTACACAAACTAACTTTTAACACACACTGATCAGAATCCTGCCCCCAAACTCCAGGCCCACGGTTGGGGCAGCCATCTGCTACCAGGCCAACCTGGGCTGACTGCTAAGATGGCGGCGTGGCATGTGGTTCCACTTGCCTGAGGAAGTCCCTGGTTTTGTTCTGGTCACCTTTCTTTGTCTGGGCTACCACCATAACCTCCAGGGAGTGGATGTAGTCCATACGACCAAATTTCTTTTACCGACTGTCCCAACCCAGTGGACACGTCTGACTCAAAGTCCAAACCCTTCCTGTCTGCCACATCCCGGCTCTTTCTCAGTCCAGTTGTAGCAAGAAGAGCCCTGGGCTGGCCTCCTTCTCATAGCGTTCCCTGTCAAGCCACACTAACTCAGCCGGGCAGCAGTCCAGCAGGGCCGGACGGATATATGGTGATATGGAAATGGCTGCAAAGTTCTTGTCAGGGCTCTCTGAATTAAGTTCAGGACAAGCAGAAACTACAGATTACATGAGTTGAAGAGGTCATCAAGAAATTCTTACCAAGCATCCACTGTGTCCAGACAATGCCTCAGCACCAAACCTTCCTTCTTTAAAACAAAACAAAACTATTCTCTTTTGGCCTCCCTACTCCTCCTCCCAGCTATTCCTTCTCTACCAGTTATTCCAGTCAGATTCACAACAATTGGTTTCTCACTGAATTCCATTTAAATCTCCTGTTCCCAATTTACCTGGCAATTCTAAACCCACAGGTTGTTCTGTAGAGCTAGCTTTCCAAAGAAGTCTGAGTTTCACAACTAATAGACATATTACAAAACAAAAATAAAACAGAACATCACACTGGTTTGAAGCCATCTCAGGGATCTTTTTTTTTTTTTTTTTTAACCAGAAGTGTGGATTTGTGATATAAGCAGCTGCTACAAAACCAAACAAACGACAGGACTCAGCTCAGAGTTTGAGCCTATCCAGGGGCTGACTTATGTTTGCTTTGAGGTTTTGTGAAAGGTCATGAGGCCTAACAAAGTTCAGATGAGAGTTGGCTGTTTCTCTGTTAGGCTCTGACTCAGAACTTGTGACGTTTCATGTGGTTTGGAGTTTTCAAACACTGCGCTTTGCACAGAGCTAATAAATGATTCTATCTCAGCATGGAAAGCAATTAAATGTATGGCCTCTTGGGTTTTGGTCTTAGAGTCAGTATTTATTTATTAGGAGCTGCACAAAGAGCTAAATGGTCTAGAAGAGGGATCACACATAATGAGGGGGTGAATTTGCTGAAGACACCATATTTTAGATGACCGGAGGCCTGAAAGCAAGAGAAGAGCTCCTGAGGTACCAATAAAATTAGGTCACTGGCAAACTTGCTAATGAATGGAATTTAGCATCAGCCTACAAGAACAAGTTAGAACTGCTTACAGAGCCCTGGGAAGGCCACATGAAAGGACCAGCACCATCTGTCTTCAGCCTGCATGGGCCACTCTGAAGGGGTCCTATGAGATTTCCAGTACATGCAATGCTTGGCACTTCCTCTATGGGCAAGCCTCTTCCAGACAGTCAACTTGGATTCCTCTGACTCACATTGGGAGTGGGGTTGGGAGAGTCCCCCAAATAAGCCTCCCTCCAAATAAGCAGTTCCCTTGTAAGAAAGGGGATGTATTACTTTGGTAGAGCTGCTATACAACGTAGCTTAGACTGGGTGGCTTAGACAATAGAAATCTATTTTCTCACAGTTCTGGAGGTTGGAAGTCTGAGCTCAAGTGTTGTCAGGATTTCTTCTGAGGTCTCTCTCTTTGACTTGTAGATGGCCTCTTCTTCCTGTGTCTTCACATGGTCTTTTCTCTATGTGTCTGTGTCCTAATCTCCTCTTCTTATAAGAACACCAGTCATATTGAATTAGGGCCCACCTACATGAACTCATTTTACCTTAATTACCTCTTTTAAATCCCAATCTTTAAATACAGTCACATTCTGAAGTACTGAGGGGTTAGGATTTCAACACACATGAATTTAGAGGGGACACAATTCAGTCCGTAACAGGGGTATCATACCCTTTAGTTCAGTGATGTCATCTGTTCAAGCTGTACAACTGAGTCAGCTTCCCAGGCCCTAGTGGAGAGTGATGAGGGGAGACAAGGCCCCCAGTGAGGGACAGGTTTTCCTTGACTAGCTTCACCCAGCTTGATCAAAACCTGAAAAAGAAAAAGTGAAACAGCAACACAGCAGAACTGAATGTGTAAGAGGAAAGCATATTTGTGCTTATTTATTTTCAGGGACAATTGTCTTCTTATGGGGACTTGGTGGACCAGAATAGGATTATAAAGATGATTCTTTGGATAATGCCCATGTGAACCCAGCAGCATTCACTACTGGCTTCAATGAAAATTTGCTGTGAGCACATATGTTACAGCCACTTGAAAGTACAGCTGTGCTCTGTCAGGGCTGACAGTTTAGTGGGGGATTTTGACAATAAACAAATACATAATTTGATAAATAAATCATTCTCTGTTGCCTGAGTTAAGGCATCCAGCAATGACTGGCAGATTGATTGTATCACTGGTGCCAGTTCTTTATTTGTTCTTCTACCCATGTCGTTTGCCATGTGACTTTGCAGTTTCTCTCATCAAGAAGTGGAGTCTATTTAGTCACTGACTCACTTTGACGAATAGGATGATGGCAGTTGTGACACAAGCAGTAACTTGGTCAAGAGCCTGCACATTTCTGATTCTGCTCTTGCACCTGGACCACTGTGCTCAGAACCAGCCTAGGTTGGCCCACTGGAGGGCTGGGTGAAACATGGGGAGAAGAGCACGTCAAAAACCATTTGACCACCAGTAAATCCCCAGAAGTGTGTGTCCTCAGCCAACAGGCTACATGACCCCCAGATATGTGAGCAAGCTCAGTTGAGACCAGAAAAACTTCCCAGCCTAAATCGCCACCTACAGACTTCTGAGCTAAATAAATACTTATTATTCGAAGCCCCAGAGTTTGGAAGTGATTTGTAACACAACATAATTATGACAATAACTAACTGATCCAGGGACTGAAGGCTCCCAATAAAGTTAAACATATCTGAAGGAGGTGGCACATTAAGGCATTGTAGGCCATTAATATTTTGGCTGATAGAGTGTATAAATCAGCTTGTCAAGGCTCTGAGAGATGGTATAAAGATAAGAGATGGAGACTAGATTAAAATCTTTACCCTACAGGATGAAGGTAATGTGGGGAATGGGATGGTAAACAAACCTGTACAAAGGTTCAAAGAACCATTGACCTACTTACAATACTTCTTAGGCTCCCTGTGACCTTCAGTGTAAAATTCAGATTCTTCATTCACAACGCAGAAAGTCCTCCTGTCTGGTCCCTGCAGTCTCCCCTCCAGAGTCACTTTCTTCTGAGTTGCACGGGGCTATATTTCATGCACAATGTCCACCAAGCTGCCCTGTCCCCTGGCTTCTGGTTGGATTAACCAATGAAAGGCAAGGGCAGCAGATTGGAAGATGGGAGGCAAAGGCATTGCAATTTGTGTTCCTCTGGATCTCTCCCTGCCAGGCTGTGGTTTCACATGGCTGTGTTTTTCTATCAAAGACCACAGCTCCCACAGGATGGCCCCTCTATAGTCATAACTCCCATCATCTCAAAGAGACTCCTTCCCATTGCCCCCAGGCTTAGGTTTCATGACACTTCTGGTTGTTGCCCATCCTGGGGTACTTCATCACTCCTTGTCGCTTTCCCTTAACCCAACCCAAACATTGCCAAATCTCCTTCACTCAAACATTGTTAAAGGGCACTTTAATCACCCTCTTTGAAAGTGCCATCTATTTCCCAACAGAACCTTCCAGTGCATGACTTTTCCAGTCTCCTATATCATCCACCACTCTCTTCCCCGACCCTACACTCCAGCCATAGTTTCTTTCCCTGTCATGCCACCATATCCATGCTTCTGTTGTACACTTTTCCCTTTTCTTAGAATGTCTTTTCCCCTTTCTTGGCCAGACTCTCACACAAGCTAAAAATCTGAACTCAAATGTCACTTTTCCCAGGAAGACTCCCTCACTGCTGCCCCACCACTGCATCATCCTTTCATACTAGTGCTCTTCCTATAGGCTCCCATAATTGCCTCTTCTACCCCCATATCAGAGCAGAAATCATAGTGCTTAATGATTACCTAGGAACATCTAAATCTAAATCTCTAGAGCAGGCAGAATCATGGCCTCCCAAAGATGTCATAACCTAATATCCAGAATTTATAATTAGGCTATGTTACATAGAAAAGGAGAATTAAGCTTGCTACTCAGCTGGCTTTAAAATGAAGGGATTATCCTGGATGACCTAATGTGTCCAATATTACCACAGTGTGCATAAAACTGGCAGAGAAAGACAGAAGAGTGAGAACAAGAAAAATAGCAATGGGAGAAAGATTTGACTGGCCATTGCTGTCTTTGAAGAATGAGGAAGAGGCTGCAAGCCAAGGAATATGGATGGCCTTCAGAAGCTGGAAAAAGCAGGAAAACAGATTATGCCCTAGAGACTCCAGAAGGAACACAGCCCTGCCAGAACCTTGTTTTTGATCCAATGAGATCCATTTTGGACTTCTGACTTCCAGAACTGTAAGAGGATAAAATGTGCTGTTTAAGCTATTAAGTTTGTAGGAATTTGTTAAAGCAGAAATAGGAAATGAATATGATCACCCAGTAGAGAGTCAGATCCTTGAGGACAGGGATCATGGCTCTGCTTTGTGTCTTTCAAGCTCCTCTCACAAAACTTTTCTTGGAGTAGTTCTCAGATAATTTTGTTGAAGAAAAGATAAGATACAAAATTATTTGTCCATCTATATTTTCTGTATTCTTCTGGGTCAATGGTTCATGTAGCAATAGTTTATCTGAAGGAAGAGATCTGTATTTACCCATATAATTTTTAAAAATAGTGTTAAGTTATCAATCTATCATATCATCTTTGGGAAAAATAATTTAACCAGTTGCCAAGGAGAAAAAGGATGCAGAAATTTGAGGGCACTCACAGAGTCCTCCCTCTCAGGAGAGCAGCTGTGGTAACTGACAGTGTCTGCCTCGGGACATGCCCAGTTCCCCGGATGGGCAGGAAAAGAACAGATTGTTTCTTCCCCTGGAACAGCTGGCCCTGGTTTTGGCTGGATTTGGATCCCTGGGCACTGGATACTACAGTTTGGCAAGAGTCACCCTCCAACCCTGCATTTCCAGAAGGGCTGTTCTATTACTAATCTGGAGCAGACACCTCCTGTCATCACCACAATCTTGTTCTTACAACAGCACCAGCAACAAATGATCTGCAAATCCCACAACCTCTTGATGAAATCAGAGCTGGTGCCTTGGTTTAAAGCCTAGTTGACAATTCTCCCTATGTCACTGAGAGCTCAGGACCAGAAGCCTGGAGCCCTGGGGTCTAGTCTGGCTCTGCCTCTTTCTGTCTATTGAGTCACTTTCCATTCCTCACCTAAGATGTAAAAAGGATGGACTTTTGTGGTCACAGCAGGCAATGGCATCCTAAGAGTCTATGACAGCTATACAAATTCTGAAGCTCATTTATGCTTGGAAAATGCCAGTGACAATCTGTTCCCACTAGAGAGAGCATTTCATTGACAGAAACTAAGAACTAGAGCCTGAGCAAAGAAGAAGGGAAGGAAGGAGGGAGACGGAAGATGGAGGGGAGAGGAAAATAGAGAAGGAAGGAGAGAGGAAAGTGGGAAGGAGGAAAGGAAGAGTTATTGAACAGCCTCAGCTCACCCCCACCCAAGACCAGAGCCTCACAAAGTTTTCCACCAAAGTACCTCTGCCCTCAGAGGAGAGTGACAATGACCCCCAGGAATCGAGTCTGTAGCAAGTAGGAAATCTGAAATTTCATTTAATCTTAAAAATAAATGTGAATTGTGGGTTTTACTCCATATATACTGGTTTTGTAACCAAGTAGGACTCTGTGGGGTCTTCCCAGAACAGGACTCCCCCCATGTCCTCCATAAAATTGTTACCGAACCAAACTGGGGTCCGCTTGTCCTCAAGCAATAAAGCAAATCTACTGACACTGGTTGTGGTGAAGGAAAGTGTAGAGTTCATTGCAGGGCGCCAAGCAAGGAGTCCAGGGCAGCTAGTTCTTAAAAGACACAAACTCCTTGCTTGGCGCCCTGCAATGAACGCTACAGTTTCCTTCACCACAACCAGTGTCAGTAGATTTGCTTTATTGCGTGAGGACAAGCAGACCCCAGTTTAATTCGGTAACAGTTTCATTTCTGCCATGGAGTAAACCTGTTGTTACAGGAAGATACATCATGTTGGTTAATCCTGTGGTCTGCAAACCCTAGCCCACATCGGTTTCTCTCTGAGATGGGATGCTCCACGTCCAGAGGCAGACACCTGGGAGTTCAGAGGTGGGACTTATTTGTCAACCCCATCCAGGTCATGAAAGGACTGGGAGGCTACCCAGTTTATTACAGCCAGAGAAACCAAGCAAATAAAATAAAGTTCAACTAGTCCAGAAATGTTTGTCTCCAGAAAATTGGGATGATAAGTTTAATGGGACAGTCCTGCCTCCCAGGCACTCTGTGCTAGAATAAGCTGTCTCTCTTTATGACTCTGTTTATGACAGTGAGACACATTAATACTCTGTTTGTAGCATTATCAGCAACTTGTTAAGGCAGATTTTGGGGTGTTTATTTTCAAAAGCAGTAGAAGCTGAGGGCAAAAGTCCCAGGGAATAGAGACCACATGCTTGGGGTTTAAGCAGGAGGGCCCAGCCTGAGAGAAAATCTTAGCTGCCAGCAGAAGGGGGACCAGCTGGGACTTAGCCATGGACTTAGCAGAGTAGGGAGTCGACCCCATGTCAGAGTCCAAGAAGGTCAGCCAGGGCCAAGTTCAGATGCAAAGGAGCTGTGATGAATACAGCAAGCCCCATCAATGATCCATAGAGCTGCTGTATAAAATGAGCTAGTGCATGCCTGACACATAATAAATACAAATGTTTGCTATTATTATTATTATTATTATTATTATTATTATTATTATTATTATTCAGGAGTGAGGTCACCTGTCTTGGTGGCAAAATCAACCATCAGGATAGGAATCCAAAACCATTCAGTGGACAGGAGACAGGAAAAGTCAGAACAGACCCAGCAGCCAATAACCCTTATTGCAGACACTGGAAAAAGACTGGAGGGGACTTTTTCTCTTGACCTAATAGAAGTTAAGACTTGAAGAATTCAAAGAGAGGCTGGGTACAAAGGGACTGAACACCACAACACTGTAACTGACAAGAGGAGCAAGTAACGGGGAAGGGAAGTGTGACCTTAGACACACAGGCTTAAGTCTGAATCCTGACTACACATCTGGTGTGTGGTTTTGGGAAGCCATGGAAGTTGTCTGAGACTCAGTTCATCCTCTTTAAAATGAGGGTGTTTAGAACACCTCTCCCACAGGATTTGGGGAGATTTGAGTGAGATAATTCATGGAACCGAATAAATGCTCGGTAATGTTAGTTTTTCTGACTAATAGCTGTTATGTAGCAGTTGCAAAGTAAGTAAATGATGTTTTGTCTGTATTAAGATTCCAAGACTGGGTAGGGAAAAAAATTTTGCTAGGAAAAAAAAAATGTTTCTTCAGTGTCCCTAGATTTTATTTTGGAATAGTCAAGCATTAAGAAAAAAAGAAGAAGGAGGAGGAGAGAGAAGGGGAGGGGAGGTTGGGGGAAGGGGAGAGAAGGAGGAAAAGGAAGAAGAGGAAATGGAAAAAGAAAAAGTGGTGGTGGCGGAGGAGATGAAAGGGAGGGTAGGAAGAGAAAGGAAAAAGGAAAGGAAGCATAGTCCTGGTAATTATCGACAAGACAATTTAACATGAGAATATCCCAAAGCAAATCATCAATTGGCCCCTTGTTCTCCACTTCCCTCACTCTTCAACTCATTCCTTAAATGGTAAAGTTCTCCGGAGTCCTGTCTTTGGCCCTATTCTCCTCTCTCCTTCCAAGATCTTCCTGGGCAATGTCATCCATTCTCACACCTTCATTTATTACCCATTCTTTAATTCTGAAACTTTTATTTCCAGCCCAGATATCTCTCTTGACCTTCATATGCTTATTTCCAATCACCAACTGAACACCTTTACCCAGACAGGTCCACTTCAACACATACAAGCACATCTTGCGTCTCCCCATAACAAATTCCCTGCCCTTCCTCCTTTATTCCTTGTTGAGGTTGAGGGCATTCCCATCACCTCAAGTCAGAAACGTGGGACTCATGCAAGACTTCTCCCTCATCCTAGCCTGCTGACCCTTCTCCCACACTAATTGTACTTGAAATCTGTTTCAACTTCCCAGGCTTATATTTACTGCCTCGATTCCAACCCTCAGCCCTCAACAGTCTCCCAAGTGGTCTTCCTGCTGCCAGGCCCACGCCCATCTAATCCATCCTGTATAATCCGACAAATGTTATGCAATCCATGACATTCTCTGGCGAGTATTTCAAAATAAAGATATACATTCCTTAGCCCAACATGCAAAGCCCTTTGCCTGACACCTGCCTATTTTTCTAACTTCATCAACCTTCCTCTTTTCTACTCCCCAATCCACATGCCCTCATACCCATATTCCATTCTGAACTACTTGTTCGAAGATGTTCTTCACTCTTCCAGAAAAATTTCTGATTATCCCATCTGCCTGGCAAACCCCTGGCCAACCTTTGCAACTCTGTACAAATGTTATCTCCTAGGGAAAGCCTTCTCTGACTTTGCTATGTGAACAATTAAGCATTCTTTTTTTTTTTTTTTTTTTTTTTTTTTTTTTTTTTTTTTTTTTTGCGGTACGTGGACCTCTCACTGTTGTGGCCTCTCCCATTGCGGAGCACAGGCTCCAGACGCGCAGACTCAGAGGCCATGGCTCACGGGCCCAGCCGCTCCGTGGCATGTGGGATCCTCCCGGACCGGGGCACGAACCCGTGTCCCCTGCATCGGCAGGTGGACTCTCAACCACTGCGCCACCAGGGAAGCCCAATTAAGCATTCTTATACCTTTTTTTCCTATAACTTTGTTTCAGGACTTAGCATATTATGATTATTTAAAATATGTGTTTTTCCAACTGGAGTGAAAGCTTCTAGGGATGGTGCTGTATGCATCATTGTATCCCCAGTATCTAATAAAATGCCTGAACAGAGGGGTCATCAATAATGATTTGTTACACAGATAATTGAAGGAATGGATAAAGAACATTTAGAACATGAATACAGTTATACTTATGAACTGAATCCCAACTAACCATAATTTCAACAGACTTGAAACAAACTGATGTTTAACTCTTTTACATTTAGGGAGAAGGAGATAAAGAGTTCTTCTACAGAGCCCGGTAGCCACTCAGGTCCTGTCACCCTCGAACCAGAGTCTAATGCGATCACTATCCGCCATCCAGGATCTGTCTGCAATCCTAGAAATTCCACTTGGTCTATGTGCCCTATGGTGCTCAGGCTTGGGAGAATGCCAATTTATTAATTAACCATAAAAGTGTAACTGCCAAGACCTTAATTGCCAGCTTTCTATAGTCAACACTTTCTCAGTAGGAAAATCTACAGGGAAAACAAGATTGTAATCAGAAGGTTGGCTTGATAAGCATGGAATAAGCAAGGAGTCAGTCCAATTTACTCATCCAAGCAGTCACTCAGCACAGGCTTTCTATCCTTGATGACCAAAGGCCAAACAGAGCTCCATCTTCTCCAAACAGTGATGGGGACGCTCTGGAAGATTTTACCTCTTTTTTTTTTTTTTTTTTTTTTTTTTTAATTTTTTTGCGGTACGCGGGCCTCTCACTGCTGTGGCCTCTCCCGTTGCGGAGCACAGGCTCCGGGCGCGCAGGCCCAGCGGCCATGGCCCACGGACCCAGCCGCTCCGTGGCATGTGGGATCCTCCCAGATGGGGGCACGAACCCGTGTCCCCTGCATCAGCAGGCGGACTCTCAACCACTGCGCCACCAGGGAAGCCCAGATTTTACCTCTTTAACTTCTCATTTTCTAGACTTTATGTAGCCGATTCCCTTGGGCTGACTGGGCAGACACAACCAACCAGGTCTCAATTTCAACAGACTAGTAAACTCACATGCACTTCTAAGGCTATACTCAGATTAATTAAACATTGCAGAATTATTCCTTAGGGAAAGTTGATGTTCTCAGAAGACAGATCTCACACAAAGTAAGTTTTCCTAAGTTTTGAGGTGGAGGGCCTTTTTGTTATGGCTTTGTGTTGAATTTACTATTTTGGGAGGTAAAACATTCTGGGTTATTAAAGCTTTACTCTAGTGGGAAACGTTTAACACAGACTGGGAGGCTAAATAGGAAAAAAGATACTGGGTAATAGTAATAATATAAATTTAGCTGATTCCTTCCTCTATTATTTAACAGGGGCTCAGTATAGAATGAGAAGATTTCAAAGCTTCTAAAAAGAGGAACTCACCACAATAGACCAGGATTTGTCAGTCTCTCAACATGGAGATTTCTATCTTTTCTGAGCATCACATGGACTTGGTTCAGGGACTGAATTGGAGGAGACAAGCTGGCTTGGACTAGATAACAGCAGGCAACCTCCTTCAAGAGGATGTGGATAGCTAGATAGTGAAGTGGGACCACTGAAATGAGGAAAGTCCCTTGGCTGTGACACAACTGTAAGTCTGAAATATACATGGGTGGAAACCCCAGGGTTGCTCACTGTTTGGATATGGGATTAGAAGGTCATGTTCAAAAAGTAATTCCTAAGAACCCCCAAAGGAAACAAACTGTGGGTTAAAGCATCCTCCCAAGGAACTCAAAGTAATTTCCTCTCATTGAGAGATAAGATAAGTGAGGAACTTTCTTTCCTTTGGGTTTTTGTCTTTTTTCCTACTTCTAGATTTTCCAGATGCTTATAGTTACAGGATCTACTCTAAGTGAATTCTGACTGAGGTATAATGGGTGGATCCAGGTTTTGTGGGGCCTGAATACAGTTGGGAATCCCACTTCACTAAAAAAATATAATTGTTTTTATCATTTTATATAATATTAAATGTTAAATATTAAATAATATTGTTTTTATTGAAGAAATATTTTGTTTTTATTTGTAAAATAATACAACATGTATAGAATAGTGAACATTTAGAATGAGAAAAGTAATTTTAACAAATCACAATTTTTAAAAGGTGGCAAATACCACAAAATCCAGAAAAATAACGTAATGATATTGTTATATCATTATTACATAAAATATTATTAAATTTCATTATAATATTAGTGTTAATTAACTTCTGATGTTAGCTTTGGGCAATGAGGAGGCAGGACAAGGTTTTAAGCAGAGGAACTTCCTAACCAAATGTGCATTTTAGACCTACCTGGAGTCACAAAGCAGATATTCTTCTTGAAACTAAGTCTTCTGCTCATGGTTCTTTTGTTGAGAATGTTATGTGGCAAAACATACTGAAATGATTATGTTGTCACTTGAAAATGAAGGAAACTGTCTTTTCTAGTTAGACATATTTAAAAATTCAAAACATGTCTTATTTTCCAGGGTCTTATTTGGGAAAACGTCTTTAAAAGCAGAACAGCATGCATGGTGCAAAGCACTGACCCTCTGACCAAGAACTGGTGAAAGGGTCAAACCGGATTAAGACCCAAGGTGGTTCCAGACACAAGCGTGTGGGACGACTGGTCTTCAGACCCAGGAGAGACATCTGCTGGTGGGACTCGAGAGACAGGCCCGAGTTCTCTAAGGGCTTCTGCAGAAGTGAAAAATGAGGGACCCCGTGTGTGTGTGTGTGTGTGTGTGTGTGTGTGTGTGTATGTTCTGGGTCTTCATGTGCCATGTGAACTGAATCCTGAAAGGAAAATTTGTCTAGCAGGGAATGCGATGGCCAGGCCATGCTGAGTCAACAGAGCCCTTGCACATTCAGCCCTCAGGTAGCAGCTGCCCCAAGGGGAGCCTTCCACCCCCAAGGAAAGCTTCTATCACCCTGATGTCCCTGAGCATGAGAAGCCTGGTATTCCAAGCGCACTAGAGGAAGAAGATTCCATCTATGTCATCCAGGAGCCAGACCTTCTTGGAAGATCTATGCTCTCTTTCCCTCCTAGACTTTCTTCCATCAGCTCAGAACATCTCTAAAGAAAGAGAATGAAATTGATTGCAGACTTCTGTTTCCTAAAGTTAATCATTCTTTTCCATCGGGTGGCTACATATCAGCTCTAAGCACTATGCCCTTCAAGGCTCTTTTCAGTTCACTTGTGACCCACTGTTTACCCATGTTGCATACCCCCTTGCAATTGCTGGGCATTTTCACATGAAACTAATTATAAAAGGGAGTTCCAGTTCTTTCCTTGTTTCTGTTAGAAACAGAACAGCAAGGAGAAATACATACTTCTTTTTACTTGAATGTTGTTCATTTCTATACTTCACAACAATGGGATTCTTTATGACAGTTATTGCCCACAAAATGAACCCCCCCAATACTCCCATTAACTGCATTCAAATTGGGACCTTGGGTTCTTACTGCATCATTTTATGCACAGAATAATACATTTTACAAACTTGGATATACAACTGAGGATTTTGATTTCAATTGTAAGCCCTATTATAAAACTAATCTTTTCTTTGAGAAAAGGATTCATATTATAGTCCATGTAGAGAAAAATGCTCAAGAAATCATGCTATAATAGAGGATAAAATTGATTTTTAAAATATAGACATTTACATACTTTTTAATGAAACTTCTCTATGCCACCTTGAGGAGATGGTCTCATAAGAAATGGCATCATCACTTATTCACACCAGCCATACATTTCACAAATTTTATAAACCTATCCCAGGTTTATATCTACTTCCAAGGCAGTATCATTCTGTGATATCAACAGAACAAACTTAAGCTGAAGGGAAAATCCATTCTTCACAGAATCCACTGGGATCCTGGCCAAAACACTTTCAGGTTAACATAAGAATGGATTTGGCAGACTACCCTGGTGGCGCAGTGGTTAAGAATCCGTGTGCCAATGTAGGGGACACGGATTGGAGCCCTGGTCGGGGAAGATTCCACATGCCACGGAGCAACTAAACCCATGCGCCACAAATACTAAACCTGCGTTCTAGATGCCACGAGCCACAACTACTGAGCCTGCGTGCTACAACTACTGAAGCCCATGCGCCTAGAGCCTGTGCACCGCAACGAAGAGTAGCTTCTGCTCGCCACAACTAGAGAAAGCCCAGGTGCAGCAACGAAGTCCCAATGCAGCCAAAAATAAATTAAAAAAAAAAAAAAAGAATGGATGTGGGGAAGTGAAGAGAGAAATGTGGTTTCATTTTAAGCTAATCAGTCTGCTTGGATGAATTCATGATGAGTTTAAGATTAAGGTAAATAATCTCTATGTTCTTATTTCTGGAGAACAAGAAGCTCCTTCCCCACCTTCCCTACATTGTCTTCTTCTTTCTTTCCCTCTTCTCTCCCTACAAAGCATGATACACCACTGTTTTAATTGGCTTGTAAAATGTCTACTTCCTGCCCAGCTCTTTCACTGTTGCGCAGAGGACGTTCATACTTGTGACCTAGAGTGGATTATGTAGAGCAACCCATTAATTTGCCCAAAACCCACAATCTCAGTCTGTTCAGGCAACTACAACAAAAATGCCACAGATTGAGTAGCTTAAACAACAAATCTTTATTTCTCACAGTTCTGGAAGGTGGAAAGTCCTAGATCAAGACACGGGCAAATTCAATACCTGGTTCTTAGACACTGTCTTCTGGCTGTGTCCTCACATGACTGAAGGGGTGAGAGAGCTCTCTGGGGCCTCTTCTATCAAAGCAGAATCCCACTCATGAGGGGTCCACCCTCATGTCCTAATCAATTCCCAACACCATCACTTGGGGGTTAGGATTTCAACATATGAATTCTGGGGGGACACAGATATTCAGTCCAGGACACCAACCAAATTCTTAGCTGGCTGACAGGGGACCTCAATACTAAAGTTTCTAGAACTCTGGATATGAGCTCTTGAGAGCTTAAAATATGGCAATACCATTCTGTACATGCTGGCTGGCTCAACAGCCTATTGGAGGTTGCACAAAATTCTCTACTTGGGAAGAAGGCTGACAGTGCTGACCACCAGAGTCCTCTGTCTCCTTTGAAGCCAAGGCATTAAGCAGTCTGATATATCCCAAGATCACAATCACCTGCCTCAAAGCAAAAATAGCACTCAAAGTTCAGTAAGAGAAATTAGAAAAAAAGACGGTAGATTCTGCATAGATCACCCTGAGAAATATACTCTTTAATAAGAGGGCAAAAATATATTTTACTAAATTTTAAAACTATAAATGTGTCATTTTCATTGTAGAAAATTTGAAAAATACAGAGGAATACAAAGAAAAAGGTTTAAAATGAACCATAAGCCCATATCTCAGATATAACCACTATTGAAGTTTTGATGAAGTGTATATCTCTCGAATTTTTTCTGAATATACAATAAATATATACTATTTTAAAGAATGGACTGTTACAGTACAGTGTGTCTTATAACCGACCTTTTTCACTCAATAATATATTGTGACTATTTCTACCATACTGTTATCAAGTAACATTTTACCATGTATATTTTAACAGCTGCAGAGTATTTAACATATGATTATAGAGTATTTATAAATCAATACCCTCCTATTGGACTAAGAGGTTTTTTCCATTATGGAACTAACATGATGCTACAAGGAACATTCCTCTAGCACCTCCTTGTCTGCTTCTCTAAAGTCCCAGAAGTAGAATTTCTGAGTAGAAGAATAATAATATGTTTAAGGTTTTGCTACTCATTCATTTGTTCAACAAATATTTATTGAGGGAAAACAGAATCCCAGGCACCTCCAGGCTCTGGGGATACAGCTGTGAACCGGTCAGGCAAAGTCTGGGCCCACATGCAGCTTACATCCATGGGGGAAGCAGACAATTCACCAATGAAAAATTAAATTCATGATGTGGTTTCAGAGAGCAATGAGCACTTTGAAGAAAAATAAAGAAGGCAAGAGTACATTGACAGGCTGGTATTTTAGAGAGGGTGGTCAGGAGGTATCTCAGAGGATATAGCATTTGTGGAGTTCACCCCTGGGGGAACTTGCTCCAGGTGGAGACAACAAATAGGGAGACATGCAGGGTGAACTGAGCTTGGTGGGTTTGAGGTCTTGTAAGGCTGAAGTGGCTGGAGTGGAATGGGTAAGAGGAGGAATATGGGGGAGGCAGGCAGAGCTCAGCTCATGAAGGCTTTACCCGTGTTAGGAAGCCTTTTGCACAACAGAGGGATGTGATCATAGTTACCGGCTAATAACATCACTGGCTGCTGGGTGGAGACTGGATGATGGGAAGCAGGGGTACAGTTAGATGTGTGTTGTAATAGTCCAGACAAGAAATGAGGGTGGGGCTTCCCTGGTGGCGCAGTGGTTGAGAGTCCGCCTGCTGATGCAGGGGACGTGGGTTCGTGCCCCGGTCTGGGAAGATCCCACATGCCGCGGAGCGGCTGCGCCCGTGAGCCATGGCCGCTGAGCCTGCGCGTCGGGAGCCTGTGCTCCGCAACGGGAGAGGCCACAACAGTGAGAGGCCCGCATACCGTGCAAAAAAAAAAAAAAAAGAAAAAGAAATGAGGGTGGCTTGCACTGGGGGAGGGAGATAACAAGTGGTTTCAGAATGTGTATTTCAAAGTAGAGATGGCAGGAGTTCCAGATGGAATAGGTGTGAAGCATGAGGGAAATAGAGGCAATTGAGGATACCCTCTAAAAAAGTCATGGGGCTTCCCTGGTGGTGCAGTGGTTGAGAGTCCGCCTGTCGATGCAGGGGACGCGGGTTCGTGCCCCGGTCCGGGAAGATCCCACATGCCACGGAGCGGCTGGGCTCGTGAGCCATGGCCGCTGAGCCTGTGTGTCAGGAGCCTGTGCTCCGCAACAGGAAAGGCCACAACAGTGAGAGGCCTGCGTACTGCAAAAAAATAAAAAAATTAAAAAGTCATGGCACTCAATAGTGTGCCATAAACTCTTTTTCCCCACAACCTTACCAGTGTTGTTTTTTCCCTCTTTGCCAAACTGATAAGCAAAAAATGTTAAATTGTTTTACATTTCTTCATTACTACTGAGGTTGGTGTGTTTTGTGTTTATGTGCCATGTGTGTTTCTGCAATTGTAAAAATAATATATTTAGCTAAAACTGCTTTTTTTTGATAAACAATAAGGGTGGGTGTCTGTCTTCCCCAATAGAATGTGAGTTTCACAAAAGCAAAAGACAGAAGGACTTCATTTGTTTTAGTCACTATTCTGTTGATGGTACCTAGAATAGTGTCTACCATATAGTGATGATAAAAATTGCTAACCCTTGGATGATTTAGTACGTGACAGGCACTGTCCTAAGTGCTTTTTATACGATGACTCATTTATAACAACCCCCTTACAGATGAAGAAACTAAACTAAAGAGAGGTTAAGTAACATGTCCAAAGTCACACGGCTGGTACGTGGCAGAGCTGGGATTTGAATCCAAGCAGTCTGGCTCTAGAATCCAGCTCTGGACTCACTCACTGTGTTCTAATGCTTTTCAATAGTAAGTGCCAATATAGATTTGAATATTAGTTAGTTAATCTTCCAATCTGTAAAAGGTGAATAGTAATACATGTTTAATCTTAAGTGTTTGGAAGAGAAAAGTGAAAGCAATTCAATAAATAAAGCTAAGCTAAATTAAACAAACTGAATATAGAAATAGAGGATATATTTACTATTCAAAGAAAATCATTTAAAATCCACTTTGTGAGTAAATCAAGAAGAGGGTTAATATAGTATTGCAATCTAGGATTACGCTTCAAATTCTTAACAAGGAAATCCGTCCGTGGTTAATGACCTAGAGGTGTTAAGTGAGGCTCTAGAATGAACATTAGTCTCCCAGCTGTCTCCTGCCTTTGACAATGCTCAAATCTACTCCATACTCCCTGCTAATTAATCTTCCTGAAACATGCTCAACACTCGTCCCAGTCATCTTCTCCTTAGCAGCCCTTCATTGTAGAACAGAAATTTTCTTGTTGAAAGAAGTGTGGTATGCAGGGGAAATGACCCCTACATTGGCTTTTGGGAGTGCTGAGTGTGAATCTCAGCTCCACTGGTGACTAGCAGAGTGACTGTGGGAGAATTATTTAATCTCTATCACCCTCCATATCTCAGCTATAAAATAGGAGTCATAGGCAGTGGTGAGGACTGAGTAAGGCAAGGTGCGCTTAATGGTTAATATTATGTGTCAACTTGACTGCGCCATGAAGTGCTCAGATATTTGATCAAACATTGTTCTCGGTGTGTCTGTAAAGGTGTTTTTGGATGAGATTAACATCTGAATCCATAGACTGAGTAAAGCTGATTGACCTCCCTAAAGTGGGTGAGCCTCATCTAATCAGTTGAAGGTCTAAATAAAACAAAAGGACTGATCTCCCCTAAGTAAGAAAAAAATTATTCGTGCCTGATAGCCTTTGATTGGTAGAGTGGCCTTTTTCCCTGCCTTCAGACTCAAACTGAAACAACTGCTCTGCCTTGGTCTCAGCCTGACAACCTTCAGACTGAAACTATATTATTAGCTCTCCTAGGTCTCCAGTTTGCTGACAAACTCTGCAGATCTTGGGATTTGCCAACCTCTGTATCACCTGAACCCACCCCTTATAATAAAAATAAACGTTGGTTCTGTTTTTCTGGAAAACCCTAACTAATACAGTGTGTTATCTATCCCTGAGTGCATGCAGTAGCTGCTTAGCAGATGTGTTTTGTGGCCAGATGTTTCTGGATTTCATTCCTGCTCTGACATTTTTTAGCTGTGCAATTAGGGCAAGTTAAGGTCATTTGTCTATGCCTCAGTTTCCTTATTTTTAAAACTGAAGCAATACATAGTGTTTAAGTCTGTTAAGAAGATAAAATAAGTTACATAAAGCACCCATAAGCTCTCAGTAAATGGCACACACTATTATTATTCCTTTTCATAGGAGTCTGAAACAGGAATGCCTCAAGGGGCCAGAGAAATAATATAAATGAGTGAAGGAGCCTGGGCAAGTTTTTTTCCTCAAATACAAAGCTGCATTTTACAGCAGCATTTCTTGGTTCATTCATATTCAAGAACAATTGTTGAAATATTGGCCTTTTTCAGTTCAATAAGCTTTTTATCCCATGTATTTTTCATGTACATAACAGTCATAAAACTTATCATGGTTTGCTTCATAATGGGATGCTCGATTACATTCTTTAAGACGACACATTTTGGTTGCATATTGATTATATTGGCGGTGTATCTCTATCTCATGTTCACCACCTCATTTCCTCTTGGCTTCACCAATATTTGGGATCTGTGACCATTTGTTTCACCCCAGATTCTTCATCAGTGATCATCTCTGCATGGATCCCATTCATTTGCCACCACAGCAATGAATTTCACCAGAGCACAAATCCAACAGCACCTTTACTCATCCCCATGTCACCTGCCTCTCACCTCCAGCCTTAGGATGTCCTTGCTGCTGCAGAGGCAGGAGATGACACAGGACCCATCTGGTATCTATATATGCTCCATGCACGTCCAAACCAAAGGATGGGGAAGCTAGTGCCCATGGAGACATGAATTTGACCAAAATGAGATACATTTCACACTCACTAGAATGACTATAATCAAAAAGACAGACAATAACAGGTGTTTCTGAGGTTATGGAGAAACTGGAAACCTCATACACCATCGGTGCGATGCAAAATGGCGCTGCCAGTTTGGAAAACAGTCTGATGGTCCCTCTAACACTTAGAGGAACATAGAGTTACCATATGATCCAGCAATGCCACTCCTAGGTAAACAGTCAAGAGAAATGCAAACATATGCAAACACAAACACTTGTACATAAATGTTCATAGCATCATTATTCATAACAGCCAAATGTGGAAACATCCCAAATGTCCACCAACTGAAGAATGAATAAATAAAATGTGGTATATTCATACAATGGAATATTACTCAGGAACGAAGTACTGATACATTCTACAACATGAATGAACCTTGGAAACATTATACTAAGTAAAAGAAGTCAGTTACAAAGGACCACATATTATGATATTCCATTTATACAAAGTGTACAGAACACGCAAATCTATAAAAACAGAAAATTAGTGATCACCTAGGGCTAGGGGTATTGAGAAGATTAGGGGGTAATGGCTAAAGGATACAGGTTTTTCTTGGGGGGGGCAATGAAAATGTTCTAAAATTGATCAAGGTAATAGATTCAGGTTAATACACTATGTTAATATACTAAAAGCCATTGAATTGTATACTTTGTTGGTGAATTATATCTTAGCAAAGCTGTAAAAAAAAAAAGAATGCATCAACTATGCTAACATTACGTAAGTTACCTGGTAACTCTCTATGTGACAGTGTTCCTAGCAGGGCTCAGAGAATACTCAGTTCACTAAAGCAATAAGGAATATATTGGTAAGGAGGGCATTGACATAATTGAGAGACTAGTGGCAGGATGTTCTCTGTAAGCCAGTATTAACTGTAGGCGATCGATGGTACTGAGTATCAGTGAGAATGATGGGATTCTAGAATAGCAGAGATCAGGTAGGAGCACTGACATGTTAGAGGTAAGATGGGTGTAATTATCATAATGATGCAACCTACAGGTATCTGGCAATAGAAAATAGATCATCATGTTTCTGGAAGCAAGATCAATGGAGAACTACTAAGGTATGACTCAGGGATGATAGGTAGAAGGCTAACAGCAGCCACCATAGTGAAAAACAGTTTTTACATCTCAGTCAGCTCACAGGCCCAGAGCCTATTGATTAAAGAGGGGTGGCAGGCTGGGTTCCCTTGAAAAGGGGCAATTCAGTGCCACCACAAATATCTGGTCAATAGTCCTCCAATCCTTCTGCATGAGTTGTCTGTGGCCATTTGCCAGGTTATCTGCACTGGGGAAAAGGGAATGCCCAGACTTTTCATGAGGACTTTTAGATGTCCTGAGATGATACTAAAACCAGAAGACCTAAACTGCCATCATGGTCCTCCAGGAGAGTGGGAGCTCATACCAGAAACAGAATTTTGGCTCTGGTCCTTGATTGCATATTTAAGATAGATATAATCATCAGCTGATAAAATCCTCACATTTGTTCACTGGTTTTGTAGGCCAATAAACAGTTCTGGGTTCCTTTGCCTCTGCTTTCCTGGATTTGTACTTATTAATAAAATAGGCTATTGCCTCAGGCTCTGATTTCTATGGAACCCAAGTTAAGATAGGTATACTCTTCATGCCAAGAAAGAAATCTGCTATTTCCTATTTTTTCTTGAAACATGCTATTCTCTAAATCTTTTACTTTATCATTTTTGATCATTTTGAGTATAAGAAATATTACATTCCTTCTTTGTGTGTGTGTGTGTGTGTGTGTGTGTGTGATGAGAAATATTTTTCTTTCTTTTTTTTATTAGTTTCTGCTTTATAACAAAGTGAATCAGTTATACATATACATCTGTTCCCATACATTCCTTCTTAATTCCACTATAAGAAAAAGACAACCCCAAAACAATGGTCGATGACAACCAGCCCTTGGGAAACAACAGGAAATGGTACATTTGGGCAAACTTGAAAGGAAGTGCCCATTGGTAGGAAACAGCCAGGACTCCGCTCCCACTGGCTGTGCTCAGCGGAGGGCATGGATCAGCATGCTAGAGCTTTTCCCTTTTCTAAAGAGGCCAGAATTCCAGTTTCTAAAGTGGAAACTCTTAAGTGAAACATTTTGACCAGTAGTTTTTTTTTTTTTTAAAGACACTACAGGTCAAATATATCATATCTCCTGGGTGAATTTGGCCCAATGGTCCACCAATATGAAACTTTGGACTATCTAATAAAGCCCTACTTCTTTAGCCTGGGGAGGGGGAGTTTGGGGTACTTATTGGTTCATTGTCAAGTACCTGGTATAGTGCCCAGCTCCCAGCTGTTGTTCAAAAGATAGTTGTTGAATGACAAAATATTATTTAAAACATCTATAAGAACAGAGCTATAATACCTTAAAAAAAATAAAGCCCACATTTTTTAGCCACAATAATATAGTTGTAGAGTTCTGAAATGGATAAAATTCAGCCTAATTTTTCAGTTAACCTAATGTCTCCATACGTTAGGAACTAGTGGTTCTCAAGCTGAAGCTTTCATCAGAATCGCCTGGAGGGTTTGTTAAACTAAAACTGGTTAGATTCCACCCTCATGGAGTTTCAGATTCCGCAGGTCTGGAGTGGGGCCTGGGAATTTGCATATCTAACGATTTCTGAGGGAAGGCTGATAGTGCAGGTCTAGGGCCCACATTTTGAAAAGCGTTGCTGGAAAATCCTCTTATAAAATCTCTTTATATTATAATAGAGCCTTGGCCCTTCCAAAGGGTCCTTGCTGACTTTTGTTACCTCAGAAGACTTCACCCTTCTCCAGAGCTTCACCAAGTGGCAAGAAAGGTTGGTCTTCCAGTGACAGCAGAAGGCCCAAATGAATCCAAGTCAAGCAATGCCATGTTCTGAGACTTCCCTTTCTGGAGGCCTCTTAAAAGCAGCCTATTTCACTCTGCAACTCTAAGGGTTGAAGCTTTTAGTTGACGTGCCAAGCCTGTCTACCTTCCAGGAGCTTATCTGTAATAGTGGTCAAAGCTTCCGGAGTGGAGCACAGCCTTCTTGCTGAAGCAGGACTGGGCCTGTGGTGACTGCTGCAGAAGCCCCCGCCCTGCGCATCTCGGTCGTGGTCCTGTGCCCACAACAGATAGGAAGCACACACCTGTTTCCATCCAGAATGTCTACTATACTCACTAATAATTAGAGGCTAATTAGAGGCTATTCATCCAACTGCAGAGAAATTACAGAGGCAGCAACTGCCCAACCACAAGCTGATGATGACTCTCCAACCAGACTACCCCTAGAAGAAGACACTGGCTGTCTCTGTTGCCAAGTTTCCCTTGGTTCTACCCATTGTTTAATTTGACATTCTAGTTTTTGGTCAATTCTGCAAATTAACCAAAGGTCTTTCAATAAATACACTTCTGCTAAATTTAGCAACCAAGAACCTGAACAATAAATTCATCCCTGCTACAGTTCTCAAAACCAAGAACCTGGAGCCCTGCAGAAATTGGTGTCTGGGAGTAATGTGCAAAGACCCTCAAGGACATGGAAGAAATTCAGGTTTGGACATCTAACCTCACTGGGATGAAGCCTGTGAAAATTCCTTTAGTATTCAGGGATAGTAATCTAGCATAAGAGCTAATTAAATGATCTCCTATGGTCATCAGAAATGAAGAACTCTTTGAATGTAAGGCATGGAGGAGACTGTTCAAAAATGCTTCCAGGGCTCCCTCTCTCCATCTTTCAGTCCTCAGCTTCAAGATTATGATCTATTCATATATATTTACAGAGAACCATAATCAGCTCGAGTTTTACAAGGGTTTGAAACTCCAAATGACTGAAAAAAGGAGTCTCCCTCTCTCTCTCTCTTTCTCTCTCTCTCTCTGCCCTCCCCCCATACTAGCATTTATATAAATCCCTGTCAAAAAAGACTCTAGTCATGCTTGGGACATATGGTCATCTACAGATCATCACAGTGTCCATAGATACATGCTATTCTGATTGGTCATACTGTATCTCGTGCCCATACCCATGGCAGAGAAGACAGGGTCTTTTGATTGGCAGCCCGACTAATTCATATGGGGTGGGGTTAAAATTGTTCCCGAAATGAAGGGATGTGGGACAGACAAAAATGTTACAGTTGACCATCACAGAGAGAAAGGGCAGAGATGAAGAAGAGATAGGAGCTGGTCTACTGAGCAGAGTTCCCTTTGAGAAGGTTGAAGGAGGGCACTAAATAGTAAAGGGGGAGGAGCTAACTTTAGATCAGAGGAGGGATGCATGCTGTTTTGTAATCTATATATGTACTTAGCCCCCTCAAACTCTTAACTAATTAAACTTAATAATATCTATAACATAACTAAGAGTACAAGGGCCTTGTGTCCTTCAAAATAAACCATTTTAAGCATCTAGCATCTTGGCAACTTGCACACTTGTTGATCAGCAGCTAATGTGAAAATTATGAATATTATAACAAAATTTGTCATCACTGAACATGAACCCATGTGATGCTCCTGTGGCACACTCATTTATTTATCTTGAGTAATCCTATGTGCCAGGCTACAATCAAATAGGATTTATAGATTAGAGGCCACATGCACAGTGGTTAAGGATGCAGATTTGGAAACAAGCAGACCTGAGTTTCTGCTCAGGTATGCTTGTGTTTCCACACAGGTGGCAATTGGCACCACTTGCCACCTATGTGACCCTAGGAAAGTTACTTAGTGTTTAATTTATATAAAAGGTCCACAGAGAGCCTAGAAGAGGGTAAGTTCTCAATAATAAGTGTTATCTGTTGTTAGTACCACGGCCCTACAACTTTGGAGCCAGTTCATTTAATACATACCTCAGCTTCCCATCATTCTGATTCTTGTCTAATTCCAGTTGGAATTAGTGAGGTTTCACTGTCTATTATACAGTATAATGTATAAATATTGAAAACAGCTTCATGTAAGTAACCAATCACTATGCCTTTTTTTCTAAGCAAAAAATCCTCTAGATTTCCCTGCCTCAGAAAATCCTTCCCAGCCAGCCCCTTTAAGAACCGTGGTTGAGAATCCCTCACAACCCTCAGGATTCCTCACTATACTGAAAGAATTCAACCATATGTCTGTTGTCCAGTCGAAAACTTGGTAGTTCCCACTTCTGAGAGCATGTTTTCTAAACATCTCTGGTAAATGGAGATTTTGACTTTATGCCCGGGACACCCTGAGAGCTGCTCCTACAGAAAAAACGAATAGGGTAATAAATCCCAAGTCCTTTTTTTCCCCCTCCGAACAAGAGTTGTTTTAGTTAAAACGGCCTCCGCTTTCCTCTCGACGCTCCCTCGCCCTCGTCAGCCCATTGTGTTTAATACAGGACTTTTGACTCAGCCATCATTACTCACACTTTACTGATTTTACTTTAAACACTGTTGGCTAAAACGACAATTTATCACGACTGTTTTGCCTCGCAGTGGGGGGATCATTTATTTCCCCGTTGAAGGGTTCGATATTTATTAGCGCGGCGGCGGGCTGCTCAGCAGAGATGCACGCTCCAGGGGATGCGCTGCGGGTCCAGCCCCAGGCTTGCTCCATCCTCTGCTCCAGCCCACCCGCTCCTCCCGGACAGGACCCGCCAGCGCCCCAGGGCACAGAGGACCGTAACTCTTGGGCAGAGGAAGTAGGGTGCTCCCCTCCACCCAGGAAGCTGGACCCGCAGCTGTGCAGGAGGGGCGAGGAAAGCGCTCAAAACCTCAGAGCGCCCCAGAGCCTGGAGACTGAGGACTGAGCCCAGAAAGGCAGGCATCCGCGGAGGAGGACTCGCTGGAGGGTGGCCACCGGGCCCCCCTAGCCGAAGAGATGGCAAAGAGATCGTCAGGTAAGGCGGGGCCTGCCTGAGAAGTGGAGAGCCCCAGGCCTCTAAGGCCGGTGGGAAACAAACCCTACGCCACGCTGGCAGGCAGGATCTCGGCAGTGCAATCACAGGGCTTGGCAAGGGCAGGATTCTAGTAATAGTTTATTGTAGCAGCAAATGAGTAACTGAAATAAAAGGGAGGGGCTTCCCTGGTGGTGCAGTGGTTGAGAGTCTGCCTACCGAGGCAGGGGACACGGGTTCGTGCCCCAGTCTGGGAAGATCCCACATGCCGCGGAGCGGCTGGGCCCGTGAGCCATGGCCGCTGAGCCTGCGCGTCCGGAGCCTGTGCTCCGCAGCGGGAGAGGCCACAACAGTGAGAAGCCCGCGAACCGCAAAAAAAAAAAAAAAAAGGGGGAAGCAACTTGGGTTTACTGTGTGCCTACTGTGCACCTTGCACTGTGCTAGGCTTACATGCATCATTTCATCTTGGCAGTAATCCCAAAGATGGTGATAATAATGACGACGATGCCTAAGGATGAGTGTTTGTGTCCAATGGGCTCTGGAAGTTTATATAAATTGCCTACTTTTCCACAGCTAGTATGTGGGAGAGCCAGGGCACACACCCAGATCTGTCTGACCAAAAGACCATGCCCTGCTGATGCCCCATACCACTTCCCCACTGAATGGAAGGCTCTGGAAAGCTCGCCCCGAGGGCCTCAGTGCGGGGCCTGGAGTTCCCACCACCAGAGCCACCCCTTGACTTAGGGCGTTATCTCTAACGGAAGTATGTTATCTGGGAGACATGGCTATAAAATCCATTAGCACTTAGGCCACATTAGTCAGAACTTACTGGACACTTTTTTCTTCTCCAGAATATCGGGAATGAGACATGGCACAGGTAAACCCTGATGTTTCAAGTTGAGCGCACTCCTGGGGGTGAGAGTGTGGTGACTGTCTTATTGAATGCTGTTGGGAGTGCAGGGGGAACCTGCCCAATACAGTAGTGGGAGCACGTGAACACACACCTGGAGGAGGAAAAAATGGAAGAAAAATGTCAGTGGACTAAAAAACGACATCAGACCATAACGTTTCATGCCCCTATCACAGCGGAGGCGCTGAGCTTCGAGTGCTGGGAGATTCATAGTCTTAGAAGTTTCCCAACATTCATGCTGTGCTAGGTACTGTATTGGAATAAAGTTTACAAAACTAGATTAGATATAAGCCCCCATCCCAAGAGCTTGTTATCTATTTCCCCTGAGACTTTGAGGAAATTCCTAGGATGTCAGAAAAAAAAAATCATAAAAGAGACTTGGGGGAAGAAAAGTGGGGAGCACTTTAGGAAAGGAGGCAGGGGACATGAAGATAAAGTCCCGCTCCTCCTGGTCCTCTGTGGAGACCCCCATGAGAGTAGCACCTGCCCAGGTAAAGGTAAAGCCTACCCACCCAGAGCAGCCTTGTTGCTAAGAGGGAGGCTTTCAGACTCAGTCTGTCCTCAGGCCCACTGGCTTCCTCATTCCCTAAGAGCCCCTCTGGAGGGGATGAAAGGTGGGTGGGGGAGAGAGAATTTCACTCCCCTTCACAGCCTGTGTGGGACCTGACACCGGCACTAATACCTGGATGCAACCACCCCTCTCGGTTTTTCAACCCCGCTTTCTCTGTTGCTATTCCTGCTGCGTAGCCCTTCCTGTCTGCCCCTCATCCAGCCAAAGCACACTGCAGCCTAGATTACATAACATCATCATCAAGAAATGAGGTAGGGGGCTTCCCTGGTGGCGCAATGGTTGGGGGTCCGCCTGCTGATGCAGGGGACATGGGTTCGTGTCCCGGTCTGGGAAGATCCCACGTGCCGCGGAGTGGCTGGGCCTGTGAGCCGTGGCCGCTGAGCCTGCACATCCGGAGCCTACGCTCCGCAACGGGAGAGGCCACAGCAGTGAGAGGCCCGCGTACCGCAAAAAAAAAAGAAAGAAAGAAAGAAAGAAATGAGGTAGAGAAACATGCCTCCACTTGAGATAAAACTCCTCAGAAAACAAATTCCCTGAGGGAGAAACTCAGCTGTGAGAACTTCAGACGAGGCTTATTTAGGACTCCCAGGGGAGCAGAGACATTAGTCTGAAGGCCAAGCAACGGATAGTGTCCAAGTGCCGCCATGATTGCATCACCGTGGAGAGATGTTGCGGCCTGGCTTCACCCAGCTTGACCAGCAGTTCATCAGGGCCTTGGCTCCCAGGCCACCCCCTCTAGCAAATCACAAAAGGGCCCAGCTCATTGTTTTCTTGAGTCCACCATGAAACAAAATTCTTTACAGAGACTTGATTAACCTTCTTAAAACTCATATAAGTCAAAGTATTTCAGCCTGTTTGAATGTCTCCACATTCTTATAGGTATTCGTGGCTGAGGGCATTTTTGCTGTCAGTTTTCAATTAGTAGAGAGACATGGCAAAAAGAAAAGGAGGGCCAGTTAGAATTCAAAAGCGTTGCTTCTTCAAACCCTGTGAAAGACTGTGACACGTGAGTGCCTGGACCCAAGGAAGGGGTGAGGTAAAGAGAAGATCTCCATCCTTTTCATGTTCCAAGATCATGTCAACTGCTGGCTGTGGGATGCATGTCATATAATTATGTGACATAATACGAGCCATTTTATTCTTGTCACAAACTGAAAATCTTGCTGATGCATGGCAGTATTTATTAGGACCATTTCTATTTCATGGCTTGTGTGTGGTCATGGACTGTATGTTATCCATAAATGATGGAAACTTGACCCCAGTGTGACCTGGGTTCATTGAACAGTTCAGTAGGGTCCAACAGAGCCATGGCGTTTTTGCCAGAGCTCTCTCCCCAAACCCCCTCCTCCCTTAATTGTAAAACCCATGTGCATTTTAGCAAAAATCTCATCCATCTGTTTCTGATTCATTTACACTTAACTCATCAAATCTCCTCTCAGGGCTGTCATGTCCCAGGTTCTGCACTGGTGTGCCATGTCGAACACTTCTTCCCGGACTATCAAGAAGTCTGGTTTAGCCAAGTGATGACATGCTCCACTCCCCGGGCTTGAAGGAATGCAGTGAGCAGGGCACGGGTGAGAAGAAAGGCGTTCCAAATTCCAAACCCTCAGGAGCTTCCGTCCACTGTGGGCTTGGCGAAATGTCTCCTCTCATTCACAGTGCTGGCTTGATTGAGCTGTTATTGTTATGATGTGCAAATGAAAACGTGTGTGTTTGTGAGTGTGTGTGTGTGTGTGTGTGTGTGTGTGGACATTGGCTGTGATTAAACATGTCCTGTGGCATTCATTCAGACTATGGGTGGGCTTCTTTTCTCTGTAATCAGACCAACTGGCTGACTTCGAGAGTGAGGAACTGGACTAAATTCCTCTTATGACTTCCACTGCGCTACATTTTATCCACCTGTCAACCAGGAGCAGAGAAATGAGAAGCAAGGGCTCTCAGAAACAGGAGGAAGAACTCCAGTTCCGGGAGTTCTCCCAGCATTCTCCTGTCCAGGCAGATTTATTCCCAGATGAGGCAAGGACACGCAGATGACCACAGGGTGGATTCACTCTCAGCACAGTAACAGGAGTCATCACCAACACTGCAGCTGTGCTGGATACAGCATCATGCCAGTCCACCCAGAACCTCCCCAGATGGAAGCCATGAAAAAGACAGGGCCACCTACGGCTGCCCCACAGCCTGGGTAAGAGTTGCCATGTCAAATGGTTAATGCTCTCCCCTACCTGTTCCTCAGGAGACAGAGAGGCCATTGACATCTAAACTCTATCAAACACAAAATTTGCTTTAAAAACAAAGCCTATTGAAATCTTAGTTATTCGGCATTCTGCAACTTACAGTATGCAGGGCAATGGCTTCAATTGCTTCTATCAATACTGTTTTCTGTTTAGGAAATTTTCTTTTCCTATAAACATAGATTATTTTATTTCTTCATAGTTTTTTAGTAAGTCATGTACCATGTAGAAAAGTGAACACAAAGTTACATGTGTGGAGTGATGTGGGATATTTGGACTTACATGTTAGAGTTCCTAAGGAAAAGACTGCTAGAAATCAAGTGCAACACTCTCTGCTAACTTAATAAACAGATGCTGGGGTTAAATAAGGAAAACAACTTCCTTCTGGAAACAGTTCTCAACTGTGATGTAGTATAATGCTCATGTACCACAATCAGTTGTGAGATGCATTGCAAGTGATCTGTTGCTAAAAATAGTTGAAGTACTGACGTCTGTGAATGATTCATTTTTAAATAAAACTTAGAAGTAGCCTTGAGGTTATCCCTAAGGTCATGTCACTTTAAATCACCACATTCCCAGATAAATTTTATTGAGTTGGAGAGAAAGTGTTCGTGTTACCTCGAGGACCCCTGGAATCGAGAGACACAAGGGATACACTCCTGGGAATGTGTCCTGCGTGTAAACATCATCCATCACGCATGCTGTGGCAGCAAACAGTTGGATATCACTCTGTTCACAGTCTCAGTACACGTCATGGTCAGAATTGTATGGCTCTTTGTTACTTGTTAACGTATAGGTATTCCATTCCACTGTTCTTTTTTAGCCCTGAACATTATGTAAAGCACACTTACACACAGAAAGGGATATACAAGAGTTTTAGTGGCCAAAGCAGTGTTCCTACACAGCATGATCTTATAGTAAAGCAGACTTAATGAACAGCACTGCCATTAATTTCATTTTCCGCTCTCTATTTCTTTCTCCCTCCCTGACTCTATGTGTGTGTGTGTGTGAGTGTGTGTGTGTGTGTGTGTGTGCACGTGGCTGATTGGTTGCTTAGTGTAGAAAAAGTTTCTGGTTCTGTGAACCAAAGGCACAACTGTGTCTAAGATCCGCCCTAGATGGAGTGCTAATGATGTCAGTGTCATGGCTCTATGTTCAGTCTGGGTACTGAGATTATTCCACTTTATAATATGCCACAGCCATAGCCTGCGGGCCCTTAAGCCCCACCCCTATCCCACCCTTTAGCTTGTATCTTCCAAATACATCCTATGTTCACAATCTAGACCAAAAGATCAAACCTGACAATTGGTATGTATCACTGGGAACTCAATGCTACTCAAACTCTTCCTTATAATCAAAAACACCTACTACCAACAAGATAAAGGAAAGCTCTCTGCAGTGGCATGTTAATAATTCCAAGGCTCTAGAGAGCTATGTAAATCCACATTGTAGACCCAGGTTATATTATGCACCCAGACGAGGAAAGGGATCATACAAGTTTTCCAGGCCAATAAGCAGGCCATTTCATCTGTTTCTTCTTCCCGTACGCACTCATCACCTCTGTTCTTTACTGCTGTCTGACTTTGATACAGAGACTGTACTTTTAGATTTGGGCAAATGCTTGGGCAATATCCACTAGACAGTAGGAACTCTGAAATCTACCATTCCTCTTTTCACCTACAACCATTAGTAAAGAAAAATACAGGGTAAGGTTGACTTAGAGTCCCAAATGTATCAATCAGCTATTTAAGGTGAATTTTCCTTTGTCTTTCATGCCCCCCATTCTTCCTTCTCATACTCATCTATCACCTTAACCATCAACTACCACTTCCTTCTCTCTCTCCCATGTTATTACCAGTTTTATGGTTTATCAGTCCAGAGGCTTTCAGGTGCTAATAGCAGAAATCCAACTGGCTAAAACATCAAAGAATTATGTTGACTGCAAACCCAGAGGTAGAGAGATTCTGCTCATGATACATTCAGGGCTCCATTTTCTGTGAGCCTCTGCCCTCTTCCACCTGTTACCTTTATCCTGAATCTCACCTCCCCTCCAGCCATAAGATGTCAGCCAGCAGCAAGAGGTATGGAACATCCTCCCTTATTTCTATCCCTTGAAAGAAGAAGCTGACTTTTGTCCCACTCTCTTAAGGACAAGGGAAAACTTTCCTTGAAGTCTCCAGCAACCCTCTCCTATACGAGAATTAGGTCATATGCCAATTCACAAAGCATTCATTGACAAGTAGATTAGCTTCCTTTGATTGGCCAGGATTAATCGGGTCTCACTTCTGAAGGTGGAAATGGGATAACTTCCCCCTAAATCATATGAACCAAACTGAGATATCATTGTGAATAAAGCAGAGAGTGGATGCTGAGTATAGGCAATCAACACAGTCCACTAGAGATATTCGGTATTTTCCATACTAAGTTCTGCATCCATTCCCTTTAACTGTTTAGAGGATACATTGATGTAACTAATAAATGAGAATTAATTAATTGTGAAGCTCTACTCTCTTTCCTTTTGGGATTCAAGGAGAATCCAGAGAGCTTTGTTTGACCAGTGGACACCACATCTGAAAGGTATTGTGGTCTTTTGGCTTCATTCCCCTCCCATTGGGCAGCAGTTACATAATGAAGTAACAACCAAGCCTGAAGCTTTCCCGAACTTAAGCTCCCTTCCTAGAGAAGTGGCCAACTCTACATTCCCATGTCGCAAGGCACTCAGGCCTCCACATGCAAACTCCTCACTCCTAGTATTTCAAAGTGCTGGCCATTCCTCAGATGGGGTAGGCAACTGGGCAGGGCACAGGCACATGGCTCACATTTTCCTGCTCATGATAATCTTTCCATTGACTCAAGTAGCAGCTGCTTTATGGAGGGCCATGTTTGCTTACGATGACACAGACTGTTTCCAAACTCTGAAGTGGTCATCTTCAGATTGGCCAGAGTGATATAATCTCTTTGGAATCAGATTTCTGTTGCCCTGACTGCCCTTATGATGCTAAAATAGGACCTAGGGTTGAAGAACCATTCATTAACATGTAGACATAGCAGTTTCTTCCAAGCAAAAGAAGAAAGGAACCAAAATTGTTATCACTGATCCTTTGGCATTGGCTGGTCCAGGGTTGTCCTTATTCAGCTAATTCATTCCTATCTTCATATCCTGTAAGGTTCCAAAAGCTCTCCTCCCTCACCTCAGCATGGGCCCCTCTACAGGTTCAAGTCTGTCCTCTGAAACCTTCCTGCCTTATTCACAACTCTACCTTGACTACCCTAATCTACCGCCTCAGTCAACTCCAACCCTCCTTCCTTTACTCTACCAAAAAAAAAAAAATAGTATATCAGTGCTCCTATTCTTGGATTCCTGACTTTCATGTGAGCAAGTCCTAGTTCCAGCTCTGCTATTTCCATCTGAAATTATGTCCAGAGTACACTGGTTTGTACAATTGAAGATACCACACAGAGCGAATATAAATGTGGCCTCCATCAGTTACTAACTATGTGAACTTAAGCACATTTTTTACCTCTCATCACCTAGTCATTCTGTATTTATCAATGGTTACCTATGTGACAAGCACTGTGCTAAGCTCTAAGACAGTTCCTGCATCTATAAAAAAGAACATAAATAATAAAACATATCTCATAGGGTTGTTGTAAGGGTTAAATGAGATAATACATGCCAGATGCATAGGAAACTTTCATCAATGGTTACCAGTTTAGCTATGATCACTAATGAGAAAGCACCTGGTCCACCTGCAACTCCCTACAATACGATCCTTAGAAGGAATTCAGGAATTCCTCAGTCTCTTCTGCATTCATTCCCATTTGTCACCTTTCCCGGGTATCCTCCACCTATAGATTGGGCAGCTACTTAAAATGGGTCTGCTGGAGATGTCAACCCAACTGTGCCCCGACACATGGTGCTTGCTGCAGGCTAGGGTGGCTGGGCCTGCTCCTGATAGGAGACAGTCACAAAACAGAAGGCTCAGCCAGTCCCAGGCTCAAATCTACAGTGCCGTGTCCCTGGTCTTCCCTGGAGTGTGAGTGGTGCACCTGTGTAAAGGGCGCACATGTCTTTAGCCGTAAGTGTTGCATGGCTGTTATAAACCGTGAGGTCTGGTAACACCAACAACAGTTTATCTGGTTTCAAATGGACCACTTTCTTCCAGATTTCCAGATGCTCTTTTCTCTTTCTCTCTCTCGACCCCATTTTATCCCTATATGCATTCTAAAGTGTGCCAGATTGCTTACTGCAGCTTAATAATTTGAAATTAAGTTGAGTAAAACTTCAGAAGGGGAGAACCAGCTGAAAGTTTCTATTTAAGGAGAAACAGGAGTGGAAACTTACCACATGCCTCCCTGTGCCATGTGGTTCTCACAGACTATTCATGGCATATGGAGAGACCAAAGGAAGGGGGCCCAATGCAGCCCAACTTACGGGAAAGAAATGGATGAGAGGGGCTGGCTTAACATCATCACAAATTTACAACTCATTTGAAGTTCCTTGAAGGAAAGGTGTACATTTATCAGTATAGAAGATCTATTCCGTTAACAAAAAAATAAACCATTAAAAGGGTCTCCTTACTAGAAACCACATATGGTCTCTTGACTGCAAGGAAAATTCCCTTCTCCTGAGACAAAATCTGGGCAACACCAGCCCTGATTGAAGCGTTACTACTAAGAGAGAGAACTTGAGTAGGTGACTCTCCCTTGACTTATCTTTTCCTTTGTGAAACAGAAATAAAAATACAGCACCACCTCTAGCCCATCACAGTGTTTGAGAGACTTCTTTTGTGCTTCTTGAGAAAATTCTTAAGATGTCTGGTTAAATCAGCATAACCCTCAGAAGGAATTTCATGGAGAATTCACCCAACTGGGAAGTTATTCTTCCTGTTAAATGATTGCTACTCATTGGTAGAGGGCCAATGGATGGCAACAAGAAATCAGGAGCTTGAGCACCTCTGCCTGGAGTGGTGGTGACATGAGGCAATCAGTGTCGGCAGCAGAGTTGGGAAGAACATTGTAAGATGTTGGGGGAAAAGGAGGAGGGATGGGGATTTGTGTTAAAGGGATGGGAGAATGTGATTTGCTGAATTCCACTGGGCTTCTCTGCTCCTTAAGATACACAGGGAAAATTAAGCCACCCAGTCAGTAATACACTGTTACGACAGCCCTAGGAAAAAACTAACACAGACTTTGGTACCCGAAGTAGAGTGACTTAAAAGAACAGAATTTGATTGTCTCACCTTTCTGGAGACTAAACGTCTGAGGTCAAGGTGTCAGCAGAGTTCTCTACTCCCTCTGAGACCTGTAAGGGATAAAGTTTCCTTCCCTCTTCTTAGTTTTTCATGCTGGGCATCAATCCTTGACATTTCTTGTAGCTGCATCACTCCAAGCTCTGCCTCTGCTATCACATGGCATTCACCCTGTGTGCCTGTGTCCAAATTTCCCCCTTCTTATGAGGACACCAGTCATCTTGGATGAGAGCCCTTTCTAATGACCTCATCTTAACTTGATTACATCTTCAAAGACTCTAATTCTAAATAAGATCATATTCACAGGTGCTGGGAGTTAGGACTTAAACTTTTTTCTTTTCTTTTTTTTTTTGGTGGGAGGGACACAATTCAATTCTCAGTCAACCTCCCAGTAGACTATGTCATACGTCTTCTGGTTGGCTACAGTTAGTTAAGTGGCCACTGAGAGTGAACTTTGAAAGACTAACTTGCCAGTGAAAATGACACAAGCAGGCAATGGAAATGGATGCTGGAAGTAGAAGACCTCCAACTCATGGGCAAGATCCCCTCTTTATTTACTCAACAGCTTTCCAAGCTCTCAAGAGACCCTGGGGAGCTCCAAGAGAAGTCAGGGACCTTTAGCTCTCTGTGAAACAGATGTAAAGTTGTGAAAAAGTGATACAATGTATCAAGTGCTTTCATGGGACCCTGAATGCTTGGTTCCCAGCAGGCAGTCTGCTCTCTTGAACTCAAAACATTGAATTTCCCAAGACACTGGAGAGACATAATCACAACTTTCAGATGTACAAATCATTCTGGCAACCGAGTTTCCAAGAAGCAAAGGGTTCAGGATTCTTTTTTGCTGAAGCAAATCTAAGTGATGACACAGAGGAGCATCAGGACGTTGTGTGTCTGTCATGGTTGAGGGGTACGTTTGTACCTCTTCTGGTCCAAGTTTCAGGTGCAATGGCAACTCTGAGCTTGATTATTTCTTCTCCTAGAGCAGGGGCGGGCTTTATAGAGGCACTTTCAGCATCTGGCAACATGGATTTCATGACCACAAAGAAAAAATGAAATAATGCACATACCAAAACATAAACACATTGTAAAGTACATTCAGCCTCAGATTCCAAACCCAGTGACCCTGCATGAGTTAGCAAAGGGGAAGCCAGACTTCTGTCCCAGGGGGGAGAAACAAGGCCTCCAAACTGACAGCTGCTATCATTCCAAAACAAGTCATTGCTTACAAATGAATATTCTTTGTGATAAATTATTAAATTACATGAAAACTCTATGATTGCCTGCTGCTGCCAGATTTGGTTTTGGTCTCAAAAGCCAGCAGAGAATGTACTACAGAGAGCAAAATTAAAAACTGCTGGTCTTTTCCCACAAAATTCTTCTCTGAACTCTCAATTTCCCACTAACCTGTAATGCTAGTTCTGGCTCTGGATGCCCAGAAGTTCTTCTGGGACATTTATAATATATATGGTTTTAGATTAGAGACATGTTGATCGATTCTGAGAAAACTACAGGTATGAATCACAGCTCGTGATTTACTTTTGATAATTATTATCTCAAAATCTAAAAGCAAAGAAGAACATAATTTATTTCATGAGTATCCCCTAGGTGCCAGGCTGTGTGCTTCTTGCTTTATATAGTTATCTCATTTAATCCTCACAAAGCCCTGAGTGGTCATCATTATACCCATTTTACAGATGAGAAAACTGATGCATGCTGAAGTTAAGTGATTTGCCTAAGTTGTCACAGCAGTAAAATGAGAAGATCAGGTCCGGCATGAGACATTTGATTCCAAAACTCATACTGTTTCCTTGATAGCACACAGATTCCCACCACAGCTTCATAAAGGACTACATTGAATACTAGTACTCAAAAAGAACAGTTTTCCAAGCTCTTGCATTAATTCCTTGTACATTATCTTTCAAGTAGGCCTGTTTTAGAAAAAATAACATTGAAAATGAAAAAATGACTACCTTCCTTGATTCATCTTCCCCTTCAGAACTGGATTTTCCTAATCTTCTTCCCTATCCTATGTTCCTGGGGAAATCCAGTTGATTCCTGTGGAATCAGCAGAAATAAGAAACAACAGCACTGGCTTCTGATCCCAATTTCACTTCTCATTTGCTGTGTGCATCGCTAAATCTCAGCCCTCCCTTATACATGATGCGACTTGTCCAGCCTATTTCATGGGTTGTCATAATGCTCAAATTATATAATGTCCGGGAAAGTATTTTGTAGCTCATAAACTCTGAACTGTGTAAGTAACGATTATGCCCTAGACTCTTCTCTGATAGTTCAACAAGAAGGAGGAAGAATTTTAGAACACTAGTCCAGTGTTAGCTAGTGGCCTGCTGATAAGCAGGATGTCTGAAAACAACAACGAATGATTTTTAGCATTTGTTGATTTTCATGATGTAAATACTCCCAACAAGGACAATTTCAAGCTACCAACATGACATCGCTGAGCATAGAGGTGGGAAGAGATGCTCTCGTAGCTAACACAAACCAGCTCTAGCATACCAGTAGTTCTGACTAAATTTCAAAATAGCAGCACCTTTAAAAACACCTATTGTACTGGAGTCATCCTGTGAAATGCCCAAAGTATATCCACACCCCTTTCATGTGTTTCTCTCATGGAAACAAGACTGTGCCCCTAGCCCGAGACAGAAAGCCCAGACCCCCATAAGCACCACACAGAGCCCAAACAAACAATCGTACATTTGCTGTTTTGACCCATGTGAGGAGAGAGTATCTACCTCACATAGAACTTATATATTGCCCAGGAAAAAAGTGTGCTCCAGGAAAATGTTATTGCTGCAAGCAGACATTGAGTCCCAAGAGCAAGAACTCATGTCACTCACTCTTTCCCTGTTCACAGTGTAACAGTCAGCCTTAGATTTTACACACAGTGTGTAAAATTACACACATACAGTGACTTACACAAGATTATTTCTCTCTCATGTAAAAGAAGACTGGAAATGCGTCAAATCAGAGCTGACCTACAACAAGGACCCACGCTTCTTCAAGTTCCCTTCTCCACTGTCCTCATGGTCCAAAATGTCTGCTGGAACTCCAGCCGTAACATGTGAGTTCCAGTCAGCAGGATGGAAAAAGGAGGGAAAGAGGGGTACATGCTCTCTCTTTTAAAGAGAGCTCCTAGAAGTCCCACACAATATTTTGCTTATATGTTATTGGCTAGAAACTAATCATATGACTGTACCTAGCTATAAAAGAGGCTTGAAAATATATCCCTTTAACTTGGAGGCAATGTGACTCGCTAAACATCAAGTTCTTTTTCTAAGAAGGAAGTGAGAATAGATGTTGGAATAAGCAACGAGTAGTCTCTTGTTCATGTTTACTCATATCTGTACCCTAATTCATCAGAGGCTAGAGAAAGAAAAGGAAACGAATGCTTTTCTTTTTTTCTACCTATAGCTCAGAAGTCTTTTTTCCCCATTCATCTCCTGTGGGTAAGAGGAGAAGTTAGCAGCTTATGGGTTATTACCTATCCTTTGACAGCCAAATAAAAGGAACTATATCTGTTTCTGGGATGTCTGTACAAAACACATCATGATGTTCTGATCATTATTTGGAAGACAGAGACAATGATATATGGTCATTACTAATATTATTTTAGAAGTAGATGGAAGTTCTTGTCTCTCTAGATGCATTTGTCTAAATGCAGGGGTATCAGTTACCTACTTTGATGAAAGTGAGATATGTGTCTGACTCTACCTGATGCTGGGAAAAATGGGGGGGGTGTCTTTTTCCTTTCCCATACCATCCATCTAGACTCTGTGGCATGGAAGTTGGAGATCTGATTATAATATGAGTTGCATTCAGAAGGTTTCATATGGGCAAGCAAATATCTGCCTGCAGTCCTGTGTCTGCATCCTCCACCTCTTGTTCCCATTGGAGCTAGTAAGTAGTTGGTCAGGCATCAGGAAAGAAGTCTCATGCAGACAAACAAGGATCTTCATCTCATTTCCAAAATGGCATGCAGTAAAGCCAGAGACACGTATGAACCTACAGAGAAGCTTTCCAGTGACAAATGAGGAAGCCACACAAAAATGCAAGACACGCATTAGAACATAGCCACCAGCTGAGGATGATTGTCAAACCACATCCAGAGATGAGATGCATCCTAGCAACCACAGGCCCTCTCCCATCCCATTTTAGACCCAAAGGAACACAAGTGCTATTGGACATTTCATTTAAATGTCCAATTTGCAATTTTACTTTAATCCTGTTTAGTGTATTCTTCCATGACCAGATATACCAACCCCTCCCACCTGAATTCATCTCTGTAAACCTAAAATCCTTGACCTTCCAGGTTTTAGCTCTCTTTTAACATACAGATAATCCAGTGGATGAACCCAGGCCTAAAATTAGTTTAGAAGTCAAGGAACGGCATGAGATTTAGTAGTCGATTCTGCAACAATCGAGTGTATTCAGTGAAAGTTGGAAATTCGGGAATATACTTTTGGACAAGCCTGTCATAGAACCAAAATCTTATGCCCTCAGATCCTGTGTGCTGTGCATTTACCCTGAGAACAGGGCTCACAGTGGACCCAGAGACTGAGGGAGGAAGCTACTCTTTTTTAAAACATATTGTTTTTTAGTTGCATCAGGATAACTTTCTGCAGCCTTGCAGGGTTATGAATTCTCAGGCCAAGTCAACCACTGGCAATACTTACCTCTTCTCAAGTCTAGCTTTGGCCACTTTAATCACTGTTGCTGGGGAAAGCTCACCCGGATTGACCCTGTCTGAATGATCTTTCTGGATGCAGTATTAGAATCCTTTTGATATTTCTCTTTCGAGTCACTTAGACACATAGCCCCCCCTTTTTATTTTAATTTTTTTTAATTTTTTAAAATGTTTTTTCTTTATTTATTTGGCTGCACCACGCAGCATGTGGGATCTTAGTTCCCCGACCAGGGATCAAACCTGTACACCCTGCATTGGAAGCTTGGAGTCTTAACCACTGGACCACCAGTGAATTCTCCCCCATATATTTTTATTGAATTATAGTTGATTTACAATATTGTGTTAGTTTCAGGTGTACAGCAAAGTGATTCAGTTATATATATATGCATATATTTCTATTCTTTTTTCTATTCTTTTCAATTATCGTTTATTACAAGGTATTGAATATAGTTCCCTGTGTTACCTACAGTAAATCCTTGTTACTTATCTATTATAAATATGGTAGTGTGCATCTGTTAATCCCATGCTCCCAATTAATCCCTCGCCCCTTCCCCCTTTGGTAGCCATAAGTTTGTTTTCTATGTCTGTCAGTCTGTTTCTGTTTTGTAAATAAGTTCATTTGTACTATTTTTTAGATTCCACATCTAAGTGATATAATATTTGTATTTCTCCGTCTGACTTACTTCACTTAGTATGATAATCTCTAGGTCCATCCATGTTGCTGCAAATAGCATTATTTCATTCTTTTTTATGGCTGGGTAATATTCCATTGTATATATGTACCACATCTTCTTTATCCATTCCTCTGTTGATGGACACTTAGGTTGCTTCCGTGTTTTGGCTATTGTACACAGTGGTAGATAGGTAGCCTTGTGATGAGTTCAAGTTTAAGAAAACCTACCAGCTTTCCATGAGAGGGACAGTGGGCCCCAAAGGAGTAGACTGGATTCATACTGGAGGAGTGAGGAGTGTGTGGCATGGGGTTTCCCGATGAAGCTGCAGAGAATCTCACTTCTCCCTCAGGCATGGAAGTGAAGCAGAGAAATAGAGTCCAGCTTTCAGCTCTGACTGATCAATAGATAAGAAACCCTGAAGAAGAGTTTTCTCTTGCATTATACAGAGAGAGCAACTTTGGAAAGGAAATGTGTACAGCCCAGGTTATTTTTTTTAAACATCTTTATTGGAGTATAATTGCTTTACAATGGTGTGTTAGTTTCTGCTTTATAACAAAGTGAACCGGCTATACATATACATATAGCCCCGTATCTCCTCCCTCTTGCATCTCCCTTCCATCCTCCCTATCCATCCCCTCTAGTTGGTCACAAAGCACTGAGCTGATCTCCCTGTGCTATGCAGCTGCTTCCCACTAGCTATCTATTTTACATTTGGCACTGTATATATGTCCATGCCACTCTCTCACTTCGTCCCAACTTACCCTTCCCCCTCCCCATGTCCTCAAGTACATTCTCTATGTCTGCGTCTTTATTCTTGTCCTGCCCCTAGGTTCTTCAGAAACTTTTTTGTTTTTTTTTTAGATTCCATATATATGTGTTACCCTACGGTATTTGTTTTTCTCCTTCTGACTTACTTCACTCTGTATGACAGACTCTAGGTCCAGCGACCTCACTACAAATAACTCAATTTCGTTTCTTTTTATGGCTGAGTAATATTCCATTGTATATATGTGCCACATCTTTATCCATTCATCTGTTGATGGACATTTAGGTTGCTTCCATGTCCTGGCTATTGTAAATAGAGCTGCAATGAACATTTTGGTACATGATTCTTTTTGAATTATGGTTTTCTCAGGGTATATGCCCAGTAGTGGGACTGCTGGGTCATATGGTAATTCTACTTTTAGTTTTTTAAGGAAACTCCATACTGCTCTCCATAGTGACTGTATCAATTTACATTCCTACCAACAGTGCAAGAGGGTTTCCTTTTCTCCACACCCTCTCCAGCATTTATTGTAGATTTTTTGATGATGGCCATTCTGACTGGTGTGAGGTGATACCTCATTGAAGTTTTGATTTGCGTTTCTCTAATGATTAGTGATGTTGAGCATCCTTTCATGTGTTTGTTGGCAATCTGTATATCTTCTATGGAGAAATGTCTATTTAGGACTTCTGCCCATTTTTGGATTGGGTTGTTTGTTTTTCGGATATTGAGCTTCATGAGCTACTTGTAAATTTTAGAGATTAATCCTTTGTCAGTTGCTTCATTTGCAAATATTTTCTCCCATTCTGAGGGTTGTCTTTTCTTCTTGTTTATGGTTTCCTTTGCTGTGCAAAAGCTTTGAAGTTTCATTAGGTCCCATTTGTTTATTTTTGTTTTATTTCCATTTCTCTAGGAGGTGGGTCAAAAAGGATCTTGCTGTGATTTATGCCATAGAGTGTTCTGCCTATGCTTTCCTCTAAGTGTTTTATAGTGTCTGAACTTACATTTGGGTCTTTAATCCATTTTGAGTTTATTTTTGTGTATGGTATGAGAGTGTTCTAATTTCATTCTTTTACATGTAGCTGTCCAGTTTTCCCAGCATCACTTATTGAAGAGGCTGTATTTTCTCCACTGTATACTCCTGCCTCCTTTATCAAAGGTAAAGTGACCATATGTGCGTGGGTGTATCTCTGGGTTTTCTATCCTGTTCCATTGATCTATATTTCTGTTTTTGTGCCAGTACAATACTGTGTTGATTACTGTAGCCGTTTTTTTTGTTTTGTTTTTTTTTTTTTTTTTTTTTTTTTGCGGTACGCGGGCCTCTCACTGTTGTGGCCTCTCCCGTTGTGGAGCACAGACGCCGCACGTGCAGGCTCAGCAGCCATGGCTTACGGGACCAGCCGCTCCGCGGCATGCAGGATCTTCCCAGACTGGGGCATGAACCCGTGTCCCCTGCATCGGCAGGCGGACTCCCAACAACTGCGCCACCAGGTAAGCCCTACTGTAGCTTTGTAGTATAGTCTGAAGTCTGGGAGCCTGATTCCTCCAGCTCCATTTTTGTTTCTCACGATTGCTTTGGCTATTTGGGGTCTTCTGTGTTTCCATACAAATTGTGAAATTTTTTGTTCTAGTTCTGTGAAAAATGCCAGTGGTAGTTTGATACGGATTGCATTAAATCTGTATATTGCTTTGGGTAGTAGAGTCATTTTCACAATGTTGATTCTTTCAATCCAAGAACATGGTATATCTCTCCATCCATTTGTATCATCTTTAATTTCTTTCATCAATGTCTTATAGTTTTCTGCATACAGGTCTTTTGTCTCCTTAGGTAGGTTTCTTCCTAGGTATTTTATTCTATTTGTTGCACTGGTAAATGGGAGTGTTTCTTTAATTTCTCTTTCAAATTTTTCATCATGAGTGTATAGGAATGCAGGGGATTTCTGTGCATTAATTTTGTATCCTGCTACTTTACCAAATTCATTGATTAGCTCTAGTAGTTTTCTGGTAGCATCTTTAGGATTCTCTATGTCTAGTATCATGTCATCTGCAAACAGTGACAGCTTTATTACTTCTGTTCCGATTTGGATTCATTTTACTTCTTTTTCTTCTCTGATTGTCATGGCTAAAACTTCCAGAAATATGTTGAATAATAGTGGTGAGAGTGGACAACCTTGTCTTGTTCCTGATCTTAGAAGAAATGGTTTCAGTTTTTCACCATTGAGTACGATGTTGGCTGTGGGTTTGTCATATATGGCCTTTATTATATTGAGATAAGTTCCCTCTATGCTTACTTTCTGGAGGGTTTTTACCATAAATCGGTGTTGAATTGGTCAAAAGATTTTTCTGCATGTATTGATATGATCATATGGTTTTTCTCCTTCAGTTTGTTAATATGGTTTATCACATTGAATGATTTGCATATATTGAAGAATCCTTGCATTCCTGGAATAAACCCCACTTGATCATGGTGTATGATCCTTTTAATGTGCTGTTGGATTCTATTTGCTGGTATTATGTTGAGGATTTTTGCATCTATATTCATCAGTGATATTGGCCTGTAGTTTTCTTTCATTATGACATCTTTGTCTGATTTTGTTATCAGGGTGATGGTGGCCTTGTGGAATGAGTTTGGGAGTGTTCCTCCCTCTGCTATATTTTGGAAGAGTCTGAGAAGGATAGGTGTTAGCTATTCTCTAAATGTTTGATAGAATTCGCCTGTGAAGCCATCAGGTCCTGGGCTTTTGTTTATTGGAAGATTTTTATTCACAGTCTCGATTTCAGTGCTTGTGATTGGTCTGTCTATATTTTCTATTTCTTCCTGGTTCAGTCTCCAACAGTTGTGTTTTTCTAAGAATTTGTGCATTTCTTCCAGGTTGTCCATTTTATTGGTATACTGTTGCTTGTAGTAATTGCTCATGATCTTTTGAATTTTTGCAGTGTCAGTTGTTACTTCTCCTTTTTCGTTTCTAATTCTATTGATTTGAGTCTTCTCCCTTTTTTTCTTGATGAGTCAGGCTACTGGTTGATCAATTTTGTTTATCTTCTCAAAAAACCAGCTTTTAGTTTTATTGATCTTTGCTATTGTTTCCTTCATTTCTTTTTCATTTATTTCTGATCTGATCTTTATGACTTATTTCCTTCTGCTAACTTTGGGGATTTTTTGTTCTTTTTTCTCTAATTGCTTTAGTTGTAAGGTTAGTTTGTTTATTTGAGGTGTTTCCTGTTTCTTGAGGTAGGATTGTATTACTATAAACTTCCCTCTTAGAACTGCTTTTGTTACATCCCATAGGTTTTGCATCATCGTGTTTTCATTGTCATTTATATCTAGGTATATTTTGATTTCCTCTTTGATTTCTTCAGTAATCTCTTGGTTAATTAGTAGTGTATTGTTTAGCCTCCGTATGTTTGTATTTTTTACAGATTTTTTCCTGTAATTGATGTCTAGTCTCATAGTGTTGTGGTCGGAAAAGATACTTCATACAATTTCAATTTTCTTAAATTTACCAAGGTTTCATTTGTGACCCAAGGTATAATCTGTCCTGGAAAATGTTCCATGAGCACTTGAGAAGAAAGTGTATTCTGTTGTTTTTGGATGGAATGTCCTATAAATATCAATTAAGTCCATCTTGTTTAATGTGTCATTTAAAGCTTGTGTTTCCTTATTTATTTTCATTTTGGGTGATCGGTCCATTGGTGAAAGTAGGGTGTTAAAATCCCCTACTCTGATTGTGTTACTGTCGATTTCCCCTTTTATGGCCATTAACATTTGCCTTATGTATTGAGGTGCTCCTATGTTGGGTGCATAAATATTTACAATTGTTTTATCTTCTTCTTGGATTGATCCCTTGATCATTTTGTAGTGTCCTTCCTTGTCTCTTTTAATACTCTTTGCTTTAAAGTCTATTTTGTCTGATATGAGAATTGCTACTCCAACTTTCTTTTGATTTCCATTTGCATGGAATATCTTTTTCCAACCCCTCACTTTCAGTCTGTATGTGTCCCTAGATCTGAAGTGGGTCTCTTGTAGACAGCATATATATGGGTCTTGTTTTTGTGTCCATTGAGCCAGTCTATGTCTTTTGGTTGGAGAATTTAATCCATTTACATTTAAGGTAATTATCAATATGTATGTTCCTATTACCATTTTCTTAATTGTTTTGGGTTTGTTATTGTAGGTCCTTTCCTTCTCTTGTGTTTCCTTCCTAGAGGAGTTCCTTTAGCATTTGTTGTAATGCTGGTTTGGTGGTGCTGAATTCTCTTAGCTTTTTCTTGTCTGTAAAGATTTTAATTTCTCTGCTGAATATGAATGAGATCCTTTCTGGTTAGAGTAATCTTGGTTGTAGGTTTTTCCCTTTCAGCACTTTAAATATGCCCTGCACTCCCTTCTTGGTTGCAGAATTTCTGCTGAAAGATCAGCTGTTAACCTTATGGTGATTCCCTTGTATGTTATTTGTTGTTTTTCCCTTGCTTCTTTTAATATTTTTTCTTTGTATTTAATTTTTGATAGTTTGATTAATATGTGTCTTGGCATGTTTCTCCTTGATTTATCCTGTATGGGACTCTCTGCATTTCCTGTACTTGAGGTACAATTTCCTTTCCCATATTAGGGAAGTTTTCATCTATAACCTCTTCAAATATTTTCTCAGACCCTTTCTTTTTCTCTTCTTCTCCTTTGATCCCTATAATTTGAATGTTGGTGCTTTTAATGTTGTCCCAGAAGTCTCTGAGACTGTCCTCAATTCTTTTCATTCTTTTTTCTTTATTCTGCTCTGTGGTAGTTATTTCCACTGTTATCTTCCAGGTCACTTATCCAATCTTCTGCCACAGTTATTCTGCTATTGATTCCTTCTAGAGAATTTTTAATTTCATTTATTGTGTTATTCATCATTGTTTGTTTGCTCTTTAGTTCTTCTACGTCCTTATTAAATGTTTCTTGTATTTTCTCCATTCTATATCCAAGATTTTAGATCATCTTTAGTATCATTATCCTGAATTCTTTTTCAAGTAGACTGCCTATTTCCTCTTCATTTTTTTGGTCTGGTGGGTTTTTACCTTGCTCCTTCATCTGCTGTGTGTTTCTCTGTCTTCTCATTTTGCTTATCTTACAGTGTTTTGGGTCTCCTTTTCACAGGTGCAGGTTTGTAGTTCCCATTGTTTTTGGTGTCTGCCCCAGTGGCTAAGTTTGGTTCAGTGGGTTGTGTAGGCTTCCTGGTGGAGGGGACTGGTGCCTGTGTTCTGGTGGATGAGGCAGGATCTTGTCTTTCTTGTGGGCAGGTGGTGTGTTTTGGGGTGTCTGTGACCTTATTATGATTTTAGACAGCCTTTCTGCTAATGGATGAGGTCGTGTTCCTGTCTTTCTAGTTGATTGGCCTAGGGTGTCTAGCACTGTAGCTTGCTGGTCATTGAGTGGAGCTGGGTCTTAGCATTGAGATGGAGATCTCTGGGAGAGCTTTCACCATTTGATATTACATGGAGCTGGGAAGTCTCTGGTGGACGAATGTCCTGAACTTGGCTCTTCCACCTCAGAGACACAGGCCTGACACCTGGCCAGAGTGTGAATACCCTGTCAGTCACATGGCTCAGAAGAAAAGGGAGAAAAGTTGAAAGAAAAAAAGCAAAGCAAAGAAAAGAAAGTTATTAAAATAAAAAATGTTTAATTAGTAAAAATAAAAAATATTAAAAAGGAAAAAAAGGTTAGGAAGGAAAGAAGAGAGCAACCAAACCAAAAAAGAAATCCACCAATGATAACAAGTGCTAAAGACTATACTCAAAAAAAAAAACGAAAAAAGGACAGAGAGAACTCTAAGAGAAATGGTAAAAGCAAAGCTATACAGGCAAAATCATACAAAGAAGCATACACATACCCACTCACAAAAAGAGAAAAAGGAAAATAAATAAATAAATAAATATATATATATATATATATATATATATATATGGAGTAAGAGAGCAACCAAATCAATAAACAAATCTACCAGTGATAATAAACTCTAAATAGTAAACTAAGAAAAACATAAAACCTAAAACAAATTCAATGCAGAAAGCAAACCCCAAGTCTACAGTTGCTCCCAAAGTCCACCACCTCAATTTTGGGATGATTCGTTGCCTATTCAGGTATTCCACAGATGTAGGGTACATCAAGTTGATTGTGGATGTTTAATCCACTGCTCCTGAGGCTGCTGGGAGAGATTTCCCTTTCTCTTCTTTGTTCACACAGCTCCTGGGGTTCAACTTTGGATTTGGCCCCGCCTCTTCATGTAGGTCACCTGGGCATCTGTTCCCTGTCTGGACAGGATGGGGTTAAAGGAGCAGCTGATTAGGGGGCTCTGGCTCACTCAGGCCGGGGCGAAGGAGGGTTACTGAATGTGGAGTGAGCTTGCGGTGGCAGAGGCCAGCATGATGTTGCAACAGCCTGAGGCGTGCCGTGCGTCCTCCCAGGGAAGTTGTCCGTGGAGCACAGGACCCTGGCAGTGGCGGGCTGCACAGGCTCCCAGGAGTGGAGGTGTGGATAGTCACCTGTGCTTGCACACAGGCTTCTTGGCAGCTGCAGCAGCAGCCTTAGCATCTCATGTCCGTCCCTGATGTCCATGCTGACAACCACGGCTCGTGCCCATCTCTGGAGCTTATTTAGGCAGTGCTCTGAATCCCCTCTCCTCACACACCCCGAAACAATGGTCTCTTGCCTCTTAGGAAGGTCCAGACTTTTTCCCGGCTAGCTGTGGCACACTAGCCCCCTTCAGGCTGTGTTCACGCAGCCAACCCCAGTCCTCTCCCTGGGATCTGACCTCCAAAGCCCGAGCCTCAGCTCCCAGCCCCTGCCCGCCCCGGCGGGTGAGCAGACAAGGCTGTCAGGCTGGTGAGTGCTGGTCGGCTCCAACCTCTGTGCAGGAAACTCTCTGCTTTGCCCTCTGCATTCCTGTTGCTGTGCTCTCTTCCATGGCTCCGAAGCTTCCCCCCAACCCTGTCTCCGTCAGTGAAGGGGTTCCTAGTGTGTGGAAACTTTTTCTCCTTCACGGCTCCCTCCCAGAGGTGCTTGCTGGTCCTGTCCCTATTCTTTTGTCTCTGTTTTTTCTTTTTCCTTTTGTGCTACCCAGGTATGTGGGGGATTTTCTCGCCTTTTGGGAAATCTGAGGCCTTCTGCCAGTGTTCAATAGGTGTGCTGTAGGAGTTATTCCACACAGAGATGTATTTCTGATGTATTTGTGGGGAGGAAGATGAACTCCATGTCTTACTCCTCTGCCATCTTGAAGGTCTCTCCAGCCCAGGTTATTATTAAAGAAGGAAAATATAGATGACATCCACCAGTCCAACCCTGCAAACAAGAAAAACCAAAAAAGCAAGAAAACATTACAAACTACAACATCTACAACATGTCGGACACCATACTGAAGGCACAGGCTATCCAAATATGTTCTCCTTCAAATTTTCCATGTAGGTTGGCTAAACCTAGGTCCTGGAATGTTAATTGGGACATGATCGCAACTGATGGACCAGAAATTATGAAATGCCTCATGTTACCAGTCATTTAAACCAGATAGCTAAGGGTCCAGTTATGGTCAGGTTCAAACTGGGGCTTAAATCTAATATATTTATTGCAAGTAACAGTGAACACTCAAGTACCCTTATTTTAAACCTAAACGACACCATGTATCGTATCCATTTCCTGCATCTTTGAATCATGCTTCAGTGGAATCTGTCATCTTTCTTCCTCATTGGGGAGTATTCAAAGTGACATCTCCTACTATGTCACTCTACCTGGGAGAAAATGGGGAGTTTGGTTGCCATGCACTGTTTTACATTAGAAGAATTTAGTCTGAGAATCTAACACAAAGCCAGTAACAAGCTGCCTGAGTTAGAACCAGGGTAGCATATCAGTGTCATTCTTGTTTCTTCAGTTTTAATCTTTTTGTTTCATAAAAGTATTTTTACTTTCCTTGGTCCATAATTATGCCACTTCTTTTTTTTCCTAGAACTATTCATTGAGGACCTGCACTATATGGAAATACAAATACAAACCAGAGCTAAGAAGGGCCTGTGTCTCCTGATGTCAAGGTTTTTGTAAAGAAAAATACACAAAGGTAGCCACACCTCACTCTGGCTTCCTAGTAACCCCAGAAAAAAATTCCAGAAATGTATTTTAATTCTTTAGTCTGAGTGACAAAAAGGTTCAAATGTTTCCCAAAGTCCACTTAAGAATCATTCTGACCTTGGGAACATGGATTTTGTTAGCCCCAAAGCTTATTAAGATTAATGGCAAGCGGGGCTCATTATTCTGCCAGGAAAGTCTACTCACAAATCTGAGAAGAGAGTTGTATTCTGTCAATTTCAAAGGGAGGGGACCCAGAGTGCCTGACAAATACCCATCGGGTACAGGGTGCACTTCAGACACATGGCAGGGATCCATGACTGAGATGCTAACGTGGGGTGATATTGTGCAGGCCAAGAAAGGATCTTATAAGTGATTTCTTACAGAGAGGTCTCTCTGCTCTCAGTCGTGAAACCCACCACCCTGGCCACAACACCAGGCTTTAGAGCACGCAGAACTGTATTCAGAAATGGGAGCCTTATTCAGATATAAAAAACTCTCATGCCTATTGACCTTGTTGCCCCTCAGCAGCGGGGGGCTACTGTTTCCTATTCGAGTGCTTGGTCACTGCAGTGACCCCACCACCTCTTGGCTTCTGCCACCTCTGTTTCTGCCACTGCTGACCAACTGACTCCCTGTACACCTTGAACAGAAACTCACAGGGAGGATCCTTGTAATTTGCCAGTTCACCACGCAATACCAACAATCTCTGCGGGGCAGCCCCCTTGGGCTGGCTGCCTCCCAGGCTTCTAGACAGTCATGGATGGTTGAATTCTGGCCAAGCGCTCATCCCTGGTCATCTTGGCAGGGCAGAGCACAGAAGCCTGTTGCTAAGAGACAGAAATTCCCAGACTCAGTGATGGCTAGACAAGAACTCTGGCTTTGATTACCAGCTCATGGAACTGATAGGAGGCAAATAGACAGGAAGCCTTCTAAGTTTTTAAGGAATTTGTTTCAACCCAAGAAACACAAACTTGGCTGACAACAGCCTGTGACTACTCTACTCATAAGGCAATTCCCAGGCACCGGCCCCCAAAATTTGCACCAAAAGGTAATGAGCTCCAAAGAAGTACAGATCCCAGAAACGGCATATGCACCAATATCCATCTCAGATAAGTGAAGAAAGGCAATGAACAAGGGAGATCCTTCCAGAGAGCACAGCCAGGGTTTGCCCATTTGGCTGACCAAAGAACTCACTGCATTGCCAAGGCAGGCACTGACCCTGTCAAGCAGGTTGTGATATACGCAATGAACCAGCAAATGCTAGGTATTATTTTCTTATTGTCCACTTCTTCAAATGAAAGTTTTCTTGCAGTTCTCCTCCACCATTTTACATTTAACATGCTGTATTAAGAGGTCTAGGCTTAGTAGTTACAACAAAAAGGCCTAAACATACAGTGCCTCAGAAAAACCCAGAAGTTTCTTTCTCTTTCATATACCAGTAAAGAGCAACATTATCCAATAGAAATAGAATGCAAATCACATTTGTAATTTAAAATTAGCCAGCAGCCACATTGAAAAAAAGAAACAGGTGAAATTAATTTTTTTTCATTGAGCCTAATAGAGCCAAAATATTATCATTTCAACATGTAGTCAATATAAGACATAAAGGTATCTTACATTCTTTTTGGTACTTATTTATAACCCATCTCAATTAAGACTAGTCAACTTGAAGTGCTCAAAAGCCACATGGGGCAAGTGGATAACATGTTGGACAGTACAGAGGTAGATGAAGGAGTGCAGTCCTGGGCAAGTAGGCAGTCTGCTCCTCAGGGTTAAACAGGGACCCATAATGCTTCTATTTCATTAGACTACAGAATAACTCCATTCTAGAACAGCGGTTCTCACCCTCAGCACTGTTGCCATTTGAGACCACATAAATCTTTGCTGTAGAGGACTGCCTAGTGCATTGTACAACATGTCCTTACACACAACCATTGTGCTCCTGTCCTCTACGCACTATATGCCAGTAGCATGATCCCCTCCGCCCCCATATTGTGACAGTCAAAAATATCAGCAAATGTTGGGGCGTGGGGGGAAAAAGTCAACCCTGGCCATGGTTCTCAAACTTAGTTATGTATCAGAATAACCTGGAGAGCTTGTTAAAGCAGAGATTTCTGGTCCCATAGTTTCTGAATCAGTGGGTCTGAGTGGGACCCCAAATATGCATTTCTAATGGGCTCCCAGACCATGCTGATGCTCTTTGAGAATCTCTCCCTTAGTTGTTTTGCTCCTCTGCCTGGTTGGCTCACCACCACATGGCATTCTTGCTGTCAGGAAGGGAGGCTGAGAGGAAATAGAGGACAAATAATATATTTTAAGGATGTGATGGGGAAGTTGCACATATGACACTTGCTCACTTTCCATTGTTGAGAATTTGGATTTATGGTCGCATCTCAATGCAAAGAAGGCTGGGAAGTGTAGCATCTAGCTGGGCAGCCATATGCCCAGTTAAAATTCAGGAATTTATAACTAAGGGAAGGATTGGGAGATTGGGTAATATGGACTAGTTGCAGGCTCTTCCACAGGAGTGGATAATTTTATTTAACTGTGAGTTACTAGACTGTGAAGAGTTCCATCCAAAAACTGACCTAGAGGATGACACGTCAGCCACACATCCTAGATTTGGAGCTCAAGACGAGGCTTGAGGGGTTTCCCTTTGATGAAAAGATATGTATGATTCATGCAGGCACAAACTTTTGAAGATGTCTGTATGGGAAGAAAGGAGAAATTCAAGGAGTGAATTTGTCAATGATTGTCTCCTCAATATCCATTTCTCTCCTTCATTCCTAATAAGACAAGAAATTCCTCAGTTTTGTGGTTTGAGAAGATTTAACTCCACCTCCCAGCTTCAGAAGTTAGCCCTGATTGACCTAAGCCAATCAAGGAATCATATTTGCCTAGTCACAGTAGTAGACAGGTTCAGTGATGGGCCCATGACCTAAACTGGCCCAACCAGAGAGAAGTTTATAACTGCTGTGTGGTGTCTGGGACAAGAGAAAGCTTTCTTTCCCCTTGGATGTGAATGAAGAAAATATGCCCTGGGGCAGCAGGCAGCTATGTGACATGAGAGAAGCCAACTGAAGGATAAAGCCAAAACATGGAGGAGGGCCACAGAAAAACAGACCTGCAACCCTGACAACATTCTGAATCTGGATCAAACCATGCCTGATATCCCACTTCTGGAATTTCCAGCTAAATGAGCCAATACATTTCTTATATGATTTAAATCAGTTTGGTTTAAGCTTCCTGTCACTTGTAACTAAAAGTACTCCCAATAATGGTTTGACTGGAATGTGTTTCTTTCTTGCACCTAAAAGTACCTAACAAAGGGCAAGTTTATCTCCTGAGCATCTACTATAAGCACCTCCCTATGTGACCCCTTGGCATTCATTCGCTCATGTACATCTCACAACAACCCTGGAGGTAACTACAAATCAGGAAACTGAGACTCAAAAAGATTAGCTAACCTTCCCAATGTCACTCTGAGAATAAGTGGCTGAACTGAGAATTGAGCCCAACCAACTCTAAATCCAATACTCCTTCTCCAATTTTGGCCTCATTTATTATTTTTTGAACCACGTATATAAATAACAAAGGTTTATATGTTTACTCAAACTCCACGTGGAAAACCATTCCGACTTTTGAAAATCTGATTCAGTGATCAAAAACACATGTAGAATATTAGTTAGAAGGTGGTGTAGACTGTAGTACGGTTTTATAGGCATCTTGGGCAGGTCCTTCAGAGTAATTGGGATGTGGAATGTGGAAGTCATTTTTATGGGAACGTTGGGACACGGCCTCCTGTAGGCAGCCTCAGGCTAAAGAGGGAGCATATCAAGAAAAAAAAAAATCACACTGAACCTGGTGATAAGGCTCATGAGGATGTTAATTAAAAGAAATCTCAAATTTCAAGGCTGTACGGGTGATACACTTTCAAGCAAGGGTATATGAACAATACACAACAGAAATATACCCCAAGATGTCCGTATTCTTTTGAAAACTGTATGTGTGGTTTATAAACCATCTGTAAAATTCCTCTCCTGCTCACCTATCTTATTACAGTGCCTGCTCGTGCTTCTCCTCAAATAGTCTGGCTCAGTCACAGAAAGTAGAAAGATGCCTTACATTTTGCTTGAGGATGAAAAAGTTTGGCTAACCATGCTATCTTAGCCAACTATAAAGCCTCTTATTTGTATGTTATTCATAATGATCATTCTCTTGTCAAGATTAGAAACAAGAATTGTTCATTTTTATATCCACAGTAGCACTGGGTTTGTGCTTGAAAATTATCCCTTGGGTTGAATTAAATACCTGATCTATCCCCTAAAAAGGAGGGAAAAACACATGCCCTTACCCTTACTCTATCCTTTCCCATGCTCAAGTTCCATTTTCCTATAGAAAGTTTATACTGAAAATTCCCTCAAAGCTCCCAAATTTGTCTTAAGGAACTACAGCTTCCCCAGTGTTCATCCAATGATAAAAGTGCTTGGTCCAGTAGGTTATTTAGAAAAGGCTGCTTTTACCACCTAGACAGGCACAAAATATGTCTATAAATAAATGCTAAAATGTTAATGAAAGCGGCTAGATGGGATCCTTTAACATCAGGCACTGACCTATAAAGTAGATTTAATGCCTTTACCATCTCATTTGTGTTCTTAATTTGTCTCCTATGAAGTAAAATGTGTTGAAAAAATTTTTTTCTGTATCCAGCCTTTGACATTCTGTTTTAAAAATCCTCTATATAATTATGCTATTTTCCCCTTTCTGGCCTATGGCAGAGATTATCTAAAATTTGGATGTTCACTAGACCCACTTCCCCTTCCTGACTATTCAGCTAAACCACATGTTCCACCTCTCTTGTATGAAAGTGACGCCACATGAGCAGCATTCATCATTGACACATGAATGGAAGTCATGTTCCACTATTGGATGGAGATAACTGACATCAAGGGACCCTTCACACATTCTTTCTTCATTTGTTGGCCAACCAGATGCAGAGGACCCAGAGTCCTGAAGGGACAGAGGAGCCACTAGAAAGGAAGGGTCTGAGTCCCTGAGTGACAGCATGGAGCAGAGCCTCCAACTCCAGCTGATCCACATTGGACCGGGACTTAAGCCATAAATGAATCTTCATTAGATTAGTCACTGAAAGTTGGGAGCTGCTTGTTACAGTATTACTTCCATCGACTAATTCATTGCCCTATTGAGAGAGAAGTTGAATATTATCCAACTTGAATATTGTCCAGTTGAATTCACTGCCCTGTTGTGAGAGCACTTGAAAATTTGGAAAGCTAAAAACAGACAAGACAACTAAGCCAGCCACTCCCCAGCTCTGATAGTCTGAAGCATGCCACTGAGCCCTTGCATCCCACTTGCCTTGCATTAGCTTCGCCTCCACATCACAACTTCAAGCATCTGGAAAACAAAGTCCTTGTCTTATCTTCTACTGTACAGTGCCTACCGCAACTAGCACCATTTTGAGTAGTTAACCGTAGTGGTTAGTGAATAAAATATCTGGAAAACCTGCATAATTTGGATAGAAAGGAGCTGAGATAGACGAGAGGAAGTAACATTTATATAGACTCTATTATATGCCTGGTGCCTTATAAGTTGAAATACAGATGTCCCTGGATATTGTCAGATAGGTAAGATCACCTCAAGCCTCCCATTCCACACTCTGGAGAAGTCCAAATCCCTCCTTGCAAATTTTCCTGCAAATTTCCAGAGGCAAGGATGGTGTTCCCATTGTCATCTGCAGCTCTGAATCCCTGTCCCTGCTGCACTCAACCAGTTTATGGATCATCTTTCTCCACCCCGCATGTGGTCCACCTCTCATTAACTCAAGCATGAAATGCAATCCCTCCCTCAGTTTCTACCCCAAAGAAAAAGAGTCACACTCTTAAAATGTGTGTGTGATAGACTTGATCAAAGATTCAGCCAGAGGTGAGATGGTTTCATTCCAGCAATTCACTACCTAATTTAAACACTATTCAGTTCCTCAAGGCTCCTGACCATCAGGATTTTTTTGGTGGTCCTCCTTACAAACTCAGCCTCAGATCATCCTCCCACACTCTTTCAACCCTCCTCCTCATCTCTTTCCTTCCAGGCCACCCCAGCCAAATCCCCAATACAAATCCCTTTCACTCCATAATGAAAAGGGTCTGGTTCACCTCAGATCCTACTACCTAAGACTCCAGGAACACACTTGCATATATTAATCCAGACTCAGCTGACCCAAAGGGATTTCCCTTCAATGAAAGACAGCCTTCTTAGAAGGTCATTATGGCTCAGTTTTTTCTTCCTCTATTACACACATAAATGCATATAACAACAAAACCATTAGCCTTCACACTGCTAATTCCAAGGGTTAATTCTCAGATTTCATCTTACTTGACTTTTCAGTAGCATTTGGCTCTAATGGGTCATACCCTCCCCCTTGAACACTTCTCTCATTTTTTAAAATTTATTTTATTGAAGTGTAGTTGATTTACAATGCTGTGTTAATTTCTGCTGTACAGCAAAGTGATTCAGTTATACATATTTATACATTCTTTTTTCGTATTCTTTTCCATTATGGTTTATTTAGGATATTTAATATAACTCCCTGTGCTATATAATAGGAACATGTTGCTTATCCATTCTATATATAATAGTTTGCATTTGCTAATCCCAAACTCCCAATCCATCCCTCCCCCACCTTCCCTCATTTTTAACTTACAGGATACCACACTCATCCACTGGATTTTCCTCCTACCTCCCTGCCTACCAGACTCCTCTGCTGGCATCGCCTACCATCCCAGCCTCTAAATGTCAGTATTTGCATCTAATCTCTCTGTTTTTAAATCTGTACTTATCAACATTAGACTTGATATTGTTCTCATCCAGTTTCATGGCCTTAAATACCACCTCTCTGCAGATGATTCCCAAACGTTTATTTCCATTCCAGAGCTCTCTCACAAACTCCAGACTTATATATCCAACTGTCATTGGATACCTCTACTTGGCATCTTAAATTTAAGATGTCCAAAAACAAAGTCCTGATTCCCACTCCATGTGCAAAACTGACTTCTCCTTAAATATTCCCATCTCAGTAAATAACATTTCCATTCTTCCTGTTATTAAGAATTCACCTTTGACTCCCCTCATTCTTCACTCCCCACATCCGAACCATTAGCAAATCAGCTCTACCTTAAAAATACATACAGAATCCAACCACTCCTCCCCACTTCCACTGCTACTGCTCTGATTCAAGCCACCAGCATCTCCCATCTAACTGTTCTCCCTTGTAATTCCCTTGTGTCCCTACAATCCTTTCTGAACATAGCAGACAAAGTGATCCATTAAAATACATATCACTCCTCTACCCAGAACTCTCCTCAATCAACCTCACAGTGACCCATAAAACCCTACATGACCTGGCCCTTGTCACCTTTCAGACCTCATTGATTACTATTTCCGTAGCCCCTGCCCTGGATATTAACTCCTCTCCAGCCAGCTAGATGGCCCTACTCTCTATTTCTCGATTGTGCCAAGCATAGTTCTGCTTTAAGGCCGTTGCACTTATCTTCCCTCCGTCTAAAATGCTCTCTCACTTTCTTCATTTCTTCACTTAAATATCACTTTCTCTATTGAGCTGCATGAGCTGCTTATAAATTTTGGAGATTAATCCTTTGTCAGTTGCTTCATTGGCAAATATTTTCTCCCATTCTGAGGGTTGTCTTTTGGTCTTCTTTATGGTTTCCTTTGCTGTGCAAAAGCTTTGAAGTTTCATTAGGTCCCATTTGTTTATCTTTGTTTTTATTTCCATTTCTCTAGGAGGTGGGTCCAAAAGGATCTTGCTGTGATTTATGTCATAGAGTGTTCTGCCTATGTTTTCCTCTAAGAGTTTGATAGTTTCTGGCCTTACATTTAGGTCTTTAATCCATTTTGAGCTTATTTTTGTGTATGGTGTTAGGGAATGATCTAATCTCATACTTTTACATGTCCCTGTCCAGTTTTCCCAGCACCACTTATTGAAGAGGCTGTCCTTTCTCCACTGTACATTCCTGCCTCGTTTATCAAAGATAAGTTGACCATATGTGTGTGGGTTTATCTCTGGGCTTTCTATCCTGTTCCATTGATGTATCTTTCTGTTTTTGTGCCAGTACCACACTGTCTTGATTACTGTAGCTTTGTAGTATAGTCTGAAGTCAGGGAGCCTTATTCCTCCAGCTCCATTTTTCGTTCTCAAGATTGCTTTGGCTATTCGGGGTCTTTTGTTTTTCCAAACAAATTTTGAAATTTTTTGTTCTAGTTCTGTGAAAAATGCCAGTGGTAGTTTGATAGGGATTGCATTGAATCTGTAGATTGCTTTGGATAGTAGAGTCATTTTCACAATATTGATTCTTCCAATCCAGGAGCATGGTATATCTCTCCATCTATTTGTATCATCTTTAATTTCTTTCGTCCAAAAATGGGCAGAAGACTTAAATAGGCATTTCTCCAAAGAAGATATACAGACTGCCAACAAACACATGAAAGAATGCTCAACATCATTAATCATTAGAGAAATGCAAATCAAAACTACAATGAGATATCATCTCACACCAGTCAGAATGGCCATCATCAAGAAATCTAGAAACAATAAATGCTGGAGAGGGTGTGGAGAAAAGGGAACACTCTTGCACTGCTGGTGGGAATGTGAATTGGTACAGCCACTATGGAGAACAGTATGGAGGTTCCTTAAAAAACTACAAATAGAACTACCATATGACCCAGCAATCCCACTACTAGGCATATACCCTGAGAAAACCATAATTCAAAAAGAGACATGTACCAAAATGTTCATTGCAGCTCTATTCACAATAGCCCGGAGATGGAAACAACCCAAGTGTCCATCATCGGATGAATGGATAAAGAAGATGTGGCACATATATACAATGGAATATTACTCAGCCATAAAAAGAAACGAAACTGGGCTATTTGTAATGAGGTGGATAGACCTAGAGTCTGTCATACAGAGTGAAGTAAGTCAGAAAGAGAAAGACAAATACCATATGCTAACACATATATATGGAATTTAAGAAAAAAAATGTCATGAAGAACTTAGGGGTAAAACAGGAATAGAGACACAGACCTACTGGGGGTGGGCTTGGGGATATGGGGAGGGGGGGGCTGTGATGGGGCGGGGGAGAGACATGGACGTGTATACACTGCCGGGCATGGGGTGGATGGATGGTGCGGGGTGGCCGCGTGGCGCGGGGGGATCGGCTCGGTGCTTTGTGGCCGCTTGGAGGGGTGGGATGGGGAGGGTGGGAGGGAGGGAGATGCAGGAGGGAGGGGATGTGGGAACAGATGTATATGTATGACTGATTCACTTTGTTGTAAAGCAGAGACTAATAAAAAAAATTTAAAAAAAAATATCACTTTCTCAAATTGAACACTTCCTTCCTGCTACATTTTTCTTCTTAACATTTATCACCATCAGACACATAGATATTTTACTAATTTGCCTTATTTTCTGTCTTCCCTACCAAAATACGGGCAGCTATTTTTATCAGTGTTGTTCACTGCTGTATTTGAGTGCCCAGAACAGTGCCTGGCACACAGAAGATCCTCCATAAATATTTGAATGACTATCAGCAACAGCCCTGCAAGGGATTACTGTCCCATTCTGTAGAGGAGGAAAGTGAAGGTCAGAGAGTTTACAAAATTTGTTCAGTTAGTAAACAAAGCTGAGATTAAAATTCAATTCAGTACAACTCTAAATGCCAGAATAACTTCAAAACACAATATTATCTTCCAGAAGAATCCAGAGCTTTGCAGTCACAAGAGGCCTCTGACACACTTCTGGGAGCTGTGAAACCAACTGAAAATTGATTGAACATGTATAATTGTCTAGCATTTTGTGTACAGTACCTCATGCATTCAGTCAACAAATATTGAGAATCTACTATGTTACAGCCAGTGCACCAATGACTAAGAATTCAAAGATAACAAAAAGAGACTAGATTTCAGCCTTCCCAGACCTGAGCTGAAAACCACAAAATCAATGCACAAATTGTACCTGAATAAGTGCAATGAGGGAGAAGAAGTCTACAGGGGTCGACTTAGTCTAGAAGTCAGAGAAGGCTTCTCTGGAGTAGGGACACATGAACTGAGTTCTCAAAGGTGGGTAGGAGTTAAGTTGCCAAGAAGGGGAGGAGGGAATATTCTAGACAGAGGGAGCAGTATACGCAAAGGCCCTATGGTAAGAGGGTATATGGTGAGGAGGGGTGGGGATGAGGGCATAGGAGGTCCATGTGGCAAGAGGACGCTGGAGTGAAAGGTAGAGTCTAGGCCTCACAGGGCTTTCTAGCCCAGTTAAGATGCAGTAGTGCTTATCCCAGATGGGCAGCCAATAAAGGATGTTAATCTCAATCAAGGCTCAAACAATTTTACTGAGCCTCAATTATTTGCCGAACACAAATAATTCTTCCCCTAGGAAGATATTACTAGACCCATGTCCTGGGAAATGAAACTGGGTCTTTTAAGAAGTGACATTCTCAAAGTCACATGGCTGGCAAGTGGCAGAACTAGACTTTAAAAAGAGACTGGTTCAATTTTAAAGCCCAGGTCTTCTCATCCAGTGAAGGAGAAATGGATAGAAATGATGAAGAAACCAACATTTGTCCGTCATCTGGGGCAAATGGGTGCAAAAAAAAAAAAAAAAATCCCAGCCACCTTCGGGATTCCTGAAAGAACCTCTGCACTGCATCCTTCCTCTCTCTAACCTGTCCCGAGGAAGAGGCCAATTTCTCAGCTCTCTGACCCCCCAGGGCTGCTCTTCCAAGTCTCCGGGGCCATGCCAAGGAGCAGCTGCCATCAGAGATTTCCAGTCATTGGTGGGATTAAAGAGACTGATAAGTAGAGGATCAAAGAATCTCATCTAGTCTCAAGAATTACATGAACAAAATAGCTCAACTCTACATTTCACTTGGCTTGTTTTGTTTTTGTTTGGGGAGTTGTTTTGTGTTTTTTGTTTGTTTTTGTTTTTGTATAAGCTGGGGACAGTTGAAAGAGCATTGGATTTGGAGCAGAAAGACCAGCTTTCAAGTCTTAGCTCTGCCATTTGAAAACCTGAGCTTCAGTTTAATGACTGAGGAAGGGTTGATAAGAGCATTAAAAGAGGTAAAAGAATGTGAAAGTGCTGTTAATAACCCTTCAGACAGACCATTCTCATACTAGATGTCCAACTTTCACAGTATTACAGGACACATCTATCACTGTATCTGTTTTTGGAATACAATTATATGCTTGGTCTCCCTTGCTGGCACCTCCTCCAGTGAGCTAACCCTTGAATGTTGGGGTCTGCAGAAATGCTGTCTTGTTCTTTTCTCCCTCTACTCTCTATGAGTGATTGTATCAGGTCCCAAGACTTAAGTACTGACAATATCAAAACCTCTCACAGGAGCTCCAGAGCCGTTCTCCAACTAGTTATCTCACACAACATCCTGCAGGTATCTCAAACTTTTTTGTTCAAAATGGAATTCACTGTCTTTCCTCCATTTCTTCAACACCATGCCCACCATCTTAACAGATGACATCATCGGTCATTCTCTCTCCCTCTCTCCCCACCAATCTCTCTCTCTTTCTCTCCCTTTCTCTACATTTTTAACTTTGACACAGAGTAACATAAGTAATATTTATTGAGAACTTACAAGCTTTCGGGCAATGTGCTAAGTATTCTAGACACATTTTCTGATTTAAGCATTAAAACAGCCATATAAGGTTTCAATGCAGCAGCAGCCTGATTTCATAGACAGGGAAAATAAGGTTTAGAGTGATGTTAAATCACCTGCTCGTGGGTCCCAGGGCTGTGTTACTTCAGAGGCTATCTGCTCACCATAGCCTCATGCTTCCTGTCTCCACATTTCCCACATCCAACTGGTCACCAAAACCATTTACACTGTACCTCAAAAATAAATATTTCTCAATTCCAGGCAGCCCTTCCTATTTGGTCTTGACCTTCAGTAACTCTTACTAAGATTTATTTATTTTCACTTAACAATTATCCAGTAATACACATACTATGTACCAAGCATTATTTTAAGCACTTTAAAAAATATTAACTCACTTAATTCTCCTAGCAATGCCCTGAGATGGATTTGTATTATCCACAATTTATAGATGGGGAAACTGAAGCACAGAGCAAATAAGTAACCTGACCAAAATCACATAGCTAATAAATGATGGGGTTGGGATTTGAACCCAAGCAGTCTGGCTCCAGGTTTCACACCATGGTGTCCCTACAATACAATTGCAGTGGTGTCCTTGGTGGCTTCCCTCCTCCCAGCGGCTCTCTACCCAGTCTCAAGAAATTCTCCAGAATTTGCTTCACAAAAGTATAACTTTGATCCTTTCCACCACTATGTCCCCATTGACTTTCTCTGGTTAGAGCCACTGTGGCCTTTTGTGATCTAGATGCAAAGTAACATCCAGATCTCCTTTCCCATCAAGCACTACGCCGATCACTCCAAAACCATCGCTTTGCCAGGAGCTATTTCCCACCCACGTGTGCTTGCATATGTCCTTACCCACTATGAAATGCCCATCCCTGATGAAATAAGTCCATTCATCCTTCAAGACTCAAATGTCACCGCCTCTTCAGGAAACTCATTTCTTTCATTTAGCACGTGATCACGTTACTTTCTAATAATTCACCACCCCCTCCTCTGCACCCCTTCCTGCCCTGCATCCCTCACATCTGAGATGGGGCTGATAAAGCTTCTAAAGCTGACACCTATCTTGTACATCATTCCAGCCTTTTCAGTGAATGTAGTGGTTTCACAGTCTACATTTGATGAATGATGCTGTAGGATTTATGTGATTTGTCCAAAGCTTCAAAGGAGGAAGTTGGAATATTAGCACTCTGAAATTTCAACTTGATCAGTGGGTGAGTAGTTTAAGAAAAGTAAGGAAGAGATTAAATCTTGTATTTCTTTCTATGGACAAAATCAGAGTTAAGTGCGGATATACACAATTTGAGAAATAATTAGAGCCATCCTTTGGAGGAGTTTTCTTTTTGGTCGACATTCACTACATAATCGCAGCATGCTGCCTGGTAGCCAGAGCACACACATGACTCTCCCACCTTCCTGGGGCTTATATTTCTCTAGAGAGTGGGAAATCTGTATGGAATTCAGGCTCACAAATATTCCACAAACATTCACTGATGTCTTTTCATGGTTGGTTAGCTCTTCTGGTTTCTTTTTCCAGCTTTTGTTATTGTTGTCTTTTGTATTCTACTTTTTGTTTTATCTCTAGTTTTCCAATAATAACAGTAAACATTTATTGAGCACTTTGCATGAACCTGGTACCGTTCTAAGGTTTCTGAAATCAGTTGTGGGTCATGTGAGCATCAGAGTAAGATAAAGTTACCGAATATGAAGGTCTTCCAGACAGTAAACACCTTTGAACATATATTTGTACATCCTGGTGCTCTTATTATGTCAGCTAGAATTCCAAACATGGGATTTCAGTGTCTGGAAGGTAAGCAGTCCTGCTTTTGAAAGACTCTACTAGGCTCAATACAGATTCCCACCAACAGTACACAGAGGTATCCATTTGCCTAATTTTTGCCACCAAACAGTGTTGACAAAGTTTTTCATTTTTGTTAATCTAATGACTAGAAAATATAGTGAATTGTTTCCGTTTGCAGATCTATGTCTCTAGAGAGCTGAGCATCTTTTTATATATATTTGGACATTTTCAATTCCTACTTTGTGAATATAAATTGTGCCCATTTACTATTGGATTTTATTTTTCTGACCAACTTGAGGATGTTTTTAATACTTAGAACTGATCATCTCCACCCCTTGGGGTTGAGGAGGGGGGACTGGACATAACTAAATGTACATCAATAGAGCATTGGTCAAATAAATTATGACACTGCCGTGCTCTGGAATATTGTATTTTAAAAAATGGGTTAGGTCCGTTTGTATTGACCTGGAGGGTCTGGGGCCTATTGTCAGTGAAAAGATGCAAGTTATAGATAATATATTTAGTATGATACCATTTTTGTTTATAGAAATTAGAAAATAAACCGTCCTATGTGCATTTATATATGTGTATATATGTATATAAACATAAATATATAAATATATATATGCATGTATACATTTTATTACCTATAAATTATTAATTATATACAAATGTATTTGAACATTTATTTTATATATGTAAATGTATCTATATGCATACATATATATAAAATAGATCACATATATAAAATAGATATGTTTGTAAGAACACAGGGAAAGTTGTGAAAGGGTACACATCAAATTAATACCTTCAGGAGAGTGGGATTCAAGGGGGGGAAGATTTTTTATAAGCCACTGTATTTGATGATTTCCTTCAATGAGTATATATTAGTGATATTTTTTTAAAATCTAACAAAAACGGTGAATTTAAAAAGAACACTGACCATCGGTAGCCAAACCCCCTATATAAAGGTATACAACCTCAGAAAGTTTTTTTATGTGCCAGAAACTAGAAAGTGTTTAGGTTATTTTACCTTTCCTTATCTTATCTTATCTTCAAAAAATAGTTCAGTTCCCTTAAATTACAGTTTAGAGGACCCTGCAGTTTTCTTCGTATGGATTATCAATAACACATATGTAAATGAAATACATCCAAAGCTAAGGACATATTTAAAAACCTGAAAATCTTAGAGTGTGAGTAAGCCAAAGGAGGATGAAGGGAAATTTCTTCAACAGGTGTGTCCTGCCATGGCCAGGCTGGCCTTTTCCCATAGCAGCTACCTCAGGGGTGTGATGCTCACTGGGCCCGAGAAAGTTGCCCAAGTGAAAATGTACCTCAATTGCCCAACTGCCCACTGATTACAAAAGTTCTGCCAGGAGAGCTTTTCACTCCTTTTGCTTAAGTCTTTCCTTCTTCTCTTTTTTTTTTTTTTTTGTAAATTTATTTATATTTTTAACATCTTTATTGGAGTATAATTGCTTTACAATGGTGTGTTAGTTTCTGCTATATAACAAAGTGAATCAGTTATACATATACATATGTTCCCATATCTCTTCCCTCTTGTGTCTCCCTCCCTCCTACCCTCCCTATCCCACCCCTCTAGGTGGTCACAAAGCACCGAGCTGATCTCCCTGTGCTATGTGGCTGCTTCCCACTAGCTTCCTCTCTTAAATAAAGAAAATTCCCCTAGGAGAGGCTCTATACAGAAGACTGATGAGCAATTTGCACCTCACTGAGAATGAGTTTGTTACTTTCTCAGGAATAGGATTTAATAAGAGGGAAAGGTTTAGGAGGCACATACAAATGGGGGAGAGCATAAGGACAGCACCAGAGGAAGAAATTAAAAGCCAGGGACACAGGGAAATAAAAACTGTGCCTAAATCACTTTTTTGCCTGAGGCTGAGCAACTCTGTTTGACACCAGCCTGTTTTGGTGGGAGTGGAGAAGTAGGATGGATAAGAGAAGAGAAGGACTCACATGATTCAAACACACAGATAGCTAGTAGGTTTGAGTCCTGAGTGGATGAATCACCAACGACCATCCTGCCTTTCAATACTATTTTGTCCACCATTATTTAACACCACCTTACATGTTTCAAGAAAGACATTAGGCATGTAAATACATATATAAATTATATAAAATAAGTATAATCCAGGCTCAGCCAAGTTACTTAACATATCTTGGTGACAACTCTTTTCAACAGTAACATGAGCATAGTACGACTTATGCCTCAGAATTCTGAGGAGGACTAAATGAGGTAACGCCTGCCAGCACGATGCCCGGCCCTCAGTACAAGTTAGCACTATTCCCACTGACCTGGGGTGGTCCAGGCAGTCTAGGGGAAGGTCAAGACTAGGGACAACAGCCCTTCTTCTCAATTAAGGCCAAAGTATTTTTTGATGCACGATCCGTGTTAATTTGCGTAATCTCTCGCCTATTCTGTGCTTATTCTGGGGATAAATAGATGACTTCAGCCGTCAGCACTGTTACTCCAATGTATGCCAGGAACATGTATCAAAGAAAGAAAGAACAAAAGAAAGAAGGAAGGGGGGAGGAGAGAGGAGAGGAATAATAAAACTGGTTTGTTGAAGAAGCTACTACACAAACTAATTCTTCTCCTCATAACTTGACTGGCATTTATGTAACACATCACACAGAGGAGCAAGGACCCTGGCATCATGCCAGGAATATAGAGGGTCTCCAATACATTAAACAGGTTCTCTCTCCCTCCTTGCTGTTGCCTTTTGCCCACAAGTGTTGGGCTGGCACTAGACTAAGAAAATCTTATTTGTTTTCTATTCAGATGGTCCCTTCACTCTACCACACGGAGTATCACAGGCCCTTTGTGTTGTGTAGAAGATATTATTCCACACCCTGCTGGGTCATTTTTCAAGCTCCCCCATCCAGGCATGAGTCAGACTGAGAATGAGTAACTCAGCTTGCTAGGCAAAAATTACTTTCAAACTGAAAGAAGAAAGTACCACCACATCTTAAAAAAGCAAAAAATCAACTTCTACAATCTTCTTTGGTTGGGGAGGGTGGGGGAATGTATTGATGAAGGGGATAAAGGGATTTAATGTTTAATTTTGTCTACGTCTATTTTACCTCTCATATGTTATCTGGATGTCATCCTCTCTTCTTCTTTCTCTCTTGCTTACTCTGGCTTTTGCTCTTTCATGCATTGAAATACTCTCTAATTTTCAACACACACACACACACACACACACACACACACACACACACACACACTCCTCCCTCATTCCCATATTCTCCTTTATCTACCACCATATTCTCTGTTTTCCTTTGCAGCAAACATTCTGGAAGAGTTGTCTATTTCTCCTATCCTTTCTTCTCCATTTCCCTTCTACTCGTTCCTCAACGAAGATTTTACCCATCATCTCCCAAAACCTCCCTTGTCAAAGTCACCAATGATCTCCTCATAAACATGTCTGAAGAACACTTCGGTGTCTCAACAGTCTTTGATGTGGTGGACCGCTGTCTTTTCTCTCCTTTACCCTGTGGCTACTCTCATTGTGTTTTCTACTCAGTCCACAGAAATTCCTCCTGCTTTGGATCTGTTCCATAAAGATGGCTCCTCCTCCCATGCATCTTTTCTTCCTTTCCTTCCTTTCTTTTCCTTTCCTTTTGGTCTTTCATTCTTTCTTTAGTTCCTTCTTTCTTTGATGCATGTTCTTGGCACTCATGGGAAGGACTGGAGTGACAGTGCTGATGGCTGGAGTCATCTATTTATCCCCAGAATTAAAGTTAGAATTCTCTGGGCTCCTTACCTCTCCACCTAGTTCCTCTTTAAAGGATCTCATTCATTCTATGGCTTTAAAAACATGTCTATGTTAATGATTCCCAAATCCAGAGATCTGTCTTCAAAGTTTCAGTCTCATAGGTACCACTGCCTTCTTGTTAGTTGTATCTCATAGCTATTTCAAAGATACCACAGCCAAAAATTTGCTCTTGACCCACTTGGACACTCATTAACTGATCCCCTACACCAGCCAAACTCTCCCGTCCACTGTTCTCTATTTGAGTAAATGATACCAACAGAAACTTGGCAATCATTCTTGATCCTGTCCTTACCCACCATCCACCACCCCACACACAGAATAATTTCAATCCATCAGCACATCTTGAAAGCCACTCCTTCAAAATACAGCTCTCATTTGCCCACCTCTCTTCACCTCCACTGTCACCTGTATCTGGCACCATTCCCTGTCACCTGGACTGTGAACTGTTGAAATAACTTGAAAACTAGTCTCTCTACTTCCACTACCACTCTCCCTCTATCCAGTCTCCAGAAAGGTCTGGAAAGTTCTTTTTAAAATGCAGGTTATACCTATGTCCCACTTAAAGCCTTTGAATCACCTTTGGCTACTCTTTGGAAAAAATGCAAACTATTACCAGGGCTCCATGGCCTATGTGATCTGGACTCTGCCTAACCCTTCAGTGGCATCTCAAGCCACACTCTCTACCTGTCACCATCACTCATTCACACCAACCCCCTAACAATTCCTCGAAAATGCTAACCTCTTTCACCTCGGAGCTTTTGCACCTGCTGTTGCCTCTACCCAGGCCCCAGTGCTCTTCCCTGGACCTTCCTGTGGCTCGTCCTTCTCTCTCTAAGATCCCAGTTTAGGAGTCACTTTCTTAGGAAGGCTATCTAAATTAGGTCCCATGCCCCCCTCCACTCTTTACCACAGCACTTTACTTTCGTATCACTTTTTACTGCACGTATTATGATATTGTGATAACCAGCCTATAAGATGGCCCCCAATGAGTCCCACCTCCTGCTATTCACATCCTTCTGTAGTTCCTTCCCACACTAGACCAGGGTTGATCTGCATACCAGTAGGATATCGAAGTGATGATATGTCACTTCTGAGACTAGATGTAAAAGACACTGCAGCTTCCATCTTGCTCTCTTTTTCCCTCTCTCCCTTCTTAGATAACTTGCTCTGGAGGAAACCAAGTGCCACGTTGTGAGCAGTCCTATGGAGGGTTCCACATGCTGAAATATCAAAGCTTGTCAACAGTCATATAAGTGAGCTTGGAAGTTGATCCTTAAAAGCCAGTCAAGCCTACACTACAAAGTAACAGTAATCAAGACAGTATGGTACTGGCACAAAAACAGAAATATAGATCAATGGAATAGGATATAAAGCCCAGAGATAAACCCACACACATATGGTCACCTTATCTTTGATAAAGGAGGCAAGAATATACAGTGGAGAAAAGACAACCTCTTCAATAAGTGGTGCTGGGAAAACTGGACAGTTACATGTAGAAGAATGAAATTAGAACACTCCCTAACACCATACACCAAAATAAACTCAAAATGGATTAAAGACCTAAATGTAAGGCCAGACACCATCAAACTCTTAGAGGAAAACATAGGCAGAACACTCTATGACATAAATCACAACAAGATCCTTTTTGACCCACCTCCTAGAGAAATGGAAATAAAAACAAAAATAAAAAAATGGGACCTAATGAAACTTAAAAGCTTTTGCACAGCAAAGGAAACCATAAACAAGATGAAAGGGCAAACCTCAGAATGGGAGAAAATATTTGCCAATGAAGCAACTGACAAAGGATTAATCTCCAAAACATACAAGCAACTCATGCAGCTCAATATCAAAAAAACAAACAACCTAATCCAAAAATGGCCAGAAGACCTAAATAGACATTTCTCCAAAGAAGATATACAGATTGCCAAGAAACACATGAAAGAATGCTCAACATCATTAATCATTAAAGAAATGCAAATCAAAACTACAATGAGGTATAATCTCACACCGATCAGAACGGCCATCATCAAAATATCTACAAACAATAAATGCTGGAGAAGGTGTGGAGAAAAGGGAACCCTCTTGCACTGTTGGTGGGAATGTAAATTGATACAGCCACTATGGAGAACAGTATGGAGGCTCCTTAAAAAACTACAAATAGAACTACCATACGACCCAGCAATCCCACTACTGGGCATATATCCTGAGAAAACCATAATTCAAAAAGAGCCATGTACCAAAATGTTCATTGCAGCTCTATTTACAATAGCCAGGACATGTAGCAACATAAGTGTCCATCAATAAATGAATGGATAAAGAAGATGTGGCACATATATACAATGGAATATTATTCAGCCATAAAAAGGAACAAAACAGAGTTATTTGCAGTGAGGTGGATGGACCTAGAGTCTGTCATACAGAGTGAAGTAAGCCAGAAAGAGAAAAACAAATACTGTACGCTAACACACATATATGGAATCTAAAAAAAAAAAAAAAAAAAAGAAAGAAAAAAAATAGTCAGAAGAACCTAGGGGCAAGATGGGATAAAGACGCAGACCTACTAGAGAATGGACTTGAAGATACTGGGAGGGGGAAGGGTAAGCTGGAACAAAGTGAGACAGTGACATGGACATATATACACTACCAAACATAAAATAGATAGCTAGTGGGAAGCAGCCGCATAGCACAGGGAGATCAGCTCGGTGATTTGTGACCACCTAGAGAGGTGGGATAGGGAGGGTGGGAGGGAGGGAGATGCAAGAGGGAAGAGATATGGGGGCATATGTATAACTGATTCACTTTGTTATAAAGCAGAAACTAACACACCATTGTGAAGCAATTATACTCCAAAAAAGATGTTTTTAAAAAAACGCCAGTCAAGCCTTGCAATGACGGTCACCAAGCTAACAACTTGACTTCAACCTCGTGTGAAACTCTGAGCCAGAATTACCTGTGAAGCCACTCCAGGAGTCTTGGCCCTCAGAAGCTGTGGTAGCTAATAAATAGTTGTTGGATTAAGCTGCTAAGTACTCAGGTAATTTGTTACTTAACAAAAGAAAAAAAAAAATATATATATATATATATATATATATATATATATATATATATATATATATATATATATATATATATATATCTTTACCTATTCATTTTCTGTCTTCCCCACTGGAAAGTCTAACATTCACTCATTGTATCATCAGTGCATCGAACTTTGCCCTGCACACACTAGTCACTCAGTAGATATTTGCAGAACAGATAAAGTTTCTGTTACTATTCTTACCATCAATAAAACATTAATTGTTCGTTGAATAGTTTTAAAATACCTGTATCATCTCAGTTAATCCTGTGGTTTCAGTAAACTAGACATTCTTTCCATATCATGATGAAAAATCTGGGGCCCCAGGACCTCAGATGATTTGTTCACAGCCATTCCACCCACTGTATTACAGAGCTGGTGCTCCAACCCTGGGCTTCTGGCTTCAACCCCGGTGTTCTATTTCCTACACACGATGACCTCTCATCAGTCACCCCCAGAGCATGAGCTCCGTCATTCTGACATTCACCTTTCTGCACAAGGAACCCAGCACGTTGGCCTCCTGAGGCAACTATCTCTCACCCATCCAACCTGTGGCTTGATTCATCCGACCTACTTGACCCAGTTATCAACACTGCAGAAAAATGCCTAAATTAGAAGCACAGAATTGTTCATCCTTCTCTGAAAGGGTAAGGAAAATGTATTACATGGCTTTCCCTTTCCCTTCCAAAACTATAAAAAGAAGTGAAAACATGCTTAAAAGTCCCCAGGACTCAATTTTAAATATACTACCAAGTTTCAAACTCTCTGAGGACTTCTAAAAGTGGATATTTTCTTCAATCCCTTGATAAATATTATTTGGAATACAGCAAGCTTTGAGTATCTGGGGTGTTGACCACTAAAGAAATTTTTTGAGGGTCCTCCTCTCTCCTGCCCAGGTAAATCCCAGGTTGATGCAGGAAGAGCTTGTGTTTGGCCAAACCCAAGAGTAAGTGATCCAGAAAAGAATTCACAACTAAATTAGGAAGTGTTTCTTTGTGCTATTCTTCAGCCAAATACAACCCTATATCAAGAGATGAAAAAGATTTTAAAGGTATATATTAAAATAATTTGCCTTAAAACTGACATCTTTTCTTTAAAATGTTTTGGTATCACATTTTCCTGATAATTCCCATTATTATTTCTCATGTGCTTATATAAAAAAAAAACATAGTCTTGATATTGAATCATTTTAATCAAATTAGAATCCCAGATTTGCTTCAAGAGCATTCTTGAATATGTTGCCCCAGATTTATCATGTGTAAAATGGGGGTAATAATATTCCTACTGTAAAATGTTGTTATTGTGAGAACTAAGTAAGTGGTTAATACCTGGAACACAGTAATTGCTATATAATTGCAAGCTATTAATGTTATTATTATTACTATCATCATCATCATCCATGTCTTTGCTTCCCTATAATAGTACATATGTCTGGAAATTTAAAAATTTATTTTCTGCATGTAGGATCTACACAGGACATAAAGATATGCTTCCTCCCAATTGTTTTCTCCTTTAAGTCTATTTAAAGCAAATGGTTCCTATATCCTCAATCATTCACACCCTAAACAAAAACATTATTTAAGAGGGATCTTGGAGACAGCCCTGTATACTATTTCTGGTTGCATACTGCCTTCTTATTTCATTTTGGGTTTTTGTTTGTTTATTTGTTTTAAGAAAAATTCCAATTTAGTGTACATTATTTGAAATCTCATGATTTTTTTTTAATTGGGGTATAGTTGCTTTACAATGTTGTGTTAGTTTCTGCCGTACAGCAAAGTGAATCAGCTGTATGTATACATATGTCACCTCTTTTTTGGATTTCCTTCCCATTTAGGTCACCACAGAGCATCAAGTAGAGTTCCCTGTGTAGGTTCTCATTAGTTATCTATTTTATATATATTAGTGTATATATGTCAATCCCAATCTCCCAATTCATTCCACCCCTACTTTCACCCCTTTGTGTCCATACATTTGTTCTCTATGTCTGTGTCTCTATTTCTGCCTTGCAGACAGGTTCATCTGTACCATTTTCTTAGGTTCCACATATATGTGTTAATACATGATATTTGTTTTTCTCTTTCTGACTTACTTCACTCTATATGACACTCTCTAGGTCCATCTACATCTCTACAAATGACCCAATTTCGTTCCTTTTTATGGCTGAGTTATATTCCACTGTATATATGTACCACATCTTCTTTATGCATTCCTCTGTTGATGGACATTTAGGTTGTTTCTATGTCCTGGCTATTGTAAATAGTGCTGCAATGTACATTGAGGTGCATGTGTCTTTTTGAATTATGGTTTTCTCAGGGTATATGCCCAGTAGTGAGATTGCTGGGTCATACAGTAATTCTATTTTTAGTTTTTTAAGGAAACTCCATAATGTCTCCATAGTGGCTGTATCAATTTACATTCCCACCAACAGTACAAGAGGAACCCCTTTATTCCACACCCTCTCCAATATTTATTGTTTGTAGATTTTTTGACGATGGCCATTCTGACTGGCGTGAGGTGATACCTCATTGTACTTTTGATTTCTCTAATAATTAGGGATGTTGAGCATATTTTCATGTGCCTCTTGGCCATCTGTCTATCTTCTTTGGAGAAATATCTATTTAGGTCTTCTGCTCACTTTTTGATTGGGTTGTTTGTTATTGAGCTGCATGAGCTGTTTGTATATTTTGGAGATTAATCCCTTGTCCGTTGCTTCATTTGCAAATATTTTCTCCCATTCTTAGGGTTGTCTTTTCATCTTGTTTATGGTTTCCTTCACTGTGTGAAAGATTTTAAGTTTCATTAGGTCCCATTTTTTAATTTTTGTTTTTATTTTCATTACTCTAGGAGATGGTTCAAAAAAGATCTTGCTGTGACTTATGTCATAGAGTGTTCTGCCTATGTTTTCCCCTAAGAGTTTTATAGTGTCCAGTCTTACATTTAGGTCTTTATCCATTTTGAGTTTATTTTGGTGTATGGTGTTAGGGAGTGTTCTAATTTCATTCTTTTACATGTAGCTGTGCAGTTTTCCCAGCACCACTTATCGGAGAGATGGTCTTTTCTCCATTGTATATTCTTGCCTCCTTTGTCATAGATTAGGTAACCATAGGTGTGTGGATTTATCTCTGGGCTTTCTATCCTATTCCATTGATCTATATCTCTGGTTTTGTGCTAGTACCATACTGTCTTGATTACTGTAGCTTTATAGTATAGTCTGAAGTCAGAGAGCCTGATTCCTCCAGCTCCATGTTTTCTTCCTCAAGATTGCTTTGGCTATTCAGGGTCTTTTGTGTCTCTAGTCAAATTTTAAGGTATTTTGTTCTAGTTCTGTGAAAAATGCCAATGGTAATTTGATAGGGATTGCACTGAATCTGTAGACTGCTTTGGGTAGTATAGTCATTTTCACAATATTGATTACTCCAATCCAAGAACATGGTATATCTCTCCATATGTTTGTGTCACCTTTGATTTCTTTCACCATGTCTTGTAGTCTTCTGAGTACAGTTCTTTTACGGCCTTACGTAGGTTTATTCCTAGGTACTTTATTCCTTTTGTTGCAATGGTGAATGGGATTGTTTCCTTAATTTCTCTTTCTGATCTTTTGCTGTTAACATATAGGAATGAAAGAGATTTCTGTGCATTAACTTTGTATCCTTCAACTTTACCAAATTCATTGATTAGCTCTAGTAGTTTTCTGGTGGCATCTTTAGGATTTTCTATGTGTAGTATCATGTCATCTGCAAACAATGACAGTTTTACTTCTTCTTTTCCAATTTGTATTCCTTTTACTTCTTTTTCTTCTCTGACTGCTGTGGCTAGGACTTCCAAAACTACGTTGAATAACAGTGGCAAAAGTGGACATCCTTTTCTTGTTCCCGATCTTAGAGGAAATGCTTTCAATTTTTCACCATTGAGAATGATGTTTGCTGTGGGTTTGTTGTATATGGCCTTTTTTATGCTGAGGTAGGTTTCCTCTATGCCCACTTTCTGGGAAGTTTTTTTCATAGATGGGTGTTGAGAGCTTTTTCTGAATCTATTGAGATGATCACATTTTTTTATTAATCAGCTTGTTAATATGGTGTATCATATTGATTGGTTTGCATATATTGAAGAATCCGTGCATCCCTGGGATAAATCCCACTTGATCATAGTGTATGATCCTTTTAATGTGCTGTTGAATTCTGTTTGCTAGTATTTTGTTGAGGATTTTTGCTTCTATGTTCATCAGTGATATTGGTCTGTAATTTTCTTTTTTTGTGATATCTTCTTATGTCGTTTTGATCAAGTAATGTCTCTAATCTTCTGCTGCCAGAAAATTTCATGATCCCTGACAGTGGAGTGAGAGGCTGATAGTGCTTACAAGACTGAAAGCTACCAAATGATTTAGGCCTTTGAGAGATGCTGGGTATAAGACTTAATATCATTCTTATTCTGTGCCCTGAGGGTAAGAATGGGTAAGAGAGATAAGCATTCTTTGGCCAGAGGACTCCTATCGGGATTAGACTCCCTGAGTCACTTCCAAGATAAAATCTATATTGCCTTACCTCACACACCTTGAGGTAAGATGGAATATTTATAGAACGATAGACATTTTGGAGCTAATTCCAGGACGTATTCATTTATATGACAGATTTTTTTCCTCATCACCAGAATTTTTATCTCCATGATCTCTGTTTAGGAAAATAACAGTTTCAACTGTTCCAGATTGATAGATAGATTGATAGATAGAGATAGATAGATAGATAGATAGAGGAAAAAATCTCATTAAGGAATCATTAATGAAATATAATAGAGTAAATCCATTTGCACCCTTAATAGAAATCAAATAATTTGCCCAATGAAAGAAAAACTTCTGGGAAGTTTTGTATACATCTGTTGACATATGACATGAAGTCTATACACCTCCACAAAAATGAATTCACATAAACCATAATTAAGACAGTTCAAAAAGAGAAGCAAAAGGCTCCTTTTAGTATCTTACCAGAGAAGGATTTTACTCCAAATAGTCTAACTCTAGAGACTGGATGTTTTAACATTGTGCTACACTGTGTGCCATTCTGGTTGACTCTAATTCCAACCTCTTTGACAATGACAAAATTCTCCAGCTCTAGCACCAGTTTCTTTCTTGAGTCCTAGGTCCATATTCGTAACTACCTACAAGCCATCTGTACTTGACTACAAAACAGAAAACCTCAAAGAATGTAACTACTAATCAATCATTCTTGCCTCAATGTTTCCATAGCCCTTTGGATAGACCACCATATGGATAGACTACCATTTAATGATCTACTTATGTTTCAGTCTCATTTTCTAGAACATGAGTTCCCAGAATGCAGGGACCTTTTGAAAAATCTATATGTTCCTAATGTCAGCACATGACAAGTATTTGATAAATGTGTATTGAACAAAGATCTGACTTTGTAACAACGTTTATGACTCAGGTTAATAGGAAGAGTGTTATCAAGCAGACAATAAGGACAGGTTGGGTGAATGGGTGGGAGTGGGAAGGAGAATAAGTAGGTACAAAAGGTCAGGGCATAAAGCAGTCATCATTACAGGTCTCTAACCCACCTTTACCACACACCTGATACTTGGAGTTGAAATCATATGAAGCTCCAAGCTGTCATCATTGCCTTCGTCACTTTTCTGTCAAATCTCTTGACAATGGGTTTTGCCAGAGTGTGGAAGAATTTCATGTTCAAAGCCTCAGAGAAACCTGATACTTCTTCTTTTTCCAATGGGTCAAATGTCAAGCAGTAAACAGAGAGTGGCTCAGATTTGTTAAAAACTGCACCAAGATATTTTGGTCCCTTGGAGTCTTGCTCAATTCAAAACCATCCTAGCATGTTAAGGCAACCAAAGATGTCATCTCCCAAAGCTGTAAAATTTGACTCTCCCACAGCTCCAAGACGTTTCTGCAGAACTGCACGGGAAAACAGTTCACCCTGGTTGAACAAAGTAATATTCCAATATAACAGAATCTCCAATATTTAGAAGGGTATGTAGATTCAGGAATATAGGGTTGTAAAAGATGCTATAAATAGGGTGACCATATAATTTATTTTCCAATAGAGACACTTTTGAAATGGGACACAAATAATAATGACACTTAGATAAGAGTGTAAGCTGAGACTGTCCCAGGCACACCAGGACTTGAGGTTATCCACACTGTGGAGAAAGACTCAAGGGACTTAGGAGTGTGTCTACAACTCTGTCTTCATGCAGTCCCATGCTAATGAGTAAATGCAGAGAGTTCTAAGTTGGACCCTACTAACTCCAAGTTTGTGCTAAATGCAGAAACTTCGGTTGACTTTCATACCTAATTTGATTACTTTATCCACCAACAGTTTGGAAAATTTAGGCACAGAGGCATGATGGATTTTGACCAGGCTACACAAATCCTCTCCATCCAATTATTCATTCAGTCTTTCAGCAAACTTTGGTTGAACACCAATTACAATTTGGGAACTAATCAGAGGTCTGGGCAGGGTGGTTACAAAAATAAATAAGACATACCTTTCAAAGAGTCTGTGTACAATAGGTGAGATACCTGAAAGCAGGTAATTGTTAATGCAATATATTCAAATGCCAGAAGCACATATTTCCCAAGAGGTCATATATGGCTATTTAAATTTCCTGAAGCTTCTGGCATCTCATTACACTATGGTATCATATTTCATGTAAAATGTCATTCTCCCTTGCCTCACTTTTCTTACTGAGGTCTACTTGTATCTTAGTTCGCAAAGTGTACTTAAGACTTATAAAATTACATGTATTTAAATATCTTCCAGAATTCAAGTTGTTAACTAAAAAAGTACTGTCCTCTTTCTTCCCTTTCTTCTAGCTTTAAATTACATGGTTCTGTGATTCCCCTTTGCCTTTTCTTCCACATGAGTAAAGCTTTGCTTTGCAGGAGTACTTATTAAGAAAGTATGGCCAGGGCTTCCCTGGTGGCGCAGTGGTTGAGAATCTGCCTGCCAATGCAGGGGACACGGGTTCGAGCCCTGGTCTGGGAAGATCCCACATGCCGCGGAGCAACTAGCCCTGTGAGCCACAGTTACTGAGCCTGCGCGTCTGGAGCCTGTGCTCCGCAACAAGAAAGGCCGCGATAGTCAGAGGCCTGCGCACCGCGATGAGGAGTGGCCCCCACTTGCCGCAACTAGAGAAAGCCCTCGCACAGAAACGAAGAGTCAACACAGCCATAAATAAATAAATAAATAAATAAAATTAAAAAAAGAAAGTATGGCCATTTCAGCCAAATTGCAAAATACACCACACAGGTTTGAGTGGGAAGCCTGAAGAATGAACAATCTGAAATTCCCCTTCACTTCAGTACCACTGAAATGCCTCAGCTTGCAAGGCAACATTTTTATGAGGTTCTCTTTTTAAGAATTTCAAATTCTGTTCTGCAGACCCGATCAACTCCCTTCTGAGAGTTGCTACATGTGCTTCTATTTTCCCTAATCGTTTTAGAAGTAATTAACACTTCAGGTTTTGTGTTTACCCAATCATCTAAGGATTACAAGACATATCACATATGCTGGCTTGCTTATCTGGCTTCATTTCCTTTGGAATCAAGAAAGATTTCCAAATGGGTATGTTTATATAAGAAAGGTGAACAGTGAAATTAATTCATGCATTCACATATCTGTTGTCTTCTATTATTACCCCCATTTTACGAATGGTAAAGTAAAATTTGGTCAGCATCTGGGACACTGCCTGTATGGCAACACCTCTATTCTGAGATCTAATCCCTTACTCCCCTCTCCCATAACCCAAGCACCCACGGCTACTCTTGGGGTCACAGAGTCTTACCTGACCCTACTCCCTAGCCATAACCAATGGGTCCAGAGGGAGGCATCTATCCAAACGGAGCCAATCGTAGCACTCTGCTCCCTGCCCAACCACCAGCCTCACCAAAACTAATTGGTTTGGGGTAGGCATCAGCCAGTGTTGGGCCAAGTGAAGTTCTTTAGGATTATTTGAAAAGTGCTGAGAGAAATAGTCATTCCTCTCTAGCAAAAAAGATCATAACATGAAAAATCTATCTATATTTATACTCAGTGCACTTGAAAATTTCACATTCTTGCCACCAGTGAATTATCAATCTTCTTATTTTTTACATTCCAACTTTTTGCTTTTTTTCACAAAAGATTATTTTTACTGTTATTTTAATTTGCATATCCTGAATATTAATACAGTTGAGTTTCATTTCACATGGTTGTTGGCCATTTGATTTTCTTGTTCTATGAATTCCTTGCTCATACTCCTTGTGCATTTTATATTGGGATGTTGGTCTTATTGATTTGTAGAAGCTCTTTAGAGTTTATGAATATTCATTTTCTATCAGCTTGATGCATTGTTTCTACAATTAAAAAGTAAGAGATTGTCATAGTTAGAATCCAGCTACATATTTTTAATTTAATTAAACAGGGAGCCCATTACACTGAGGTGGCTCTAACACCATAGTGACCTTCATAAGCAAACCAAAATCCAAGCCTATAAATGCCTCAAGGTTATGAAATCAAAACACTAAGGACAACCAATCACAAACAGCCAACTAGGCTTTAAGCTACAGCCAATCAACAATTTCCTTACTTTGCTTCCACCTTTTCTCTGTAAGAGTCTCTCCCCAGCTCCCATTGGCAGAGCACTGCTATCCACTTCCTGTTTGGCGCTGTCCAATTGGAATCCATTTTTGCTCAAGTAAATTCTTAAAATGTTTAATATGTCTCCGTTTATCTTTTAATAATATCATTTAGAAGAGACATACTTAAAGCAAGTAATAGGGAAAGGTTAAAAACACAAAGATGGAAATATAGACCAAGAAAGTGCTAACAACAACAAAACAAGCTTGACAAAATAAAATTCATTCAAAATAGAATTCAAGACAAAAAAATAAATAAATAAACAGGCAAAAAAAGTATTTTGACTTTTAATAAAAGTAACAACCCACAAAGAAAATGTAAAGATCAAGAACAGTGTGTCTTTATCGTGTTAATGGCCAAGCAATTAGTGACATGGTTTTGAAATGTAGAGAATAGAAATTATGGGAAATGTAAATCATCACATTCCTGCAAGGAGATCTTAAAACACTTGGCTCTGAAATCAACAAAACATTGAGACATTCTGAATAACAAACTACTATCATGCAGGTTTTAAAGGATAACCATAAAACACTGTGTACAACAAAGAAAGAAAATATATTTTTTCAAATATCCATGATACCCTTATTGAAAAAAATTCATCGTCAGGCCATAAGGCTAAACCTCATTAAATTCTATAAGTAAGAAAGCATGCTGGTGCTGATTCTGAGCATCACAGAATAAAAGTAAACATTGCAGGCTTCCCTGGTGGCGCAGTGGTTGAGAGTCCGCCTGCAGATGCAGGGGACACGGGTTCGTGCCCTGGTCCAGGAAGATCCCACATGCCGTGGAGCGGCTAGGGCTGTGAGCCATGGTCGCTGAGCCTGTGTGTCCGGAGCCTGTGCTCTGCAACGGGAGAGGCCACAACAGTGAGAGCCCTGCGTACCGCAAAAAAAAAAAAAAGTAAACATTGCAATAAAAAGATAAATGAAATAATGTCTAACCATGTGACTTGGAATTTTAAAACACTCTTCTGAATAATTATTGAATGATAAAAATAAATTAAAATGGAGACTACAGATTATTTAGAATGTATGACAAAGAGAAAAACCTATCAAAATCTTTGTGATGCAGCTCAAGTGCTTTTTATGCACTTAAGCATGCTCATTAGAAAACAAGAAAAACAAAAAAGTAAAAATAAAAACTTAAGTGTTCAACACTATAGTGCAGATAAATTAAGCTGGAAAAAATTAACAAAAAGAAAAAAGTAATAAATAAAACCGAAGCTTCCTTTAAAAGGCCAATGTAAGAAACAAACTTCTGTAGGCAAAAAATAGAAAAGACCCAAATAAACACCATTAGAAATAAAAAGACAGTCATTATACAAATATAAATTTTTAAATACAAATTAAGTAGAAGATTTTATCAAAATTAAATTTTATTTCTATCAAAATTAAATTGAGTCAGAAAATTTAAATAACTCAATCTCCATAGAAGGAAAGTTGAGTCAACAGACTCTAAACTTCATCCTAAGCCCAGGCGGTTTTTAAACACAAATTTTATAAAACATTTAATGAAAAGACTATTATATATATGGTTACAGGACATAGAAAAAAGATAGAAAACACTTCCCCAGCTCATCTGATACAACAAGTGTAATCCTGATATAAAAACTGAACAGTTATAAGACAATACAGAAAACTATCAACTACTCTCCCTTAAGAACAAAAATATAAAAATCTTAAATGAAATAGCATTAACTCAAAATCAGCAAAGTATAAAAAATACTATTCATCAAGACCAGTGAGAGTTTATTCCTGGAACACAAATATGGCTAGATATTCATTTAAATATTAATAGAATTAAGAAAAAAATCATATATGCATTGAACCTTTACTGTGCACCAAGCACTCTTCTAGACAATGAGGATACAGTAATGAACAAAACAGAAGGCCTCCCTTCATGGAGCTTACATTCTAGAGGGAGGAGAGAGACAACAAACAAATAAATAAAATATAGAATATGTCAAATGGTAACAAGAGCTGCAGAGAAAAACTAAACAGAGAAGTAGGATGGGGAAGAATAGGGCATTATGAAAGTTTTAATGAGGTAGTCAGAGAAGGGCTTATTGAAAAGCTGACATTTAAGCAAAAACCTAAAAGAGGGAGTCAGAGATAACAAGGAAGGCTAATGGGAGCAGGGCCTTGGAGGACACTGAAGGATTTTGGGGTTTGTTCTGAGGGACTTGAGCAGAGGCATGACTTGAGTTATAATTTAAAGAATTTTTCTGGATGCTGTATTGAGACAAAGGCAGAATGAAGAAGATCAGGAGGCTAATGCAATAGCCCAGGGAAGAGATGATGATGGCTCAAATCAACATGTAAGTGGTAGAAGTGATGGAGGTAATGGAATCATTCTGCATATATTTTGAAGGTAGGAACAGCAGGATTTTCTATGGATTGAGTGTAAAATCTGAGAGGAAAATGAGAGACAAGAATAATGCCCAAGATCTTTAGACAGAAAAATTAGAAATTTCAGGTATCATTTACTGAGATGAGAAAGACTGAAAGATGAGCATGTCGAAGACTAGGGGAATCAGCGAACTACACATATAATCATTAAACATTTAAAGCAGTTCCAAGAATAAAGAAAAAGAAAATAATACTTCCAATTGTGATTACTCAACATTGTTCTCAATCTCCTAGCCAAAACAATAAGATAAATATGTATATACAGAGAAAAGGAGCATAAATTTAGGAAATAAAGAGATCTCCTTGGCACAATTTGAAGATGTTGTAACTGATTATATAAAAACTCAAAGATAATAAAGACAAAAACTAAGAAGTCCAGTAAGGTAGAGAGACAAAAGATTAAGATGCAAAACTCAATAGCTTTCTTATACTCCAAGGTTTAATCGAAAAAAAAAAATAGACTATTTGCAATGACAACAAAACAATAAAATATCTACAAATAATCTAACAAAAAAATAGATATAGAATTAAAACCATACACTAAAAATATAAAAGAATAGCTAGAGGGAAAGCTTAATATTATTAATACGTCAATTATTTTCCAACTAGATCTATAAACTCATTGAAATCCCCATCTCAATTCTAAGAGAATATTTTTAGAAAACTTGGCAAGCTAATTCTAAACTTCACCTTGAAAAGACAATGTGCAAGAGATGCCAAAAACTTTTGAAAAAGAAGAAAATGGGGGAGTTCCCTGGTGGCCTAGTGGTTAGGATTCAGGGCTTTCACTGCTGTGGCCCGGGTTCAATCCCTGGTCAAGGAACTGAGATCCTGCAAGCTGTGGCATTTGGCCAAAAAAAAAAAAAAAGAAAGAAAGAAAAATGAAGGAACTGCCTTACCAGCTGGATGAAGAGTACTTTAGAATGTGATGTATTGGCTCAAGAATGGACAAATGGATCAATGAAACAAATTAAAGTGCAGAAACAGACCTGTATATACATGGGGCTTTGATGCATGATATAAGAGACTTTTCAAATCAATGGGGAAAAATAACAGTGATTCAATAAATAGTGTTAGAAAAATTGAATATTATATAGGAAAAACTCTCTACCCTATAGTGCACATGAAAACAAATTTCAGATAAAGATCTGTGTTGTTCAATAAGTAGCCTCCACCCACACGTAGCTATTTAAACTTAATTTTTTATTAATTAAAATTAAATAAATTTCAGCTCAGTCCTCCTAGCTACATTTCAAGTGTTCAATCGCCACTTGTTGCTAATACCACCATACATTTCTATCACTGCAGAAAGCTCTATTGGCACTGAAATATTTTAAATATTATATAATTGTTAGAAAAATATCTTTACTATCTTGAGGTGAAGCAGGTATTTCTAAAATACAAAGCCCAGATGCCATAAGAAGGAAGACTGCCATTTTCAAAAATAAAAACTTCTGTTTCAAGAAAGGCACCATTAATATAAAGGACAAAGGACAGATAGAATGAAAATATTTGCAACATGTGTAAGAGAAAAAGAATAAACTGCTAAAAAAAAGTGAGAGAAAGATCAACAAACAAATAAAGAATTAAGTATAATGTACAGAAGAAAAGTAAAAGACGTTCTACAACTTTACTAGTTAAAAGAAAAATACTATTAGGACACCAATGAAATGGCAAAGTCTGCTTATCAGACAAGCCCCCCTTGGAGTGTCAACAGCAAATTAAAGTATCTAAGAAGTCCTGTGGTGCACAAACTAATTTCAATTTGTTTAAGCCAACGTGTCACAAATTTGTTTATCAAATTCTCCCCCATCCTAACTACTTTAGCTGTAGCATAAAAAAAGATGGCCAAGCAGAGGTACATAACAGTTCTATTTTAATGAAATAGGATTTTTTTCTATGCAAATGATAGTACCAGTGTGCTTGTAAATGACTGAGTCTCTTGAATATGTTAAATAAAATACTTTCTCTAAAGGTAACCATAGTACACTGTTGGTGGGAATGTAAATTGGTGCAGCCGCTATGGAGAACAGTATGGAGGTTCCTCAAAAAACTAAAAATAGAGTTGCCACATGATCCAGCAATCCCACTCCTGGGCATATATCCAGACAAAACTATAATTCAAAAAGATACATGCACCCCTATATTCATAGCAGCACTATATACAATAGCCAAGACATGGAATCAACCTAAGTGTCCACCAACAGATGAATGGATAAAGGTGTGATACGTATATACAATGGAATACTACTCAGCTTTAAAAAAAGAATGAAATAATGCCATCTGCAAATACCATATGATATCACTTATATATGGAATCTAAAGTACAACACAGGGACTTCCCTGGTGGAGTAGTGGTTGGGAGTCTGCCTGCCAATGTTGGGGATACGGGTTCGATCCCTGGTCCCGGAAGATCCCACAAGCCGTGGAGCAACTAAGCCTGTGCGCCACAACTACTGAGCCTGCTCTCTAGAGCCTATGAGCCACAACTACGGAAACCCACACACCTAGAGCCTGTGCTCCGCAACAAGAGAAACCACTGAAATGAGAAGCCCACGCACTGCAACGAAGAGTAGCCCCCGCTTGCAGCAACTAGAGAAAAAAAGCCCATGTGCAGGAATGAAGACCCAATGCAGCCAAACATAAATAAATAAATAAATAAATAAATAATTTTTTCCAAAAATAATAAAAATAAAATAAAATATGACACAAATGAACTTACCTATGAAACAAAAACAGACTCACAGACATAGAGAACAGACTTGTGGTTGCCAGCAGCGGAGGGGAGGTGGGGAGGGATGGGCTGGGAATTTGGGGTTAGCAGATACAAACTAGTATATATAGGATGGATAAACAACAAGATCCTACTGTATAGCACGGGGAACTATATTCAATATCCTGTAATAAACCATAATGGAAGAGAATATGAAAAAGACTATATAATATATATATATATGAAGCACTTTGCAGTACACCATAAACTAACACAACATTGTAAATCAAATCAACTATACTTCAATTAAAAAAATACTCTCTAATATCTTTACTGTAGTTAGTTACTTAGCAAACTTTTTTTCACAGATAATGCAGAGATAATTCTTAACTCTTTACTAAATTATAAATTCTAACTGAGTCTGATTTAAATTAAAAGCTATTTCTGTTTGTCGGGAATTCCCTGGTGATACAGTGGTTGAGACTCCACACTTCCAATGCAGGGGGCACAGGCCCGATCCTTGGTGGGGGAACTAAGATCCCACATGCCTTGTGGCACAGCCAAAAATAAATAAATATATTTTTTTTAAATGCTGCTCCTCTAAAAGCTATTTCTGTTTTTTTAAAAAGCTGTGGTTATCTTCCTTTATTTTGTCTCAAATGGGGAGGGGGCTTTTCTTCTCCATATAATAGGAGGACAAGAGAAAATTTTGGCAGGGAGCAGGTGGGAGGCTGCCACAGAAACCTGTAATTTGAAAGCCTCAATGAAATTGTTTTTATGTCTTTGGGAACATGCCTCCACCTCTAGCTGAGAATCACTGGTTAAAATGATGTACTTTCATGCAAGACAAATTTTTATCTTCCATTTTCTATTAATTTGCCCAGAAGTCTCTCATCAGTGTATTTGTCCAGCCTATTTTTCTTACATAGCATTCTGACATTCACTCCAAAATAGTAAAAAAAAATCTTACCTGAAATTCAGCCTATTTGCAAAAATGTTTTTACAAAACCTTATTTTTATCTATCAAAAAGTATATTTTCTACTTTCCAAAACAATTCTTAAAGTTTCCATTCAAACTTTTTCCAAACGTCATCTTTGTAAATAAATTTGAAAAGTGGGTATTTTACAGCCCATCTGACTTTCTTCAGAATTAAAAGCTTAGAATGCCTTAATAACTTGAATTGTAAAACTGTTTAATAAAACGTGTCTTTGGTAGAATAGAAATGTATTATTTATTTGTCAATTGCTTTGTAGAAGTCTGGTATGTTAATACTGCAGTTATTGAATAATGTTTGGATATAATTGGTTATGTTAATGAATGGAAAATGCAACATGATTATTTTTATTGTTCCCCCCCTTAGAGTCCTATTCACTAATCTTTTTAAAAATAATTACTTTATGTTCTAGAGATCAGTGAAATGTATACTCTAAAATGGTGGACTTTATGTTATGTGAATTTCATCTCAATCTCAAAAAAAGTGATTACTTCATTATCATTCAGATCTTTTAAAATTAGCTTAAGATGCTAAGACAAATCATTCCTCCCTAATAACTGGCTTTTAAACAACAGACAATCCCTTTGAAGTACCAAGCTCCATCACAGAAGCCTTCCTCACTGTAGTTCTGTAAATTACAGGCTATTTATTTTGTATTGAACTCTTCCTACAAACTCCGTATTTTGGATACACAGTACAGTAAAACAAGCATTCTTCACTGCCGATGGTAAAGCCACTGTCCTAATCTGCCGTTCAGTTTAAAATCTGATAACAATGGTTACTTTACCTCAAGAGAAATCCTACAGGCAAACATGTCATGAGTGGCCCAGTTTGACTGAGAACAGATCCAAGCCACTGGTCATAAAGGGTAAACACTTAAGACATTTAACCCAGTCCAACAGTACTAAATGGAAGGGGATGGTCATCTGGATTATGAATCACCTAATTGACATGTCAGAAAATAAGCATTTTATTGACAGAAGGTGATTGTAGGGGAGAGTCATTTTTCATGTAAATAGCCAGATACCTTCCTTCTCTGTCTTTGTATTCATACTTGGGGGGTGGGGACAGTGAGTGGAGGAGGGTGGTGAGAAAAGAAGTAATCCTCCACTACAATTTACAATTTAGTAGCACTTGATACGTAATAGTTTATTTCTTGCTTTGGCTTTTGTTTCAGCGGCTCTCCAGAACTCTGTAATTGTTCACGGCTTCTAAACAAATCTCAGTTTTTTACAAGAGGCTTTAACTTTCTCTGGACCTCCTATCAGCAGTTTAAAGAAGTAATTTACGAGGAAAGGTTGATATTACTCCCCTGTTCATCTCTTTCTCAGTTGGATACGTTTCACTGGTTAGTATGACAATGGCATTATAAAAACACACATCCTACAGACGCCCCACCACACACACACCCCACCACACACACACACATTTGTTTACAGCCTGTAAGATACTTGAGGTTAGGAGCCTGCTGCCACCCATCTTTACATCTCCTCCTAACCCTACTCTACCCCAACTGTGTTTATACATAGTAGCTATTCAGTAAATATTTGTTGATTTTAATTTGTTAATTAAAAATTTGTTGGTTTCATTTTAATTTGTTGATGTATTGATTCCAGAAAATGTTATCAGGCACCCTCATGACAGGACTAATAAAAGGAACAGTAATTTTTAAATTGAGCCAAATCATTGCACTGATTTCTTGGTTAAAGTCATATGTTATTTTAATTCTAGTATATGTAATAGGTATTCAATAAATATTTAAGGGAGTCATGCTAACTGAACTCTCTTACATGATCCGGTTTTCAAACGACTCCCTCATCTCCAAAAAGATGTCTCACTCTGTACTGTATATTGATATATTTTCTACCTTTAAAATCCTTTTCTGAGAGAAGTAGAGCTTTAGCCTAATTTACTTCTTTATCAGTGAGATCTTGGCTGGATAAGGTCTTTAATATACTCCATTTTACCTTGTAGAAATGATCGTTCTCAGCATAATGAGTAAATTAGTCAGACTCAAAGCTTAAACTTTAGGGTTTACACATGGCTGATAGCACAAAGGGTAGAAGCCCCCTGTGTAAACTTCAATTAAATAAATAGTAAACTAAGTAATGCATATGTAGAACTCAGAAATGTATTATATTTGTAGGAATAACTACCTACAGTTTTGAAATACTAAGATGTCACTTAGTATTATATTAATTTTTATACCAAGTTACATTTTTATTCTTATTTATTTTATAATTTATACAAATTTTTGGATTTTGGATTGTCTTTTCCCTCCCACCCCATCCCACCCCAAGGTGAGAGTGCCTAGCAGTTTCTGCTTTTTTATACGTGTATGGGGAGGGGGGCAGTACAATATCAATAAATACTGAAAAGTCTAGGTCTGTTTGGAATTGACAAATAATGGTCCCCAGGAATGTCTGGCCTCCTCCAATCCTGCTTTTCTCCTTTAAAGAAAAGAAGATTCGAGAAAAATGCTTTTAAAGCAGGTGTTCTTTACAAGAAATAAGTCAATCTTCAGCCTCTCAAGGGAGAGTGCAATGAGCAAAATGTAGTTGAGACAGAAACGTGAACACGCTAAGAAATCAAAGCAGAACACAATCTGAGAATCAGGCACAATTAATACCAAGCGATTTCTAAATCCCATGATTGGTTAGATTAAGAGGATTAAAAATGTCTAATGTCACAGGTATTTGTTATAAACCTCAAGAATGACTTCCTTAGGCTGGGAAGAACCAGGAGAAGGCTGGAGTCTACCTGATCACAGTGGGAGGTAAGGCTCGTTTTCCCAAATCATCAAGTTCCTTTATAAAAGGACTTTTGTGAAGACAATGACAGCTCAGAGATCCCAGCTGAGGCTTTAACCATTTCTGAGAAGGGGGGTCATCTCACATTTCGTCTCCCCAGTGCACAATTTAGTTGATAGGACTAGTATAAGCTCAATAAATATTTGGCATAAATGACTTGGAGAGTGGGGTAATCCAAGAGGTTTCTCTGATTTGGGACTAGGGAAGCCTATTACCTAAGTAAGACTGGAGCAAGGAAGTGTTCCTTGTCTCAAGAACCTCCAAAGGTAACACTGGAAGAAAAATCTCCTGGAAATTGGGAATAGCTGGGCCACATGCCACCAACTCTGCTCTCCTGAGATTCATTTTTAATTTGGGGCAGACTTGCTTAATCTTGGCACTATAGACATTTTGAGCTGTATAATTCCCCGTAGTAGGAATTATTCTGTGCTTTGCAAGATGTTTTAGCAGTATCCCTTGTCTAACCATTAAATGCCTGTAGCATCCTCACCCCACCTCACTCCCACCACCACCAGTGTGACAATCAAAAATGTCTCCAGACACCGCCAAATGTCACCTGGGAGGCAAAATTTCCCCCAGATAGAACCGCTACTTTAGGGTCTCTCCTTGATTGTCTCTGGCCTCAGGAGAAAACTGTTCACTCCTTTAAAACTGCCTAAGTGTGCCCAAAATACCTTGCTTCTGGGGTATAACAAAGAGAAAATAAATTCAGAGGAGCATGGATCTAAAAAATCTGGTTTACAAGCTGTGACTGACCAAAGCACAGGGAAACACAGTATTCTGAGATTTCTTCCTACCTCTTGCTTGCCTCTGTTGATGGAACTTCAAGGTTGCTTCAACCTTCATCAAAGGAAAATCTTCCCAGACACATGGAATCCTGGAAGACTAGACCAAGTGTTCTTTCTCCTTCATTCCTTCAATCTTAGGGTCTTCTGTCTCAATTCCCATGACTTCTCTGAGGATATTCCTCTTCCTCCAGGTAACTGAAACAGGAATGATCTCATCAAGATAACCATATCTGAATAGAATAAAATAACCATGGTATTCATTCAATAAGAGGAACACACTATACTTTCAAGGGAGTTGTTTCCTCATGCAGGGTTATATATTACATCTTAATCTAATTATAAGTCACACATGCGCTCACATTATTTTTCTGAGCTCATCCACTGCTTTCTTATAATCTCTGAAAATCACTGGGGAGGACACAGTAAAGAAGGGAATAGGGGGTATTTGTTTTTTGGATGCTCAATTGGCTGTTGCCTACACAACACATCTGCATTGGCATGCGGTAATAGATATGTTAGATGATTGGAAACCAACATTTCTGCTGTAAAGGCTTTCATTTGTTTTCCATCACAGTAACACACAATTTCCTGCATTCTCTGCCCCTAGGGTGTTTTCTACAAAGAGAAAACATTACTTTAGACTTTTAGCATATCTGCCCTAAATTAGCATCTTAAGTTCTCTGTGTTCTCCAAGACCAAGGGAGAAAGAGTAACAGAACATAACCTAAAATTAAGTAGAACCAACCAATGAATGCTGTGTTTCCCAGAGAAAGTTTCTGTAGAACAGGTTGGGCTGGGAGCAATCTTCCAAGCAGAAACCAATGAGTAAGACCAAATCTAACAGCTGTTTGAGAATGAATTCGTGGGCGGTTGAGGAACCATGCTAAAGTCTCACCAAAATATGGAAATACCCTTAGGCTCAAAGAGGTACATACATATTCCAAGTGAAATCAAAACACAACAAAAAACAGAACAAAATGCATGTTTGTTCCTGAAACACTAGAGACAGCTTCAGCGTGGACATTCCACGGCATTGGGTCTTCACACAGCCACTCACTTGCTCTTTACTGTTGAATAAGCCACTTAACTCTTCAGATCTCAGTTCCCTCATCTGTTGAATGAGGTCTAGATGATTTTTTGTTGTTGTTCCAGGATCCTATGTGCATATTTCAGATTGGAAGTCCTCATAAGAGTTTTTGAATAAGAATGTGTGGGATGAGGATTTTGTCATGCAAACTCCTTCCCACAATACTTCCCGATTTTAATTCTCTTACTTTCCATTAGAGATGATATTCCTCTTTTTGACACTATCAACTCTGCCTAAATTCTTTCTGGACAATTATTTCCTATTTCCCCAGCACCTGCCCCCACCATCTTTGCCTGGCTAACTCACACTCACTTGTTAAGTCCTGCCTTAAGCATTAAATCCTTCAGGCATTATTCCATTCACCTAAGCCAAGTAAGGTTTCCTTTCTCTGCCTATATCTATCCTTGCACTTAGCACAATATGTGAAAATGAGCTGTTTCAGGAAGCTTATTCTAAGCAAAGTGTAGGGACCATATCTCTTTCATCTTTGTATCCTCAGCGCCTAGCCTAGCGACTAGTGAATCATAGGTAATTGAAAATATATACATACATATTTGGTGACTCTTGTTTAATGCATCTGTGAATATGGTACCTAGCCTTAAAGAAACAAGGACTCTAACCAAAGTGTTTCTATAGAGAAAAGTGATCCTACCTATTTTATATTGAGCCCTAAACTGGGAGAGAGGGACTAAGGGAAAATCTAGAAAGTGAGAGATTATTCAACGTTTAGAAGAGAACTTTAAGTAAATGTAAATTACATGGCACAGGTAAAAGACAAAATCTTTACAAAGGTCTCTAAGGGCTGCGTGGTCTGCCTTGATCCCCTCCCCCCCAACCATGACCTCATCTACTACTTACTCTCTTTCCCGCCCCTGCTCCAGTCCAGCCAGAGGCACAGTCACACTCCTATCTCAAGGCATTTACATTCAGTGTCCCCCTGGCCTGAATCCCCCTAACTCGCCAGTTAACCACATGACTTCGTCTTCACCTCCTTTTAGGTCTTTGCTCTTAAGTCACCTCCTTAGTGAGGTCTTCCCTGAGCATCCTATTTACATCTGCATTAGCCACCTCCCCCCAACTCCAGTCCCTGTTCTCCTTCTCCATTCTATCTTCGACTCTATCACACTACAACATACCATGTACTTCACTTATCTTGCTCAGTGTTTGTCTGCCTCTAGTGGAGTATAAGCTCTAAACATATTATGTTTTGTATAGTGCTATTCGCCCCTTGCCTAGACCATGCCTGGGACATAGTAGGTGCTCAGTAAACATTTATTAAATAATAAATAAATAAATAGGCAGACAAAGACACAGTCAATGCACATAGCCTTGCTCAGATTATCTAGACGTTTCCTAGTATTTTATATATCTGGCCAAAAACTGAACTCAGCACTTGAGTATCACACTACCTACCTGACATCTCCACCTGGATGGCAGCTAGACATCTCAAAATGAACAAGTCTAAAACCAGTTACTTGATCTCCTCCCACAGACTTTTTCCCCCTGGAGTCTTCCCCAGCTCAGTGTACAGATAGATAGTGCTGGCACCACCCAGCCACTAGCTCAAGCTAAAGCCAAGTGATCATTTGGGGCAGAGATAATGCTATGTGTTCACAAACCGCTTTCATTTTCTTCCTGAACAGGCGACCCAGCACCCCTAATGCCCACAGTTAAGCACGGTTATGTTACTGAGCTCTGGCCAATAGAATGTAGATAGAGGTGAAGCGCTCCATACCCGGCTGGCCCCTTGAATGTTCTGTGTGGTCCTCCACACTCTCTCTTTCTGTTCCTGGTAATTTGGGAAGCCGCCTTTGAAAATGGAGGCTCCACAAGATGTAAAAACCTGAATGTGGGGAGCAGGCATCCCTCACTCTGCTGTTGACCCATACTGGATGGTGACATGAACAAAAAAATAGCTTTTAATGAGTTAACTCACTGAGATTTGGAAGGGGCTATTTGTTATAGCACTTATCACCCTAATACATAATTTTGTTACCTCCCTTTCCTTACCACATCCTCTGAGAATTCTTTCATTACAATGTATCTTCAATTCTTCCTCTTCTCCCCATCTTCATTACCAACACCCTAATCCTAAGGTCTACCATTTGTTGCTTAGACATCTACAGTAGCCCCCTTATTTTTATTTTTGTCCCTCTCAAGTTTATTCTCCAAACAATGATCTTCAGTGGTGTCCACCGCACTTATAATTAAACCCGCTCCTTTCTCATGACCTCACCCTTCAGCCACCTCATTCCCCTCTTCATTTACTGTACTCCCACCTCTTTGGCCTTTTCTTCACCACCTTGGGGGCCTTACATCTTCTGTTGTTCCCTTCACTTGAAGTGTGCGTTCAGTGACTTCTAATATGGCTGGTCCTTTCTCAGCCTTCAGGTCTTATTTTAAGCCTCACCTGTTCAGCAAGACCTTCTTTGAATGCTTGGTCTAAAGTAACTCCCCAGATTATTCTGTCATGACACTCTGATCCTTCTTTCATAGCACTCAACATTTAGTAATTACATACTTATATTTACCTATCTAAAATCTATTTCCACTACTAATTACATGGTAAAGTCTGCCAGTGTTAGGACCTTGTCCATTGTGGTCACCACTGAATACCCAGCACCCAGCACAGTGCCTGGCACATACTGTATGCTCACTGAATACTTGTTGAAAAGATGAATGGATTGATATAAATTGACCACTGACTCTGTCTGGAATTCATCATTTCCTTTTCCACCTAATACAGCTTGTTCCCCCAAATATCATCTCGTTCATAACTGTGAGAGATTTTTTTTAACTAGCAGGCTCACATCCAATTTTACCTTAATTATGTTTACAACAGGTATTAATAAAACATGACACATTTGATCAAAGTGTTTTTTTAAAGAAATAACTCTATATATCGCATTCTTACAGCAGCATTCGACATTTTTTTCTTGAAAAAGTTTTAAGACTTTTTTTCTTATTTCTCATAAGAGAAAATGATCAACGTAATCTCACTATCATACTTTAAGAACTATTCTCATTATGTCGTTTGTGGTATTGAAACCAAGGAGGACCCTGTAGGGTTCCTGGGTACAGATGCATTTTTTTGTCCCCCGTTTCTTGTAGGCAAGACTCCAGCCTCCATGACCTTCCCTGAGTTCCAAAGGGCAGATTCGAACTGTTGCTAATCAAGGGAGAAGCAGCCAAGAAACCACCTGAGGCCAGATTAAAGGGACCAGAGAATCTCATCAAGATTAGGAGAGGGGTTTCCCTGGTGGCGCAGTGGTTGAGAGTCTGCCTGCCGATGCAGGGGACGCGAGTTCGTGTCCCGGTCCGGGAAGATCCCACATGCCGCGGAGTGGCTGGGCCCGTGAGCCATGGCTGCTGAGCTTGTGCGTCCAGAGCCTGTGCTCCGCAACAGGAGAGGCCACCACAGTGAGAAGCCCGCGTACCGCAAAAAAAAACAGATTAGGAGACAACCTGAGACCCTGCCCACACCCTAATCTTGTCAGCAACCCCACCCTTGAACTATTGCTATGAAACTCCTCATCAAATCCTCCCAGGTTGAGACACGTAGCTTTTCGAGGCAGGAGCCCACTGTGTCCCCCCTTGCCTGGCAAAGCAATAAAGCTATCCTTTTCTACTTCAGCCAGAACTCTGTCTCTGAGATTCGATTGGGCACTGGTGTACAGAGAGGCTGAGCTTTCGGCATCAGTATGAGGAGGGCTACAAAAGCAGAAGACTGGGCAGCACACAGTGAATATCAGCCATGAGAGAATGAATTAGTCTGTGACCTGAGCAACCAAAGTGTTAGATAATGTGCATCAGCAAGAGATTTCCCTAAAAATCTTTCCAGAGGTTTCCAAAAAGGCAAAATCCAGGGACAAATCTGAGCTTGGGAAGCAGAACTGAATCAGGAGCAGAGTTCTTAGCAACAATGCCCAAATTCTACCAAGGGCTTTTCTCATCATATTTTGGGTTTGTGATTGTTTTTTTCTTTTGACTCCCCTGGGGTCTTTGGCCCCAGACAATTTTCCCTATTACCTCTCAGTCATTACTTGCACTGTATATATTTTATACAGTTTAAATCAGAGGGTCATGAAATTTATATTCCATCTTTATGTCACTGTATAGACTTTGTAACAATTTTAAAGCTAAATAATAATTCACCAAGTTGCTATACTATTCTTTTATATGCAAGGCAGTGTAGCATAGAGGTTTGCAGCCACACTGCCTGGGTTCAAACACCAGTTCCCCTACTTATTAGGGCCTTGAAAAATTATTCATCTCTATATAATCTTTTCCCCATCTGTAAATTGACACTAATAATAATAATACCTATTTCATAAGGTCATAAGGTCAATGAGGATTAAGTGAGATATTACGTATAAAAATATTTAGATCGGTACTATGCAAATGTGGCTATTTTTATTGTTGGGCATTTATGTTCCTGATATCTTTAGACTTATACATGAAACTACAATAAACATATTAAAATATAAGGCTCTTTTCTTCATTGTTAACTATTCCCCAAAAGGGTCTTTTCCATGTTTTAGACGAAAGATTAAACCATACCGCTGTCTTAGTAACTGCATTTCCTTTAAACAACAGACAACTGGAAACCAGACTATGAACAACCTTCCACTGGGCCAGTGTTAAGTAGCCAAAAAACACCCGTTTATGCTGGGGCTTGAATTCTGAGGTTGGACTCAAAGTAAACAGGCAGGTGAAGAGGTTGGGATGATGAAAGACAATAGACCATTACCCAAGACTAATGGTGTTGTAAAGGAGATAAATGTCTTTGAAGTAGCACCCTTAAAACTTGTGACCTTTAGGTTGACCTTTCCTTTCAGATTTTGGTATGCAGGTTGTTTTAGAGTCTGTGCAAAGTCAGCAATTAGAAAGATGGACCTTGAGAGAAACAGGTCTTTGAAGAAGGTGCCTACCCAGGGGTGTGACTCCATTTCTTCTACCAAGTTCCCAATCACTTTCAAAATGTTGGAGCTCTGTTGCTCATGCCCTTACAGGTGTACTTTCTCCTAGACAGAAAATGTGTTTGGTTGCCCCATTGTGCAGTCCAAGCTGAGCACAGGAAAAAACCAACAGTGGCATCCGGACAAATTGCCCCTTTCTTGTGAGGAGTAAGGAAAAGGAACAGATGGTTAGTAACATTAAACACTAGTTGCCTGCAAAGAAAATGGTATTCATAAGAATTATCCATTTTGCTAAGGACATTATAGAAAATAGGATTGATGACTTTTATAGAAGGTACTAGAAACCAATATAATCAGATTTGATTTAACAGGTAATAAAGTACTATGGATATTATTTGAAGCAACTGACATTTATACAGTATGTTAAAGTTTCCAAAAAGCTTTCCCTTGGGACGACAGTTAATCTTCATACAGAATGATTATTATTCTCCTGGTACCTAGGACACTTAATATTTGTTAAACAGTGCCATGGCAAGCCATATTGGAGCCTCACACAAAAGAAAAATTAAGTAATACAGTACTGTTTTTTAATTAAAATTTTTGATATTTTGCTCACCATAGATTTTTTATATTAACTTTGAATTTTAAATATTGCCTTAAAATACTACTTTGATTACTGAGGTTTTCTGGTATACGCCCCTAGTCAATTAATTGTCGGTTACAATGCCATTACTCTTTTAAATGGTGTTTTAAAAGTCATCACCCTGGGACTTCCCTGGCGGTCCAGTTGTTGGGACCTCGCCTTCCAATGCAGGGGGTGCGGGTTTGATCCCTGGTCAGGGAGCTGCGATCCCACATGCCTAGCGGCCAAAAGACCAAAACATAAAACAGAAGCAGTATTGTAACAAATTCAGTAAAGACTTTAAAAATGGTCCACATCAAAAAAAAATCTTTAAAAAGTAATAAATAAATAAATAAATAAAGTCATCACTCTTACAACCTCACATTACTACTTAGTCAACTTAGTTAAATACTATAGAAGTGTATCTAAATTTTATGCCTAGGGCATACTCTGCTTTACCTTGTACAACTCAGATGCCAGTGAGCAAGTTTCCTCTTATTCTGTCCTCAGATGAAATAGAGAGTAAAAGGAGATGTGGCTGTTTCCAATTTAGTTGGTTTAATTTCTTATCTAAAAAATACCTCTGTAGAGTTCTGTCTTAACCAAAGACTTATACTGGAAGATAGCAATCCTCTGATCCACTCTTTCCTGTTCTGTTTTCCTAGTGTAACTTCCAGCAGCAACATTTTAAACTTTTGAAAACTGTTTCTTCTGATACTTACCTCCATTATTTTAAATAAGACAGAGTGGCCTACCTCTTTTTTTTTTTTTCCACATGCTTTTGGTCCAGGCACAGAGACTGTAAGACGAGGTGGCTACATGCCTCAGTGAAAGACTAGCTCCTGTTACAACTTCAGCAGTACCCTTCAGCATCCCACATAGGGTTAGGTGAGGGTTGCCCTTCTCAGGACTATTGCCCTACCACTTGATTTATCAAATAGATGCATTATTTACTGATGCTATGATAGCTGATAAATTCTCTTACACCAACATACTTTTACCCTCCCAATACAGCTATCACATATTTTTTAGTGAAAGCAATAACTGTCATTCCCATTACTATAACAACATAAAATATGTTCTCAGCACAGCCAAATATAATAGTATAATGTAATTATGCTTCTTATACAACTTTTTATTTTTACTGTGTTCCCTCATTACCTTTTATCTCATAATTATCTATAAACATATCCTTAGATATTTCAAACCTCTCCATCCATCATGTGCCTAGGTTTAAACACACCAAACGATGTATCACTTTTATTTTGTTCCTGGAGGACTCCCTCACAAACTCTCCCTCTTCTCGCCCAGTTCCAGTCTGATTGCTCTCTTGGTCCACTGACAGCTGTCAACCTGAACTTCCTTTTGACAAGATCCTAGGTATCCTGAAGCTCAAGTTTTTCCCTTCTTTGTTTTACTCAATTTCTCTAGAGTACATCCTTTTTTGCCTCCTCAGAAAAGGTAAACGAAAAGTAAAATATTTAGTGTGTTGTTTAATTCTCACATTTGTGAATTTCCCAGATTTCCTTGTAGTTTTGATTTCTAATTTAGCTCCATTATGGTCAGAAAACATACTTTGTATGACTTGAATTCTTTCAAATCTATTGAGGCATATTTTATGGTCTAGAATATGGCCTGTTGAGGTAGGCTGTGTGTTGACTTGTTCTGTGCATCCTTGGTACCTGACAGACTTCTCCTCTGCATACTTGAAAAGAATGTGTATTCTCCTGTTGTTGGTTGTCCTATAAATGTCAGTTAAGTCAGGTTGGTTGATTGTATTGTTCAAGTTGTCTCCATTCACCCCGATTTTCTGTCCCTTTGTTCCAGAAATTAAAAGAAGGTTATTGAAATCTGTGACTAAAATTACGGATTTGTCTATTTTTCCTTGCAGGTATATGAGTTTCTGCTTCATATATTTTGAAGCTATGTTATTAGGTGCAGAAATAAGTAGGATTGCTATGACTCTTTGATTCCTTTATCATTAAGAAATGATCATCTATATCCCTGGCCATAGTCTTTGCTCTGAAGTTTACTTTTTCTAATATTAATGTAGCTAGTGCAGATTTCTTTAATTAGTTTTAGAATAGTATATCTTCTTTCATCCTTTGACTTTTAACCTAGTTATGTCTTGATATTTACACTGGGTTCCTTGCAGACAACATATAACTGGGGGCCTTGCTTTTTTATTCAAGCTGATTATACCAGCCTTTTAATTAAGATGTTTAGACCATGCACATTTACATATTTATTGATATGATTGAGCTTAATCTTACCATCATGCTATTTATTTTCTATTTGTACCAACTGTTCTTTTTTACTTTTCTACTTTTTTTGCCTTTTGTTTTGTTTTGTTTTGTTTTTGTTTGTTTTTTAATTAATTTTTATTGGAGTATAGTTGCTTTACAATGTTGTGTTAGTTTCACTGTATAGCACTGTACAGCAAAGTGAATCAGCTATACTTATACTTATATCCCTTCCTTTTTGGATTTCCTTCCCATTTAGGTCACCACAGAGCATAGAGTAGAGTTCCCTGTGCTATACAGCAGGTTCACATTAGTTATCTATTTTACACATTGTATCAATAGTGTACATATGTCAATCCCAATCTCCTAATTTCTCCTACCACCACCATTTTTTTTTGGATTGAATATTTTTTATGATTCTATTTTATCTCCTTTGCTGACTAATCAACTATAAATCTTTGTTTTGTTATCTCAGTGGTTACTTTATGGTTTACAGTATACATATTTATGTTATAACAGTCTACCTTCTAGCAATATTTATCACTTCATATATGGTTTAAGAAACTTACAGTAATATTTCTCCCTTCCCAGCCTTTATACTAATGTTGCCATATGTTTTACTGTCTACATACCTTATAGACCCCACACTACATTGTTATCATTTTTAAGCAGTAAATTATCTTTTAAAGAGATATAAATAATTTTTAAGTCACATATCTACTCATGTAGTTATAATTTCTGGTGCTCGTTATTTCTTTACTTAGATCCATATTTCCAACTGGTATGATTTTCCTTCTTCCTACAGGGCTTCCTTTAATATTTCTTATAATGTGAGTCTGTGGATGATTGCTTCTTTCAGCTTCTACATGTCTGAAAAGTTCTTTAATTCAACTTCAGTTTCCACTTAGGTATTTTGTGTGTCTTAGTCCATATGGGCAGTTATAACAGAATACAATAGACTGGGTGGCTTATAAAGAAGAGAAACTTATTTCTCACAAATCTGGAGGCTGGGAAGACACCAGCATATTTGGTATCTGGTGAGAACCCACTTCCTGGTTCATAGGCAGCAGTCTTTCTACTATGTCCTCACATGCCAGAAGGTACAAGGAAGCTCTCTGGGTCTCTTTTTGTAAGGGCACTAACCCCTCCATGAAGGCTCTGCCCTCAAGATCTAATCACTTCCCAAAAGCCCCACATTCTTGTACCATCACACTGTGTGTTAGGATGTCAACATATGAACTTTGTTGAATGTCAACACAAATATTCAGTTCATAACACTTTGGGTATTGAAGTCTAGGTTGGAACTTTTTCTTTCCATACTTTAAAAATATTACTCTCTTCTTGCTGGGTACTAGATATTTTTGCATCCTTATCAATATTCTTGAGTTTTATTCTAGAAGTTACTCAGAAATACTTTGATCCCTTTGGGTGTTGCTTTTAATATTTGATAAGCAATAACAGAGCAACATTTCATCTGGGACTAATTATTTTCCACTAATGAGGAGAGATCCTTCTGAACATTCTAACTAATGAGGTTTTCCAGTCTGGATGGTGGAGATGGGGACTATTCCCAGGCCCATGTGAGCTCAAGGAACTGTTCCCACTAATTCTTTTACACGTGGTGGTTCTTCCCCAGCCTCAGTGAGGACACTGATCAGTACTTTCCTGAATACTTAAGGAAACTCTTCTGCAGGTCTCTGGAAGTTCTCACTCTGCAAAGCTCTGCTCTCTCCAGGACTCTGCCCTGTGAACTGCAGTTGTCTTAATCTCACCACACTCTTAGCTTAATCTCCTTAATCCTTCACTTAATCTCCTTAAATTCCATTCCATCGCCTGAAAACTCTCTCAAGGTGGGAAGCTGAAGCAAGCCTTGTCTGCTTCCCATCTCTCAGGAGTCACTACTTTGTTGCCTGGTGTCTAATGTCTTGAAAACATTGTTTTGTATATTGTACCTGGTTTTTCAGTTGTTTTGGCAAGAAGACAAACCCAGTTCCTATTATGCCATTTTAGCTGGAAGCAGAAGTCCCTCCATTGTATTTTAATGTTGAAAAGTCCAAAGCCTTGCTCACTTTTGTTTCTTTGTATGGAACTAGTTCTAGGGAATCTTTCTCTTTGTTTATGTTCTGGAACTTCATGAAATTTCATGATGTTCTATTTTCGTATGGGTCTATGTTCACTCACTGTACGTGGTTCTTAGTGGGCCCTCTCAGTCTTAAGATTCATAGTTCTAATCTTCGGAAAATTGTGGGAAGAGGGGAGGAGTTCTTTTAAAGTAATTTGTTTCCTTTGATTTTTTCCTCTATTCTTCTTTTCTGGTTTTACAGTTAGTTGAATGTTGGACCTAAGTGTGATCATTTTTTCCATTTGTTTTCCTTTGTATTCTTCTTTTTCCCCCAGGAAATTTCCTTTGCTTTATCTCCCATCCTAGCAATGTCACTAAGATATTTTTGAAGGTTTCTATAACTTTCTGCATTATCTTTTTTCCTTTGAGTTTCTCTTTTGATAGCTCACTTTTTCCTGTTAGACACTTTTCTCCAATGACTGTGATTTAAAGGAAAAAAAAATGTCAAAGTGAGCCTGGATCATTCTGTCATTTCATTCTATTGATAGCAAAGAAGCTGTTTATGCTTACTTATGTTACATCAGAATGATTCAATAGCCAAACTCACCGGCAAAAATGGGACAATTTGGGCTTCCCTGGTGGCGCAGTGGTTAAGAATCTGCCTGCCAATGCAAGGGACACGGGTTCGAGCCCTGACCCGGGAAGATGCCGCAGAGCAACTAAGCCCGCACGTCACAACTACTGAGCCTGAGCTCTAGAGACCACAAGCCACAAGTACTGAGCCCAGGTGCCACAACTACTGAAGCCTGCTCGCCTAGAGCCCGTGCTCCACAACAAGAGAAGCCACGACAATGAGAAGCCCACGCACTGCAACGAAGAGTAGCCCCTGCTCACCGCAACTAGAGAAAGCACACACACAGCAACAAAGAACCAACACAGCCAAAAATAAATAAATTAATTAATTTTTAAAAATGGGACAATTTAAGCTTCAACGGGATAATAAGATCAATAGATTGGAACATATAAACTATGTTTAAGTCTATGAGTTCATAAGAAGAGTGAGGCAAATCAAAGCTAATTGGCCATCATTGGTGAATATTACTGAATCAACTCAATATTTAGAAAACTGCAGATAAAGAGAAAGAATCAAGAACTTATCATATTTTTACTGTAGGTAACAATTGAGGGAAAGTTTCTCTTTATAGAAGCATTCCAGCTAGTAAGTGAAAGACTGATAGAATTATTTATATTTCCAGAGGGGAAAGCACCCTAAAGTGTCCCACATTCATTATGGAGGTTTTTACTTAATCCTTGAACTGCTTCAATTCGGGCTTCCCTGGTGGCGCAGTGGTTGAGAGTCCGCCTGCCGATGCAGGGGACACGGGTTCGTGCCCCGGTCCAGGAAGATCCCACATGCTGCGGAGCGGCTGGGCCCGTGAGCCATGGCCGCTGAGCCTGCACGTCCGGAGCCTGTGCCCCGCAACAGGAGAGGCCACAGCAGTGAGTGGTCCGCGTACCAAAAAAAGAAAAAAAAAAAAAAACCTGCTTCAATTCAATACCCTTCCTGCCCACTCTGTATCTGGTATCCCTGAATGAGTCCAAAGAATAAACTTTCAGTGTCATTCCTCAGGATAGACTCTCCTGACTAGCATCAGGTGCTCTTGGGGTTCAGTTGCTCCCTTTACAGAATTTTAACTCAAGTCTCCTGGTTTTGGTTCCGCACCTCATGCTCACATTCAAGGTTCCCTGGCACCTCTAAAATTTTTAGTATTTCAGGAGGAGGGTTACAGGGACTATTAATTTTCCTGCTATCAATATCCTTCTTGGTCTCACATCAGCATCCCTTTTAACAGGTAATTTAGGTTGTAACCTCCTCTATCCTACTGTGTCAGGTACAATTCCTTGGTCGGTTTTCAATCTTCCAAGAATTGGTTTAAATTTCTCATTCTTTAATATTTTCTCCTTCCTTTTTGGGGTCTTAGGAGGAGAGGGAGAGGAGGAAAACACATGAAGTCAATGCATCAATTTAACTAGAAGACGAATTAAGCTTCTCATTTAAAAGAAAAGCATTTTATGGAAAAGACTCTATTTATCTTGTTTACCATCACACCTAACGCAGTGTGGAGTGTAGGAGTAATTCTGAATCCTGTTCATAGCAGTCACGTTTTTTTTTTAATGTGTGATGTGTGGCAGGAGGTCAAAGGCACAAGAGTAGATGAAAATTCTTCTGTTCTACAAAGAAAACAGGAAAACGTCCAGAGCTCAGACACTGATCAGTAATGTATATACCATCATTCTTTTTAAAGCCACATTTGAAATATTTTTGGCTTTAACTTTCCTTCCCTTATACCAATCATCTTAGTTGTTAAGTTTGTTTAGAAAGTAATTTTTAAAAGATTACACTGATAACCCCAAGCCAGTTTGAGACAGGGTAATTCTGCTGATGTGGAACTCTTAAAATGTCCATTAGTACACTGCTCTTGTCACTTATCACCCAGGGGGTCAAGCCTTTGGTATGAAAGTTGTTTATAAACTGGTAGCTTTATTTTTAAAACAGAAAGGGAGGATTGAGGTGGAGCTGGGCGGAAGATTGTACACTTAAAGTTTTTAGAGATCCATGTACATTATGAACCAGCCCTGGGTTTGTGAGTTTTTTATAACTCAACCATTAACCACTAGTCTTCTGTTGGCACTTGTCGCAAAAGGTTTCCATCTCTTTCTAAAACCATGAGGTGTTGTCGAAAGCTAATTTTTTTCTATCTAATCCTTCAACAAAAGGAGATAGTAATAACTTTTATTTAGGTGACACAATTTCATGAAGCTTATGATGATCTGTTTCTCAATTATTTTGGCAGTATTGAAACCTTCTGTGACATTTTCCATGTTTTTGAGATATGGTTAAAGATACTGAATTGACCTAATTCAATCAGCTTTCCAAAAATCGCCCCTTCTTTCCAATAATGACTTCCCTCAGGGCTATGGTGAGTGTTGGTTATTTGTGGACCCAACGTGCATTCGTCCCTGAAGATTTTTATTTGTGTCATCTCTCCCCTACCCAGGTATCCATCCTAGAAGCGGACCTTCCCTTCCCAGTCCCCAGCAACTCCAGCCTTGGCTTAAGCAATCTGTATATTCCATTCCCCTGGCCATTATTATTGATTCAGGGGCAGGCTTGCAGCAAATGTGACATTATCTGAATCAATCAGAGTGAATCTGAGGACACGTGCTTTAGAATATTGAAGTCCGGAAGTGCTACAATCACTTATGCCACCATGAAGTAGGTCAGCCTGAGAATTGCGCTGATAGATGATGGGAAGCAGAAACAGCAAAATCATAGAGAAACAGAGCTAGGCCATAATTATTCATCCTTTTTTGACACCTGACCTACTCTGGACATTTTCTGAGATAAAAATTCCCCTTTATTGTTTAAGCCAGTTTGGGTTAGGTTTTCTGTCGCATATGACAAAACGTGTCTGGATGCGTACAATAGTCCCCTTGGAATCTACACTTAGGGAAGTGCCGTTCAAATTAAACTCAATTCATTCTGTGTGTGTGGCAAAAGTGCAGAGAGGTACACTGAAGTTCAGAGATGGACGTGAAGAAGCTGAGCAATTACTCCAGGTGGTAATGTGAGTCAGGAAGATAAACTTGATCTCTAGATGACTTTCTATATGCAGGTGTGCTCACTCTCATACTGGTAAGTTTCTTGTGTATGGTAATGTATAACTTTCACTCTTTCAACACACCCCTCTATTTCATGGATGTTCTAAAAACTCATGTTAAATATTTAGATATCCTTCCCATACCAAATAAAGTAGTCTTGAGGGAAGGAAGGAAATAACATCTTCATTAGCCAGTTTTGCTAGCACCTATGAGACAAAACTTCTAGGATATGTAGTAGGCAGAATAATGCCCCTTCCCTGGCCCCATGATGTTCACATCCAAACCCCCAGAACCTGTGAATATATTAGGTTACATTGTAAAGGAGAATTAAGGCTGTCGATGGAATTAAGCTTGTTAATCCACTGAGCTTGATATATGAAGATGATCCTGAATTATCCAGGTGAGCCCAGTTAATCACACGAGTCCTCATAAGTGGAAGAGAGAAGCAGAAGAATGAGAACCAGAGAGATAACAGCAGGAGAAGGACTCAGCCCAAGGTTGCTGGCTTTGAAGATGGAGGAATCGGACCTCAAATCAAGGAACATGGGCAGCCTCTAGAAGCTGGAAAAGGCAAGGAAACAGATTCTCTCCTAGCATTTCCAGAAGAAACACAGCCCTGACGACACCTTGAGTTAGCCACTGAGACCCATTTCAGGCTTCTGACCTCCAGAACTGTAAGGTAATACAGTTTTATTTTTTAAGCCACTAAGTTTTTGTAATTTGTTGCAACAACTAACAAGTAATACAGACCACTACTGTGCTTTTTATAAATTGAGCTTTCTATTTACTAATATGAAAGGGCATACTGGTTGGTAGGATGCATGCAGGGAAGGTTAATAGGACATCTGAGGTGATTTGAACACTGGGCAAGTTTGGACACATGCTCTACGTATCTTTTGTACATGGCTCAACAACAAAAACTGAAAGGTCGTTGTCTTTTTTAATAATCAAGAGGAACAACTTGTGTAAGATTTTCAGAATGCTCTCCCTCACTTATGCATGGTACAAAATGCCTGATCCTCTATAGAAATCTGTTACCAGTACATTATTTTTCTATAAATGCTCTGGTTCCACCACATAATCCAGGCTGAGGTATTTTGGTTGATTTTTGTATGAAACATTTTTCTGCTTTTATAAATAAAGAATGCTGGACATAATTTAGCTTTTGATATTTAGACCTAATGGTCCAAAATATTTCTTTTCACTGTCAAGAGATTGTTAATAATAATTAAAGTTAATGCAGCACTGGACACTATGTTAAGCCCTTACATGTGTTATCTCAGTTCTCAGAGTGAGTAGTTATGGACTTCCCTAGTGGAGCAGTGGTTAAGAATCCACCTGCCAATGCAGGGTACATGGGTTCAAGCCCTCGTCCGGGAAGATCCCACATGCCGCAGAGCAGCTAAGCCCGTGCGCCACAACTACTGAGCCTGTGCTCTAGAGCCCTCGAGCCACAACTACCAAAGCCCGTGCACCTAGAGCCCACGTTCCGCAATGAGAGATGCCACCGCAATGAGAAGCACGCGTGCCGCAACTAGAGGAAGCCCACACACAGCAACGAAGACCCAATGCAGCCAAAAATAAATAAATAAATTTATTATTTTTTTAAAAAGTAAGTAGTTATCATTGCTACCCTTAATTTACAGCTGAGAACACCAAGGTTTAGCCAGGTAAAATAATTTGTCCAGTATCTCAAAAATATCAATAATAAATGGAAGCACTGGGACTTAAACCCAGGTCTCCTTAACTCCAAACCCTAAATCTCTTATTCTCTTCATATGAAAGGTGTAGAAGTTTGAGCTGAACTCTGGACTAAATCTAACTTTTTCTGGAAGTCATTTGTGAGTGGTACCTTTCAAATTTTGTTTGTTTCCTCATTGGGGTTTTATTGTTCTGTTTGCTTGCTTGCTTGTTTATTTTCACTAAAAGTCTGATCTTGGTTTGTGCTCTTTAAGATTTACCCCTTCCTTTGGAAAAGGAACTCCAAGTCTTGGTTATTTGAGGGTTCCAAGTAGCTGGGGTTCCGGTTTAACTGAGGTTTAACTGTACAAATCCAGAGCAGCACTGCTCCTTTTGAATGCAAACAATAGCAGCAGCTTGCACATGGAACCTGGGGCAGGCTGAGCAGTGGAAGTGGAATCCACCAGGACCTTTGTTGCACCTTCAGGAGGATCACAGTTCCTGCGGCAGGCAGAAAGGCAATACACTCAACCTAACTCCACCATTGGATGGCTTTCATGGGTCACCCAATGGGTCAGTTGAATGAGGGGAAGGAGGTTTCCTCAAGAATCTGTGAACCTCGATCACCAGTCACTGGCAACCAGCAGTCGGCGAGGGTCACTGTGTGTGAGTTGGGGCCCAGTCTCTGTGTCATCCCACCAATCTGGCTTGAGAGCATGGCTGATGACACATTGTCCAGCCAACCCCGTCCTCCACTCTTTGGCTATGATTACCAGCCTTCAGTCAGAACATGACCTTTTCACAATGTGTCCATTGCACTTTGATTAATAAGAAGGAGGACCAGCCTCCTTCGAGCTCCTTCCTGAAGGTGCTAGACAAAGCACTTTACCAACATGCTCTCAATCCTCACAGAAATCCTACAAGGAAGATATTGTTGTCCCCACTTTGCAAGTGAGGAAGCTGAGGCTCAAAAAAATTAAATAGCTTTCATTAATTCAGTCCACACGTATGTGTTGAGTACTTGGTACTCTGCTAGGCATTTTGCTAGGCCCTGGGGATGCAGAGAAGAAATGTCACCACCCTCAAGGTGTTCAAAATCCAGTGGGAATTCTGAACACAGAAACAGATAATTGTAATATAGTACAGGAAGCCAAAGGATAGAGCTACAAACAGGGTACTGTAGGAGCAGAGGGGAAGTTCAGGGGATGGGGAGAAGACAAAGGTTTAGGGAAAGCTTCCTGGAGGAGGTGACACATGAGCTGAGTCTTCACATCTGCACAGGAATCTCCTAGGTGGAGAGGGTGAGGGGAAGAAAAGAGATTCCCAGGAGTGAGCAGGGTACGTAGAGGCAAAGGGCAGGAAGCAAACTGTGTGTGGGAACCCTGTAGAGTTCAATGAAGCTGGAGCAGAAAGGGAAGGAAGACAAAGGGAAATGAGGCTGGAGATGCAGACGGAGCCAGATTTTGGTGGACTTCATATCCTATGTTAGGGAATCTTCGATTTTTCTTGTGGAATTTTAAAGCATTTTAAGCTAGTTGTTGACAAGAATACAACATATCAGATTAAAAAAAAACCCTCTTGTAGATGATAAAATTTTATTTAAAAATTAGGATATAGAAACAACCTAAAGGGCATTGACAAAGAAAATGTGCTGTATACACACAATGGAATGTTTTTTAGAGGTAAAGAAGGAAATTCTGCCATTTGCAACAACAAGGATGAAACTTGAGGGCATTAAAGTGAAATAAGCTAGTCACAGAAGGACAAATACTGTGTGATTCCACCGATATGAGGTATCTAAAATAGTCAAACTCGTAGAGGTAGGGAGTAGAACGGCAGTTGCCAGGGGCTAGAGGAGGGGGAGATGGGGAGTTGCTGTTCAACAAGTATAAAGATTCAGTTATGCAAGATGAGTAAGTTCTAGGCAACACTGTGCCTATAGTCAACAATACTATATTGTGCACTTACAGATTTGGTAAGGGAGTAGCTCTCACGTTAAATGTTCTTACCCAATTTTAAAAAGTTAGATAGATAGATAGATCTTAGGACTAGGTCCTTTGTACTTTCTGACTCCTTCCAATTTGCGGGGAACCTCAGAGAGAACTTAATTTGGTGTCTATTGACAGGTCAGCATGCCCCTTTTGTGAAGTAATATTGAAATATTATTAATGCTGCATCTGTGTGTTTGCTGCTATCCAAAAGCTTGCCTGGAGGGTGGTTCTGGGTCTTGGTAGCACTTCTTCTAGTCTTGCTTTTGTTTGCTACAAACTCTGCCTCTGTGCAACCCACAAAGAGACCCTAACAGGTACCCTGACAGTACATGAATCCCAGGAAATGCAATGTACCTAGTGTGACATCTATATTCTTCAAAGAGAAAATAGCAAGAAATAAAACAGGTTAGAAAAGGCAGGGCCCCATCAACACACTTTTCCGAATCACCTTAGCAGAGCAATGGCAAAAAGTGATGACAGTGGGGAAAATACTTGTGGCATAAAAAAGCTGGTGTTCAACCTATCGGTGGTTGTGAAACAACTCACAATAACGTCATCGAGATGCATGGCTGTGCTTTAAGAGACACGGGCACGGTTTATTGAGTGTCCTGTGTGCATAATATGCTCTAAAAGGGCAAGATACATATCTTACTGTCAGAACATGTCTGCAAAATGAAATGAAAAAAATAGTAACAAGTGAATGAATGAGTGAATGTTACAAATGCTGTAGATGCAATGAGAACAGCAACAAAACTGTATGGAACCTGGAAGGATCTATCTTAAAGTTACATTTGTGCACCACTCCCACCCCTTACCAGCTTAGGAAATAGAGGTCATTAAAGGGTTTTATTATTCTTATCTATAAAATCATCCCAGGGCCCACAGAAGTCAGCTGAACTAGAGAAAGTGTCCTTGCCATGCCTCAAAAGAAAAGAGCCCTATGAGCGAAATGAGTCATAACAACCCCTGTTAATTGTGGGAACCAAACAGTGGCAGGTTGTAAAAGGAAAATGCAGCTTGCTCCCATAAACCATGGGGTGAGTCCCGGAGACAGTGTGTAACAGGGTCTCTGTCTTATCATCCACGGTACCTATCCACGGGGAGGTTGTAGTGTAGTTAATAAAACAAAATATACACTCCTCGCAATGACTTTGAATCACTCAAGGAGTCACTGACAGTCAAGAGCAAATTAATGCAAGCTATGAATAAGGAGCCTTCCGGGAATTAAGGGATGTTGTGGCACCACTTTTTTTTTTAAAGGAATTTTTTAAATTTTATTTATTTATATATTTATTTTTGCTGCGTTGTGTCTTCATTGCTGCATGCGGGCTTACTCTAGTTGAGCCAAGGGAGGGCTACTCTTTGCTGTGGTGCACGGGCTTCTCACTGCAGTGGCTTCTCTTGTTGCGAAGCACGGGCTCTAGGTGCACGGGCTTCAGTAGTTGTGGCATGAGGGCTCAGTAGTTGTGGCTGGAGGGCTCTAGAGCGCAGGCTCAGTAGTGGTGGTGCACGGGCTTAGTTGCTCCGCAGCATGTGGGATCTTCCCAGACTAGGGCTCGAACCAAGTCCCCTGCATTGGCAGGCTGATTCTTAACCACTGAGCCACCAGGGAAATTCTGTGGAACCCTTTGACAGAGACACTGTCACTCACTGACAGGCAGGACACCTCTGGCTGCCCATCTATTAAAGGTTCACTTGGTCAGAAAGAGAAAGACAAATACCGTATGCTAACACATATATGGAATTTAAGAAAAAAACAAATGTCATGAAGAACCTAGGGGTAAAAGAGGAATAAAGACACAGACCTACTTGAGTATGGACTTGAGGATATGGGGAGGGGGAAGGGTAAGCGGTGACAAAGCGAGAGAGAGGCATGGACATATATACACTACCAAACGTAAGGTAGATAGCTAGTGGGAAGCAGCCACATAGCACAGGGAGATCAGCTCGGTGCTTTGTGACCACCTGGAGGGGTGGGATAGGGAGGGTGGGAGGGAGGGAGATGCAAGAGGGAAGGGATATGGGAACATATGTATGTGTATAACTGATTCACTTTGTTATAAAGCAGAAACTAATACACCATTGTGAAGCAATTATACTCCAATAAAGTTGTAAGAAAAACACAAAGGTTCAATTGGGTTTGTTTTCCCAGTGAGGGTGATGGGAGTCACCAGACCAACTCTGCCCTCTTATCTCTGCCTTGGGAATACTAGTTTACACATTTTAGTTCTTTTTAATTGAAGTATATTTGATTTACAATGTTGTATTAGTTTTGGGTGTACAGCAAAGTGATTCGGTCATATATACATATATGTTTTTCAGATTCTTTTCCCTTATAGGTTATTACAAACTATTGAGTAGAGTTCCCTGTACTAAACAGTAGGTCCTTGTTGGTTCTCTATTTTATATATAGGAGTGGGTACATGTTAATCCCAAACTCCTCATTTATCCCTCCCCCTTCCCTTTCCTCTTTGGTAACCATAAGTTTGTTTCCTACGTCTGTGAGTCTATTTCTCTCTTGTAAATAAGTTCATTTGTACACAGTTTTTTTTTTTTTTTTTTTTTTTGCGTTACGCGGGCCTCTCACTGCTGTGGCCTCTCCCGTTGCGGAGCACAGGCTCCGGACGCGCAGGCTCAGCGGCCATGGCTCACGGGCCCAGCCGCTCCGCTGCATGTGGGATCTTCCCAGACCGGGGCACGAACCCGTGTCCCCTGCATCGGCAGGTGGACTCTCAACCACTGCGCCACCAGGGAAGCCCTGTACACAGTTTTAAAAGGCTCTTTGACCAGTGTTAGAGGTCCAGTCCAGAACTAGCCACTTTTGTCTTTCTTCCAGTCTATCTGCCCTTTTGAGAGATCAAACATAGCTGTGGCCAAAATACCACACTTCCCCCAAATAGCCTCGCAGCCTAAATTAGATGATGAACATAAAAGTCACACCAACATGCACTTTGATTTGATCTCTCCTTGCCCAAGACTGTCCCTGAAACATCAGGGTTCTGATAACTGTCAGAGGTGTAGTTCCAGAGAACCATTTCTCACCTCATCTGTTGATACACAGGGTTGTCTATTTGTCAGATAGAACCGCCCTCGCTTATGCGACCTGGGTACTGGGCTCTTCGTTGTACCCTAGTATGAGCAAGAAAGTCTGTGTTGCAAGACTCTTGGGGGATTGCTTTCTGGAATAATCCATCATAGATGTGGACTAGGGGGACTCAGCAGAAGCAGCATCCTGGGGTCCCCACTTCCCTCTGCCCATGGGATTAGAGTCTCAAAAGAGAAGTGCCACAGGCCTGGGATGCTATAATTAACTCAGCCATTTAAGGATTATGCTCCTGGGAGACTATAATTATCCAAATATTGTTGCATTCAGGGATATTTTACTTACAAGGGAGTGCCTTCATTTTTACAAGATCTTTCAAGGGACCCAGAGAGTGCGTCCTCTATAATGTGGTCCCTAAAAGAGGCTAGAAATAAACAACTGCAACTGGCATGAGGGTGGGGCCAGCTGAATCCAGCCCAACGAAGGACCAGCTTCCTGTGTCATCTTGAAAAGTAGTTATCAGTCACTCTAGGCCAAAACCTGGGGACTTTATTCTTTCTTAGTCCCACCCTTTCCCTCCTCCCCACCCACCCACAAATATTTCTTCAGTCTAAAGTCCATCTATTCTGAGAAATTGTTAACGTTCTGGGCATTTAAGATACCACTTCCTTCTGAGGTCTGAGTATCATATTACTCACATCACCATATCCTCCTGCCCTGAGGGTTGACCCTTTATTTCTTCCTCTAAATCCAATAAAATGCTACTTACTATACAAAATTATATAGCGTGAAATGGGCCTAGAATGTTGGAGAGAAAGAAGAGGGCACTAAGTGTGGAAAAGAGATGCTTAATTCAATTCAATGAACTTCCTTGATTAAAATAGCTAAATCCAGTTTTTAGTATATGGTAAGCATTATTCCAAGCTATGTGTCTCATTAATTCTGACAGCATCCTTAGAAGGTAGGTATTGTTACTATCCCCATTTTGTAGATGATTAAATGAAGAAACAGAGAGGTTGGGTAACTTTCTCAGTATCACACAACTGGTAGGTGACATGTGGAGGACCGACACCTGGTAATCTGACTACGAGCCCACTCTTAGCCACCTAGCCATCATGCCAGGCCCCCTCCTAATCTCAGGTGCCTATCCCATGCCAGACAATGTCAGCAATGTGATGAGAGGAACAAAACAATGAGAAGACATGGTTCTTGCTCTCCGGGTCCTTATGAGCTCTGAGAAAAGAGAATTGTAAAAATCACTGCAGCACAAGACGGGACGTGACAGATATGACAGGAGAAGCATAGACAAACTGCTGTAGGAGCCCAGAGAAACGCAGAGGAATGGCTGCATGGAGGGGGTGGCATTTGACATGTGAATACATGCAGAGAAGGCATGGGTTGGCATTCCGTGCAGGGGAGAGAGAGTGTCATCAGATGCCCTGGGAAGTTGGGGATGGGCTAGCACAGAGCGGGCATGAGAGGCAGCTATGAGAAGTGAAGTTACCAAAGCCTGCCAAGGTCGGGTGTGAGTAGCAAGGAGGCAGCTGAGAATAGGGCAGGAAAGCGTCCTCTGTGGCTTGGGATGGAGCCAAAGATGAAGACAGCCTTTGATTTTTGTGTTTGGTTTTGATTCACTGTGATCTAGGAGAAGAATTTAAATACCTGCTGATTTGGTCAGAATGTTTTATTCTTTTAAATCTTCTGACCCTTTTTCTTTGCTTTTCTTTTCTTCTTGAATTTTTGAATTTTATTTAATTTTTATACAGCAGGTTCTTATTAGTCATCCATTTTATACACACCAGTGTATACATGTCAATCCCAATCGCCCAATTCTTCACACCATCACCACCACCCCCCAGCCCACTTTCCCCCCTTGGTGCCCATATGTTAGTTCTCTACATCTGTGTCTCAATTTCGGCCCTGCAAACCCATTCATCTGTACCATTTTTCCATGTTTCACATATATGCATTAATATACGATATTTGTTTTTCTCTTTCTTACTCCACTCTGTATGACAGTCTGTAGGTCTATCCAGTTCTCTACAAATGACCCAATTTCGTTCCTTTTTATGGCTGAGTAATATTCCATTGTATATATGTACCACATCTTCTTTATCCATTTGTCTGTCAATGGGCATTTAGGTTGCTTCCACGTCCTGGCTATTGTAAATAGTGCTGCAATGAACATTGGGGTGCATGTGTCTTTTTTTTTTTTTTTTTTTTTTGGTGGTACACGGGCCTCTCACTGCTATGGCCTCTCCTGTTGTGGAGCACAGGCTCCAGATGCGCAGGCTCAGCAGCCATGGCTCACGGGCCCAGCCAGTCCGCCGCATGTGGGATCTTCCTGGACTGGGGCACGAACCCATGTTCCCTGCATCGGCAGGCGGACTCTCAACCACTGCGCCACCAGGGAAGCCCTCTCCCTCTTTTTCTTGATGAGTCTGGCTAAATGTTTATCAATTTTGTTTATCTTCTCAAAGAACCAGCTTTTAGTTTTATTGATCTTTGCTATTGTATTCTTTGTTTCTATTTCATTTATTTCTGCTCTTATCTTTATGATTTCTTTCCTTCTAACTTTGGGTTTTGTTTGTTCTTCTTTCTCTAGTTCCTTTAGGTGTAAGGTTAGATTGTTTATTTAAGATTTTTCTTGTTTCCTGAGGTAGGCTTGTATTTCTATAAACTTCCCTCTTAGAACTGCTTTTGCTGCATCCCATGGGTTTTGGATGGTCGTGTTTTCTTTGTAATTTGTCTCTAGGTATTTTTTGATTTCCTCTTTGATTTCTTCAGAGATGTCTTGGTTATTTAGTACTGTATTGTTTAGCCTCCATGTGTTTGTGTTTTTTACGTTTTTTTCCCTGTAATTCATTTCTAATCTCATAGCGTTGTGGTCGGAAAAGATGCTTGATATGATTTCAGTTTTCTTAAATTTACTGAGGCTTAATTTGTGACCCAAGATGTGATCTATCCTGGAGAATGTTCTGTGTGCATTTGAGAAGAAAGTGTAATCTGCTGTTTTTGGATGGAATGTCCTATAAATATCAATTAAATCTATCTGGTCTATTGTGTCATTTAAAGCTTGTGTTTCCTTATTAATTTTCTGTTTGGATGATCTGTCCATTGGTGTAAGTGAGGTGTTAAAGTCCCCCACTATTATTGTGTTACTGTCGATTTCCTCTTTTATAGGTGTTAGCAGTTGCCTTATGTATTGGGGTGCTCCTATGTTGGGTGCGTATATATTTATAATTGTTATATCTTCTTCTTGGATTGATCCCTTGATCATTATGTATTGTCCTTCCTTGTCTCTTGTAACATTCTTTTTTTTTTTTTTTTTTTTTTTTTTTTGCGGTACGCGGGCCTCTCACTGTTGTGGCCACTCCCGTTGCAGAGCACAGGCTCCGGACGCACAGGCTCAGCGGCCATGGCTCACGGGCCCAGCCGCTCCGCGGCATGTGGGATCTTCCCAGACCGGGGCACGAACCCGTATCCCCTGCATCGGCAGGCGGACTCTCAACCACTGCGCCACCAGGGAAGCCCCTCTTGTAACATTCTTTATTTTAAAATCTATTTTATCTGATATGAGTATTGCTACTCCAGCTTTCTTTTGATTTCCATTTGCATGGAATATCTTTTTCCATCCCCTCACTTTCAGTCTGTATGTGCCCCTAGGTCTGAAGTGGGTCTCTTGTAGACAGCATATATATGGGTCTTGTTTTTGTATCCATTCCGTGAGCATGTGTCTTTTGGTTGGAGCATTTAATCCATTCACATTTTAGGTAATTATCAATATGTGTGTTCCTATTACTATTTTCTTAATTGTTTTGGGTTTGTTTTTGTAGGTCCTTTTCTTCTGTTGTGTTTCCCACTTAAAGAAGTTCCTTTAGCATTTGTTGTAGAGCTGGTTTGGTGGTGCTGAATTCTCTTAGCTTTTGCTTGTCTGTAAAGCTTTTGATTTCTATATCGAATCTCAATGAGATCTTTGCTGGGTAGAGTAATCTTGGTTGTAGGTTCTTCCATCACTTTAAATATATCATGCCACTCCCTTCTGGCTTGTAGAGTTTCTTCTGAGATATCAGATGTTAACCTTATCGGAGTTCCCTTGTATATTATTTGTCATTTTTCCTTTGTTGCTTTCAATAATTCTTCTTTGTCTTTAATTTTTGTCAGTTTGATTACTATGTGTCTCAGCTTGTTTCTCCTTGGGTTTATTCTGCCTCGAACCCTCTGCACTTCCTGACTTGGGTGGCTATTTCCTTTCCCATGTTAGGGAAGTTTTCGACTATTATCTCTTCAAATATTTTCTCAGGTTCTTTCTCTCTCTCTTCTCCTTCTGGGACCCCTATAATGCGAATGTTGCTGCCTTTAGTGTTGTCCCAGAGGTCTCTTAGGCTGTCTTCATTTATTTTCATTCTTTTTTCTTTATTCTGTTCCATGGCAGTGAATTCCACCATTCTGTCTTCCAGGTCACTTATCCGTTCTTCTGCCTCAGTTATTCTGCTATTGATTCCTTCTAGTGTATTTTTCATTTCAGTTATTTTTTAATTCTTTAATTCTTCTAGGTGTTTGTTCTTTAATTCTTCTAGGTCTTTGTTAAACATTTCTTGCATCTTCTCAATCTTTGCTTCCATTCTTTTTCTGAGGTCCTGGATCGTCTTCACTATCATTATTCTGAATTCTCTTTCTGGAAGATTGCCTATCTCCACTTCATTTAGTTGTTTTTCTGGGGTTTTATCTTGTTCCTTCATCTGGTACAAAGTCTTCTGCCTTTTCATTTTGTCTATCTTTCTGTGAATGTGGTTTTCCTTCCACAGGCTGCAGAATTGTAGTTCTTCTTGCTTCTGCTCTCTGCCCTCTCCTGACCCCTTTTGTAATATTACCTCTGTCCAGGCTTCTATCTTGTCTAGTTCAATAAACAGCTGTTGAGTACCTCCTTTCTTTATTGAGTACAAACCACCCCAAAACTTAGTGGTTTGAAACAACACTCCTTGACTTGCTCACAGTTCTGCCATTGGGGCAGGTCTCAGTAAGATCAGTTCATGCCTGGCCCATCAGCTGGGGCAGCTGGGCTGGGGCTGGAAGATCCATTGCCAAGGTGACCTCACTCACATGGCTAGTCTAACAGTGTTGCCCACTGTCTGGGAGCTCAGCTGGGGCCTAATTTCTCTTCCAGTCGCCCTCTCCATGTGACTAAGTTGGGCTCCTTATAGCACAGTGCTCTAGATGTCAGACTCATTGTATGGGGGCTGGCTTCCCCCAAAGAGTAAATCTGAAAACTGTCAGGCCTTTTTAAGGCTTGGTCTCAGAAGTTTCAGAATATCACATCCACCACATTCTATTGGTCAAAGCAGTTGGAAGGCCAACCCAGATTCAAGGAGAGGAGTCTACCCAAGGGCAGCTACAAAAGCAGTAATCTATCATTATACCTATTAATGGTCACATTCAGGACTGGAGATAAAAGTGTTAAGATATGATCCTTGCCTGGGGGGAAGGATAAATCAGGAGCTTGGGATGAACATACACACACTACTATATATAAGATAGATAACCAACAAAGACCTTCTGTATAGCACAGGGAACTCCACTCAATATTCTGTGATAACTTATATGAGAAAAGAATCTAAAAAGAATGAATATATGTACATGTATAACTGGATCACTTTGCTGTACACCTGAAACTAACACAACATTGTAAATCAACTCTACTCCAATAAAACTAATTTTTTTTAAAAAGATATGATCCTTGCCTCAAAAAACTCTCGACCAGTATCATGGGGGTTTGTATTAGATTAAAAGAGAATGAAAAGACACAACAACTGAAAATAATGCACAGACTGTAATTGGATCCTGATTTTTTTTTAATCCAGCTAAAAAGACATTTTAGGGACAGTGGAGATTTAAATATAAACTCGATATTAGATGAAATCAGGAATTAATGTTAATTTTCTTAGGTATAATAGTGGTATTGTGGTTATGTAGGAAATTGTCCTTATTTTTGAGAAATAAATTATTAAGTATTTCAGGATGAGATACCATGATGTCTGCAACTTCCTTTCAAATAGTTCAGAAAAATGTATCAGCTGATAAAGCAAATATTGGCCAAATGTTAAGAATTGTTGCATCTAGATGGTAATAATATGGTTGATTAATATTATATCCTTTCATGTTTTCTGAGATTTTTTGCAATAAAAAGTTGGAGATGAAAAAAGAATGGCTTAGTTCTTACTTCTCCATGGAAGAGGTTTCCCCAAGAGAAACCAACAGGAAATACACGTAAAGAGAAATCATAAAAGTGTCAGGGCCCTCATTGCATACCCTGACTTAGAAGGTTCCTATCAGTACTGCTCTCCTACTTAAAACACTATTCAGAGCCCTTAGGGTTAAAATCTGATAAAAGATCCTCCAGGACAGAAGAGGAAGCTGCATCAAACATGGCTACCACCCTGCTGGCCATCCTGTGCTTCACTTCCTGGTACAAGAGAACAAACTGCTTTTCCTTCATTCGTTTCTGCAGCTGATTCAAGACTACAACTGTCGAAAGAGACTTTCCTTTATGACAAGGGAAAAAACACACAGAACTCATAAGACATATACAATCGGGGAAACAGCACAGGGTACAGATCCAAACATAGCTTCCTCCCAAGCCTGATGCTTTATCCATATGAAAGCACCATTTTGATGTCAACCACAGTAGCTCCCTTGGGATAACTTGAGTTCATGAACATCAGGGGATGCTGAATGTCCTCTCATACTAACCTACAGTCTTGCATCTAGGTTCTGGTTTGGGGTATGAGGACGTGCCTCTTTCCCAGACAGTGGTACACCAGATGATCACGCCCATCCAGCGGGACTCCATGCTCGAAGCCAAAACTAAAATTTAATATGATCAAGAGCCGCTGTACTCCTGTTAAAATAGTACACACAACCTTCTTTCCTCAGAACCTCCTTGCAACACTCATCTGCCTTCTCCCCCAACGGGCACCACATTGATGCCACTCTTCCCTTCCTCCACAACTCCATACTAACGTTGGTTATAAGTTTATTTTGTCCTCTGACCACCCTCTAAACACACACACACACACACACACAGTATTATTGAAATTTGCTCTTCCCCAGGCTTCCATGATATTATCCTCTTTTGAATCATCTCCTATTTTTCTGATCTCTCCTGCTTGGTGTCTTTCTCTAGCTCTTCTTCCCTCTTAAATGAGCTGTTCACCAAGGATGTGGGGTTTTTCCCACTCTATTGGTAGTTTTCAACTCTGGCTGAATGTCAGAATTTCTCGTGGAGCTTTGAAAAGCCCTGCTCTGGAGTTACTGATTCACTATGCCTGGGGTGGAGAGCAGTCATCCAATTTTTTTAAAGCTCCCAAGTGATTCTGATAATACATCTAAGATGGAAACCATTGTTCTACTCTTCCTCTTCTGGAGAAATCTCATCAAGTACATAAATGAATAAATGAGTGCATGAGGGAATGAATGGCTTCAAATATTAAAACTTGGCTGATGACACCAGGTCAAATAAACTACAACTTTTCCCTGGATATAATTTAGCATTTTAAGAAAGCATTTAGTATTCTAAATATTAAAACTTGGCTGATGACTTCAGGCCAAATGAACTACAACTTTTCCCTGGATATAATTTAACATTTTAAGAAAGCATTTAGTAATTTTCTTGTGCCACAAAGCTGAGATTTTGCTCCAGCTGTAAGCACATTACTGGTTTCTAGTAAATAGTTATTGAATGATTAGTGGAGTCATATGATTTCTAGCCCTGACATCTCTTATAACCTCTAACCCAACATATCCAACTGCCTGCTGGACTATCCACATGCTTCTCAGACTATGGATGTGTGGTCACATGCAGCTCAAAATAAATTTGTCTAAAACTGAACTCTTATCTTTCATGCAAAAATTGAGCTTCTAGCATCACCATCATCTCAATGTCTCCTGAAACTTCAGCATCATATCTGTCTCCATGTTTATGCAAATAGTAGGTCTGACCCGTTGCCAAATCCTTTCAACCATTTTCAGCAGTGTCCCTTGCATCTTGGGAGTAGAATACCTGGGTGTGAAATATGCCCCCTTCAAGTGCTGAATGCAATAATTTGCCTTTACTCTGAAGAGGATGTCTTGGTGTATTCTAGACCACTGGACCACTGGGACTTGAATCTTCTAAGGTTTACCTCTTGTCCTCCGGAGCCCACATATTTTATCAATACTCTAATATACTTGCTACTTTTAGTCATTTGGTCTGATTAGCATGTTGTCATCATTAGAGTAGATCAATGTTTATGTTCTGAATGTCCAAATGGCCCAGATTTCTTTGACCTATATGAACACAGAGGACAGGAGACTTACCATGCCCTGGGGCAAAACTATAAATGTGTCTTTTTGTCCACTCCAAGTGAATGCCAACTGTTTCTGATCCTCCCTTCTGATATGTGTGGGGGAAAAAAATATGTCCCAGCTCAGCAGATCAGTGGCTGTATACCATATACCTGAGGCCAGGTCAACCTGCTTTAGCAAAGATACCACATCTGGAAGAACAGCCTCGATAGGAGTTTCTAATTGGTTGAGTGTGTGGGATCTATGGTCAACTTCCACGATCATCTATCTGATTTTTGTAAGGGTCAGACTAAGTGAATTAAATATGGACTTATTAGGGACCACCACCCTTGCATGTGTCAGACTCAGAAAGGTGGCAATAATCTCTCTCAGTCCCCTGGAAGGCAATTTTGGCTTTGATTTGCTATCTTGGATGGAGGGGTGAGCAGTTTCCCAGGCCTCCACTTGGTTTTCTCCACTAAAAGAGCTCTTACCCCAGAAGCCAAGGAACCAATGTGCAAATTGTAACAACCACGAAATTTGTCCAGGGTGTTTCTGGTCCCACTGGACCCACTGTGAACCAGATCTGGGCTAGTACTCCACTTATTACTGAGTCCCTTACTCTAAGAGCCAGCTGTGATGCTGCTTTGGGTCCCCAAGTATAAAGTCAATCAGGACTTGAAATGTTTGGCAATTTCCCTTTTCCCAGTATATAGTTTCCCAGCATCCATGACAGGAAGAAAGTTCTTTATGGAAAATTTCCAGCTAATAAAGCAGAAAGAATGAAGTACCATTTTGCAGTCTCTAATGAAAAAATGAGCGCAGACGACAATTGTCAATGGATACTAACACAATTAATTAAATGGGTGAGGGTGAACTTCATACTGAATGGATGAAACTGACAGCCCCCAAACCCATTGCTCCATCACTAAAATAGGAACACCTTCACATTATGCGCCTGCTGACAGAATAAAAAAGGAAGCACCCCACCTTTCAAATATTCTTTTTTTTTTTTTTTTTTTTTTTTTTTGCGGTACCACTGTTGTGGCCTCTCCCGTTGCGGAGCACAGGCTCCGGACGCACAGGCTCAGCGGCCATGGCTCACGAGCCCAGCCGCTCTGCGGCATGTGGGATCTTCGCGGACCGGGGCACGAACCGATATCCCCTGCATCGGCAGGCGGACTCTCCACCACTGCGCCACCAGGGAAGCCCCTCAAATATTCTTGCCTAAATAAAATGAATGTGAACGGAATTCATCCTAGACCTAACTACCAGTATATAGGAAAATAAAAGGAATAAAATGACAAATTAAAGGATGCCAAAAGGAAGCAATCAGCCAAATTTAGAATGTGAGACATTCTACAGAACAGCATGGAGGGGGGACAGGGGTGGGGCGAGGGGCGGGGTGAGGGGGAATTGATATAAATGAAAGGAGACAAGAGACAGAACAACAAAATGCAGTGTATGGACCTTGTTTGGATCCATACTTGAATGAACCAACTGTAAAATGACATTTTTGAGACAAATAAGGAAATTTTAAAAGAAATTGTGTATCCATGATATTTAGGAAAAATTGTTAATTGTGGTAGGTGGGATGGTGATATTGTGATGAAGTTTTTTAAAAAAACAGCATTTTGGTCAAATGACATGGAACTCATTTTAAAATATCCAAGCAAACTAATGCTAATGTGTGTTCTTTTTTATTCATCTTCTGCATTTTCCCACATCTCACTTCTTCCCTTTATGAAGTATCAACTAACATGGCACAATGTAACACATGACAACACATAGCTAGAAAAAGTCCTGTAGAATATAATAGGAAGCACCAATGAGCACTTCAGGAGGAATTACATTATTTTTGGATGAGATACAAAATCCATTTAAACAACAGGTATCCAGCACAAATTCATGGCCCAGTTCAGCAAGGTGAGAGTGCCCAGAAAACAGATCAGTTCCACGGCAGTGTCAATGAACCAGCCATGAACTCAAATACCTCCAGGGCTTTGAATGATGCTCATGTGAGCAGATCTCCCTGCCTGTCATTTTAGATTTTTTTAAAGTGTAGGGGTTGTGAGCCAGTTTTGTGCAGTATGGAAGATCTCCCCTGAAGAGAGTTTCATGCATGTATCTTGCAAACCAACACAGGATATAGAAACCAAAATTCCCAGAAACAGAGAATATCTTTGGATATCACTCCATCTCAAAATATCTGAATTTCCTCCAAATGATAATGTGAAACTTTCATATGATATGACCTATTGAAAACCAAGGCCTCAAGAGTGAAACCAATGTGCAAGTATTGAAAACAGCCACTAACAAAATGTCTTTGTGCATACCTATATAATTAATCTAAACTCTGTGACCCACAGATTGTCTGCAGATTGGAGGCCTTCCCAGGTTAAACCCACTGTACCGAAAGGAACTTTGAAAGATCCAAACAAATACAGACTAAATACAACTATGGGTCATAATCACCCATTTTATATAAATCTATTTCTGTTTACACACCCATTTTATCCCAGGCATATTGCTGTGCTTTAAGCATTTGCTCATCAATGAGTATTTGTTGAGTTAATGAATGAATGTTTAGAGTGTTGTATTAGTTCAGACTTTCTCAGTATCTGGTGATTTATAAAGAAAAACTCAAACTGGCTTATGGGTTTAAAAGATGGAAACAGGATTTACTTCCTTGTATAATTAAAATATTTCAGGGCTAGTCTGGTTTCAGGCCCCGATGAATCAGGCGACACAAACAGTATCATCCACATGGTTTCTCCCCATCTCTCAGGTGGCTTTCCTCTGAATGTCTCTATTTTCAGGCATCTTTGTCCATGGCTAAGAGCAGTCAAGGAATACATGCTCTTCTCTACAATCGCAGCCAGAGAAAGGATTACAGTAAAGTTCGCTCTGATTAAATAGACCTGCAACCTAGTTTCATCCCTCCCCCAATCACGGGGACCAAGAGAACGTGAGATTCTGGTTCACCACCCGGAGCCAGTTATTCAGACTGAGGGCATCTGGTTCTCTGATTGGGCAGCCTGTTTCTCCTGTCTATTCTTGGATTGGAGCGTGGATCCCTACCAGCGTCACATGACAGAAAAGGGGTGGGGCACCCACAAAGGGAAATTGGAGTGTTGTTACCTAAAGCAAGGGGGGATAAATGCAAGGCAGCTAATTTACTTTTTGTTGCATACATAATTCCATGGTTTTGCTATGGAGGAAAAAGCTGCTGCTAAGGTCAGGTTATTCTGCTTATCCATCATCTATGATTCCATGTCATTGAAAAGTTTGACCACAAGGCAGTGACAGCACATTTCAGAAAGTTGGCCCCTGAAAGCACATTGGAAATCATTATCACTGCCTGAGGCACAGAGATTTTCTCTGGGACTTAGTACCGTGTAAACCCAGCCTTGCTACCTCTGCCTACTGCTTGGAAGCACAAATCTGAACCTAACACAGAGGAGAAAGCAGAGAAGGGCACAGTAGGAGTCTAATGAAAAGTAACAAACTTTCCGTAACTTGTCTCTAAATGAGTATTCTCTTCAAAGCTGCCACAGCGAGTGGCATCTTGACCCCAGCAGAACTGCCAGCAGAAACCCCTTTTGAAATCTCCTTCAGACCCTGTTTTCAGAATCTCGTGGAGGCCAGGGATCTTGTCAATCTCACTGACTGTGGAAGTCCCAGAAATGGGCACAAAGCTTGGTACATATTAGGTGCTCAATAAATACCTTTGAATGAAAAAATAAAAAATTTTAAATCTCCTTAGATTGACTTTTAATGTTGACACTACTCTCACTGAAAAAGGACTTAGCTTTAACTAGCTTTTGCCTGTTTGAAGCATAGTAAAGAGGAGAAAAGGTCCTGAATTTTAATAAAGGTATCACACAGCACATTTTATAAGGTTTCTAGCATGCTATCACATATATTCTCATTCAAAATGACTCTCAACTGAGGACAGGGCATTACTATTATTATGATGTGGAAACAGCAGAGGCTCCTAGAAGTTAGGTGCTAATGTCACGTGGCTACTTAAGTGGCCCAGCCAAGATAAGTATCTCATTCCTGCTCTATCACACACTCTCCAATTCTCACATTGCTACAGTCTATCTGTGTGACCTGCAACATATCTCTAAAAAGTGGGTCCATCTCTAAAGTAGTTGAACTCCACACAGTGATTTTCAAATATTTCGTAGCATCAGAACCTGTTTTTCAAATAAAATATTAACCAGAACCCCAAATTAACATACATACATAAATATGAGCCCTCTCTGGTTGAAGGAGGAGGGGATACCTGGGGAGTCCTGAGGCACTTTTGCTAAACCCTAAACCTACTGAACAAAATTTGATGATCCTTAAAATTTCTTTCCAGCTCCTGGTGGAAAAGAAAGAGAAGGAAAAGAAGAGAGATTTATTACAGTGGAAAATATTAATGACCATTAGTAGCTAGTACTAATAACCATCTCCACTGGGTTTTAGATAGTGTCCCATGGATTCCAAAGGCTCTGCAAACCAATGCATTTATCAAACCTACCCACATAACAGAATCACTGGGAGAGCATTTGTAAATAGTGACGCCTGGGTCCCACACTGGACCATTTATATCAGAATCTCCAGCGGGTGGAGCTGTTGTGTGTGTAGGTGTATATTTCATGCCCAAGTGATTCTATTCGGCCTCAGGGATTGAGAATCTCTGCTATAAACCTAACATTCAAATCCTCCCTACCATCTCTAACTCCTCAACCTGATTTCTCAGCACTCTTCAGACTGTCCAGCTAAGCCCACCTGCTTGCCAACCCCTTCAAATGACTTGATAATTACAGTGACAAGTGGCATTTCGCCCGTGTGTCTAAGAAAATCTGGTGATGCCTCTTGGAGCAGAACAGTCTTTTTTTTTGGCCATGCCGCGAATCTTGAAGGATCTTAGTTCCTTGACCAGGGATTGAACCCGGGGCCCTGGCAGTGAAAGCACTGAGTCCTAACCACTGGACCACCAGGGAATTCCCAGAAGAGTCTCGAATTAAGGTTTGAAGGACAGAAGTGGACAAAAATGAGTGGATTTTCCATACACAGAGCTCAGCAAGGATGCAGGTTGTGAATATGTCCTAACTAATGTGTGAAAGCACTAAATAACTGGGGGAAGGGAGACAGCCATAAATGAGAAAAACAATGAGGCAGAATGTTCTCCAAAGCACTGGAGAACATGATGCAATGAGCAGTGAAAATCAAAGAGGTTAAAAACATTAGATTACCATAGAAAATGAATGAGGTGAAAACAGACCAGCCTCTCAATTATATCCCCCCCTGTATTTGCACCTGTTTCCAATAGCCAGTGTCTGTTGCATCCCCACAACGGCCTACACTAAGCCAAAAATGCAAACTCCCCCAGTTCCCTGACCCCAAGCCAACCCCCATCATTTCTCACCAACCCAGGTCCCCAAAATCCTTACAAGTCTTAAAACAGACCAAATTCATCTCATTATTTTGGATGTGTTTAGAGTCAGCGTGTGTATTTAACTTAAGTGTAGTCATCCAACCAATGTATCCTGAGGGCCCATTCAGTGCTGGGCACAATGTTAGGCCTGATGATTCAGAGCTGAGGAGAACATGGCATCTTCCCTAAGCCTGGCCCGGGTTAAATGGGAGAGAGTGACATATAAACAGTGACAGCCACATGACAAGGGCCATTATAGAAGGTTCCTTGGGAGACCAAAGGAAGAAGCCCCTAAATCTGCTGAGAAAGGCCCTTCAAAGAGGAAGAGACTTCCAAAGGGAAGGTTGAGTAGGAATTTCCCGGGTTGGGCAGAGATGAAGAACATTCCAGGCTCAAGGTATCACATGGGCAAAGTCATGCCAGTAGGACAAAGCAGAGCCTTTATGAGTAACTGGGGGTCAGCTGAAGGGCTGGGAGGTGGGGGGAAAATTCTGGAGGGCTTCTGTGACTTTTTAAAGAGTCGGGATTTTATCCTATAGGTAATGGATGACTCAGAAAGTGAGGTGATCTGATTTGCCTTCAAAAGAAAAACCAACCAAACAAACAAACTATTGGCTGGATTGAAATGGGAAGGACTACAGCACAGGGAGACTGGTCTGGGATGGTTTAGCCTTGTAGTAGATGCTCCTGTAATCACCCACATACAATTTCCTCTCCTTCCTGAGTATGACAGTTATACTTCTCCACCACCTTGAAATTAAAGTAGGAAGTGATGTTGTGGGTCTTTCTTCCAGGCAAGAAAGAGCTGGCAGCCACCTCGACACTCTCTCTTTGGTGCCTCAATGATCTTGCAAGGTCCCAGTTGAGAAGGTGTCACAAGATGGAGGAAGCCTAAATCCTGAGGAAAGCTTTCCAAAGCTCCAAACAAGTTCTCTTCTTCCTGCACATATCAGCATTTGCATGAATAAGAAATAAGCTTTCATGGTGCTAAGATATTAAGTAAAAGACTTCATTTCTACCCCAAGGACCTTGTCTGTTAAGAGGATGGGAAAAAATACCAATGACTGGATCAGAGAATAATACAAGCCAATACACAGCTGAGAGTAGACTCAGACGGATGGATCATCATGTGAGGAGTAGTCTGGAAGTCTTCATGGAATAGGAAGCCTCTGTAAGAGCCTCAAAGAATATCAAGTAGAACTTGAGGAGCTCACAAAGGTCACTGGGCAAGTGGTTGAAAGGAACATCACAAATATGCCAGCTTTCACTGGGAAACGCTTGGCTTCTCATGGTGCAGAAGTCTATAAAAGGATGGTGATAGCTCAAGTTCCATCTGATTGTTTTTCCAAGTGAGGAAGATCGAGCCTGGTTTGTTTTTTTAACAAACCATATTTTTAGTGAAGTCCATTATGAATCTACATTTTTCAAGCTGTCTCAAAGCTTATTTTATGTTGACATATTTCAAAGCTTGCAAAATTCTTGCTCAGACTGAGATGGGGAGTTCAAAATAAAAGGAAAGTGCATAGACAAGAGCATGACTTCATAACCCATTTAAGAAGAGAGAACTTAGAGAAAAGCTCATTTGTGGAAGCCCTCATGTTATCATCCTGCTATTTTAAAACACTCCTGTTTATAGTAGGCCCTGCTTGGTGAGAATTCATCACAGCCCAGGTGGCCACCTTCCCCTCAGTCCCCTCCTCCAATTCTACTTCAAGTCACCCACCCTGACTGCTGTTGGCAGATCCAAAACCATGAAACACAGGGAGCCTTAGGATTCCTGTATCTCAGTATCCTATGGCCTCACGTACCTCAGGGCAAAAATACATTCTCCTAGACTTGACACAAGACTTGGTTCTTTTTAATATATTTCAGCTTCTAACACCTGATCCTAATTGATTTGTTTGATGATTCCTTCAACAAACATTCAGTGATGAACTGCCATATACATAGCGTGGTGCTAAGTGCCAGGGACAGAAAAAGATGAAGATGTGGCTTTTATCTTCAAAGAACCCAGAATTCTCTCTTCTCTTGGCTTTGAGGTTAGGTCCAGAGGTTGCTCCAGATTGCTGCTCAGGCACATTGGAGTTTTCCCTGGTGTTGTGAGAAATCAAACTACATACTCCGATTTCTTTTTTTTTTTTTTTTTTTTGCGGTACGCGGGCCTCTCACTGTTGTGGCCTCTCCCGTTGCGGAGCACAGGCTCCGGAGGCGCAGGCTCAGCAGCCATGGCTCACGGGCCTAGCCTCTCCGCGGCATGTGGGATCTTCCCAGACCGGGGCACGAACCCGTGTCCCCTGCATTGGCAGGCGGACTCTCAACCACTGCAACACCAGGGAAGCCCAATACTCTGATTTTGAAACTATGTCTTTTGACTAGCTGGTACTTGGGCAAAAGCCATGCGAAAGTTTTGGCTGCAGAGTCATCACCCTTTCCTCCCACCAGAGTTGGAGTGCCAGCATAGGACCTCCAAGAGAGCCAGAGACTGCTCTGAATATCAAACTATCTCACTGGGTTGTGAAGCCCATGTGGTCACCCCAGATTTTTACACAAAAGTAACTCAAGAGAGCTGTTCTCCCCTTGCTGGCCTGCTGGATGGAGTTTTACTCAACCATCAACCAAGTTGGTTAACCAAATTCATAACTAGGCTTGGTGGCCTGAGCAGAGCTTACACAAAAGTAGCTCTATGGTATCCAGAGGGAAGAAAATGTTCCCCCTAAACTCTAATAAGTGACAGCCTTAATTTAATCATGAGAAACAGCAAGAGCAGTCACTCGTTTCTATTCGTCCACTCAGCTTCCAAATACACCTAGCTCTGATATTAATGGGAAAAGAGAGTGACATTGGACTCGGTAGTAGAAACATGCTACTATTTAAAGGCATCAGTTAAACAAATCAAAATACTCACAATAATCATATCACATGAAAGAACATGGGCTTTTATTTTCAGCTATTATTGTTTTCTTGAGTTCCATAGACCCATACATAATTTTTAACGTACAGTATGATACATTAACTTCACAGAAAACCTAAAGTAGACAATTACAGCTAAGGGAATAATGGGTGATTAGTGATACCTTTATTCAGAGCCTTCTCTTCGGGCTTTTCTAATCCATTTTATTTTGTGGCCAGTATATTTTATGTAGTAGCTAATTTATTTGCATGTGCTGTTTTCAAAAGTAGAAAAAAATTTATTTTGTTTTGTTTGTCAAAGAATTGCCTTGCACACCACACTGTTGTCCTGGGACACTTAATTGAACTGGCATCACCCTGTTTTAAAACATCACAGTGTTAAGTAAACTTTACTTGTGACACTGAAGTGCTCGTTCCTCCCCAGCTGTGCCATGCCACCAAAACGCGTGTGCACATGCCACACTGTGACTTCTCCAGCTGAACAAGAATACACCTCCCTCTGAGAAATAATTAAGACTTTCTTCCCGCCTACAGAACTCTCCGAATCATACCTCTTTTTGAAGGCAAAACCCTTGCACCAAAAGTAGAGCATTCCTGTTTGCTACTCCCCAGGCAAAGTATTTTCCCTGGAATTAGCTGCCAGAAGTGAGTGTCCACCAATAGAACTGGACTCCCCTAATGTGCTGTGGGGTTGTCTTAAAAACAGGGCAAAGTCTTCAAGAATCCTAAGAATCAGGCAAGGGTTTATGCACAGACATGTTCACTGAAATTCTTCATAATGGCAAAGGAAAAGAAAACAAAATACTCCATAGTGGGAGATGGTTGAGTAAATGATAATATAATTCCTAGGATGGAATATTATGCATCCCTTAAAATTATGCTAATAAAAAGTTTAGATGGTATGTGGAATTGAGTATTATATAACAAGCTAAAAATCAGAATGCAAAGTATGAGTAATGATAGAGTAATAAGCTAAAATGCGTATCTGTGGTTGTGATGGGATGGAGTGGGATGGGATGGAGACTGGGATAGGAAAGTGATTATCTTGTTCTGTATTCTTTATTTTTTCCATAGTTTCCACAATTCCATTAATTACCTGCATGTTTGGTTGTTACAGTTTTGTGTATATTATTAAGGCAAAGGATAAAACAGGATCTGCCATCCCTAGAATACAACCTAATTATCACCATGACCAATTCTGAACTTATTTTAAGATGGTTTTGTGATCCTAGAATTGCATAGTAACCTACGCATTAGGGAGAAAATTGAGTTTTGGGGAGATTTGGAGACACAAAGTACTTTAACTTTTGTCTTAAGATCTATAGAAAGTGAGAGGAGAAAGATCTAAACAGGAAACATCACTGAGAGGAAAATGGCGTTGGAGCTCTGAAGACACCATGGCACGGCCTTGTGCGAGGGCAGAACTAAAGTGGCAGACACAACTAACACCTGTGTGTCTTAGAGGGAAAAAACACATGAAGCGCACAAGCGTCACACATATCCAGCTGTAAAGATCTTTTTTCCCTTTTGGGGACCTAACTCCAGGATTTCCAAACGCTGGTCCCCCTTACTCAATGCTTAAAGCAATCAAATAAAGCTTGACAAACTCCCACACTATAAATAACCCTTCTTGCCCCTCCCCGATTTAGACAGGCAAATAGACACCACGTAGCAGAGAAAATGAGCTTTGCCAGACCTCTTTCAGGCAATGAGAAAGCTGGGAATAGGATCAAGCAATTGGGTCCCAACCCCTGTTCAAAATACACCAAGATCTGTGAGAATTTCCTAAGAGCAAAAAGAATGAATGAAAAGGAGGAGAAAATGATTTAAAGAGAAATGCTCTGTTCTTAAATTTGGTGCACCTCTGGGTTGTTAGGTTATTTTTTTAAAGGAAAAAAAGAAAGAAACACTCAGAAAAGAGCCCCTTGTGGTTACAAAAATCACATAGCTATGTTATGAGGACCAATAAAACTATTAGCTATTGGCCCAAAGCCAAGAATCCATTAATGACAGACTGGTATCTATCCAGGAATGTAAAATGTTTTATTAAATAAACACTAGAGCAGGAAACAGTCAACTTCTGTCATTATGTAAAACTTAAGTGTGATTCTATCCTGAAGTGCAACAGCGAACAGGCCAGTTCAAAAAGAAAAAGAAGCAGCAGCTCTCTGGTACCAGAAGGAACCAACAAAACTTAAAATATTCTACAGAGGAACTTACAAAGCCTGCTATATAAAGCATAATACTATTGTTAGAGAATGCCAGTAGTAGCATTTAAAAACAAAATGAAAGAAGGAACTTGTTTAGAAGGAAGTGGAGTTAGCCACCCAGGGTAATGGTTAGTAATTAAGTTATAATGACTGATTTTTACAGCTTTTCAAGGCTATACAAACAAAAGATTAAGGCTCATTGAAATATGGGATTAAAATAATGATTATTATTTGTTACTTGAGGCTAACTACATCTTTTTCACACATATTTACATATTTCTTTGGTGTAAGGAAATCTTGTGAAAAATTACCAATAAATATATAACAAATTCCTTGAAAGGATAGAGCATCCAATAATAACTTGAAGCAGACTAATGTCTCACCACTCCTAAAACACTTAGGACTTGGCATGTATCTCGTGACATTTAGGATTTTTCATGTTAACTTCATCTGCATTCTCATAGACTACAGAGAATTGCTCTCAATCTGATTATGTTTGAATCAGCATTAGCTTTCATCAAGATTTAAAACTTTATCTAACTGAAGAATCCGTTAAGGAGATCTATGATCATTATACACAATTGCATCATTCAAGTATTTTAGGACACACTAGGGTAGCACCAAACAAGTCATTTTGACTAAAACCGTCACATTTAACTAAAGAATACACAGCTTGATGTTTCCTTCTAATGTACTTTTCCCATCTTTTTTTTTTTTTTTTTTGGTTGCACCGCACAGCTTGTGAGGTCTTAATTCCCCCACCGGGGATTGAACCCATGCCCTTTGCAGTGGAAGTGTGAAGTCCTAACCACCGGACCGCCAGGGAATTCCGCGCTTCCCATCTTCTGACACAAATCTGTTGTGTAATTTCTATACCCTCTGGATGTCTTATCCTTGGGAAGCCAAAATAAATGTTTAAAAAAAAATGACGAGACCCGAATTATGTTCTTGGAAGCGAATGTCAGTGATGAACCAGCTCAGGCTTCTCTATTTGTAAGACAAGACCATTTTCAGGATATAGTTTTTCATCATCAGCTGTCAGATGAAAACTCAGTCATATATTATAGGGCTCAGGAAAAAAGAAATGTGAATTTAGGTACAGCTTCAAACCTGAGGATGTGAAAATAGAATTAGAGCACAGTCAGGCACCGGCTACTGCTACAACTTGACAGGCAAGTAGAGCTCCATTAAGGGGCTAGGAATTTAAGGGGTAGCTCTACAGAATGGCAGGGTCAAGTTAGTAAAGCTAGACCCTTGATCTTTCTAATATTGTTACCACCTGTTGATAACACAGAGGTAGAAAAATCTCTGCGTGAGGACACCAGCGAGGGTTGCCATGGTGACAGCATTCACCCAAACCCTTCTCCAACACTATATCTATTTCCCTTAGAAAGTCCAATTTAAATGTTTTTTTAACAAGACACAAACAAATACTGCAGAAAAACACACTTTTGAAATCCACTTCCTAAAAGTGCTTTTCTAGTACAGTAATAATTCTGAGGCAACCACTTTAAACAACAGGAGAATAAATTCTGAATTCATGAAGTCTGAAATAATAGAATTTTTAAATAAAGGTGGTTTATTTCAAATATGTAAACTGCTTGCTATAATAAATAATCTGTTTAAAATTTGAGAACCACTGCAATCTTATTGAATCACAGTGAAAACATTATTTCTCTGGATCCTGTTGAGTTTTTGCTGCAATCCACTTTTAGAAGAATGTGTCAACTCACAACACCGTAAGTCTGCATCCGAAAATGTCTTTTTAAATCTCCATAGACCCAATATCTTAAATATTAATATCTAATGACAAATGCAGGTTTATGACTATTGTCCAGAGTAATATCCCTGAGGAAATATAATATCCATAAACTGACTTCAATTACCATATTAGCCAAAATAGAAAAAGGGGATATATTGGGAAAAACCCAAACAAACTTTTTGGCCAACCTAATATTTTTACGATATTTAACCAAAAAAAATTTTGTGATGCAAAAAATGCAATGACCCTGTCAAGATTTCATCATACTAGGCTAATGTTCTCAAAAGAATTTGTTCTCTACAATCTGCTTTACACGATTATTTGCTTAGCAAACCCCTCATTCTACAGCAAGGGTATATTTAAACCCATTTCAGGATGAATTATTACAAAGTCTAAATTAGGGAGCTCTTGATTAATGGGTTTTTACCATTTTAGGATATCTCTACCCACAACCTGTTTTACCAAAACCCTGCTGCCTATTGCTGGTAACAATCATACCTGATGTGACCCGAAAGTTGAGAAAAACATTTTACCAGTCCCTGTAACATCAGTGTAACAATAAGTAAAGAAAAGATATTCCCATAGCTTGAATCGGTAAGAATGAGTTTTTAAAAAATAAACTTAGGAGTGAAAGAAAAGTTTTGATGTGATACAACAGTACAGAATTGACAGTAATTAGTAAAAAAGGAAAGATTAGGCTAAATCTGGAAAACCTCAGAACAAAAATATTAGGAGTGGAAGCAGCTTTGCTATTTGAAACAACAAAAATAAATAAAATAATGGGCTGCATGTTATAGATAAAGGTTGGTAACAGATACACAGACTTTTTTACATTCTCTAACCTTTGTGATCTAATTATTGGATAAAAAACAAAATGTGAACTAATTAAGCAATTATTTGTAATATGCACCAAGAAGGCACTAAAATAATATTAAATTTGAAAGGACTGCAATATACAGGTTTCGTTTTTCTTAATTATACAAACTAAAATATACATGAAATATTTACATATACGAGTGCCAGAATATAGCAACGTCCTTCTTGGGTCTTGGTATTAATAGAGATATGGTGTGTGTGCACATGTGCACACCAACAACTGGCAACAGTATTCCACAAACAGATAAATGCTAAGAGTAGGAAATATAAAGGTGGAAAAGTGACAAGGTCCTAATGACTCTCTTAAATGAAGTTAAGACCAATTAGGTCAAACACTGCTGGGTAAATAAACTAGTCCCTGGTGTAAATTAGAAACTTTTGGAGGTGCATTAACTTTTTCAGGCCCCTAAGGTACCATTTAGTAAATTACTGTTCCAGTGAACCAAATGATACCCTGGGGGCCTGAAAGACTTAATGCATCTTCAAAAATGAGCCATTGACTCTCTTCTCACCAGTAGGATATCACACACCTGTGCACTGTGCCTCACCAGCTGAGTACTTCAGATGAAATATATTCATTCGTTCGTTCATACATACATTCACTCACCCACTCACTGTTCACTGAGATCCAGCTCTGAGCGAGGCAATATTCTAGGCTCTAGGAATAGAGCAGTGAAATGACAGAAAGGAAGACAAACTTTCACAAAGTTGACATTCAGGTGGGGAAAGACAAACCCTAAACAAGTGAAGAAACAAGACACATCAGAAGTGTTACCTGCAAGAAAGACAGTAAACAAGGTGACGTGCTAGAAAGACACGGGACAGCTACTCTGTCCTGGGTGTTCTAAAGCCTCCCAGGAGCCGACTTGTAAGCCAGTGCCTGAATGCAGAGAAGGAAACAGAAGGGACTGTCTTGGGCGTTATTGTTACAGGCACCAAAAGCTTCACACACAAAGCCCAGGAGGCGCATCATCAAAGAACAAAAAGAAAGTCAGTGCAGCTTCAGTGAGAGTGGACAGCAAGAAGAGGGGCGCCCACTGTGGACAAGAAACTCCCAGCTCTGTCAAGTTCACTCTTAGAAAGCAAGCTGAGGAGGGAAAGGGAAGTGGGGGGAAACCATAATTTTTAAAACTTAGAAAAGTAAAACGTCTTTGGGATGCTCAGTAATGCTTGGACACAGCTTTCCTGGAGTCCAAGGAAAGGAGGAAGGAAATAACAAGCTGCAGGAGATCCTGGAGGAAAAGTTAAATGATCACTAACAGTTGTAAAGAAATCCTGTTCTAAACAGGACAGAGTCTCTACTAGTTAGGATTCTCCAGAAAAACAGAACCACCAGAAGATAGATAGAATATATATATATATATATGTAAATAGATATGTAGATAGATAGATAGGGAGAGATTATTGTAAGAAATTGGCTCATGTTAATATGAAGGCTTGGTGGATCCAAAATCTTCAGGGTAGGCTGGCAGGCTGGAGGTCCAGGGAAGAGCTGCAGTTTGAGTCCAAAGGCAGTCAGCTGACAGAGCTCCTTCTTGCTCAGGGGAGGTCAGTTTTGCTATATGAAGACCTTCACCTAACTGCGTAAGGCCCACCCACATTATGGCGGGCAATCTGCTTTACTCAAAGTCTACTGATTTAAATGTTATTGAAGCACACTCAAGCAACACCCTCACAGAAGCATTGAGAATAATGTTTGAACAAATATCTGTGTCCTTGTAGCCCAGCCAAGTTGACACATAAAATTAACCATAACAGGGGCTTCCCTGGTGGCACAGTGGTTGAGAGTCTGCCTGCCAATGCAGGGGACACAGGTTCATGCCCCGGTCTGGGAAGATCCCACAGGCCACGGAGCGGCTAGGCCCGTGAGCCATGGCTGCTGAGCCTGCGTGTCCGGAGCCTGTGCTCTGCAACAGGAGAGGCCACAATAGTGAGAGGCCCGCGTACCGCAAAAATAAATAATAATAAAAAATTAACCATAACAGGTTCACAAGAAGAAATGAGAGCAAATGACTCAAGTCAGGGGTATAAACCCACCTCAGCATTTCCAGGGCTGTGAGTACCCACTTCCTGTCCTCACAGACCCCACACCAGGTAAGAGACTGAGGGTCCTGAAGCCGTTCTGCCGGGCCTCAAGGTCAGAACTCTAAGAAGCCTAGAGCCCCAGACCATGCCATTCTGATGGGAATCTGACTTCAGAGTCAGCCAGACCTGGGCCTGAATTCAGGCTTTGTCACAGGACAGCTGTAGGAGCATGAGCAAGTTATGTATTCTAGCTGAGCCCCACATTTTTCATCTGTAAAAGGGGGCAACAATTGCAAACACCTCAGACGAGAGAGTTTTTGGTGATGACAAAATGAGGTCACACAAACTGCCCAGTTCATAGTAAGCAGACAGTAAATGAGAGTTCTAATTGTTCACTGAAGAGTCTGTTCTCCAAAATCCTTGAATCCTTGTGCACATGAGTGTACACATGGGCTTTTGAGGGTGTGCACAAGTGTGTGTGTGTGTGTGTGTATTCATACATGTAGATGGCAAGAGCAGGGATATGTCCACAGTAAAATCCCCCTGAGCATGTAAGGAAACCACAAGTCTCCCAGTAACCCAACACATTTCAACAACCAAGGAGAGAAGAAGAAACTCCTTCAGGGGACACACCCCACGCCTCAGAGAGCTAAGTAATTCTTATCACTCTCTCCTCATCTCTGCCTCCTACTCCTCCTCTGAATGTTCTCAAAGGCCCTTTTCTCCAAAGGTTTCAGGAAATTCTAAAGGCCCAAACTTTGTCTTTGCATCCCCAAAACTAAAGCAGGCTAAATTGATTTTCTCAAGGGTGTTGAAGGAATTGGCTGCAGAGTCTTTTGAACTCATCTGTAGAGAAACTGGGGGATAAAATAGTATTTTCTAAATAATTTCAGAAAATTATTTGCTAAATAATAATTCAATCTTGCTGTTAAACACCTACATGAATCAGGTGTTTTATAGGTAGCATAATAATAAATCCTAATAATTACGTGCCTGTAAAATCAACATCTTGCTGGGAAAATACCACCAATAAACACAATGGGTTAAACCCCTACTGTTACCTGAGATGTGTGTGTGAAGAGGGACACAGCCCTGGGTCTCTCCCCTCAGATCACTCACAAATTGTTCAGTAGTCAGTGACTTACAAGAGAAGATGTCTTTGAGTGAGGGGAGTAAATGCCCCACACAAGTTGTGTCAAGTTGGGTCAGAGAGCTCACACTGTACGGCACAAGCCTCATGGTCAAAAGCACCCACGTTACGAGGCGAATCCTGGCCAGATTTTGTCATAACTGCTTTGCTGAATATAAGGCAGCCTATTTAGAAGCCGCTCCACTTAACAGGACAGCTTTTTAAATAGACCACCCCCATATAAAAGTGAAGGGAAGAGACAACTGGGGCCAAGAACTGAGTAGTTAGCAATGGCCTATTTGTAGAGAGCCGTTGAAGAAAGTCATGGACAGCCAACTTGCCTCTGGGCAGAAGATAACCTGATAAGATTTTTAATAAAAAAAATTTTTAAAAAGGTATTCTGTTCTGCTCCAGTTCTTTAAAGAAAAAAGAAAAAAGGTTGGGATCTAGGATCTGGTGGTCCACTTATAGTATCAATAGTAGTCCTATAGCTCACAAGCACTTTGTTACAATTGCTAGGTAGGGAAAAAGCCCTGGGATGCCAAACCAGAAGTGATGCTTTGGGCTCTAAGCCTCAGCTAATTCACTGGGTTTTGTGTACTTTAAATATAAAGTTTAATGGAGAATAGATATATGGACCAACGATATCAGTCTTATGACATTTTCCTATTCATACCCACAACAAACCCCGAAGATAAAGGTAGGCTAAGGGTGGTGATGCTTATTTAGTCTGCCCAAAGTCTCATGACTGCTAAGCAACACAATCAAACTGAAGGCCTTATTTTCAATGTCAATCCTCGCCCACTAAACTACACTGAAAATAATCATACTCTTTGAGGGCCAGAATCACATGCCAGAATCTATGTGAAATAGGTGTGTGTGCCTGTTTGTGTCTTTCTATCCTCATCCCAATATGTCAACAGCAAGCTATCATTGAGTGAGTGTTTTGCATCTAAGGCAGGTTTAGGACATTAATAATTGTGTAAATGACTGTTTAATAAGAATATTTTATGATTTTGGAAAATGTTCATGGCATTTTTAAATCAAAAATTTACATAATGACATATATAATGACTCCAATTTTGTAAGAAGCCAAATATAGGCATGTGTGGTTGTGTGTGTGTAAATAGACACACATATTCATAGAAAGCAAGCCTGGGAGGTGGATGTCAGCCTGTGAACAGTGACTGTCTTCCAATAATGGGATTATAGTTCATTTTTAGTTCTTTTTTGTACTTTTCTACATTTTCCAAATTTTCTAAAATGAACATACTTTGCTTTTTTAGTCAGAGATAAAAGAACATATATTATCTGTAAATAGTAAAGTCTTTTCTTCAATTATAAAATAGCAAAGTCATCTGATGCTGAAATAATGTTTAATTCTAACAATGAGCTCTTTTAGATGACCCAGGAAAGTGTACATTCCTGCAAAGCGTTTGGAAATTACTATGGCAATATGTATTGTGGGAATTAAAATTGTTCATACCTTCTGATCAATAACCCCACTTCTGGAATTGATTTTAAACCATCCATCCTAGATGTTTGTGTCTAATGTTACATACAATATTAATTATAATAACAAAAAAATGGAATTAACCAAAATGTTTAACAATAAGGGATTGGTTAAGAAAATTACGACATCCACTCAATAAAATATTAAGCCAGTATTAAAAATAATGTTCAGACAGAAATCTTTAAGATAATGGGAAAGGTCAGGTTATGGAATAAATTTATAGAATTGTATAGATTTTAGTCCACAACTCAAGGGTGAAAAAATATTTTTTCTATATTTTTTTCTGTAAGAATTTAATTTCCTTTTTGACATCTGTTCTTCAGAGTGCTAGAAACTTAACCTCAGAATTCCTTTCTCCTAGCGGCTCCTCAATACCAACAGGGTGCTTAGGCCTCTATGGAGAAATCCATCCCCCAGTCTGGCCATGGTCCTCATTTCCAGCCAAAGTCATCTTCCAATCTTGGGTCATCCTGATGCTTCCTGACCACAGTGCAGTACTGGACATTTCATGAGACTGGTTTAGGCTTTGTTGCCTGGACACATCCACAGCTATTTCTTCCCTATAATTATACCACTTTCTCACATCCCACCTGGAAAATGGAAACAATGTCCTCTACTCTCAGATTTGACAATCTGTCTTGAGTTGGTGCCACTTTCCCTGGAGAACACACCCTGAGACCCTCCTCTGAATCCTCTGAATGTCTCCCATGTTTCCTTTCTCCCCAGGGGAAGTGTGTGTGTGTGGGTGGGGGGGTGCAGATGGGTGTGGGTGTGTGTTCGTGGGTGAGGGTGTTGGTGGGTGTGTGTGGGGGTGGGTGGGTGTTGGTGAGTGTTGGGGGGTATGTGTGAGTGTGGGTGTGTGTGGGTGTGGGTGGGTGGGTATGTGTGAGTGTGTGTGTGTGGGGGGGTGGGTGTTGGTTGGTGTGGGTGTTGGTGGGTGTGTGTGGGTGTGTGTGGGGGGTGGGTATGTGTGAGTGTGGGTGTGTGGGTGTGGGTGTGGGTGTGTTTGTGTGGGTATGTGTGAGTGTGGGTGTGTGGGGGGTGTGGGTGTTGGTGGGTGTGGGTGTTGGTGGATGTGTGTGGGGGAGTGTGGGTGTGGGTGTTGGTGGGTGTGGGTGGGTGTGGGTGTGTGCATGTGGGGGTGTGTGTGGGTGTGTGCGTGTGGGTGTGTGGGAGTGGGTAGGTGTGGGTGTTGGTGGGTGTGGGTGTTGGTGTGGGGGGGTGGGGGTGGGTGTGGGGGGGTGTGAGTGTGGGTGTTGGTGGGTGTGGGTGTGGGTGCGTTGGGCAGGTGGGATGAAGGAAAAGATCCTATCCTCCTCCAACCCTGTTCTCAGAACTCTGGTCTGTGATCTCTACACACACAAGCACATGGGCATTTCAAACCCTGAAGACAGGGAGAAACTTTTTCTCTGCTCTTTGCTCAGTCACAAATTTCTCCAGAAGCAAGGAGCCCAGAATAGTCCAGCTGTTTAGAAAGTATTAATAACCTAAAATGTTATATTTATATAATCATTAATAAGTTAAAAGGCATTAAGTTTAGGGAGAAAATCCACTAGAAGTAAACACGTTAGAATGTTAGTACTGGCTATTGATTCTGGAGAATGGCCTTATGGGTGATTTGGCTTTTTAATTTATTCCCTCTACCTAGTTTTTCTGAAAGTCTGAGACTATGAGGGGTGAGATATGGAACAGTTAGCTATTAGGGAAAGAAGGAAACAAAAATATATATATACATGTACTACAGAAAAAAAAATGATTGAGATGTTACTGAAAACACAAAGCCAATTTTTTAAATCTTTGAAGATAGATTAGGCCAAGGTATAACATGCAGTAGACAAAAGACTGCCATGAAATGATAATGTAAGAAAAACTTTTTAAGTACTGCTAGGCTATACGCTACACTGATTGTCTCAAAATACACATTTCACATCTCTTAAGTCTTCATTTTACACATAACATCTGGTTGCAAAACACTGTTAATTCTACCTGGTGGACTTTGAGAATTTCTACAACATGAGAGTCCAAAACACTTCCAGGTATTCTGATGGCTCTGGTCATTTAAAAGAGTCTTGAGAAAATGAGAAGTTTTTAATTGGGTTGAGCAGAGAATGTCTCTGAAGAAGCAGATTTGAAAGTTAAATTTATAACTATGCTAATGTCTACTAGCTTATGAACTGTTCAACCCTATGAAGTCACCAGGATCCACAGTTAATTTTTCTTTCCTTTGGCTTTGCTTACTGAATTGTCAGTTTTATAGCGTTTGTAATGTACTGCCTAGTTACATGCTGGTCCAGATGAGCTTCAAAGAACTTTTCTACTTTCCTGAATGTTTGGTCTCCGCCCCCATTAAAATTAGGTATTCTGTTTCTGACTTCCGAATAGGTAAGTTCCTGTGAAAAGTACTTACTTTCAGTTTGTCACTGACAAGCTATGTGACTTGAGTACGTCACCTGTCCCTTCTGGGACTCAATTCTTCCTTATCTTCAAAATGCAGGTGCACATGCTCCATTCTGGAGCCTCTCTGCAGACTGTGGACTCTGAACATAACTGCTGCTGGTGCTTCTCGGGCTCCTGTTCTGCTCCCTCATTTGCTTTGGACCTATTAACATCAGGTCACCCTGGGTTCATCTGGGGCTTCTCCTCTCCCTAAATTCACACTGAAGATGACTCCTCCAGACTCATGGCTTTCAACCTATACCATTTATATCCTGATGGCACCCCAGGTGATGTCTCCAGCTGGGACGGCCCGCCTGAACTCCAGGCCCACACATCCACAATGTTCCTGTGGAATGTGTAATTATTGTCTCTGACATAATACGTCTAAATCCAACACCTGCTCTTCCCTCAAAAACCTGTTCCACCTGCCACTCTCCACATTTCAGTTAACAGTCACTCCATTCTTCCTGTTGCACAGGACAAAAGTCTTGGGGTCGTCTTTGACTCATTTTTCTTCTCTCACACACTATTTCCAACTCATCAGGAAATTCAGTTGACTTTACCTCCAAATTTTATCTCAACTCGTCCACTGCTCCCACTTGGGTCCAAGCCACTGTAATGCTTTCACCCTAGTGGATGCATTAGCCTCTAAATGACCTCCCAGCTTCCTGTTGTGCCCCCTGCAGTCCCTTCTCAGCACAGCAGACAGAATGACCCCTTAAAATGCCAGCCAGGGCTTCCCTGGTGGCGCAGTGGTTGAGAATCTGCCCACTAATGCAGGGGACACGGGTTCGAGCCCTGGTCTGGGAGGATCCCACATACCGCGGAGCAACTGGGCCCGTGAGCCACAACTACTGAGCCTGCGCCTCTGGAGCCTGTGCTCTGCAACAAGAGAGGCTGCGACAGTGAGAGGTCCGTGCACCGCGATGAGGAGTGGCCCCCGCTCGCCGCAACTGGAGAAAGCCCTCGCACAGAAACGAAGACCCAACACAGCAAAAATAAATAAATAAATAAATAAAATCCTACCCCCAACATCTTCTTTGAGAAAGCCAGATTTTGCAGTGGCTCCCCAGGCCCAGAACCATCTGCTGCTTCTCTTCCCCTTGCTCACTTGGCTCAATGCTCCCTGGGCTCCTGTCCCCCAAACACGCCAAGCCACCTAAAGCTTTTGCCCTAGCTTCACCCTCTGCCTGGAACACGCTCTTGCCCCAGATCCACATGGCTCATCCCTCACAATATACAAGTCTTTGTTCAAATGTCACTCTCAATGAGACTTACTCTAAAAGACATCCATTTTTAAGTTGCAACACCAAATCAATCCTGTACACCCACTCCCTGTCACATTGCTTTATTTGACTCCATGACACTCATCACCTTCTAATAAAATTGTCATCATTTACTTATTTTTTTAATTGTGGTAAAATACACGTAACACAAAGTTTACCATCTTAACCATTTTTTAGTGTATAGCTCAGTAGTATTAGGTACATTCACATTGCTGTGCAATCAATCTCCAGAACTCTCATCTTACAAACCCCAAACTCTCTACCTATGAAACAACAACTCTCCATCCCCAACTCCTGTCATTCTCTAGCAACCACCATTCTATTTTCTCTCCCTGTGAATCTGATGACCCTAGGTACCTCATATAAGTTGAATCATACAACATTTGTCTTTTTGTGACTTGCTTATATCACTTAGCATCATGTCCTCAAGCTTTATCTATGTCTTAATATGGGTCAGAATTCCCTTTATTTTTAAGGCTGTGTAATATTTCATTGTATGTATGTACCATAGTTTGTTTATCCATTCATCCATTAATGGATACTGGGGTTGCTTCCCCCTTTGGCTATTGTGAATACTGCTGCTATGAACATGGGGGTATAAATATCTGAGGCCCTGCTTTCAATTCTTTTGAATATATTATATACCCAGAAGTGAGATTGCTAAATAATACAATAATTCTATTTTTACTTTTTTGAGGAACCACCATACTGTTTTCCATAGCAGCTGCACCATTTTACATTCCCACCAACAGTGCACAAGTGTTCCAATTGCTTCACATTCTCACCAATACTTGTTATATTTTTAATAGTAGCTATCTTAATGGGTGTGAAGTAGTATCTCACTGTGGTTTTGATTTGCATTTCCCTAATGATTAGTGTTGCTGAGTACCTTTGCATGTGCTTTTTTGGCCATTTACATATCTTCTTTGGAGAAATGTCTATTGGAGTCCTTTGCCCATTTTTTAATCTAGTTAAGTCTTTTGTTGTTGTTTTTCTTGAGCCATAGGGGTTCTTTATATATTCTAGACATTAACCCGTTGTCAGAGAGATGATTTGCAAAAATTTTCTCCCATTCCATAGGTTGCCTTTTCATTCTGTTGATTTTGTCCTTTGATGCAAAGTCAGTTGTTTATTTATTTATTTATTTAACTTACTGTTTTTTTGTCTGTCTCCCCCTCTGATATATGAGCTCCACAAGGGCAAGGCCATGTCTATTTTGTCTGCATCTGTACCCCTAGTGCTGAGAACAGCACTTGGCACTTCGTGGGATCTCAGCAAATATTTGTGGAATAAACGAACGAGGGAATGGACAGTGCAGAGATGTGGCTCGGGATTTTTGCAATTCCTAAAACCTACAGGCTTTGAAAAAAAAAATCTGAAGCATAATTAATACTTATCAAAAAGAACAATGCTCTAAAACAATAACTTCCCAATAGATTTCCTGAATGGAGGGCTTTTTTAAAGTTCTTGTCTCATAGGAAGTCAGTTTCCCAGGCTACCTGGGAGCATGTCTGCCTTCTCCTTTGGAATCCATTAAAGTGACGGCTCTGGATGTGTATGAACACAGACCTGCTCCACTACCCACACCCCATCATTGGCTCTCCCCGCCCCACCCCTTCTTGCCTGGACTCTCTCCCCGCTTCCTCTTCCCTTTCCTGCGCCGCTCCCTGTGGCCCTCTCTCACACTGCAGGGCCCTGGCTGGGCCCCATATCTGCTTTCTGTCCAAGGTCCCAGCCTGTTCTGTCAGGGATTACTTTGCCTCCATTGTTCCACTGAGGACCACACACAGGGGCAGCTCAGGTACCCTTCACTCTAAGGAGGCCTGTGGGAATCTGGGAGAAAAGCATGAAAAGGGGCAATGATTGAACAGTACTTAGGAGGGGGTTGTTCATGTCAACCCCGATTAATGATAATGGTAATTTAGAATCTGCTTCTGCTTTCCATTGTTAGGTTTTGCCAAGATGTTTCTAAGTGGTATTTCAAAGGGTTCTGGGTCTGGCTGATGCAGCGGACCTACTTTTCACTGCAGGGACGCCAGAGGAGCAGGTTGGCCATGCCCGACACAGTGCATCCAGTCGTAAACACCGGTCCTGTCTGGTCAGGTAAGTCTTCATTCTTATCCACCAGTATCCACCCACCCCAGTGCAGCCTTTAGAGACTGGAAACCTCAGTTGTTTCCACTATAAAGACAAGTTGTTGAGATTGTCTCTTCTCTTTACTCCCTTTTCTCCAGAACAAAGGACTTTAGCAAGCTTTGTTACCAGGAGGAGGAGTAAAACAAAGTGGGTAAGTCGAGGTTCACATCCTGAGCCAGCTGCTTTCTAAGCCTTAGGACTTTCAGCAAACCACTCAATCTCTCCAGGATTCATTCCTTTCATTGAAAAAATGGTGATGATTGTAGAATCTACCTTGTAATCTGTTATGAGAAATAAATGAGATACCACATGTAAAACCCTAAGAACAGTGTCTGACACCAGGCAAGCGATTGACAAATATTAGTTATTACTATCATTGCACAATTAGTGAGGGTCAGGGGTCTCCTCCTTTAGCACAGGGTCTCTCAACCTCAGCTCTATTAACATGTGGGGCCTGATAATTCACGGTCGTGGGAGGCTGTCTGTGTATTGAAGATGTTCAGCTGCATCCTTGATCTCTACTTACTAGATGTCGGTAACGATCACCTCTCCTTCCCCCCTCCGCCTACCCTCCCCAGCTTTGACAATCAAAAATATGCCTCCAGACATTATTAAATGTCTTTGAAAAGGAAGAGGGGGAGGGAGGGTAACTTCCCCTGGTTGAGAACCACTGCTTTAGAATAAGCAGCAAAAATTATATAAATGTGGGTATCGGTGACTATGCCCCAACAGGGAGGCAGTTTTCCTTAAACTGGGAATTTCAATCCTCCCAGAGGGGCTTTGAAGAGTTATAAGGTCACAGAAAATAATCCAAACACACTTCTTATCCTTACGGTCTTGGTTGGCCACTGTTAACACCTCCATCCAGCCTTAATCCCTGCCCTCCACAGGGTGGCCCATTCCTTAGCTCCCATCTGTCTCAACTCCCACTGCAGGAGGCGTGGTGCGTGTGTCTCCCTGCACAATGCCCTGCACATACTAGGGGCTTAAGGAAAATTTACTGAATGAAAGCAAGAGGTAAGTCCAAGTGCGTTAGCTCAGTTTCTTTTCTTTTTCCATTTTCTGTTTGATTTTGGCTCATAGAAAAACATCATCTTTCCCCAAAGCAGTAAATTTCACACAAAACAGAATCTGAGTGGCAGAACAGGAAAACAGGAGGCAACAAAAAGTCCCAGGAATAAACGAAAAACAGAAATTGACAATGAAGTGACCATGGGGTGTCCTCTGATCACCACTCCCCGACCCCCCCCACCTGCTCCTGGGGAAAATTTTACTCTCTTTTTAACTGTTAATGCAGTCCTTTCCCTATTTTAGGGATGCAATGAGCAAAGGAATGTGAGGAGGGAGAGGGATCTTTTCTAGAGGCCTAGAGATCAAGACAGTTCTCTCTCTCCTCTCCCCAAGCTGGCTGCCCCAAGAAAAAGGTAAAGTATGGGGATCACTTTGACAGAGTCAGACAGTCTCCTCCAGAGGAAAATGAGAGCTCAGAGCAGAACTCAAAGGAGAACTCAACATGGAAATAGTACCACTAACACCCATCCCTGAAGCCGAGATGGGAGAGAATGGGAGGGGAACACAGGGAAGCCAGGGAACCACCTGGAGATGGTGCATGAAGGGGAAAGTCAGGATTGACCCTGAGGTTCTACTTGCTGAGAGTCAATCATCTTGGTTCTCTTTTCTCTTGGCCATAATCTGGGCTCACATCAGGCCATCTGAATGTTGGGCACTTGATAGTAGATCCTTGGTTGGGAGAAAGCCCCAGATGGAAATATTTTACTGGATTTTAATGGAGATCCCCCCAATTCAGTTCCCAAAGAGAAGAAAGAGATAAGTCCTCCACACTCAAGTCCCCCCAGTATAACAAAGAAAGCCAGGGACAGAAAACGTTAATTCTGGAAGGGAAATGGGACCATGTTGAAAGCTAGGTGAACTGAGATCCTGGCTCTTTGCTGAAATTCCCTTGTTCTTTCTTACAGCATCCTGATTCTGCTGATTTTCTGAGACAAAGGTGTTCTTTTGCTCTCATCCTCCAGAAATTCCATGTCACCCATCCCTTTCCCTATGCTCTCACAGAGAAAGTTTTCAGACAGGACTTGGCCCTGAACCACTTAGATTAGGAGATTCCCTTGAAGAGCTCTTAGATATGGATTTTGCTGATGGCTGCCTTGAACCAATGGGCAGAATGTTGTAGATAGTTGTCTTGGCATTGTTGGAGATCTATTCTTCATAATAGCTGCTGCTCTTGTTCAGTAGCTTGAGCATCTGTTTATCTACTTCCTTCATAGACGTCTGCCCTCAGAAAATGATGGCAATGGGTCACATGCTGCCATCTTGCACTAGCATCGAGGGTTTGCTGGGTGAGCTTTGGTTAAGTCAGAACTCAATATTAGCAGTTGGCTAGGCTGGTGGATGAGGCAAAACCTGGTATAAAGAAGTGAGATGAGAAACAGGGACCAAGCAGATCACCTGCTGTAGAAGTTAGTATTGAACTGCCCAGGGAAATGGAGACAGGCAGACCAAGCTGTGGTGGCTCAGGTGTCTTAGTTCGAGCTGCTATAACAAAAATGCCATAGATTGGGTGGCTTAGGCAATAAACATTTATCTCTGACAGTTCTGACTGTTCTGGAGGCTGAGAAGTCCAAGATCAACGTAATGTGCCGGCCAATTCAGTTTCTGGTGAAAGCCTTCTTCCTGGTTTTCAGATAGATGCCTTCTTGCTGTATCCTCACATCGAAGAGGGAAAGGGAGAGGGAGAAGAAGAGAGGGAGATAGGAGGGAGAAGAAGGGTGGGAGAGAGAGGGAAGGGGAGAGGAAGGAAACTCTTATTTCTCTTCTTATAAGGGCACTATCATAAAGGCTCCACCCTCATGACCTAATAATTCCCAAAAGCCCCATCTCCAAATACCATCACATTAGGGATTAGGTCTTCAACATATGGATTTAAGGGGAATGCAAACACGCAGTCCATAACACTCAGGTCACAACTTGAAGTTTCAAGAGCAAATGAGAGCACTCCATTATTGATGGTCTCCATCAACTGGTGGACAGAGCAGTTGGTGTTTGGCCAAGGTGTCTGGGACTTTGGGTGAGGGTACCATGAGGTGGTCAGGTCCCAGGAAAGGTCTTGTAAATGAGCAGGGTGCCCATGCCAGAGCCCACGTCCCCCACCCAGAGTCAGTAGGAAATCCCAAAGCCTGTAACAGCTCTATATACCTGGGATACCTTCTCATGATGGAGTCTCTCATCCCTGCTTCCTCCTTTCTGTGGCCCTGGCCTGCTCCAGACTGATTAAAGACAAAGTTGTTTGGCCTGAAGATCCAACCAAAAGGACTTGAGCAAATGTATTTCATAGTCCTTGGTTTATAATCGCTCTAGATGGCATGAGGAGCAAGTCAACTACCTGTAGCTTCATGGCAGCACATGGAGCTCTGGTCTAGCTACAGATCAGGGCTCCACTGTAAGTGGTAGAGGCTCATCGTTGGATACCAACCAGATCTTGGCACCACGTGACTGCCACACAGGACAGTTGGGATAAGCAAGGCTTCCCTCAAGGGTAGAATTTATTTTTAATTTTTACTCACCTCAAAGGATGTAGAGAATGAGAGAATCGTACATTTTTTTCTGCTTATCACATACTTTAAGAATGGCATGTGGCCCAGGAAGCTGCAGCCGCTATACCTGAGTCCAGGGATTCTGCGACCACTGCATCTCTTTTCATTTATTTTCTTAATTGTTTTTGCCCATTTTAAGTTAGAAGCTTCTGAAAGGCAAAAGAGAATGTCTTCTCCATTCTATTAGCTGTCACTGTACCTAGAAGAGTGTTCAAGGCTGACCAACGATTCAATAATCATTGACTATCTAAAAGAAAAAACCTTTGCAGACTGTCAACTTAACAGATGTCTCTCGTGTTTTCATTTCTCAAACATGACAAGTGGGTGGATTTGGCTTGAAAAAAGGAGAGATTTCAGTGGTATCAGGACAGCAATTTTTCAGGGCTCCATTATTTTCTGATGCTCACTTTTCTTGTTGTCAGAACTGAAGAAACACCAGCTACACATACATCAAGATAAGAGCTGTGCTTCCATTAATGAAAGGGGAGGCTTCACTGGGAATCAAGGAGTTTTTTACATTACAAATGGTAAAAGGGAATTTGTTTCAGGGCCTTATCTGGCTTTTGATCATCTGGACAGACTTACAGAAGGAGAAAAGTTGGTGTTTCTTTTAAAGACAAAAATTGCTTTTTTATTGCATCAAATATGTGTTGCAGCTGCTTAGACACACTGCTCCGAGAGGTAAATAGGATGAGCCTGGTCAACCTAGATATACAAAATAGTCAGTATACTGATTTTTTTAAAAAAGAGAACTGTACTTAGTGCAACCAGTTGGTGAGAGCCAAGAGGACTTTCAAAATCCACATCTGATTGCCTGAAGGAACAGCATCCTACAATAACCAGAGGTTAACACAGTTAATAAGTCAGTGTCCATTCTCATTAAGAGAAAGAGAACAGGAAAACAGAGAGAACCACATTCCTCTTTTCCAAAGTGGGACCAAAACTCCAAGAGAAAACAAAGTTCACCTAGACTGCCAATGCCAAAACCAGCAGTCATTTGAGGCATCTGATAGATGCACAACTTTTATTAACTTATTACGTCTGTGTAGATACCTCCCTCTGGCTCCCTCTGGGCTCAGACTCGTGGACTTTGCTCTAGTCTACAGACCACCCAGAACTATGATGACATCTGACTGCTGTCCTGTCTCAAGGAAGCACTTCGAGGGAGAAGACTATTCCTTTTCTACCTTACGATTCTCAACAGAGTGTTTTGCAGATATTAACAAACTTTTACGGAGCAAATGAATGAAAGAATGAATGAATGAATGGGCTTCTATCAGTATTCCAGAGTGTGATTATCATCACTAGAAGTTGTTCTCTTGGTGTTCATGAGAGAAAAATATTTGAATCCCCAGAGCAGCTTCAATTCCCAGGCTGATGTCCATAGTGAAATATACTGTACTCCAAGGGTGCCCTTCACATGTTAAGTGTCTGACCAGCCCTGGTCAGGCCATCTTTTCCTTTCAAACCCTATCCACCTTATTTTTATAAACTTCAACAATCTCTTTGCTTCTGCCTCTCTTCCATTCCCACACTCAACTATCTCCCTTCTTCAGTCACCTTTTTGTGTTTCCATAACCTTTCCCCTATATCCTTTTATCCATTGTAACTCTTTCTATTGCAAGTAAGAAAACCCAATCCAAATGGCATCCAGAGCTAGAGCTATCTTCAGGCTTGGGGTCCAGATGATTACCATGGGGCTTGGTTTCTCTCTCCATCTTTTAACTGTGCATCCCACTGTGGTGTCCATATTCTCTGATAGGCTCTCCCCTCGAGGCTGTAAACTATCTGTAGCGGCTCCAATTTATATTCTTCGAGGTTCAAGTCTAACATCAAAGAAAGGGTCCTCTCCCTCAGTAGCTCCATTTTGAATCCCAGATTTGAGCCTCCCTCACTCTGACTTAGCTATATGCGTACACATGTACCAGTCACCGTGCCCAGGGGGTAGAATACACCGTTAGCACTGCACCAAGTCTCACATTCCCATGCTGGGTTTCAGTGCAATCAACTAAACTCTAAGCATGTGAGTTAAACGTTGAACAAGGATGGTTTCTTCAAAACAAACCCAGGGCATTCTCACCTCAAGAAGTAGGTATGAATGTCAGGTGGCAAAAACAACCAACACCCACTACCATCTTCAACTTGCTTTCTGGTTCTCTTATCTTTTCTTGCATTATTGGCAGCCACAGGATTCCATACGCTCCGTCTCTTTCTCGCCCCTTCTCTATTGATATATCAATGCCTATCAAACACACGTAGTTCCATTTTTGTCCCTGGCTGCTCTCTACCTCTTCAGCAACGTTTCTTTTTCTGCCTTCCTTCCCCAGTTTTCGCCTGGATTTTAACTCACCAGCATCATCTTCAAGAATTAGAATACCTACTGGTAGGAAGCCTTGTACCAGAACTGTAACATCTGCTAGAACTATTTGCTTTCTCTTGTGACCACAGAATCTCCCTCATTTTTCATCAGCTTTTTCCTTCTGTTTCTATAACCCCATCAAAACCAAATATACCCAGGCTTCCCCATCCATCTTAGAAAACAAGACAAAACTACTTTCACTCAGCCTTGGCAGTGTGCCCGCCCCCACCCTTCCCCTTCCTGTTCTCTGTCTCCTCCCCCCAGCTCAACACCCCCAGGCTTAAGCTCTCTCAACCTGTCTCTGCTTTCTTTCACCAAACTCATTTCTTACATCTCTGAAGTTCTGTTTCTGGGGCTGTCTCCTTTCACCACCCTCCCCAAAATTTCCTCATAGTCAAAATATTTGAGTGCTCTCTCTCCCTCACCTTCCACATCTAAATTGCCCTTGAGACCTTTCAAATAGACCCTGCAGGAGTCCCTGAGCTCCATCCCCTCCTCTCTATTTCTTCTACCATATCATGACCTCGTTCTCACAGCTCACCTGTCTCCCATGTTCCAGCCTCTCCATCCTTCAATCTGTCCTTCCCTCCGATGCTCAGAGTTAAGTTGGGAAATACGCCCCTTCTTTAACAGCTTGTCATGGTGAGCCACAGGATAAAATGTATGTGCTCTGGCTTTGAATTCAAGACCACCCATCGTGTGCCCTCATCTGCTGTCTAATCCTAGAGATACTCTGCACACCTGCTGCAGCTCCCTGCATGTGCTCACACTGATGCCTCCCCTGGAACAATATTCTCATCCTCCCTCCTGCCGCCTCTGTAACTGGAAAAGCTCTATTCTTTCTTCAGGGTTGGACACTAGCTTTGGACCCTCCTCCCACCTTCCTGACTGTCCTCCTCTAAATCATCACTTTGATTTATCACTGTTTGTCATTGTTGTCAGGTGCCAGACCAGGAACACCATGAGGGCTGCCTCTATGCATCACTCACCTCAGTCTCTTAGGCCTAGCACAATGGCTGGCACACACTGGAAGTGAGATCTTCACCATCTCTCCATTCCCGAAGCTTCATCGGCCCTGCATCTCTTTCATTCCCAAAACCATTGCCTCCATATTTCTATTGTGTCCCCTGTATCCAACCCAGCTAGGAGTGAGAATCCACAGAGGCCTCCGAGCTTCCTGGAAAATCACTCCTGCTTCCAAGTGGTCACTCTCAGGCTCTGGTCTCACGCCTTCTTCACATCAGGATCTGCTCCCTCCATCTGCACACAGTTTCATTCATCTAACAAGTGCGTATTGTTTGTTTGACATTTTTTATTTAATAAATATCAGTTGTCCCTGGGGTCATGCTGTTAAATGGAGCAATGCATCGTGCCCTCATGGTCCCCCCATCATGTCCCCTTGGGACAGGAAATCACCAATTAAATCACTTTTCACTGTTCCCATCACCATGTGGTGTTTCTTTGCAACAATCTCTCCAAAATCTATTTCTCCCCCTCCATGTGCATAGCTAAGTATGTGATTTATTCCTTGACCATGAACCATATGTAAACTAAGGCTAGCATGACTTTGTCTTTGACCAACCAAACCAGGACGCTAGGACAGTGAACAAAGGAGCTATTAATAGTTTCCTCTGGGCAACAGGTATAAACTGGGACCTTCCCTGGCCGATCAGCGCATCTGGCCTCCCTAATAATTTTGGCTTTATTTCTCAAATTTACACCCACCAGGATCCCCTGCTTTAACATTTATTTTATTTTATTTTATTTTTATTTTATTTTTTTGTGGTACGCGGGCCTCTCACTGTGGTGGCCTCTCGCGTTGCGGAGCACAGGCTCCGGACGCGCAGGCTCAGCGGCCATGGCTCACGGGCTCAGCCGCTCCGCAGCATGTGGGATCTTCCCGGACGGGGGCACGAACCCGCGTCCCCTGCATCGGCAGGCGGACTCTCAACCACTGCGCCACCAGGGAAGCCCAGGAGCCCCTGCTTTAAATGCCTCCCCCATTATCTGAGGCGGCCAGCACCATCAATGTCCCTACTCTCCATTTCAGCCTCAACGCTTGTCAGTCATTTCCCACTGCTTTTAGCATCAAATTCATGCTCCTCCCCCCGCAGTTTGCCGCAGGTCTGCCTGCTCCTAGTTCTTTATTCCATCTGCTGTCAAGCAGACACCGGTGACTTTGTTCTTTTTTACATCTCTTCTTCCATCACATCCTCACCAGTAGGAATCACTTCCCCTTCAGAGTTTCAATTGACTTTTCTCCTCCTAATTAAAACTCAATCTGAAGTTCACCTTTACCAGGAATTTTGCCATGACTGTGAAGAATCAGGGGAGAAAATATTCCCATCCAAAGCCGAACATTAACCCCGCACATTTACTTGCATTCTGCATTATTTACAAGAAAGAAACACAGAGAAAATAAAAGGGGGTGGAAATTATGGTGTTTATCCACATAATCTCTTTTACATTTTATCTTATCTTTATCTTAAGGCACATAAGATTAATGCCTTCGGTTTCAAACGTTAGCGCATGTGTATCTTGACAGTAACGGTATCAAAGATGTTGATGGTTTTCTCAAATAAGTAATGCACATTTAGGGGCAGCTTCTGCATCTTTCAAAATAAAGTTGCCCAGAATGGTACCCAGGGGCTCAGAGCTTCCAGAAAATATTGATAGCTTTCTGTCCTCGGTGGCATTTTTTTAATTTAACAAACGTTTTTAAATGTCCGAGACTTTGGGGAGATAGGTGCCCATTCCAACGTGTGCCAGTCCACTCCTCACCTTCCAACGGAAGCTGCTCCCTCTTCTGGTCAACACGAAGGGAAAGTGCTGAGGAAGGAACGGGCTCTCCCTTTCCTTGGAGCGCGCTGGGATGGAGTGTGAGAAAGACGGTTCATTGTACTTTGGCAAGACAAACGCACAGATGTGAGGTGGGCTCAACTCAATTATCACGTTTGGTTTCATCAGCTTTGTGAGGCTTTCAGTCTCATCCGAGAGGCAGAAAATGCCCACCATCATTCTCAGCAACCCCAGAGAGTGAGAACAATCCCTTCCTTTCTCAGAAGAGCCTGCAGCCCTGCCAGCACGCTGGATCCCTGGAGTTCGGGCCCACCCTGAGCTCCACACTGGGGAGCCCTGCCAAGCCGGAGAGGAAGGAGACGGCAGTTTGGGTCATTACAAAGACTTGCCAAAAAGTGCTCAGAAAATGAACAATTAATTTCGGCTGTCAAAACAGATACTAGAGGAGCCTAGTTAGATTTCAAGCATTTTTTTCTCTACCAGCAAATCCAAGGCTTTGTCGGTGATAAGAGATGGAGCAGATTCTGGGGATGTTTGTGAGACAATATTACATAGTGGTTAAGACTGCTGTGGGCTGTGGGATCAAATTGCCTGGTGTGGATCCCAGCTTTGCTTTTTTTTTTCTGGCTGTCTCCACAGGCATTTTATTTAACCTTTCTGAGCCTCGGTTTTCTTATCTGTACATTGGGGATGGTACAAGTAGAGAGGAAGAAATGGGGGGGAGGGGCAGGATGCAGGGGAAAGCACTTAGCATCCCTCCTGTAAACAGTCAATAAATGGTTGCTGTTTATTTTTTTTTCATTATTGGTGGTGCAGATATGATCACACAAAAACTCCTGCTTCTCTTGGAAGTTAATGGGTTCAATTTGTTTGTTCCCTCCTCCTGAAAGATTAGTACTTTGCCCAAATTTTAGAAAATTTTCTGAAGATCCATTCCTTGGGGGAGCCCTCTCTGGTAAGCAACGATTTATTGACTCATTAAAAATGTTCCCGGCAAATGTAAAACCTCAAAGAAAAGAGAAATACTTTTTGTTGTTGTTCTCTCCCAGTGAGGCTGTAGTGTCGATGACACATACATAAGTAAAATGGAATTTGAAAAGCAAGAGGCAGCACATTTTGAAAAATTTAAAGTTTCTTATAAATCTTTATGAAAATGCATCTGTGTCAACACAATAAAAATAATATCCCAGCCTACTGGTTTTCATCTTCTAGCCCCGGGTAAGCACTAGCTCATTAACCCTTCCACTGCTGTTCACAGGATAGGAAACACAACGGCTACTGCTCTTTAGGAGCCGTAAGTGAGCACTCAGTCCTCATCTTCTGTAACATAAGCTTTCTCCCGTCATAGGGTCACAATTTTCCAGATAATTGAAGAAAGCAATATCTGACAGTACAGTGTTCAATGACAGTAAACAATATCAATGATAAATCATCTTTATAATTGAGAAAATAGGCAAATTTTCTGGTTTGTTTTAACAAAAATAACAAACAAACAAAAAAGCCTGGACATAGAGAACAGACCTGTGGTTGCCAAGGGGGAGGGAGGTGGGAGACGGTTGAATTGGGAGTTTGGGGTTAGCAGATGCAAACTGGTATATATATTGATAGAATGGATAGACAACACGGTCCTACTGTATAGCACAAGGGACTATATTCAATATCCTGTGATAAACCATAATGGAAAAGAATATGAAAAAGAACATATATATGTATATGTATAACTGGGTCACTTTGCAGTAAATTAATACATTATAATTCAACTATACTTCAATAAAAAAAATTTTTTTAAAAACTAACCCAGTCTTCCCTGGTGGCACAGTGGTTGAGAGTCCGCCTGCTGATGCAGGGGACACAGGTTCGTGCCCTGGTCCGGGAAGATCCCAAATGCCGCGGAGCAGCTGGGCCCCTGATCCATGGCCGCTGAGCCTGCGCGTCTGGAGCCTGTGCGCCGTGACGGGGGAGGCCACAACAGTGAGAGGCCCGCGTACCACAAAAAAAAAACCTAACCCTACATTTCTGGCTCCTCTTTCTTCCCACTGATAAATCCCATACTACTAAGGAGAATTTATGCTAACACTCTTCTTAAAAACCAATATCTTCCCAATATCCATGTCCTCCCTTCTTCCATGATTACAGAACCTGTTTTATTTCCAGCAATTATGTGCCCAGATAAAAGACTACATTTCCCACCCTCCCTTGTAGCCAGGTGAAGTCACATGGCTAAGTTCTAGTCAACCAGATGTGAGTAAAAGTGTTATGTGAAACTTCAGAAAGACTCCATATTGGTACCTGACACTGCTAGGATAATTGAACTGAGCCTTTTTGCCTTTCTTCCTCTTTCTTGCTTACTAGACCATGGATGTGATGACTGGAGCTCCACCAGCTTGAAGTATGTGGTAAATTTGAGGCTGGAAACCACACTTAAATGATAAAAAAATTCCCCAATGACTCAGAAATCATGGTGGCAACACTGAAATGTCAAATTCCAATTGTTCTGGTTTATTTTCAAAAAAGAAATAAACTATCTGGTTTGAGACACTCTAACTTGGGGCTTTCTCTTTAAGCAGATAAACCTGATCCTAATGGACACACCTATTTTTTTTAACCATTTTTGGCCCCAGCATGAATTCTCTGCATTGACTCATTTGAATATCTGTCCTCAGAGTTTGTTCTACCCAAGATAACATAGCAAGGTTTATTATAATGCTCACTCCATAATTTTTTTTCACACCTCTTTCCACAAATGACTTTATTTTTTCTTTTAACATCTTTATTGGAGTATAATTGCTTTACAACGGTGTGTTAGTTTCCGCTTTATAACAAAGTGAATCAGTTATACATATACATATGTCCCCATTTCTCCTTCTTCTTGCCTCTCCCTCCCTCCCACCCTCCCCATCCCCCCCCTCCAGGTGGTCACAAAGCAAGGAGCAGATCTCCCTGTGCTATGTGGCTGCTTCCCACTAGCTATCTATTTTACATTTGGTAGTTTATATATGTCCATGCCACTCTCTCACTTCGTCCCAGCTTAACCTTCCCCCTACCCGTGTCCTCAAGTCCATTCTCTACGTCTGCGTCTTTATTCTTGTCCTGCCCCTAGGTTCTTCAGAACCATTTGTTTTGTTTTGTTTTGTTTAGATCTCATATATATGTGTTAGCATACAGTATTTGTTTTTCTCTTTCTGACTTATTTCACTCTGTATGACAGTCTCTAGGTTCATCCACCTCACTGCAAATAACTCAATTTTATTTCTTTTTATGGCCGAGTAATATTCCATTGTATATATGTGCCACATCTTCTTTATCCATTCATCTGTCAGTGGACACTTAGGTTGCTTCCATGTCCTGGCTATTGTAAATAGTGCTTCAATGAACATTGCAGTACATGACTCTTTTTGAATTATGGTTTTCTCAGGGTATATGCCCAGTAGTGGGATTGCTGGGTCATATGGTAGTTCTATTTTTAGTTTTTTAAGGGACCTCCATACTGTTCTCCATAGTGACTTCATCAATTTACATTCCCACCAACAGTGCTAGAGGGTTCCCTTTTCTCCACACCCTCTCCAGCATTTATTGTTTGTAGATTTTTTTTAATGTTGACAGATTTTTCTTTTTTTAAATTTTTTTAATTGATTTATTTTATTTATTTTTGGCTGTGTTGACTCATGGGCTTTCTCTAGTTGCAGTGACGGGGGGAGTGGCTAGTTTTTGTTGTGGTGCACAGGCTTCTCTTTGCGGTGGCTTCTCTTGTTGCGGAGCATGGGTTCTAGGCATGTGGGCTTCAGTAGTTGTGGCATGCGGGCTCTAGAGCACAGGCTCAGTAGTTGTAGTGCACAGGCTTAGTTGCTCCGCAGCATGTGGGATCTTCCCAGACCAGGGCTCCAACCTGTGTCCCCAGCATTAGCAGGTGGATTCTTAATAACTGTGCCACCAGGGAAGCCTTGTTCATAGATTTTTTGATGATTACCATTCTGACCGATGTGAGGTGATATCTCATTGTAGTTTTGATTTGCATTTCTCTAATGATTAGTGATGTTGAGCATCCTTTCATGTGTTTGTTGGCAATCTATATATCTTTGGAGAAATGTCTATTTAGGACTTCTGCCTATCTCTTGATTGGGTTGTTTGTTTTTTTAATATTAAGCTGCATGAGCTGTTTGTATATTTTGGAGATTAATCCTTTGTCAGTTGCTTCATTTGCAAATATATTCTCCCATTCTGAGGATTGTCTTTTCACCTTGTTTATGGTTTCCTTTGCTGTGCAAAAGCTTTTAAGTTTCATTAGCTCCCATTTGTTTATTTTTGTTTTTATTTCCATTACTCTAGGAGGTGGGTCAAAAAGGATCTTGCTGTGATTTATGTCATGGAGTGTTCTGCCTATGTTTTCCTCTAAGAGTTTTATAATGTCTGGCCTTACATTTAGGTCTTTAATCCATTTTGAGTTTATTTTTGTGTGTGGTGTTAGGGAGTGTTCTAATTTATTTCTTTTACATGTAGCTGTTCTGTTTTCCCAGCACCACCTATTGAAGAGGCGGTCTTTGCTCCACTGTATATTCTTGCCTCCTTTATCAAAAATAAGGTGACCATATGTGTGTGGGTTTATCTCTGGGCTTTCTATCCTGTTCCATTGATCTATATTTCTGTTTTTGTGCCAGTACCATACTGTCTTGATTACTGTAGCTCTGCAACATAGTTTGAAGTCTGGGAGCCTGATTCCTCTAGCTCCATTTTTCTTTCTCAAGATTGCTTTGGCTATTCGGGGTCTTTTTTGTTTCCATACAAATTGTGAAATTTTTTGTTCTAGTTCTGTGAAAAATGCCATTGGTATTTTGATAGGGATTGCATTGAATCTGTAGATTGCTTTGGGTACTATAGTCATTTTCACAATGTTGATTCTTCCAGTCAAGAACATGGTACATCTCTCCATCTGTTTGTATCATCTTTAATTTCTTTCATCAGTGTCTTATAGTTTTCTGCATACAGGTCTTTTGTCCCCTTAGGTAGGTTTATTCCTAGGTATTTTATTCTTTTTGTTGCAATGGTAAATGGGAGTGTTTCCTTAATTTCTCTTTCAGATTTTTCATCATTAGTGTATAGGAATGCAAGAGATTTCTGGGCATTAATTTTGTATCCTGCTACTTTACCAGATTCATTGATTAGCTCTAGTAGTTTTCTGGTAGCATCTTTAGGATTCTCTATGCATAGTATCATGTCATCTGCAAACAGTGACAGTTTCACCCCATAATTTTTAAGATAGCTTATTGAAATGTAGGCTCCACATGAATTTTCTCAGCAGGGTTAATATGATGTGTGTCAAAACTTTGATTCTCCAAAGGCATAGTTCATTTTAGGTACAGAAAAAAAATAATTTTGTAACCACAGGCTGCACACTAACGAGGCAATCCACCTCACCAATGTAAGGGATTAACAACCAGGGTGGATGGCTCACTAAAAACTCTAGGGAATGCCACTTTTGTAGGAAGGAAATCTGCTTCCTCCATGTTAGCGTGTTGTTCAATTCTCTAATGATGCTTACCACATTGTGCCCCAATGATTGCAGCAAGTCTTCTCTTTTACAGAGACTTTCCTATTAAGTCATTCCTAATGCCAAGCACAGCACCTGGCATATGATAGATGCCAAAAAAGTATTCACAATTCTTTCATGAATAAATGAGATCTCTTATAGAGGACTAGCTCATTTGAACTATCATTTCTCTCAGCAAACATTAATGCAGCTTTCAAAAATCTATCCAAAAACAATATAATAATAATGGTGGTAATCATTAACAATTTCTGAGTACTTTATACATACTAGGTCATTTGTTAAACTTGAAAAACCCCTGTGAGAGAGATAAACATATGTGTGTGCATATTTCTATGTTATAGCTCTGTCCTTGGTCCACATTTTCAGATCACACATACTCTCAAGAGAAGCCATGTCATTTGGTGCCAAGATCATGGAAAGCCCCTCCTCTTCACACCCGCACCCACATGAACATCTTGTTGAGCGTAATTTTTGGAAGAAGTATTTGTTCTCTAATCTACCTTTGGAGCAAAAGAACACATGAAGTTATTGGGCACTCAAGGCTTGGCCCATGAATGAAACTCATCTGTTAATATTCATAGAAGTTTACCATTTTGCCCATCTGTAGAATAAAGATCAAAGTGTTAAATAATGAACAAAGCAGAATGTGTGAGATGTGGGGCAAAAGATGTCATTTGAATGCAGATGCATTATTTACAGAACTTCACAAAACCCCACTGGAAACATCCAAGTAGTGGAATACTGTTTTTGGTTTTGTTTATTATTATAACAAGTGTCACAATTATCACTGACACTATAATTTCTTGGAGTAACCTTGTCTTTTCATCTATTTAATTAAAGGTCTTTGGTCCAGAGACTAAGGAGATTTCAGCTCTTAACAATGGTTAGCCTGACTAGTTCTTACCTCTATCTACTGACCACCGACCAAGAGCCCAAATTAGCACTGCATTTCAATCAAAATTTGGCTCGGCACCTACACCTAACTTGAGTTTTTACTTACTTCCCATCATTGATAAATGACACTTAAAGTGAAAGTCTCATGGCACATACATGACGTTGCATAAAATAAACTGATTTATAGCAGTGCTTGCCAGCATTTTGGGAGCCAGAGCATACATTGAAAGTGGTAATGTTTCTGAAACACTCTGGGACAAACAGAAGAGTCTGCTCTTGGATAGAACTGATCTTCTATAGGCTTTGACTGCCCCAGGCCCAATATCTCAGCACACGTGTAACCCTTTCCAGGCCCATTGGTTACAGAGCTCAGAGTTATAACACTATTGCTTTATATTATATATAGTACATGGAATATATAGAGATATAGAATACATCTGCATCCATATAATAATAAGCTTTTTTATTCATCTATAAGTATCTATGTCTTATACATGTACAGCCTAATAAGAGCACCTACAGTAAGAAAGTTAAGGTTGATATGGGATCTCCCACCTATGCCGCTTCCCTTATCATCACTTTCCCACAGGAGAAGGAGTTCCTCATCTGATGGGTCAAAGTCAATCATTTGCCTTCCTGGACAACACTCTCCGTATGTACCCATTCTCTTCTTTCAGTTTAACCTTCTTTGTTTCTGCAATTAAATAGTGAAGTCAGATTGGTGTGCATTTTCAGCTCTGGAGGAAGCGAGCAAAAGGCTTTAGTCTTCCAAGCCTCAGCCTGGTTCTCCAGTCAAGCATTTACTAGAGAGCCTGCACTTTTCAACCATCGCTTTAGGGACACTTGGTTTCCCTGTGGTTAAATGTACTGTATGTGGAGAGCTCTCAGGGCTAGGAAACCTCCAGGGAAGAGGAGGCATAAGTGATAGGATTGGGTCTATGCCGTAATACCATAGTATTACAAGGCTACTTGTTGCCTAACCAAAAACAGACATATTGAGTAGGACTGCATTTCCTAGTCTCCCTGGAAGCAAGCTCTAAGTATGTTCTGGCCAATGAAATTTAAAGAGAAATGTCGTGTGGGACATCTGGGAAGGCTGCTTAAAGGGAGCTGAGCCAGCTGGGAAAAGCCCTTTTTTTCCCTTCTGGCTTTCTTCTTTCTTTTGACCTACAGCTGGAGTGTAATGGCTGGACTTCAGCTGCCACCTTGGGCCATGAGGTAACCTTGAATATGAAAGCCATGCACTAGAATGGTGGAGCAAACAGACAGAAAGGGTATCAGGCTCTGAAGACATTGTGGAACCCTCATTAAACCTGGGACTGCCTATCATTAAACTTTTCCTTTTTTATGTGAGAATTAATTTTTCTTATTTAAGGTACACTTAACCTGAGGGTTTCTGTTAAATAAAACTGAATAAGCCTAAATGATACAACCATCTATCATCGTCAAATATTTATGTCTAATTTCTAATGGTTAAAATGACTGACACTATAATTACAATTACCACCACCATTACCTATACATTATATAAATAGCAGAGAGTCGAATTTCACCACCAACCACTAAATCCACCAACATACCAGCAGGAGTGAGCAAAGTTCCTGCCCTAATAAACTCTCCCTCACACTCTTGACTTGCTAGGAAAGATACAAATTTCTGACTACTTCCCTGCTAGGCAGCAAGGATAGACCTACAAGGACCCAGGAAGCCTGATCATAGAGCGACCACCTGCTCATAGAGTGACCACCTGGGTCACACCAAGAGATTGGAAGACACTAATGTGAAGGAGCTAGCTCTGCCTGTACCTGAACCACACCCTAAACAAACAGCCCAAATTCAAAGATTTGGGATAATGTGGAAGAATTCTAAGATACAGTGGTTGTTCAGATCATGCCTCACATGGGTCTTCTTTAACCACTCTGTTGTTCCACTGTTCAATCCAGGACACTCTCACTGCCAACTAGGCAACAACAACTACCAATGTGTTAGCTAAGAAGTCACTTTTCAATCGATAACAAGTAAACATTAGAAAACAGAAATTGTTTTTTAATAAAACAATTATTTGTTTATTTGAAAAAACTATTTGTTCACTGCAATGACAGAGGTTCTTTCTCACTGGCAACTCTTTCACAACAAACTTCAGTAGTCAGGTTTTAGTAAAAGTTGAAATCTGGAATGAATACATACAATATTGTTTGAGCCTAAACCAAACATTCTTATAAGCTTTGTCCACTTGTTCTGGACAGCAATTTTAAAATGAGCAACATTAAAAGTTCTTTCTGATGTGAATAAACTATGAACTGAGCCCTCTAACCAAGGGCCTTGAATACATTTAAATCTTCTACCATGATGTGAATGCTATTGGTGTCCAATAAACATTAATCACTAGTAAGGACAAAAATTATAATATAACTCAGAAACTAATTATCTCCATGGTTTGCTTAATTTTTTAGAGATTTTAGGTATGAAACTGGAGATAAGGGAAGTTTCAAAATTAAAACTGAAACTCTGAAACTTTTAAGACTGTCTCAACATAGACAGGTAAATATTCCTCCATGTACATGACTGCATTAGTTTCAAAGGAAAAGAGTGAAGACATTTGGCAGTCCAAGTGCCCCTTCTTTCTGACAAACGGGGGCACATCATTTCCCTAGAACTTACAAAAGAATTCTAACAAAGTAGAGATCAAAGCAAGAATTTTTTTTTAAAAAGCTTAAGGCACAGCTGGCTGGTGTAAGTCACTTGGCACTCCCAAGTAAACCATTAGGTCTTCAGGATAGCGATACAAGATTCCCTCTGTTCCAAAGAGGAGCAATCAAACATGGAGCTGTGGACAGCTGAATCTCTGCATCAGGGATGTATCCCATTTGGTCATTGCCCTAGGTCAAGAGTAAATAATCCTGTTAAACTTGTTTTAAAATTCCCTGGGCACTTACTGTTGGTTTCCTATCTGTTTTTAGGAGAAAACGCATATTAACTAGTTTCACATTCCTGCTACTGAATAATTATCATGCTTAAGAACTCCCAATAGAGGTAAAGGAATCATCACTTGGAAATATGAATTTTCAAAAACAAAGTTGCATCAAGAGGTTCTAATTTCCACTCACGTGATCATCCTCAGTTACATCCGGTGAATTCTGCCTCTAGTCACAGAAGACACTAATATATAATAAGTATTTATTAAATTCTTTCTTTTTAAATCAAACACATTTTATTACTAATAAGTTTGGACTTTCTTGGAAGGGTTAGCGTTACACCCTTTGTAATTCTGAACATCTGAATGGTACAGAGAACCCATGGCTGCAAATATTGCCCTCTTCCTCATTTCTCAACGTCCTATTCTCCCTGCTTCCTCAACAGTTATGGAAGAGGGGGGATGAAGCTTTCAGAGAATTTGTGAGTTGGAAAGGAAAGGAATAAGCCATTAAAAGCAGAACTTACGTAGAGACAGCAGCCTGCCTTTAGGAGTCTGCAAGTCTTGGAAGTTCAGCTCAATTTTGGAACTTCCTTCACCTCTAGTTCTGTTTGTCAAGTTTCCCAGAGCCTCAAACAGAGCCTTCCAGACTATGGGAACTTACTAAATATATGCCTGAGCAGACGCAAATATGCTCAGGATTCTACCAAATTAAATCCTAGCTTCTCCCCAGCAACTGATTGAAACTCTCTAAGCCTCAGTTTTCTCATCTGTAAAGCAGAGCAATCATAATTAGAGTTTTTGTGATAATTGCCCAAGGAGATAATAGTAACACTAACAATACTTATATTCCTGTGAACCCCTCAAGCATAGTGACTGTGTTTCCATTCATACAACTTTGTACTGTGACCACAGAACCAGGCAAGGAATGAGGATGTGCAGTTCCCATTAGATGTCATTTTAATATCCATAAGAGTTGTAGATTTTCCAGACATGAAGAATATAGAAAAAGATTACAGAATTCTGATTACCGGAGTTTGATGATAAAGTTGGAAACGGTTGTGGAAGAACTATGTAAGGGTAGAATAATTCAATAAAGTGGCAGTAAAGTAATTTTAAAGCCAAAGGTGAAAACAAGGAAATGTCCTAAGGTCATTAAACAACTGTGAAATCCAGTTAATTAGTGAAGAAATTTAGCCACAATCTTAATGGAGAGCATAGAATTCAATTTACCCAAATTAGAAGGGAAGATGAGTTAACAGCCTCTCTTGAATCCAGGAGAGACCAACTCATAAAAGATATGGGTCTGGATTTCCTGTTGGTACAGTGACTATTAAAAAGGAGTTGGAATTTTGGCCAGTGTCCCAGGGAGAATCCATCTCCTTTCTCAATCAAAGCCTCTGGTAGATTTGCAGCCACAGTCTGTTGACATGGTCTCCCCACCTTGCTTGTGAAACTATACTTTGTCAGTAGTGGGTTAGTGTTTTTAACCCAAAGAAACTTTGGAATAGAGTACAAAGATTAAGTAAATCAAATCCAAATTATTAACACTTTTGTATTAAGTTCAAAAATAGTGGGTTTTTTATCATTGAGACAACCTATATATATTTGATATTTTAAATGTTTGCATGTTTTAAGAAAATGTGGTTTAGTAAGGTATCTAACAGGTTAGCCTTCTGACATCCATTTAAATGGGCAACTAAGTCATTAACTTGAGATTCCCAGTGTTAAATCAAACAGCATAAGCAAGCAGTATTGAAATGCTTGATAGAACTTAAGAATCATCATCTTTAGAGGTTTAATTTATTAGCTTTACTTGGAGTAGTTTAAGTACCTGGGGAGATTTTTCCTGTTAGAGAAATGTGAAGGACTTTACAAAAAAAAAAAAAAAAAAAGAATATATTAGATTGACAAAAGCAATGTATGATATTTAATAGAAGTTTATTAACTAGGTTTGTAACGAGAGTTGGTTGATTCAGGGAGGCTGTTCCACTCAACTTGAGCTGAGCAGACAGAAATCAAAAGCTCCCTTAAAAATTCTTGTTAAAATTACTAGATTTACAAGTAAAATAGGATTTGTAAATTTATTCATTCAACATATTTATTGAGTGTATGCCATGTGTCCGGCAGTATTCTGGATGCTAAGAATATAGCAATAAACAAAACAAGGGCAAAAAAAAATAAAGCTTTATGGGGCCTACATTCATTAAACTTAACGAGCTTTAGGAAAAAACTAAGTTATTAAACGTTTTGCTTTAATACACTGGATATTAATTTTTAAACAAGTTAGCTACAAATAGTCTCGTTATTGCACAAAATGTTCCCCAGTGGACAGCAAAAACTTTCACATTGGTAAGTGTCTTCACTTATCCTGTGTCATTAGTGCTTAGTTCACATACAACTCAAAATTGTGTGTGGCTTGAGTGTTGAGTCCTCCTATATTGACTTCCACATCACTCACAAGAGATCTGAGTGAAGCAAGATTTTTTTCTTAAACTGCAAATGTCCCCAAGGTTAAGGAGTTTAGAGATATTTACATCTTCATGTAATTCAACCAGATTGTGTTACTTCTAACATCTGAGTTAAGAAATAAACTTTCTGATGGAGGAAAGAGAGGAAAATAACTTTGGGGATGGAAATATCTGTGCAGAGAAAGGAAATCTCTGGAATGGGGGCATATGAAGGGGCAGGGTTGGGAGTCCTCAGGGCAGTTGGGAGGTCGAGGGACTTGGGTGATGGGTATAGAAAAAGTGATGGAAAAATGCAAAGAATTTTCAACTATTTCAAAAAGAGCCTCCACCCAGGAAAGAGAAAGAACTTCTTTTTTGCTTTCCCAGGTGATTATCTGTACCCAAAACCCATTGGTCAAACTTGCTTTGTTAAAAAGTTCCACTGGGGTAAATAAAGCTTTTGCAAAATGACCTGGAAACTCAAACGAACATTGTTTCCAAAGGAAAATGTTTCTCAGTTCTAAACAGCCCACTTACAACGTCTATTGAAACATAACCTGTCTGTAAATTGACCAGTATTTTGATAATCAAAACTCACAAAAACCACACCCAAGGCAGTTCCAGAAAACTGCAGAGAAGCTACAGGAGCCCAGCAATGACCTAAACCACGCATTTGCAGAAGCAAGCCCTAAGCTGAGAACTCCCAGAGCTTTGCAATCCATACGCATTTTTCAGCTTCCTTATCCCAGCAATCATAATTCACTTATTCCAAAACTTCAGGCAATGCTGGTGGCCCCTGGAGCAGCAACTCCTCCTCCAGTTGGCCACGCCCAATAATACTGGCTAACTGCAAATTCCCCACACTGACATTTAGGGACCAGTTAGAGAGCGGGTAGATATCTCAGGGCAGAATTGTATAGTGGTTAATTCTTCAGGCTCTAGAGTCTGAAAGAGCTACGTTTAAATCCTAACTACCACTGGCAGGCTACTTAAACTCACCACATCTCAGTTTCCTCATCTGTAAAATGGGGATTATAATAATACCTATTTCGTGAAGTTTCTGAGGAGTTTAAATGAGATAATGCTCAGACAGCATCATGCTTGACATAGAGTGAGCACTCAGACTTAACACCTGTACACGGGCTCCCTAATTTATAGCAAGTGAACAAATAGAACAACATTTCATATCTTCTGCTCCCACTAAGGCATAACGTAAATGGTAATTATGGACGTCTTGGCTGGCCTAGTTAACTTACAACTTTTTTCAACATTAAAGAAACTGAGAAATAATCCAGTTCCTATTTGGGCTCTTGAGATGTTGGAATGAGTTACAGGCTTATAAACACTGTCTAATAGTTGACAAGGATTTGGCTTTAATCTGGTGAATGAAAATTTCATGAAAAGAGAGTTATGGAAGAGTTGTGAGGAAAAACTCCAATGTTCTGAATGATGGATTTCAAAATAATCCTCAGTGTCTTTTCAGACATTCAGTCCCATACTGGACCAAAATACCACTGACGGTAGGTAATTCCTTGAGAAAATGGTTTTTCTAAATAGATCCATATAAACCAGGCTGATTTATTAAGGGGGAAAATGAATTTAATAATACAGTATTAGGTTGAGTATCATCCAGGAAAAGTGTACTGTAAAAAATGTTTTGAATATTAATTGACCTCTGGTAACTTTCGTGTCGTAAATACTTGTATTATAGTGAGGTAGACAGTTAAAAAAAAAAAACTCTCCATTAGACAGACTTAAAATTTTGTAATAATATTTAAGAAAATGATAACATTATGAAAGAATGAAATATCTGATGAATGCTTAACTTTGTACAACTCGAATATAAACTTTAAAAATATTAGAAATTATAACATTTGAGTGCATATAACGTTTTGTACATTAAGATGAATTGCATGCTGTCCATTTCCTCTTTGCACTTTCAGTCACCTTAAATAAACAAATATATACAGCCTTAACAGAACAACAGTGCATCCAAAGCAAATGTGCATTTTAAATTATTTCTCCTGGCCAAGTCTTTTTTTTTTCACTTAGCATTTTATATTAGCATTTATTATCAGTCTCACCCTTTCTTGGACAGTTTGTAGTTCTCTGAACCCAACAAGCAACAGGTTTAGATCAAGAGAGAGCAAAACCACTCAGGAAAAACAAAACCTTTTTTGTAATGGTTGGTACAAGTTCCCTTGTTTAAACCATTTCATGGTCAGAGATGAGAAGGAAGCTAACTCTTCAAAGGGCCTACTTATGGACAATGTCTGAAAATAATACTGGTGCAGGCTGGGGGAAAGTTCATGATGTTGGCAATCTGGGGATGGGTATTTAGCTTGTGCTCTGTTCTCTCCTGCTTCCGGAAGATGAATTCCACCCCTGCCTCCTTCCTCCCCATCCGTCCCCGTCGTCTCCCACCTCAAGCTCAATGTAACACTTTGCTCTTTTCACAGCTTCTCATTACTAAGTTTTAAAAACATTGCCTAACTGGTAATTACAATCTGAAACAATTCTTTTGGGGGAGCCCTGGGCTATTGCTGACTGGTAATCTTTCAGGAATGTCAGAGAGAGGGGAGGGAACAGAGATTCTAAAGAAACTTTGGAGACAAGGGCTTGTGTCTCCTTTCATCCCTCTCCTCCCTGCTCCTGGCCTGTCCCTCTATCCCCATCCTTGGAGAGGGAAGGGGGAACCACCTTCCCTCCTGACTTCACCCTCCCTTTTCTTGGGTCACTTTCCCATCCTCTGCAACTCTTACCTTAGTTCTACAGTTCCCCAACCCTACCCATTTTTTGCTTAAATGGGAAATCACCTTCCCCTTCAAAGGGGATGTCTGAATTTTGGCAAATTCTGTTCAAAGAAATCAATGAGAAACAGACTTGAGGAAGGGCTTTTCCATAGGTTACCTCCAGCCTGGGCTAAGGCACCTCTATGTCAGCCCCTCAAAGGCGAGCCTTGTGGTTTCTCATTATCCTTTAGGGGGTTCCACTTGGACTCATTCTTGTCATTCCATCCATACCAGCTCCCTTTTCCCCCAGAAAAAGCAATAATAATGGCAGTGACCTGAGCCCCCTGGAGTGAGATGCAGGTTGCCACTTCCCTATACGGGCAGAGGCCAGGGCAGAGCTGGGTATACAATCAAGCGGGAAAAGGCCCGCTTGGGCCCACCTCTTGCAAAGCTCTTCTAAAGGCAGGACCCCTCCTGGCTTTCCTATTTCTCTACCTTAACACTTTCTGTTGGGACAAGGCACAGGCTACGACGTGGCCAGAAAGACCCCACCTTCTTTACACAGGTAGCAAACAATCAGACCGAGATGTGGTCAAAGGTGATTCTTCCCTCCAGTTTCCCTTCTTAAACTATTAATTTTTCAATCCTTGGAGCAGTTGAGGACCAGGTATGCGTCTCCCCTGCCCTCACCTCCCATCAAAACCTGTGAGACACACAAGGAAATCCAAAGCCACAATAATAAAGACAAAAACTAAAGAAATCCTCCTTGGCTTGTTTTTCCAGGGTGGCCGGGCAAGGTGTGAAAAGCCGTCTCTCCCTCTGGGCTGGCAGGTGGAAGGTTCTGGAAAGGCGGAACTCCCTGGTCTCCCACCCGGCTGAAAGCCCAGGCCGTTGCCCCACTCTCTGCCTCGTCCAAGGCTAGCTCCTCCTCCGCCTCTCTGCAGTCAGGCCTCCCCAGCGGTCCCGGGCCAAGGCGGCAGGGAAGGCGCCGCTACCTGCAGCCACAGGACTCCACCACCATGTCCTCATACTGCTTGTAGACCACGTTATTGCCCGCGTCGATGTACAGGATGCTGATGGGAGTCAGTTTGGTGGGCACGCAGCAGCTGGGCGGGGTAGAGCCGGGGTCCATGGAGTTCATCAGCGTCTGGATGATGGCGTGGTTGGTGGGCTCCAGGTGCGAGCGCAACGGGAAGTCGCACACGCCTTCGCAGTGGTAGGCCTCGTACTCCAGGGGCGCGATAATCCAGTCGTCCCAGCCCAGCTCCTTGAAGTTCACGTGCAGGGGCTTCTTGCTGCAGCGCAGCCTCGACTTCTTGCCGTGCCGCTTGCCGTGGCGGCTGGCGAAGGCTGTGCGCCGCCGCCGCCGGCCGGGCGAGGGCAGCCAAGACCCGGCGTCTGGGGTGCCCGACGGCGGCGGCCACGACCCCTCGGCGCCCGCGCCCGGGCCCGCAACCTCGGCCGAGCCCAGCTGCTCGCGCATCTCGGCGAACAGGTTCTTGCGCTGGGATCGGGTGAACACCACGAGCAGAGCGCGCTCCTGGGGGGTCCGCACCCTCCGGCCGAAGCCCAGACTCCGCAGGTCTGGGGGCGGTGGCTGCTGCAGCCCCGGCGCGCGCGCCTCGGCCTCGCCGGGTCCCTGCTCGCCCCACGCGACCCGCAGCTCCAAGCACAGCTGCTCCCAGGGTTGGTGGCGCAGGCCCTGCCACACGTCGAAGACTTCCCAGCCGGCCCGGGGCGCCCCCTGCGGGTCCAGGGTCCGCGCGTCCAGCAGCAGGGGCGACAGGCAGGGGAAGAGCTGCACTTGGAGCGGCCCGGCCGGCGGCCCCCAGGGCGCTGCGGGCGCCTGGCGAAAGAGCCGCAGCTCCGCGCCCACCAGCTCTTCTTTGTCTGAGAGCGTGGACACATCAAACAAATACTTCTGTCTCCGGAGAGGAGTGTGCGAGAGATCGTCTGCGAGATAAAAAATAATTACAGTCAGTTTCACTTAAGAGGGAGATCAGCCCGGTGCTCTGCGGCCGCCCCTGGGAGGAAAAGGGCGGGGAGGGAACGGGACAGGCCGGTAGGGGTCCAGCTCGGCCCGCCCGGGGCTGACCACCCCGCCTCCCCGCCCGGCGGTGCGCGGCAAAGAAGGGGAGGGCACCAGGGCGGCCCCCTCCTCCCCTTCAGCCCGGTACTCCCTGGGCGGAAGTCGGTGGCTGCTGGAGTGGCGGCCGCGGCGGCGGCCTCCCGGGTTTTCCCCCAGGAGCCTATGTAACCACTAATGTGCCCTTTGTGGTCGCAGCCCGGCCCGCATTCCCCCAGACCTCCTCTCGGCTGGCTCATTCTCATCATTCACGTCTCGGTTCAAATGTCACCTCCTCCGAAAGGCCATGCTCGACCACCCTGATCTAAAGTAGCCTCCCTCGGTCACTATCACGGGACCCTGGTTTATTATCTTCACGGCACTTAGCACTATCTACAATGACCTCGTTTATATTTGTCTCCTTAGCGGTCTGTCTTTCCCAGCGTAAGCCCGCCCTTCTCCAACAGCAGCGCATAGGAGCTAGGACCCTGTCCTGTCCATCTGGCTCACCGCAACGGCTACAGGCCTGCTCGACCTAGGATACACGCTGGTCAGTAAGTGGGAAACATCTAGAGCAGTCATTCTCAGTCTACCACCTAGAGAATTTTGAAATTACCAGCGCCGGGGTATGCTTCAGCCAACTGAATCAATACCTGAGGACAGGGCCTGGATATTGGACCTTTGTTGCGGTTTGTTAGCTTTGGTTTTTTTAAGGTCCAAGTTGATTTGAAGGTGCAGCCCTAGTTGAGACCCACGGGTCTGGGAGAAGATGCCGCCCAGCAGGCAGTTTTGCTGAAGCGTTTAGGCCCAGGACAAAGTTGATACAATGGGGAGCTGCAATGCGATTTCTTTCTTTTTAAAATTCATCAGCCACTTAACAAACAAAAGAGCAGGGAGGCTTTCAGAAGTCTGCAGAGGGGCAAATGAACCAACACAAACACAAGGCATCTCTCCATTGAGAAGATCCTGCAGCCAATGAGAAATAAATATATCAGTAAGGAGAAAACCGAAGCCACACACACACACACACACACACACACACACACACACACAGTGACATTCTCCCCTCCCCCACCCACCCAATCTGAAATCTTCTTGCTTTGCAACTAATCCTGAAGATAAAATTTTTGGTTACCACTGAGAGAAAGAATGGGGACACATGGAGGGGGAACAATAACAGGCTTTTAAATCCAAGGCGAATTCTTGGGGACCCAGGCAAAACTGGACTGGACTTCTTTTTTGACACATTTGTGCATGAAGCCAACCCCACTTCAATGTGCAAGGCGGAAAGCTAACCAGATTTTCTTGGGCTGCCTTCTCATAAAATATTTACAACCCAGCAAATACAAAAATCCCCAAAGCCCCTAGCTTTCCCCAGAAGCTAGTAAAGTTTGGGTAGATTTCAATAGTAAAAGTGTCACCGGGTCCCAGGTCCGACCCTCACTGCCTGTCCAGATGTAGCCCCAGGGCACTGGATCTGGAGCCTCAGCCACACCCAGTTCCCACTCTGGGCTGACCGCCGGGCGGCTGCCTCACTCTAACACACAAGTCCCGACCTGAGACGGAGCTGTGGGAAGGGTTAGAGAGGTGAAAAGGGAAAAGCTGCTGGAGGCAGTTGATTTATGGAAGCCAAGACCTTCAAACCGACCAGGGCACATTAAAATCAGTGGGAATTCAGCACACTTTCTTCTCCTCCTTTAAAGAAACCTGTGTCTGACAACATTCAACCACCACCCAGATCTCTGGACCTATTGCCTGAGGCTTCACTTTCCTGGCTCTCATGTTTCTCTCCCCCCAAACTGAGGATGTGGTGAGAGGGACAAACCTAAGGCACTTGCTGCACCAGCTAAATGTCATGAGGGCTGACATATTTTTCACCTTTTACCCATGAGCACAGATCAGTTCTGCAAGGTAGGTACTCATATTGTTCCAATTTTACAGATGGGAAAACCAAGGCTTGGAGAAAATAATTACCAAAGTCCCACAACTAATAAATGGTCATATTGGGACCCAAACCTAGGTCCGTTTAATTTCAGAGTTGGAACATTTAGCCTGTAAGCCCCATTGCCTGTCCATTAGAGTCCAAGTCCCGGAGCTGAGGCAACCAGGAGTGACCAGGGTACAAGGGATGGAGGATACAGTCCCGACTGTATTTTCAGGGCTTGCTAGGAATAAAACCTGGGCTCCTTTAGGAAATCATTTCCATCTCTGCTTATATAACTCTTGAGACAGTCTGTCACTGGTTGGAGAGCACTAGGCAGGTGTAAAGGAATTTATTTATTTCTCTCTCATGCAACACGGAGAAATCAGCCTGCTTTTGTTTTCATTCTTTTTTTTTAAAGTGTGGGCTAATAAATGGTCTGCACAGCTGAGTCACATTTCTCTAGTCCTCGAGAGTGGTCAAAACAGAGGAAAGCATCTGTAAAAAGAGGGCTCCACGGGTTCTGCAGCCTTGGGATTTCGCACGATTTTTCTAGCAAGATCAGCCTGCTCTTACTCTTTTCAGGGCTCGGGGGAAAAAGTGCAAATGAGGCTTCAGCCTGTATCCTGCTCTCTTTTCTTCCCATGCCGGCTCCATTCCACAGTTCGAGGGGTCTTACCTGCATGCATGTGGACACCCTTGCCCACAGGTCCAAGCTTCCCAGGCTACAGGGGCACACATCAGCGATGTGACACACCCTTAGGAGGACAGACCCAAAGAAGAAACTGCCCAGGCCTTGGAAGTGGGCTCAGGGCTCTTTGAGCAAGAACTCTGTGGCTCAGGTACCAGACTAGAGCAGTAGCTCTCAAAGCCAGTGAACCTGCAGTGGTCCCTAAAACTGCATCATCAGCATTACACAGGAACTTGTTAGAAAGGCAGATTCTCTTGGGCCCCAGAGGTTTGTAGCAGGGCCCAGAATTTGCATTTCTCCTCAGTTCCCAGGAGATGTTGATTCTGCTGGTTGGAGACCCCACTATAAGAACCACGAATCTAGATAAGCACATTTCCTTGACCTTGACTCTTCAGATTCCCCACCAGGTGGGGAGGGCACCATGGGAGGTGGGAACAAAACAGGGCCCTGGGGCCCCAAAGCACTGGGCCCAAGACAGGATCTAAGGCAATGCTCACCAGAACCAAGTCCCTGTTGCTCTCTGTTCCTTCCTGCTCCTCACAGCCACCTCCACATTTTTTCACTCTTTCAGCCACATGTACTCTCAACTGGGTCTCCAGAACCTCTAACGCATGAGTGTGGCTGCTCTGTGCAGCTCCCCTACAGACCACATTCTCCACCTGTCTGGACCTGCTCTGGAGGCATGCATCACAGAAATAGCCCAGAGGAGGCATCCAACCTGGGGAGTGCTCACACCATCCACTGTGACCCTGCAGACACTCTGCCTGCTGACCTGGCATTCACAAGGCCTGGCCCTGCTGCCATGGCCATCTGTGGGTAGGAAGCCAGTTCTTCACACCTTCTCCCACAAGCCTCCTCTCCCATTAAGTCCTGTATAAAAGAGAGCTGATGTCATCAAGTGACACTCTCTCCCATCCTCTTGCCTAGAAACAGGTAGTTTTCATTTCAGAATCTGTTGGTGGCACCTTCTCACATCCTGGAAGTCAGTCTTATGCTTCAGGCCTTTAAATTGAAATTGATCAGTAATAAATCATGGGAGCTATCTTTTTTGCTTTTTATCTGTATCAACCTGGTCTGTTACAGCTTGGCTTACACCCAGGTTAATTCAGGGTTTGCTGAGTATTAGACATAGAGACCCCTCAAGTTTTAATCGCTGGATTTGTGCTTATCAGCTTGCTCTGGTGGGTGGGCAGAGGAAGGAGGGGTGGAGAGAAGAAGAGAACAAACCACCTTCATATTTGAAGAAAATTCTTCATAAATAGGTCAGCCTTTTATAAGTTAAGGGCAAGTCGGTTAAAGGTTAGGAGCACCTCAAACATATACATTTGGTGTGGAATCGATTAAAAAAATAAAATAAAAATTTAAAAGGAAAGCAAATAAGGGAACGAGAACGAATCACTTCAAGGTAGGGACTATCACGCCCATTTTAAACGAGGAAACTGGCTTAGAAAGGTACGTGGCTGGAGGAAGCTAAGAAGCAAACACCAGATCGTAAAGAAAAGGATGCCTGCGGCGCCTAAGTCCGGACACCCCGGGAACCGCGCCCCCGGGAAGGCGGCGTAAGGGTTACGGTTGCTCAGCTGCAGGACCCGAGCCTCGCCGCCCACACGCGCTCCTCCAGCTCGGGGCGGCTCCCCCGCGCCCCGCTGCAGATGGCTTCCGAAAACCCGAATCGTCCTTCGGTTTGGGGCGGAAAGGCCGCGCACTGCATTTTTCCCCAAGACGTCTTGAGATACGTACGCAGCTTGAGGTCCCTCTTGAGAGTCCTGGTTGAATTGTGTGTCACTCGCTGGCCCCGAGGGCTCCCCCGAGCTCCAGTTCCCCCGACCCCCAAGGCCCTTTGCGCCCAGACCCTGGGCTCCCCAACGCTGCTAAGCGCGTGTTCCGCTCGCGTCCTCTGAATTCGCAGTGACCTGAGCGGCCACTCGTGGGCGCCTGGCCGGGCCCCACACGCCTCCACCCGCCGCCCCACAACGCGGCCCGCTGCACGTCCTCCGAAGGCACATCCTCCAGCGAAGGGCTGCGGCTCAGAAAGCCGAGATGAAAGGGGGGCCCTCCCACCCCTATTCCCACCCCTACTCCCCTAGGTGGGGATGGAGGAGGGGCGTATAATCACCCGTCTTCGCAAAGGAAACTCCAGATGTCTGCAGCTCAGCCTTTCCCCCATCCTCAAAAGCATCCCTGGATGCTTCTGGGCATGCCTTTGTGCTGGGCTCAGGGTTTGGGTGGCCTCCCTCCGTGAATCCTCACCGAGAGCGTCCGAGGCCCGTCGTACTGTTACACTCTTTTATAGGTGACGGAGCGGGCTCCGAGAGGCGTCTTCACTTGCCCAATGTCTTGCAGCTTGGCAGGGACACTATTTGCAGGTCTTTATTCCAACCGAGGCCCTCAGACCTGAGGCCACGCCCCTCTTACAGGGCTCTGATTTGGCGGTGAAGCAAAGAGGGAGGGAGGACACCAGACACACGTCCATCACCAACGCCGTCAACACAAAGGGAGCTGGGTTCTGCCAGGAATTCTTTTTTCCTTTACTGGAAGTAAGAAGACCTCCAAGCAGGGAATTCATAGCTAGGTTTGGAGTCACTTCTTCCCAAGTCCCTCAGCCCTGAGGGTGCCCTGAGGTGCCACAAAGTCCACAAGTTGGAAATAGAGTCAGTTGTACTGGGTGAGTAAAAATGAGTCACCAGCCCTGTCTCCTCTGGGGTATGAAGGTCTCTGAGTCATTTGTGCTCCAACTACGACCCTCTTCCGGGACAGTGATCTCCTGGGCATCCCCCTGTACTCTTGTCCTGCGCCCTGCCTCCACTGAGACCTGAGTCTTGCAAACTGCTGAGCATCCCCCTGAGGTGCAGAATCAGGACACCACCCACACAATTCACCCTTTCTGGGGTGTTTTTGCTCACATCCAGTACGATCATAACAGCAAACACTGGTGTAAGTCCTTACTATGTGCTGGGCATGATCTAAATTCTCAACTTATAATAAGTCGTTTAAGCTTCAAAACGACCTATGGAAAAAAGAAAAGATATCATTGTTATGTTACGGATCACAAAACTAAAACACAGAGAGCTCAAGGTAACTTGTCCAAGATAGAGGTAGATGCAGCAGTCTGGTTCCAGTATCTGTGCCACCACCCTGGACATCCCAGCCCCTGATCTTTGTGTCTGGTAGAGACCCTGAGAAGGCTCCAGTTCTTTCATGCTGCCATGAATTTGGGGAGGGCATCAACCCCTGATCTCCAAGTGTCAATCACTTCCTAATCAGCAGAATTGAAGGGATGCCAACAATTGGACTTTTGAAGGAGAATTTCCAAGGAAACAAATTTCTCATCTGCAAAATTAGAATATAAGGCCAGCTCACAGTCACTGAGGGAAGGGTGGCAAATGAGATAGAGTAGAAAAGACATCTGAAGATGTGTGCAAATGTTAGCTACTACTGACAACATGGAAGGAGCATAGGAATCCTGAGTCTGAGAGGCATAGATTTGAGTCCTGCCCTGTAACTTATTGGCTGGGTGGCCTTGGATGGACCGGGTCACATAATCTTTCCCAGCCTCATATACCTCATCTGGAAAATGGGAGGATGACCCCCACTTTGCAGAGTCATTGTAAAGATCAGAGTCAAGGCAACCAGAGCAGGCTGTGCATGACAGACAGAAGCATCCAGTGAATGCAGCCAATATTACTGTAACTACCTATGGCCAGGTAGGGGGCCAGGTAGGGGGAAGATACACCTGTCCTCCTCTTGGCCTTCTTTGAGGAGATGCAATCCAGTTCTTCCCACAGGATTTGCAGAAGTGAGTGGAGGAGAGGTGCTGGGAAGAGGGGTTAAGAGAGAAGCAATGGCTTCCAGCAAAGGGCAAGGCCCATAGGGGTTTCAGCTCCACCCCCATCACCTTGCTCCTTCTCATTCCCCAGGCCTTATCCACTGCTCTGGTCCCTCCTACAATGCCAGGTGAACAAATGACCTCCAGCCAGAACCTCGTCAAGGACAGGGCCCTCCTTGTAGGGTCCCTCCTCTGGGGTTAGCCCATATGTGAACCCCTTTGGCTCCGGGCAGCTGAAGCCCCGAGAGGCCTGGTGGCTGATCTCCTTGCCCCACCTGTCCTACTTTTCCACTGGCACCCTCGTGGGCAGGAAATGTCCACGGAGCCATTGTAGGGTGCGGCGGGGGGTGTTCCCTATGTTTTTCAGCCTGCGGGTTGGAGGGGAGCAGGGTGGTAGCAGTGAGTGACCCCTCGGGCTGCAGTGTCAGGGGCGGCGGCATCGCAGTCCCACAGAAGTTCCCGGGCCCGGTGCCTCCCACCATACAGTCACCGCCCCCACTTCTTTCTAGGTCTCTTGGCTTCCCCAGTGTTTTCCCCAATAGCTTGCCCTGAATTTCCCAGCTTCTTTCCTCCTTTCAAAGACCAGAAACGCCCACGGGAAGTCCTCCACAGAGGACTTTTCCACCCTCTTTCCAAAGCCTGGCAGATCCCTGCCTTCCTCCCTGTCTCGAGCCTGGGCTTGTGAACCACACAGAATTCATCGAGTCTGGTGGCCCGCCTGGATCCCACAGAGAAACCTCAAAGTTCCCACAGCAAGTTCTGACTCAGCCAGCGGCAAACCAATGAGGCTGGGAGGGGGAGAGAAGGGGAACCCCGATTTCCACCCGACTGGGAACAACTCCACGCTCCTAGGGAGCCGCAGCACCGCCTTCAGTAACGCAGCTCTCTGGCAGGAGATGGGCCAGCCCTCTACTCTGAGCTCTGGGCGCTGGGCACCCCCAGCAGGAGTCGGAAGGCACCTCCAAGAGACTCCTTTTGTCTTTCTAGGACGAAACGGATTCATTTACAAAGTAGTTTCCACGCACTTGGTGCGAACTCTCATGGCCTCTCAGGGGCTCAAGAGCCAGAGACGCAAAGCCCAGATCAAGGACACTTCACCAGGCGACTCTTTTCACTGGCATCCCACCCTGGGCTCTTGACCACAGTGGCCCAAATCTTAATTTGACACCACTGCAGATGAAATCCAAATAGAAGCTGGTGACACCCCTCACGCTGGAGCCTCTCTCCCCACCTTTCGGCTGCAGCCAAGCAGCCTGTGCCTGGCGTCCTAGGCTGCAGCATCCCTGCAGGTCGCTGCCTTCTCTTGGAACCTCGGGAGCAGGGCCCGGACCTGGTTGATTTACCCGAGGTCGCCCTCCCTGCAGTGTCGACCTGTAGGGTCACCTGGGAGCCCAGGGGAGCAAGCCAGGCCCAGCGGGGAGGGTATCACAGCCCTGAAACCGCCCTTTGGGCTAGAACATGATCGCAGCCTTTTGACTTGAGAGCTTGGAGATGAAAAGTAGAAGAAAAGGTTCCCATTTTATGTTGTTCCCCCTCCCCGACCAGTTCTGAGGTTGCAGGTGGGGAGACGGGCTCAGACTGGCGTGTGGTCAGGATATTGGACCCTCGGTGTCAAGGGGTCCTGCGCAGGAGAAACCTCAGTGATGTGTTCTGCTGGGCCGGACGCAGCTTCTGAGGAAGGGATCGCGGCAACTCAGCTCCACTGTGTTCACCTCGGGCTGACTCCCGAAATAACGTCCTAGCAAAGTGAGATTCGTGGTGGTAGCTATGGGCCATAGTCTAGCATCGTTCAATTTCCCTCCCCACTGGGCGTGGGAGCGGCGGTCAGCTGGGAAGTGAGATCGGAACTGGACCAACTTGCCTGGAAGCCAGATGTGCAAAACAGGCGCACGGGTTCTCTTCGGTTCCTACGTTATTTGGGGGGTAAGGGGGACGGGTAAACCAGCCCTGACCGACCCCAAAGCCAACCCTCTGCTCTTGCTTTCCGCTCCGCTCCAGCAGCCAGACCCGCGCCAGCCGGGGCCAGAGGCCCGCCCTTCTCCTCCACTGCAAGCCCACTCTAGGGTCCCTAAACCCTGCCCCGCCCCCAGGCGCCCGGGCCGCTCGCTGCGCAGCGCGCGCCTCTCTGCTAACGCTGGTCAGCGCCGCCCGCCCACTCCCAGCGCACCCAACCCTCGGCCCCCAGCAGCGTTAATGGACTGTCCTGGAGGGCAAGGAACAGCAACCCTGGAACCCATTAGGCCGACGAGGACCTATTTAATTCCTGTAAACAGGAGACACCATTTAACCGACATTGAGCTTAAAAATAAACAGCCAGGCTTTAAGGGCGGGGGATGGGGACTTGAGGGAGGTGGTGGATGCCAAGCAAAGAAGTGGCGCTGTGGATCCACATTCCTGTTTGCCACACCTCGCGGCCTCGGTTCGGAGCCCTTCCCGGGTCCAGAGAGCATCGCTTGAGCAGGGTTGTTCCATACCCTAAGAGTTATCGAACTAGTGTCCTTCACTTTACTCAAAAGTCCCCAGGGATTCTTGTGAATTTGCTCTGGGTCGTTTGCTGCAAGCAGAAGTCCTGGCAGGAAACGAAAGTTTTTCTTCTGCCCTGTTTCTATCAAACCATCTTTCCCCGACCTCTCTGTTCAGTTCCCTTCTCCCTCTCCCCACGCCGCCCCAGGAAGACGTCACCAATTTCAAGGAGGTGAGCCGCCAGAACCCCGAGAACCCCAGCTGGGAAAAAGCGAGTTGCACTAGGGCCTCCATCGGTGCAACGCTCTGCGTTCCCCACGGGTCCAGGCGACACGCATCCCCTCTGGTCGTAAGGGGGAGGTTTCAGGTCTTGATTCAGTTTGCGCGGGAAGGGATTCCCAAGGCCTGTCGTGGGTTGTGGCTTAGGTAATCTTTTTTTTTTTTTTTTTTTTTATGTGCAGAAACGACAAGGATGTTTGAGCACGTTTTTCGATCCCCTCCCCCACCAGCAACTCTACCGCGCAAACTCCCAGAGCTCGAGAGCCTCCCGCGCCAGGAAAAAGCTCAGTGTCCTTCTCAGATTAGTCTCCCCTGCCAAGGAAGTCCGCCCCAGAATTCCGGCGCTTCTTGCACTCTCTCTGCAGAAGACACTAGGTGTTTTTAGCTTCTTGCTAAGGCAGCCTTTGTAAGGCAACCCGTAAGGCCTTAGGGGTGGGAGTGACATTAACTGCTATTTAACAACAAGCCAGTGGCTAAGGGTTTGGTTTGTGGCCTGAAAAATGTTTTAATCATTCCAACCAGAAGAGCAGAACAAACTTCTGGTTTAAGGCTTCCTTCCCTTACCCCGGGTTTCTTATAGGACCTGCCAGTTCACCAGGTTTGAGCAGGATCCTGAACCTGGACGGCGACGCAAACCCCGCGCGGTGCTCACACCGGGCGCGTCCTCACACGCACGCACTTGAAAGCTCAGCAATCCTTTCCCAAGGCTGTTCCCTCTTTCCGGGGAAATAAAGCCTAGATTGGAACCTTCTGCCGGCTTCCTCACTTGGCCGTCTGGTCTGCATTAGTGTTTTTATAAGGGACTCAAACAAATCGAATACAAGGTCACCAAATAATTAACAGTTGTGAATTCCCTCCGTCCCCATTAAAATACTTCCCTGCTTATATTTCATTTTCCGTTTGCCAACGACAACAGGGTCCGGGCAAAAGCACCACTGCGTTGATTGCACCACTCTGCGGCCCAGGTCCACCCAGAAACACGCTGTTTTGCATGAACATGCCACACCAGACGAACTTCAATCAGGAGGGAACTATGCCGCTCTTAGAATGTCCTCCCCGTTAGCTGTCCTGCCCTGCCCCCTTGGCAATCGCGACCCAGAAGGTAAACCTAGAAGCCAACAAACAATCAGCGGCAAACTCTCCCGAGGTTCATTTCTAGGGTGTCAAATTCCTCAAGGATGTTCCGATCTCGTCTGGGTTTGTGTGTGTGTGTGGGGGGGGGTTTTTTGGTGTTTTTGTTTTTTGTGTTTTTTTTGTTATCTGTTCCCTGCTGCCTCCTTTCTGAGAGTGCTATTGTAACAATAACAACAAATATTTAAAGAGAATTCTTATTTCAAAATCATCTGGAAACCTAACTCACAGCAATATTCTTAGATTCATTTTGGTTTCTTCATCCTTAAGAGGCTTTTTTTTTCTCCCTTGTTGGAATTACATGGCGCTTCTCACTACATAAACTAAAGTCCAAGTTTTGCTTCTCTCTCCCTCTCCCTCTGTCTTACAGCCATGTTGAATTCATAGGAGTTCTCATTGTCTGCCTTTCCAGGGCCCCAGGGTTGGAGATCCAAGCCTCCTGTACTAGTGGTCTTGTGATGAGTTGTATCAGGTGCTAACTGTAATTTCTCTATATCCAACCTGGTCCATCCTGATCCTATGGCTGCACCAACACAAACATTCACACACTTTCTCATCTTCATGGATCCAAAATCATCTTGAAAGCACAATATGGAGGCATTTTTAAAGGTCAGGGATAAGGCAGTTTGTGCCTTTTACAGGGAGTACAAAGAAGAAGCAAGGCACAGCACCCCTGAATCTAAAGTTTCACTCCAACTCCTAACTGGGTCGTAAGAGATTACAGAGGAATATTAGACGGGGTGGGAAATCTGTCAACTTTTTCCATTTCTGCTTCTGGCCACCATCCTTTAGAAACCCCCTCACTCTTACCCTACCCATGTAGTGCCATAGGTAACTATGCAGGGGCTGGAACTGGATATGTGCTTCAGCCCTCACTAGCTGTGTGACCTTGAACAACTTGCTTAACCTCTCTGTCTTCCTTAACTCACCTGTAAAACAGGGACTGTAGCGTTTTCTTCCCCGGGTGTGGGGGGGTGTTGTTAGAATTAAATGAAATAATTCATGTAACAAATGTTAGCCCAGTACTTGGTACACAGTAAGTGCTCAACATGTCAATATATCTTAGTTATTATTATTACCCTTAGTTGTTTGGAGAGCGAACCGAAAGGGGAGACATATTTTTTTTAACTTGCAGTAAGGTCTCCTCTTCACGGGGCTTGGGAGAAGGAGGCACGGGCTGAGGCAGTACAGAACACGCAGTCTTTATAGACCTAAAGCGCTCTTCATTCATTCACAATGGACAGAGTTTACCCTGCTCTCCCACTCTTAAAAGCAAGCTTTAGGTGTAATGTCTGGGGTCCCGGGGTTCCCGGGTGAGGAAGGCTTTTTACAGATACTGTACTGTACGTAAGTAGCTCATGCCTCACGAGAGGATTTCAGGATTCCTTCCGTTTTCTTTGCTCCTCCCCCCTGAGGGACCCCTGCTTCTCGAAGCCAAGCCTGCCACACTCGACGGCGATTTAAACATCCCCGAGGCAAGGCGCCAAGTTAGAGCGGCTGGCCCAGCTCTCAGTTGGCCGCCTCTCTTACCTCCTTGTCCTGCCTTCCACGGCTGGGGGAGGGGATGCTGGAAGGTCTGGCGCAGTTTAAGAGTCCCCACGTGAGAGGGGCGGAAGTCCTCGCCAGGAGTCGGGGATGCGCGGCTGGCGGGTCCCTTCCATCACGGGAGACTAGACACCATTTGATGTGTTATGACATGAACCCTCAATTAGATCGCTGAGTTGAAACACTCCAATCAGGGGCCCGATGCTAAGCAAGCCCCGGAAGGTCCAGCCCGAGGTCACCGCCGGTGACACATCAAATCAAAATCAGTGAGAGAGAAAGTGAGGCTTTCCCTTTATCAAGCTGGGGCTGTGGCCCGCAACATACCCCCTCCTCTGCGCGCGCCCTCCAGCCCGCGGCTTCGCACTCCTTCGCCCCAGCGCGGCGGGCACAGCCTTCGCGGTCAACCAACTACGTTTCTTCGCGTTTTCTGGGAACCGGAGGGCGTGGAGGAGACCGCGCCTCTGAAGCTACGGTCCAGGTGGTCACGCCGCGCCTCCTCCGGCGGGGGACCGCGTTCGGGAATGGAAGCCGGACGTCTGGATCTCGGTTCGGCTAGCTTAGAGAGCTTGGCTCGGAAACTGAGCGCCCCCGCCCCCAAACCTGGGCGCGCAGCCAGTCCCCTCCCTACCTCCGGCGCCCCGGGGGCGCCCAGCGCGGTGCCCGCGGACAGGCTGCTGCAGCGCGAGCCAGGGTGAAGCGAACCAGCCTCTGCGCCGGACCTGGAGCCCCCAGAGACCTCCCACACTTGCCCCAACGCCGCAGGCTTCGGTAGACGCCTCCCAGCCGCCCGCAGGGTCCTTTGGTCCCGTGCCAAACTCACAGGGCGCAACTTACGAGTTAGGGGGTGTCCGCTTGGGGGAGGGGCGGAGGTTCTGGCCGCTTCCCGTGGGGAGAAGAAAATGCGCGCCCAACCGCCCGCCACCCTGGGCCTGCGGGATTTCTTCCCTTGGGGAAAGGCCTCTAGAGTACTTTTCTCTGTGCTTCCTTACACTCTCGACTAGGCAAGTCTAGGGTAGCCTTCGAGAAGGGTATTAGAGAAGGCGAACGATAAACAGAAGATTTAGAGGGAGAGAAACAACAGAGTCAGGGAGAGGGGTGGAGGTGGGGAGAAGGCGAGCTGCGCTGGCAGCAGGGAGGCCGGGCCCCCAGGTGCAGCGCTACGAAGAAGCCGCTTGTATTTGCCAGGGTGACTTTAACAGTTGTAAAATCACCATAAAATACCTGGCGTTAATTTGCCGCCCAGACTTTTCAGCAGCTTGTGAACCTCGCTGACCTCGGGCTGCAGCCGCGAACCGAGCGTGGGCGGGACCCACGCCCGCAAGGAAGGCGGCTGCAAGGGAGGGGGCTCGGGGGCTGAAGCCTGGGAAAAGCCCGAGGCTCGGGGCCGTTAGCCTGCTCTGTAAAGCTTCGAGGGCGTGCAAGTGCCCCCAAGGCAGTCGGAGCAGAGCAGTCCGAACCCCCGTGCTCGCCGGTTCCTGGGAGACCCCCCTTTCACTGACCTGGAAGTGGGAGGCAGGGAAGGCGTCCGAGCCGAGGAGCTAAGTCCGGGCAGGGTGGCGGAGTGGATAGATGCCCAAATCGCTTTTATCTCCTCCGTCCTTTCTTCTCGCCCCCTACCTCCCGTTTGCCCTTCCTTTGCTTTTTCTCCCTTCCTTACTGCCTCCTTCTACGGTATTGTCTCTTCTCTTTAGGAACTGAGGTCCCGGCGCCTGCAGCGCGAGGTTCTCTCCAAGGCTGCAGACCAACGCAGGTGGCAGGGAGGGGGCGCAGGGGTTTCCGCAGACTCCCACACATGCACCCGCGCCCACAGAGGGGACCAAAGACGGGGCCCCTGGTAGAAGCGCAGAGAGAGGAGAGTTGCCTGGCTCAGAAAGGTGAACGAGCACACCCAGGCACCCATGTGAGCTAAGTACCAACAACCCCCCAAATATAGCTCACTTGCCCCTGCCCCCGGCCCGCCCTGCCAGTGGCTGCCGCTGCCTCTGCAGAAATGACTCTGTTGCGGCCCCAGAGTGGCCGAGAGCGCGCTGCAGGAGCAAAAAAAAAAAAAAAAAAGCCCGAGGGCGCGGGGTTCCTACGCGGCTGACCATCCCCACGTCCAGCGCGGGGACGAGCCGGGTAGCCGGGCAGCGGCTGGGCCAGGGCACTGCCAGACGCAAATCGCGGACTCGCTTCTTCGACCGCGGAACTCTCTTCTGCCGGCTTTTCCCGGAGCGGATGGGAGCTCGGGGCTTTCCAGCGCTCACTCAGGCCCCTGGGCCGCTCGGTCCGCCCGGCAGCTCCGGCCTTGGACCGCGCACCCGGTACAACCAGTGACCCCTTGCCATGGGTTCCCAGTCCCCGTCGCGATCCCTCTGCAGCCCCGGTCATTTGCCCGCTACCTCCCGCCCTCCACGCTTCCTCCACCAGCCACCAGACGTGCGGCCGCCACGCTCCTTTCTGCACAAGGCAAAAGGAAGAAGAAGGAAGGAAGGGAGAGAGAAAGCGAGGCAGGGGGGATTGCACACTGGAATAAAGTCTGCAGCCGCATTCGGAAACTTACTTAGGCTTGAGAAAAACTGTTTAAGAAAAGAAAGGGGGAGGTATCCAGAGCGGGAAGGGGATTCACAAGTGCAGCCTCCTGCCAGAGCCGGAGCTGTGCCCTGGCTGCGGAGCTCCAGGGAGAAAGGAGTCGGGCGTCTTCTTTGCCACTTACCTAGTCCCCTGTCTACAAAGCTAGTGATCGTATTAGCCGACTTGGAAGACTGGAAAAAGCTGGCATTGATGCCCAGCTTCTCGGCGATGGAGTAAGTCCTGTAGATTGACAGCATGTACTCGTGGGGCACCACGCGCGGGCCCCTGCCCGGAGGCTCCTGAGCCTCGGGCTGCTGTGGCGGCCGCCGCCGGGGCTCCTCCTGCGGCCTCGGCTGTGGCTCCTGCCGCCCCAGGGGCGCCCGGGCCGTGGCACTCTCTCGCGACGCCCGCGGCATCTTCCCTTCCTTGCGGCTTCGCATTCCCTTGGCGGAGCCCAGCTGGGCGGACGACGAGGTGGATGAGATGGAAGCTTGCTGGAAACCGGGCAAATCCCACAGGAAACTGATGAGGAAGACGGCCGAGAGCAGGACCCTGGGGGTATCCATGGCGAGCGGCTCCCCGAGAGGCGGCGGCGCGGGTCGCGAGGGGCGCGGAGCGGCTGGACAGCGGCCGGGGCCCGGCTCCTCGGGCGGACTCGGAGTGCGAGGAGCCGGGTCCCAGCCACACAAACCCCGGCCCTGCCACGCCCCCTCCCGCCCCTCGCCGGGAGGGGAGGGGTGGGGAGGGAGGGGAGGGGAGGGGAGGGGAGCCGAGGGTGGGAGGAGAGGCCGGGTGGTGCGGGCAGGAGGTGTGGGGGAGAGGGGCCGCTGTGGGCCGGGGTGGCAGGGGGACGCAGCGCCCCCGCGGGACGTGCGAGGGGTTGCCAGGCGGTGCGCGCAGAGCGGGCCTGGAGCGCCGGGCAGGGGTAGGCGGGCGAGGCCGCCCGGCGGCGAGGAAGCCACGGGCATCCGCAGCGCCAGAGCCCCCCTAGCACTGTTCGAAGCTCGGTCCCTCCGTAGCGCTCCGCCGGCTCTCGGTCTTCCCCAACCTCCTCCACTTTGCTGGGAGCGTGCGGCCCCGGAGGAGGGAAGCGGCGGCGGCGCCCCCCCAGGGACAGCTCGGAGCAGGCGCCTCAGCAGCCGACTGCGCGCCGGCTCCGGGCGGTGGTACCTTCCTTCCTCGGCCCCAACCTCCAGGCCAGTTGATCGCTCCCTTCAAGGGCCAGTCCAGGACCAGGGAAGCCTCGCCGCGCGCCAGGCGTAGGGCCCAGCCCAGAACAGCCCCATTCTCTCGGTGGGGTACCGCTCTCCACAAAGACAGGGCGTCTGTTCCCGACCCTCGAGGTCAGGCAAAGGCCACGAGTCTTTAGAGTCTGGATGGATGCTAAAAGCTGCTGCGCTCTCCTGAAGGCCCCAGCCTCTCTCCTCGCAGTCCCCAACCTCTTCTGACGCTGGATTTAGCCGATTCTTTTCTCCTCCATCTGTTCCCCGGATGCTCTTCCCTCTCGCGGCCTGGCCCCCGCCTCCACGGCATCCCCATTTTCCCTCACTTCTTTCCCTCCCGCCTTCAATACTTCCTCCTTCCCCAAGTTCCTTCTGCATTCCAATCTCTCTTTCCCCAGCCTGCTTTTCTTCTCACACTGCCCTCCCATCTCTCTAGGCCTTCCCACCCTCTCCCTCCCCGGACTCCCCCTCCTCTTTCAGTGGACCCCTCCCTTTGCAGCTCTCCCCCAATCTGTTTCTCTTCAGCCCAGCCTCGCCCCATCACGAGTTTCCTTTATCTGTCCCCAGATTCTCCGTGCCTGTCTTCCCCGCCTACTGCCTCACTCATTCCGGGGCCTGAAGGCTGGAAGACGAGACGGAGGGCTGCTTCTCTCCCGCCATGCTCCTTGCCCTAACGCTGTGGACGTCGAGTTTCCCCTTGCATTTATTGGGTGCTCAGCCACCAGCCGTAAAAAGATCTCCTTGAATCACCCCCAGCCCTTCTGTGATGCTGGCCTTCCTATTTTCACTTTTACAGATTTAAACAACGTCTGAGAGGGGATAAATGACTTTTCCAAGGACACTCAGCCAAGAGGATGTGCAGCCAGAAACAGACCCTAGGGCTCAGACTCCAGACCCAGTGCTCTTCCCTCTCCAGCAAAGAGGAATCATCCCTGAGTCAATGTCCCTATTTTCTTGCTTTTTCTTTTCTTTATGATTTTATTTGCTCTCAGGTGATTTCCTTCCCCACACTGCTTTGTGTGTGTGTGCGTGTGTGTGTGTGTGTGTGTGTTCCCAGTCTCCATACTCCCCACCCTCTCACTTTCTTCCCCCTTCCCACTTTTGCTATTTCATTCCTTCTGCAGGGACCAGTCACCTGACTGCAAGAAGAGGCAGTTTTGCTTCCTTGCTCCCTTTATTCCAGAACTTCCTTAAGGTCTTGGCACTGGCCTCCCCCAGGTAATGGCAAACACCCAAGAGACCTTGTTTCCTTTCATCTTCAAAACAACCTTATGAGATCGGGATTGGATTATCCCCATTTTACAGATAGGGAAACTGAGGCCCAAGCTCACACTGCTGCGGAGTCTGAGCTCTTAACCGCTGGGCTATTGAGCCAGCTTCTCTCCTCTCGATCTCCTCCATGGGTGTCCCTTCTGGCCTTATCCCACGCCTTCTTATGTCCCCAGTTTTGGCTTCAAGATTGTCAAGTTCTGAGACTTTAGACTCGAAGCTGCTTTACCATAACCTTTTCTTCCTTCCTCTCTCTGTGCTTTAAAATAGTTTGTTTTTTACTAACTTAACAACATAAAAGGAAATGGAACTGAACAAAAAGGTTGTTTTTCAGATTTTTGCCACTACAAGAGACCAAAATGTGTTTGCCTTTATGGGTGCCCTTCCAATCTGTCTCTGTCTTTTGCATACGTTATTGCAATCCAGAGATAGATGCTGTGTCCTACCCTCCCCTTGTCAGTTAACATTATGTCCAAAGCATGTCTGCTCGCCCTTCTTTTCATGTTTTGGGTTGGTTTTGTATTACTGCCAAGGCTGTTTTCTTGGACAGCTCTCCTCTGTGCCCGTCTGCCCCCTCTGCAGGTCTCCAACAGCCCTCTGCCAAACCACAAACTCGAAACCCCTCGTTTCTCACTTGAAGAAGCAACATTTCCCCTTCCGCCTACCTGTCACCCCTAGGATGCACATGGTCTTCTCTGGCCTGGCCTGCAAGCTCTGTACGTCTGCTTCTCCGGTGTCATCCGGGAGAGGCTTCCTCCTTGTGGTCTGTCTCCATCCCTTCCCTTGGGGAAACGAACCCTTGTAGTTTGTGTTATCAGTATTTTAATTTCTATCAGTATGGAGTCTGGTTAATGGTGATCCATGGTTTCAGACCCCCCCAGCCAATAAGAAGGCTTCCTGTCTGCAACTGCAGTCCTGTATGTTCTCTCTTCTTTTGGCCCACGGCAATTATTATCTTCTACAAGTTATCAGCAAACAGGAAACAAAGTAATGAGCCTATTTGCTGTGGCTTAGGAGCGCTCAGCACACACACACTGGATGGAGTCCTGGGTAAGAGTAAATGACACTAGGACAGGAACCACAGAGGATGTGGTCTGTCCTCCCACCGTCAGGATTCCCCTGGGGCAGATATTCTCCTCCTTCATTGCTACCAGCCTCAAGTCCAAGCAAGGAAGGTGCTGGCTCTCCTTTTCCTGGAAGTGCTGCAGTCTTCATGTCACAGGTGAGCGGATGCACAAACTCGGTGGATGGGGCCCAAGGTTGCAAGCCAGTCAGGAATCTATTCACAACCAGTAGGCAAGTCTTTCTGACACTTAATCCAATGCTTTCCCTATACTGAAAAGCATTTCCTATTTCAAATATTATGACAATGATCCCCAGTCCTGTATAAAGCCGTACCTCTTCCTCCCTCATAGATATGCCTCAAATAGGAATCCACCCCAACGTTAACAAGGCCTTTGCTCTGTGAGTATGTGTGTTGTAAAAACAAAGATACGAGAGCAAACTACGAGTCAAAATCTGCCTTTAGACCATCTCAGAATGTTTTGAGAATTTGAAATAATGCTATAGAAACTTTCAGTCCAGTCTTAGATTCTCTTGGAATTTCTTCAGCTGTTTCATCTATGAAGAATATCAAAAAGGGTGAAAGGATCTTGAGCTGAAATGAGAAGGTCTGGTGTAGGCACCTTTAGCAACTTAACTGGCATTCTTTTCATGGTTAGATTTTTCCCCCCCAAATAGAAAGAAATACAGACAACTGTGCAGTATGGTGTGTCCTGCCCTCCTGTGGACGCTGAGGGAATTACCCTTGGAGAACCAAAACTGGGCTGGACGCGGGAAAGTTTTCAGGGGCTTGCGAGATGAGCAAGGAATAGTGACACTTATGTTAACATTAGTTTGAGAAATGAGAGAGTCATATATAAGGTGTGTGTAGCATTTGGCCACAAAACTTCCATAAAGAGAGCTCTACCTGCCCAGAGATACAGGACCAAAAGCAAACAGAATTGCCCTTGCTCTCTGAAATCTGTGCTGTTGTTGTCTTCAAAGCATTATTTCATACTAACCCAGGGAGAGGAGATTCTCTTATATAAATAAAAGAGTTTATCTCAGGATGGGGAAGGGATGGAGTGGGAGTTTGGAGTTAGCAGATGCAAACTAGGGATATATATATCGAATGGATAAACAATAAGGTCCTACTGTATAGCACAGGGAACTATATTCAATATCCTGTGATAAACCATAATGGAAAAGAATATAAAAAAGAATGTATATATGTATAACTGAGTCACTTTGCTGTACCGCAGAAATTAACACAACATTGTAAATCAGCTATACTTCAATTTAAATAAATAAAGAAAGAATAATTTAACTTTTAGTATGACGTAACCATTCTGTAAAGTCTCTGGAACTATATCCTAGGAAGGTAGTCTAACACCTGAAATTTGCACAAATGAAATCATTTCTTTAGTTTGCAGTACTGTTTTCATAAGGTCCCAGTTAAAACAAAAATGTTCTTGGGTATGACCCCTATTCATACTTTACTACCACTATTATACTCTTCCGAATAAATTGACACACTGATAACCTGAGAACATTAACTAGTTGACACCTATATGGTCCAAGAGAAGTGAGACTTCAGACGGGCAGGTTTTGATTAAAAGAAGGCTAAGGACAAACAGGAGTAGAACAGTGGGTTTAAAAGTCTGTTCCTTTGAGCTTCTAGAGCTTTCGGCAAGAGGAATGAGGAGGCAACCTACCAGGTGAGGTTCCTGCGTCCCACACTTTCTCCAAGCTGAGCAGCCCTGCTCTATGTTTCTGACCTTTCCATACAACTTCATCTGCAAGAAAAAGTCCCTCATAAAAGAAAAAAACGCTTAGAGTACTGAGTAATCTTCCTCGAAAGGGGTCAAGGGTGAAAAATAAATGGAGTCCTGAGCGACAGGAAGAAAGGTGAGGACTGCTCTGGAGAGGCAGAGGAAGATGCAAAAAAAAGGGGGGGCTCTTAGGAAAGCGTGCACGTGAAGGTAAAGCTGCTCCTTCACAAATTAGCCTGGGAGGTACCAGCCCCTAATTCCTCCTGCTTCCCCGATGTAATATTGAGACCTATGATGCCACTTGCTCTGTTTGCTTTGGCACTCCCATTCTTTCGCAGGATGCTTCACAGACAAGTTAAATGAAATGGAATGAAGAGTTGTGCCTGATAATATAACACATATAACCTCTCTGGGCCTCTGTTTCCCCACTCTATCAGCTGAACGGGTGTGACTCAGACTTTCAGTAGGTCAGCCCCACGCCTGACACCAGCGTGATGGTACTGGGTTTGACAGGGAATTCGAGTTCCAGTTCTGGGTATCGAAAGAAACATGAAGACTCACTAGGGGTGTCAAAACGACCAAATCACTGCTCTCCTTGTTTGGTTGCACCACGGGGCACGCAGATGTCCAGCCATGATGTAGTTTGCCAACACCAGTGGTTCTTGAAGGGTGGCCCCTGGACCAGCAGCATCAACATCACCGGGAAATTTGTTAGAAATGCAGATTCTTAGGCCTCGCCCCAGATCTACGGGATCAGAAGCTGGGGCCCAGAGATCTATACTTTAACGAGCCCTTGAGCAGATTCTAATGCAGGCTGAAGTTTGAGAACCATTGGTCTTCACCATGAAATAGGGACAAGCTACCCGCCAAGAACTTCAAGAAATGCTTTGATTTTTGAGGGAAAGTTGTAAAGGAAACACACAGTATGCAACTTTATTCTTAAATGAATGAGTCTCATTCCTAATGAGCAAATAATTTTCATTCCCCGTGCGAACAAGGTGTATTTAATCGCCTAGTCATATCAGGTTAAATTGTGCTAATCTGGACAGATTTCTAAAAATAAAAAGGGCTGGGCCTGTTTAGAACCTGGAAAGGAGACAAAAGCCATATCAGGATGAAGCAGACTGTAGACTCCTTCTTGGAGTCTACAGTCTGCTTTCATTAGCATCCATCTCTTTCATTAGCATCCATGGAGTATACCATGGATGCTAATGAAAGAGGAGGGGTTTGCAGCAGATGATTAGAATCCCAGCTCTGTCACTTCTTAGCTATATGAACGCAAAACCTTCTACTTCTAGTTTTGGCACGTCAGATGGAGGTAAAAATACGACCCTCTGGGGTTTTTATGCAGATTATATACAACAACTTATGTAAATACTTATTCCAGATGCATGTAAGTATGGTGACCATTAATTACTCAACCATTTGGATTTTTTAAATATCAGATAATTCCCTGGTAATTTTTACTATTTCTCAATCTTTATGCATTTGCTCTGGAATTACATTTTAAAACTTCAATCTAACCAGCTCTCATATTCTCTTAAGAACTTCTTTTGTTAAGTAACTTCTCTAAAAAGGTTAAATTTGTTTGACATAGTGAGCTTTTACTGTATTTCACTGTGAATCTGTGGCAACACTTTTCTTCTATAATGATTCGACATGTTTTATGTTTGTCCAAATCATCTAGATTAAAAACACATTGCAGTTCGCTAGTAGGTATTGGGATACTTAAATTGAGCAAAGTGAATTCTCAAATGAGCATCTAGGATGCTTATGAGAGTAAAGATGATTAAATTCTAAGAACAATGTGATCTTTGCCAAATCTTGCATAGAAAATTATAATTACATAGGAAATTGTCTTTCCTGTTTAGGATCAGACTTGGTTTTAAAAATTACTACCAACTTTGTCAACATTAAAATAGAAGCAACAAAGATGTGAAATTTCACACAGGGGATCTACAATATTTGGATAATTATAAGCATATGGCTACTTTACATGAGATCTCTGTTAAAAGTGTATTTACTAGGGCTCTGGGAAAACAGATGTTCTCAAATTCAGGGCTTACTTACATGTGCTGAGAATGTCACGTTTATTATCAATGTATCATAATCTATTCTTGCTTCAGAACTCGAAGTAGAATTAGCTAAATGATCGCAGTATCTGTTGTTTATTGCTCTCTTGTCTGTTTGTTAATATCCCAGGCTTTACTTATAATAGAAATGGCAAAGAACGGTTAACTACTCCATCAAAAGTGGTGAATGCTTTCTCGATCATTATAGAAACAATTTCATATATTTTCTTAATATTTAGGGCATGAACCTACACTAACTAGTTTCAATAGATTCTAGTCAAATAGAAATGATTGGTGTAATGACAATTTAATTGCATGTCCTTTTTGAAAATACTTCAATGTATCCATTCCTAGGAATCACTAAAAATAAAGATAAATGTGTTGCCTATTCATTTAGAATTAATTAAATGAACACTTTAAATGTGAGAAATGGTGGAAACTTCATTTGGAAATGAATAAATATGGGATTTAAGCGTTTGAAAAATCAGTGTAAGCCCTACCTTTCCTCAAAAAGCTTTCCCTCCATGACTTTGCTCCTCAAATGCTGCGATTATGAAATGCCACAGCTACAACTTATAATGAATTGGTCTTAAAAAACAAAGCACAGGGCTCCCTGGTGGCGCAGTCGTTGAGAGTCTGCCTGCTGATGCAGGGGACACGGGTTCGTGCCCCGGTCCGGAAGGATCCCACATGCCGCGGAGCGGCTGGGCCCGTGAGCCACAACTGCTGAGCCTGCGCATCTGGAGCCTGTGCTCCGCAACAAGAGAGGACATGATAGTGAGAGGCCAGCACACCGTGATGAAGAGTGGCCCCCGCTTGCCACAACTAGAGAAAGCCCTCGCACAGAAATGAAGACCCAACAGAGCAAAAATAAATAAATTAATTAATAAACTCCTACCCCCCCCCCCAAAAAAAAAAAAAAAAGCACAGAGACAGAAAGTGGAATAGAGGTTGCCAGAGGCTGGGGGAAATGGGGAATGGCGAGTTCGTGTTTAATGGGTACAAAGTTTCAACCTGAGAAGAAGAAAAAGTTCTGGAGTTGGATGATGGGGATGGTTGCACAACAATGTGAATGTACTTAATGCCACTGAATTATACACTTAAAAAATGGCTAAAATGGTCCCTTTTTTGTTGAGTATATTTTACCACTATAAAAAAGTACAAAGATTTAATAAAACAGTTCAAGAAATGCCCATTTGTAAAATAGTATGCTTAAAACTTTCTAGATAGCTTTGTAGACGATTTTAGCTCTTTAACCCCTTTACACAGAGCCTGTTAATACACATAACCAAGAGTGGATTTATACCTATCTACACAAGCGTCAAATGGAAAATCGTATTAGTTCTTTTAGGATTAAAATCCAACCCTTCTTCACCTCTTCAACTATATCATGGGAACAATCTTAAATTGCTCTTCTTTTTTTTTTTCATTAAATAAGATCATTTCACTTTGCCTTCAGTTATTTCCATTCCTGCCTCTTTGAGACTTTCGGATCACAGCCCCTTTCACCCTGAGCTCTTCCTGCCCAGCTCAGCGATCGACTCTCAGTGTCCCCACTCCTGGCCCCTGAGTCTCTCTTTTCATCCCCGCCACCTTCTCTTTCTCCCTGCCTTTTGTTTTACTCTTCCTCATTCTATCACTCACTCTTCCTAGTCTTCTCCCTTAACTAGCTGCCATTGGGGACTGAAGCACGTTTTAAAATTTTCCTTTCACATTGATCCTAATTAAAGCACCAAATGAATTAACCCTTATATTTTCCTCTTTAAGAAAACCAAAACCCTTACCACTTGAAACTAATCTACATCCGCTTTATTTAAAAGTGCCCCTTGACAGATTTATTTTCCCACAGTGGTCCTGAAAGGGTTGGGGGGGATAACCCTGTCTCCTCCATGAGGATTTTATTATTTGATATTTGTTTAAATAGAGCATCAAATAAATATGGATTCCTTCCCTGTGAGATGCATTGTTATGATTGGGCAGAGCCTACACTATGATTCCCTTTTGCTGCATTTTTTTCAAGGTTCAAATGGCTGCCGGGGATTGTTTCACCCTCTCTTAGAAGTTAGCTCATATTTTAGCAACATTAGGTAGTGCCCAATTTGCCAAGAATAATGCTTTAGGAGTGTAACACAATAATACCTGAAATTATGATTTTAGTTGCTAAAGGTCTCTTCTATAAGCATCTTGGCTTCTCCCGGCATTCAAGGCCTGCTGCAGCCCAGCCCTAACCTCGTCTCCCATCACCCCTGAGCACACCTGGCCGTTGTGTTGACATCTGGTGTCCTGGATCCTTCAGACGCTGCCTGTGTTTCCTAACCTCCTACTTCCTGCACAGGCACAGGCCCCATCAGGAAGGCAGGCCTCCCTACATCCTCTCTACATCTGCTCTTAGCGGTAATAGTTACAGTTTCATGGTGTCTGCTTCTACCAAGCCCCTGATGTGGACATCGGGGGTATGGATGTGAAGGGTGAAGCAAGAAACCTGCTTGGGTGATTTTACCAGCTTCCCTGCCTTCCATGTTCCCTGACCACCTATGCGTGCACACACACACACACACACACACACACACACACACACACACACACAAACACATAGACACCTCTTCCTAAAATAAGAAACATTGGTTGGGGTTTATCTTATAGAGGTAATAATGCTCTAGGGCCATATATCACAGACCTTTTCCAAAAAGCTACAAGGAGGTTAATTTGAATCTTTGAGAAACTCCCAACCACCATGACAAGGAGAAACACAGAAAGTCAGATTCGAAGAAGACCTGGGAGATCACCTATTTTAATGAGCCCCAAATAGGTGGTGTAAAATAATGGTACAGGCTGCCCAGGCACAAATCCTGGCTCTCCCATTGCAGGTCTACAGCCACAGCATGCAGACCTTAGCAAAACCTCTCCTGGGCTTGACTTCCACAGCTATAACGTCGCAGCAAACACAGCATCTCACTCACAGATTTACAGTGAGCAGTCAATGAATTCGTGTACATAAAACACTTAGAATAGTGACTAGCACATAATCACTAGAAACATCTTAACTGTTAATAATATTATTGTTTTACAGACTAGAGAAAAGAGGCTGAGGTGGATCCTGTGCAGGGTCTCACAGTTAGTGGCAGAGCTTGGAGAAGAGCTGGTCCTCTTGACTCCTGTTCAGCCAAGTAGGAGAAAGGGGGATGTCCCTTCATGAAGTTCAGAGTGATTTTTAAAGGATGATTCATTAGATCAGAAAGTGGACTGATCAGGGAGCAGAGATTTTTATTAATGCCTTCTAATCACTTTTCAGCCATGCTGGATTAAAAACAAATGGACAATTTTAATATTGTGACCCAATGCCAAATTCTCTAGATTACAGTTAGTGAGCTATCACATCAGAGTAATGAGTAATGGCCAGCAGCTTTTTTTAATTGAAAGAACAGAGTGGAATGGAATAATAGAATAGAATAGAATAGAATAGAATAGAATAGAATAGAATAGAATAGAATGACATTCAAGATGGTGGTGGAGTACGATGTGGAGATCATCTTCCTCCCCACAAATACATCAGAAATACATCTACATGTGGAACAACTCCTACAGAACACCTACTGAACACAGGCAGAAGACCTCAGACTTCCCAAAAGATATATACTTTTTTTTCCTTTTTCTCTTTTTGTGAGTGTGTATGTGTCTGCTTCTTTGTGTGATTTTGTCATTATAACTTTGCTTTTACCATTTCTAGGTCCTAGGGTTCTCTCTGTCCATTTTTTTTTTCTTTTAGTGTAGTTTTTAGTGCTTGTTATCATTGGTGAATTTGTTTTTTGGTGTGGTTGCTCTCTTCTTCCTTTCTTCCTTTCTTTCTGATTTTTTCCCATTTTTTATTATTTTTTATTTTTTTAATCTATAATAATTTTTTATTTTAATAACTTTATTTTATTTTATTCTTTCTTTTTTCCCCCCTTTTCTTTTGAGCTGTGTGGCTGACAGGGTCTTGGTGCTCTTGCCAGGTGTCAAGCCTGTGCCTCTGAGGTGGGAAAGCTGGTTTCAGAATATTGGTCCACCAAAGACCCCCCAGCTCCATGGAATATCAAACTGCAAAAACTCTCCCAGAGATCTCCATCTCAACACTAAGACCCAGCTCCACTCAACGACCAGAAAACTACAGTGCTGGACACCCTATGCAAAACAACTAACAAGACAGGAACACAACCCCACTGATTATCAGAGAGGCTGCCTAAAATCATAATAGGTCACAGACACCCCAAAACACATCACTGGACACAGTCCTATACACCAGAAAGACAAGATCCAGCCTCATCCACCAGAACACAGGTACCAGTCCCCTCCACCAGGAAACATACACAACCCATTGAACTAACCTTAGCCACTGGGGGCAGACACGAAAAACAATGGGAACTACAAACCTGCAGCCTGCGAAAAGGAGACCCCAAACACAGTAAGTTAAGCAAAATGAGAAGACAGAGAAACACACAGCAGATGAAGAAGCAAGGCAAAACTCCACCAGACCAAACAAATAAAGAGGAAATAGGCAGTCTACCTGAAAAAGAATTCAGAGTAATGATAGTAAAGATGATCCAAAATCTTGGAAATAGAATGGAGGAAAAATAAGAAATGTTTAACAAGGACCTAGAAGAACTAAAGAGCACACAAACAATGAACAACACAATAAATGAAATACAAAATTCTCTAGAAGGAATCAATAGCAGAATAATTGAGGCAGAAGAACAGATAAGTGACCTGGAAGATAAAATAGTGGAAATAACTACTGCAGAAAAGAATAAACAAAAAGAATGTAAAGAATTGTGGACACTTTCAAGAACTCTGGGACAACATTAAGTGCACCAACATTTGAATTATAGGGGTCCCAGAAGACAAAGAGAAAAAGAAAGGGACTGAGAAAATATTTGAAGAGATTATAGTAGAAAACTGCCCTAATATGGGAAAGGAAATAGTTAATCAACTCCAGGAAGGACAGAGAGTTCCATACAGGATAAATCCAAGGAGAAACATGCTGACACATATTAATCAAACTATCAACAATTAAATACAAAGAAAAAATATTAAAAGCAGCAAGGGAAAAACAACAAATAACATACAAGGGAGTCCCCATAAAGTTAACAGCTGATCTTTCAGCAGAAACTCGCAAGGCAGAAGGGACTGGCAGGACATATTTAAAGTGATGAAAGGGAAAAACCTACAACCAAGATTACTCTACCCAGCAAGGATCTCATTCAGATTTGACAGAGAAATTAAAAGTTTTACAGACAAGAAAAAGCTAAGAGAATTCAGCACCACCAAACCAGCTTTACAACAAATGCTACCAGAACTTCTCTAGGCAGGAAGCAAAAGAGAAGGAAAAGACCTACAATAACAAACCCAAAACAATTAAGAAAATAGTAATAGGAATATACATATCAATAATTACCTTAAATGTAAATGGATTAAATGCTCCAACCAAAACACATAGACTGGCTGAATGGATTCAAAAGCAAGACCTGTATACATGCTGTCTACAAGAGACCCACTTCAGACCCAGGGACACATACAGACTGAAAGTGAGGGGATGGAAAAAGATATGCCATGCAAATGGAAATCAAAAGAAAGCTGGAGGAGCAATTCTCATATCAGACAAAATAGACTTTAAAATAAAGAGTATTACACGAGACAAAGAAGGACACTACATAATGATCAAAGGATCAGGCCAAGAAGAAGATATAACAATTGTAAATATTTATGCACCAACATAGGAGCACCTCAATACATAAGGCAAATGCTAACAGCCATAAAAGGGGAAATCGACAGTAACACAATCATAGTAGGGGACTTTAACACCCCACTTTCACCAATGGACAGATCATCCAAAATGAAAATAAATCAGGAAACACAAGATTTAAATGATACATTAAACAACATGGACTTAATTGATATTTATAGGACATTCCATCCAAAAACAACAGAATACACTATCTTCTCAAGTGCTCATGGAACATTCTCCAGGATAGATCATATCTTGGGTCACAAATCAAGCCTTGGTAAATTTAAGAAAATTGAAATTGTATCAGGTATCTTTTCTGACCACAACACTATGAGACTAGATATCAATTACAGGAAAAAATATGTAAACAATACAAACACATGTAGGCTAAACAATACACAACTAAATAACCAAGAGATCACGAAGAAATAAAAGAAGAAATCAAAAAATACCTCAAATTACAATGAAAACACAACGATCCAAAACCTATGGGATGCGGCAAAAGCAGTTCTAAGAGGGAAGTTTATAGCAATACAAGCCTACCTCAAGAAACAAGAAACATCTCAAATAAGCAACCTAACCTTACACCTAAATCAATTAGAGAATGAAGAGCAAAGAATAACCCAAACTTAGCAGGAGGAAAGAAATCATAAAGATCAGATCAGAAGTAAATGAAAAAGAAACGAAGGAAACAAGAGCAACGATTAATAAAACTAAAAGCTGGTTCTTTGAGAAGAAAAACAAAATTGATAACCCATTAGCCAGACTCATCAAGAAAAAAGGGGAGAAGACTCAAATCAATAGAATTAGAAATGGAAAAGGAGAAGTAACAACTGACACTGCAGAAATACAAAGGATCATGAGAGATTACTACAAGCAACTCTATGCCAATAAAATGGACAACCTGGAAGAAACGGACAAGTTCTTAGAAAAGTACAACCTTCTGAACTGAACCAGGAAGAAATAGAAAATATAAACAGACCAATGACAAGCACTGAAATTGAGACTGTGATTAAAAATCTTCCAACAAACAAAAGTCCAGGATCAGATGGCTTCACAGACGAATCTATCAAACATTTAGAGAAGAGCTAACACCTATCCTTCTCAAACTCTTCCAAAATATAGCAGAGAGAGAAACGCTCCCAAACTCATTTTATGAGGCCACCATTACCCTGATACCAAAACCAGACAAAGATGTCACAAAGACAGAGAACTACAGGCCAATGTCACTAATGAACACAGATGCAAAAATCCTCAACAAAATACTAGCAAACAGAATCCAACAACACATTAAAAGGATCATACACCATGATTATTGGGGTTTATCACAGGAATGCAAGGATTCTTCACAAATCAATCAACGTGATACACCATATTAACAAATTGAAGGAGAAAAACCATATGATCATCTCAATAGATGCAGAAAAAGCTTTTGACAAAATTTGACATCCATTTATGATAAAAACCCTCCAGAAAGTAGGCATAGAGGGAACTTACCTCAATATAATAAAGGCCATATATGAGAAACCCACAGCCAACATCATTCTCAATGGTGAAAACTGAAACCATTTCCTCTAAGACCAGGAAAAAGACAAGGATGTCCACCCTCACCACTATTATTCAACATAGTTTTGGAAATTTTAGCCACAGCAATCAGAGAAGAAAAAGAAATAAAAGGAATCCAAACTGGAAAAGAAGAAGTAAAGCTGTCACTGTTTGCAGATGACATGACACTATCCATACAGAATCCTAAAGATGCTACCAGAAAACTACTAGAGCTAATCAATGAATTTGGTAAAGTAGCAGGATACAAAATTAATGCCCAGAAATCTCTTGCATTCCTATACACTAATGAAGAAAAATCTGAAAGAGAAATTAAGGAAACACTCCCATTTACCACCACAACAAAAAGAATAAAATACCTAGGAATAAACCTACCAAGGGAGACAAAGACCTGTATGCAGAAAACTATAAGACACTGATGAAAGAAATTAAAGATGATAAAAACAGACAGAGAGATATACCATGTTCTTGGACTGGAAGAATCAACATTGTGAAAATGACTATACTACCCAAAGCAATCTACAGATTCAATGCAATCCCTATCAAACTACCAATGACATTTTTCACAGAGCTAGAACAAAAAATTTCACAATTTGTATGGAAACACAAAAGACCCTGAATAGCCAAAGCAAAGTTGAGAAAGAAAAACGGAGCTGGAGGAATCAGGCTCCCGGACTTCAGACTATAACACAAAGCTACAGTAATCAAGACAGTATGGTACTGGCGCAGAAACAGAAATATAGATCAATAGAACAGGATAGACAGCCCAGAGATAAACCCACGCACATATGGTCACCTTATCTTTGGTAAAGGAGGCAAGAAGATGCAACGGAGCAAAGACAGCCTCTTCAATAAGTGATGCTGGGAAAACTGGACAGCTACATGTAAAAGAATGAAATTAGAACACTCTCTTATACCATACACAAAAATAAACTCAAAATGGATTAAAGACCTAAATGTAAGGCCAGACACTATCAAACTCTTAGAGGAAAACATAGGCAGAACACTCCATGACATAAATCACAGCAAGATCCTTTTTCATCCACCTCCTAGAGAAATGGAAATAAAAAACAATAATAAACAAATGGGAGCTAATGAAAGTTAAAAGCTTTTGCACAGCAAAGGAAACCATAAACAAGATGAAAAGACAACCCTCAGAATGGAAGAAAATATTTGCAAATGAAGCAACTGACAAAGGATTAATCTCCAAAATTTACAAGCAGCTCATGGAGCTCAATATTAAAAAAGCAAACAACCCAATCCAAAAATGGGCAGAAGACCTAAACAGACATTTCTCCAAAGAAGATATACAGATTGCCAACAAACACATGAAAGGATGCTCAACATCACTAATCATTAGAGAAATGCAGATCAGAACTACAATGAGGTGTCACCTCACGGCAGACAGAATGGCCATCATCAAAAAATCTACAATAAATGCTGGAGAGGGTGTGGAGAAAAGGGAACCCTCTTGAATTGTTGGTGGGAATGTGAATTGGTACAGCCACTATGGAGAACTGTATGGAGGTTCCTTTAAAACCTAAAAATAGAACTACCGTATGACTCAGCAATCCCACTCCTGGATATATACCCTGAGAAAACCATAATTCAAAAAGAGTCGTGTACGACAATGTTCACTGCAGCTCTATTTACAATAGCCAGGACATGGAAGCAACCTAAGTGTCCATTGACAGATGAATAGATAAAGAAGATGTGTCACATATATACAATGGAATATTACTCAGCCATATAAACAAACGAAATTGAGTTATTTGTAGTGAGGTGGATGGACCTAGTCTGCCATACAGAGTGAAGTAAGCCAGAAAGAGAAAAACAAATACTGTATGCTAACACACATACATGGAATCTAAAAAAAAAAAAAAAAAATGGTCATGAAGAACTTAGGGACAAAAGAGGAATAAAGACACAGATGTAGAGCATGGACTTGAGGACATGGGGAGGGGGAAGGGTAAGCTGGGATGAAGTAAGAGAGTGGCACAGACATATATACACTACCACATGTAGAATAGATAGCTAGTGGGAAGGAGCCACATAGTACAGGGAGATTAGCTTAGTGCTTTGTGACCACCTAGAGGGGTGGGATAGGGAGGGTGGGAGGGAGATGCAAGAAGGAAGAGATATGGGGATATATGTATATGTATAGCTCATTCACTTTGTTATAAAGCTGAAACTAACACACCATTGTAAAGCAATTATACTCCAATAAAGATGTTTAAAAAAAAGAATAGAATAGAAAATATCAGTATGTCTTGTGCGTAGTACAAATATTCTCTTGGAAAACTTTTGTTTGAGGTGTGTGTTGTGGGTTGTCCCTGTAAAATTCTAAAGGATGTGGTTAACATTTTTTAAAATACTTCTTTTAAGAAAGTATTCTCTAAGACTTTATAGCGAGGTATACAGCTATTCCTTTGGAATAAATGGCCTTTTCTACTAACTCCTTTGCCTGGGTGCACGCCTACTTCAATGATGACATTCAATCCAAGCAAAAGAACAGGAGAACAGAGGAGTCAGGGGATAGGGGGAGGGGGAAGCTGAGGGTAGGGGAGGGGCTGCTCATGGCAGCCATTGTCTAGAAAAACCATCCAGGACCAGCCCTAACCATAGCCTCCAAGTTTCCAGTGGGACAGCTTGCACTGGCCACGTGATTGATGGCTGAAGAAAATATTAGAGGCATCAGCTTGAATTCAAGGAGGTTTAAAAGCTGGAGTCAGTGTCTCCTAGGACAGAGCTCACCCAAGGAAGCCAATTAAACACGCAGATGTTTCTTTAAAGGCTGTCTGCAAAATGTGCGAACTGACAAAATGTTTACAGAATCCCTAGTACTCCACCAACTAGGTTTACCTTTAACAAATCGTTCCAGTGACTCTACAATTACCACAGTCCTGGGGTTATCTTTCTTACGTGGCTGCTGATGAAAGAAAACCAATAACTGAGGCCAATTAATTCAAGCTGCCATTCTCCCCCACATGAAAACTGAAAGAGATCTTTGCAGCAACTGTCCAAAGTGATTATTTCATTCGAGACTCTCTTTTATAAAACTCAAATACATAGGCAGCAAACTTAACCTGGCTGTTCAGGGCTCTCTGCCTGGCTCCCATCAAATCACTGTTTCTGAAATTCATTCATTTAGGAAAACTCAATCCATGCCAGGTATCCTCTGGGTACACTCACATGCTTTAGAACCAGATAGTTGAATGTCTCTAAGGAAATTAATGAAGAAACCTGTGAGAAATCCCTAGCAGAGAGCCCGAGGGATGGCCGTGTGACTGAAGGGCCAACCACTTGGGTGCCGGCAAACCTCGCTTCCTTGTGGGAGCATCCTGTCTTTAATACTTCACCTTAGGGCTTCCCTGGTGGCGCAGTGGTTGAGAGTCCGCCTGCCGATGCAGGGGACACGGGTTTGTGCCCCGGTCCAGGAAGATCCCACATGCCACTCCGCGGCTGGGCCCGTGAGCCATGGCCGCTGAGCCTGCGCGTCCGGAGCCTGTGCTCTGCGATGGGAGAGGCCACAGCAGTGAGAGGCCCGCGTACTGCAAAAAAAATAAAATAAATAATAATTCACCTTAAAAATGTCTGGAACCTGCATCTCACATAAATGCTGGGAAAACCAGCATTTTCCTGCTCCCAATATTTCTGGGGGATCTTGGAGGAGTAGGTTTTCCCAGTTCCCTCTTATTCCAGGATCTTTTTCATGCTGAATTCTCACCTTCTCTTTCCTTCTCTGACTGTCTCTTCTCACCATCTTGCTTTCAGTGTGGTTATCAACCTTTGACCTCTGGTTCTCCACAGCACACAGGATGCCACGTATGGCAGGCATGCTACACCAAAGGTGTAGAGAAGTTACACTGCCACACAGCCAGGAAGATGACTTACTTATAAGGCAACTTTAGAGGTCTTTGTCCTTACACAGTCCCCACTGGGGCTCACCTCTGAGACCTTCTCACGGGTCCTCTCTCCTCTCCATTCCCCTGGCTGCTGCCTTGTTTCCTCACACACACACACCCTTTCTTTTGTAGATTGTCCCGGGAATCTCAAAATCCTACTTCTTTATTATATAAATCAAATCAGCTCCTGTTTCCTCCCTCACGGATGCTCAAAAGACACAAGACCCATTACAATGCTTTGCAAAAGCACCTCCACCCATTACATATAAAAGCCTGCAAACATGTTGAAATTTACACCTTAATTTTTTTTTTAATCGGGCTATATTCTTGGGTAAGGCATCCTTACCTTGGTCTGAAATATGTAATCTTAAATGCAGAAATAGTACCAATTTTGTAAAAATTGTTTCTAAGAGCATTGTCCCTCTTCTCACTATTATGGATATTTAATAAACTTTCTTGACTCTGAAACTGATTTTTAAAACACGCGACGGTTAGAGTTTGTACAAACCATGTTGAAGGAATTTTCTGTGCAAGGAGCTATGTGCTCAGACTTCCAAGACTCTTCAGTGCACCCTTTTATTGCTATTGTTGCTGATACAGACCAGCCAGGGCATTACCAGCCCAGCCTAACCTCCAGCGGGAAGTTCAGTGTGAAGCAAATGGGTAACTTCCCCTTGACTAAAGGAAAACTCTGTAAATCAACAGCTTCGGCTGAGTCTATGAGCCTTTAGCTAAATTAGTTGGGTGTACATTTCAACGTTTGGCTGGACTGTTTGCTTCAAGGCAAAAAGTAAGAACTGGACAGGATGATGTACACAGGTACACATAACCTAAGCAGAATTCCAGGATAGATACTCCAGTTTCTCTGCTTCTATTCTTGAAGTGTCCTCACTAGATATTTTAGAGGAAGCATTAGGAGACTTGGTTCAGAGTTTATTCTGTTTAATTACATGTGGTCCATAAGGAGAGAACCCAACAGTAAATAGTTTTTTCACAATAGTTGTGTTAGGATAAAATGGAATTAAGATCCCTAAAGGCAGTAACTTAGGTTCCATATTGGAAATCTTATTCCTGAAAACTAATTGTTTTAAAAGTCCATGCTCTAAATCTGAGGTGGACTATAAATCTGTTTTTTATTATATTTTTATAATTTTACCATTTCATAGTTTCTAGTATGAACTGACTGATGTCCAAATAAGGTCTCATCTCTTTTTAATCACTTGCGGTTAACAAACACCAATTTCTCTTGTTCTCTCCTCTTACCTCTTTGCCACCTCCAGCTGAATGGTCCGAGAACCTCAGAGACTTACTGAGTCCAAAGGAGCCAGTCTTTCCCTCTCCCTTCTGAATTTTACTCTCAACCAAGGATGCTCCACATTTGGGTCCTCTGGTTGAAGCTTTTATGTTTGTGCTCTGGCATTGTTCTCAACTCTGCCTTTCTAATAGGCTGGCAGAGTTAAGAGTGACTCCCAGACTCAAATATACACTGACCCTCCCCCTTTCCTTCCTGTGCATTCTCTTCAAGGGTCTTTGGGATCCTTTCTGCCCTAGACTTTAGTTGAGACCATCTCAGTCCATCAGAAAGATTCTAATCAGAAAGGAAGGTCTGAGTCTTGATTTTTTCTCCTAGGACATTCCTTTAACTCTTGTACATTTCCCATCCTCCTCCAAAATCACCAGATCTACTAATTAAGGAGTATTGGGAAAAGCATCTTTGCTTGGCTACAAAAAATCCAATTACACTTACCCCTCTACCCAAGGCCAATGAGCACTCACATGTACATACCTGAGGACTGTCCATGTGACTTTCCCCTGCAAATTAAGATATGCTCCGAAGTGACAGACTCAAGAAATAATAAGTAAGTTCTCTTGATGAACAAACGAGTAGTAATAAAAAGTTACAAGTTAAATTCCTTCTCATCGGACTATGTTTTAAAAAATGTATATTTATGGGCTTCCCTGGTGGTGCAGTGGTTAAGAATCTGCCTGCCAATGCAGGGGACATGGGTTCGAGCCCTGGTCAAGGAAGATCCCACATGCGGCAGAGCAACTAAGCCCATGCGCCACAACTACTGAGCCTGCGCTCTAGAGCCCATGAGCCATACTACTGAGCCTGTGCACCTAGAGCCCGTGCTCCTCAACAAGAGAAGCCACCGCAGTGAGAAGCCCCCACACCACAATGAAGAGTAGCCCCTGCTCGCCGCAACTAGAGAAACCCTGTGTGCAGCAATAAAGACCCAACGCAGCCAAAAATAAACAAATAAATAAATTTATAAAAAACAAAACAAAAAAACATATATTTGTAAATACATTTCCCCATTAAAGTCTTTATTGTTGTTTTTCTTCCTATAGGACCAACTATAGCTCACATGAAAGCTTTGGGGGAGAAATTCTTAGTAAAATAAATTTGGCGTTCAAATACAAATGTTAACATGTGTGAGATATAATGCATGTGTCTGACACTTAATAAAACTCTGTAAATTTTGTAAAGTGCCTCCCCAATCTATTCTTCTAGTAGCAGTTTTCTGTTTTTCATTGCCCAGTGCCTTTACCCTTTCTTCTGGTAATAAGGCTTCATTCTTTTGGGAACTCTGTTTTTCCCCACACTCATCCCAGACATAGGGAGGGGTGGTAGGACCGAGATTGGGCCAGCCATGGCACTCTACCTGCCTTGTGCCTCTGTGATTTGTCTGGGGGTGAAGAAAGATGGATGCTGAGCCAATCAGGACGTACACCAAGATTCCTCTAAATGGAGTTGGGGAAGATGACCCCTTTTCACTAAATGGGCAAAGTTGAAAAGATGTCAGCAAAGAACTTCCAGCAACTTTGACCCTAGACCCTCAGAGAAAACTAGCACTCTGGAGGAGAGAAGAATGGAACCCACATCCCAGAAAGGCAAAGGTGAGAGGAGGAGAGCAAGTCTTGAGGGCAAGGAGTCTCTAGTGCCACCCATCTGTGATTCACCCCTGCCCTCTTTGGCCGAAGCTAGTTTCAGTCGGGTCTGTGTTGCTTGCAATCAAAAGAGTTTTGACTAATGCAAAAGTTGCTTCCGACCACTGAGGTCCCCAGACCTAATCCCAAGGCCAGCATGGTCAGATGTTCTTGTGCTTCTACGAGTCATACCAAGTGTCAGTCATTCTGACAGATCCCAATTTTAGTTTAAGCTTGTTCAAGCTGGATTTCTGAACCTTGCATTTGACTTTTCTGGATTCATTTCCTCTTTCCTCTATATCTCCATGAGTCAGTTCCCCTTAGGAGGAAAAAATGTTTCTGCTCCTCTTCTAGAGACCTACGACCCATTTGGTTCTACGAATATGATCAAAAAGAGAAAAAGAAACACCTCTCTTTCAGGTCAGTTCCATGTGGGCAGGAGGAGTCTCCCAGAAGTTTCTCCTCAGTGAGGGACTTGTCCTGCACAGGAGTCTTGGCTGGTTAGTTTTGAGAGCTTATAGGGCCCCAACTTCTCCAGGCTGTTCCGACCTTGTAATGGATCCCTGTGCACTCATCTGCTGTTGGGTGTGCTCACTGCCTCCCAGTGCCCGCCACCTGGACACCACATAATGAACGTGTGTAGAATGAATGAGTGCCCGACTGAAGGACAAAGGTGTCTTTCACCCTCCAGACTGAGTTGTTCTCTTCCCATGCCCAGGAGCACTGTTTACGTTCCAGTCCTTACCCTTCTGTACAGCGATTCCCTTTCACATATATCTATCCTCCACAAGATAATGAAGAGTCCAGGGCGAATGGCCACACCTAGTTCCTCTCCCAGTGGGGCATCTATGGGACACAGTGGAAAACAGCCAGTGTTTAAAAAGTAATTAATTGGATGGTGAATGAATGAACAGAGAGTCTGAATGATGGATTTTTAAAATATGTTTTCATTATTTTTCAAAACCATAACTGCTACCAGTGTTTTCAAGTGAATGCCCTGCTGAGACCAGCTTTTATGGCCCTGTGAGACTCATTTATAAATGCAATCTACTTACACACAACAAAAAAGTTGTGGACCAAAAGCTTTGATCACACGTCCCTGAGATCTTGGTAGTTTTCATTTGCTTAACAAGTGCTTTCTGCATAAGCCTCCTCTGGGTCAGGCAGATTCAGAAAACCTCCCAATGGAAGAGCCCTGACGGCTACTACTGACCCCTACAGTGATTTACTTGGAAACAGAGATTCTGGAAACAGCACTGGACTCGGGGTCGCCTGACAGGAGCAGTGGCTCTTCAGAGCTAGGAAAAGGATCTGCCGCTTGGTTTCGAGATGAATGAAGTGGCAAATCCCATAAAAGTTTCTTACTGAAATTATCTAAAGCCTTCCTCAACCTCCATAGAACGTTACGTGCTTCTCGTGCCCAGAATCATTATTATTTGCCCTTATGCCTGGAGTTACCAGTTCCTTGGAAACCATTTAAATCAGCCTCCTAGTTACTTATCTTGAGATCGGGCAGAAAGGAATCAAGGAAATTCTGACCTATTTTACTGCTGGTGACCTTAATTCACAGCAATGAGCCACCTACTCGCTCTAAAATGGATCTAAAATACTAGGTTTTATTTCACTGTGTCACACCTGACACGTTCTTACTCTGATCAGAGCAGCTGCGACTCCAGAAACCAGGCTAATGGCGCCCTCTGGTGTTCAGACAGCGACGTGAGCCTTTTAAATCCTGGATGCCCTGGGCAGGGGGAGGGAATACTATTTAATGCTGCCAGGAGAGGAACAGGCTTCAATACACCTTGGCTTGTTCTTGTCTGAAACGGGGCGGGTCCAACACTGCTGCCCTGGAAACTTCGCCTGGTAGCCCAGTATTATCCTGGGGATTTGCTGGCCGTAAGGTCAAACCAGTCTCCTGTTATGATTAAAAATATAGAATGTCACTCCCTCCCCCGCGCTGGAGAGAACAATACCCCCAAGGACCCACACTCAGCATGTCCCTCATATCCCCGCTGAGACGAGGCTGAAGAGAATGTGTAGTTTGTACCTCTCTGTTGGGTGTAAAGTGGATAAACACGCAAACATTGGGTCTGGGATGGAGAGGGGTTGGGGAGAGAAGAACCACAAGCGAGGTGCAGCACTGCGTTCTGGCCTCCATGTGCCTGTACGGCGGGGAATCCAGTGCACAGCCTGACCTCCTCCCACTCGGAAGTGATTCTACCCATCAAAAGGTACGTGAGCCTTCCACCTTCACCTCAGAGTGGCCCAGCCAGCAGCAAATGCAGCACGTGAGCTTGGCCCAGGCGGAATGGGCGCTACCAGGGGAACTGCCCACCCCAGAATGGGCCCCAGCATCTGGCAGTGGGCATCTTCATGGCAACCACAGGGAGAGCTCACCAGAGGATGGACCCTGCCTGTCCAATTGTTCCGAAAATTGCAGCTACGGGGCTCTCATGGTCCGGGGAATGAGGAAGGAGCCGCAAGTAACACACTGGACTTCTCACCCATGTTGGAGAACGGAGCCCAGAGCAAGTTTTCATTTAGAAAAGTAAGGAAATGAAAGGTTTCTTTCACTCTGTGGCGTGGAGCAATTCACATCTGTTATATGTAGTTACTGGTTTCCTCCTATCCCCCGTCATTCCACAAAGGCTTTGAGGTAGATAAGGAAAAAAATCCCTCAAATAAAAATAAACTCCAATGAACAGTTATTTATGGGGGTGTCTAATATCTGAACCCTTTTCCTGTTTGAGGAATTCCCTATGGCGTGAGCCTGGGTGGCAGGCAGGGCTGTCTCTCATGCAGACACCTAGGAGGTCAGATACTCGTTTTGCTCTGCACATGTGACTGGTCTTGTCCAAGTGGATGCTCCCCCTAAGGACTCTACATGTGAGTCCTGAGACCATGGCAGCAGTGTCCTCCCCAGGTTGTCTCTGCGATAAGATTAGACTGTGATTTTGACTATCCAGCTTCCGTTGGTACCTGCCCTTTTCTAAGCCAATTTTTTTGTCTTCCCAGAGATTAATCATAGTGAAGATGAATATAGAGTGTGAGGTAAAGATGAAGGAAAAGAGAGATGCAAATATGCAGACCGTTAAACCTTATATAGCTTCTATATATGAATTAAATATTTGGCCCTGAGCTTCCTGGCAGCTAAAGTGAAAAGGCAAGCAACCTGTTACCCAACTTGTGAAGACAAAAATACATACTAGCTCCCCAAAGGAAGTGAATATTTTACTAAGGGTTGAACTTTGAAAGGAATTTCTCACACTAGAGTTTCTCATAGTTGTTCCTGGGACTGTAATGTACCATCTCCCTAATACTGTTCAAACAGCTAATGACTCTTAAGGTGGTTTCTCATAGCATCCCTCAGTGAAAGCCTTAGTTTAAGCTGCTCTTTGAAAAGGGCAAGTTTCTAGTTTTTCTGATGGTGTAGCATCTGGAATGTTTAGAAAAATGAAGGAATGGTATGTCTCTTTAGGTGTTTTTCACCAAAGATGGGTTTTTATGAGACTTGAATAGGACAGAGTTTGAAGTTATTGTCTATGATCAAAGCCTATAGAGAATTCTGGATTTTTAGAAATAAAACAAAGGAATACTCAAACTGCCATCCTTTTCTGGGAATGAAATTAATGATAATAATAATGATACTAATATCATTGAGTTTTAAGTGAAAGTACAGGTGCTTTTAATACATTATTCATTCATTGAATGTGCCAAGCATGGTGTATACAGCAGTGAACATGTACTTGTGAAACTTACATCCTAGTCAGGGGAAACAGACAATAACCAAGTAAACAAACAAGGAAAGATCGTTTCAAGTAGTGATAAGTGTTATGTAAACAATAAAATGAAGCAGTGTGATAAAAGTGTCCAGGGATGGCCATTTTTGATAGGGTGGTCAGAAAAGACCTCTTTGAGGAGAGAATATTTGCTCTGAGGCCTGAATAAGGAAAAGAAACTCGCCACACAAGTCTGGTGGGAGAGCCCTCTGCCAAGGAAACAGCACGTGCAAAGGCCCCAAGGTGAGAAGAAGCTTGGCACGTCTGGGAAACAGAAAGAAAGAATCCTTATAACTGCTCATGACATATTATTGCTGTTGTTGTTATTTTCCAGATGAGAAAAAGCTAGAGAGGTTAAGTAAGTAGCCCCAGACCCTGTAGCTCAAGAGATGGAGCTGGGACCCCAGTTGGGCTTTCCCTGAGGAAACCAGCCCTCTTGCAGGTGGTCGCGCTGTTCTTCGTGGAAGAGGGCAGGGGCACAGAGCCCTTGTATGGCCATAGTGTCCCAATACCCCCTCCCAATACCCCGAGCTTTCCATTAGCCTGGTTTCCTCGCTGTTCTTTGGCGAAATGATCAACTTCTCTTCTCCTTGAGGGTTCATTCCTATGGCTTTTCTCTCTTCAAACCCAGGAAACTGAGAAGGGACCCCACATTTATCTTGCAAAACCATTGAGATGCATGCAATGAGGGGTGTGGGGTGATGTGTGAGACAGTGAAGAAAATCCAACCTGTCACATCCCTTTCAGGAAAAGGACCTTTAGGGTGAGAGGAGTTCATTATTGCAGCCTTCTGCCTCTGAGCAGTAGGGGATTCAAACAGCTTCAGGCGGATAACGACCTGGTCCTACCGCAAGGGATGGGGGCTAAATATCTCTTCATGGATGGAACTTGCTGATTGTATAGGGCAGAATCTATGAATGCAAAAAAATGATTAACAAATAAATACACCCAAAGTAAATTTCAAGTAGAAATGCAACAAAGACAGGCCCACGTTCAAGTAGATTGTCTGAAACGGGGAAAATATCCTCCCCTGCATACCTTTACCTTGCCCCCTGGTGTTCCCCTGAGCTCTGGGGCATCCGTTAGAATAGTAATAGTAGCCCCTAACTTAACTGAGGGCTTAAGATATGCCAGACATTGCCCCAAATACTTGAATGTTCACGATACATTTTTTTTTTTTTTTTTTTTTTTGCGGTACGCGGGCCTCTCACTGTTGGGGCCTCTCCCATTGCGGAGCACAGGCTCCGGACGCGCAGGCTCAGCGGCCATGACTCACGGGCCCAGCCGCTCCACGGCATGTGGGATCTTCCCGGACCGGGGCACGAACCTGCGTCCCCTGCATCGGCAGGCGGACTCTCAACTACGACGCCACCAGGGAAGCCCTCACGATACATTTTGAAGTAGGTACAGTTATCTTTTTTTTTTTTCTTGGCCACGCTGCACACCATCAGTTATTATCATTTTACATATTTTAATGAACAAAGCCTTATTTAGCACTTACTTGTGTCAGGTACCATTCCAGTGCCTTCCACATACTAACTCACTTAATCCTCATTGCTGTCCTATGCGGTGGGTATTACTATTAACGCCATCTTATGGATGTGAAAACTGAAGCCAAAGGCAATTAAGATGAGCTTAAGCAACTTGCCTGGGTCACAGAGCTAGCAACTGAGAGAAGCAGATTCAAGTTCAGGCTGCCTCTAGGGCCTTCATCGTTAGTCTACTTCCGGGGAGTTCTGCATCTCAGAGACTGTGTGCGGGCGGTAGGGTAGGAGGGCTGAGTCGAGAGGGGTCCTTTCTGATGATTCTGCTCTGCGTCCCCGTGGCCTGCAGCCACCTGCCACCAGCTCGGGCGCAGGCTAAGGGAGGTGGGAGGCTGACCTCACCCCCTCCCTTCCCCTCCCCTCCTGCTCCCCTCCCCCTCCCCTCCCCTACCCCCTCCCCCTCCCCCACCCCTCCCCCTCCCCCTCCCCCTCCCCACCCCTACCCCTCCCCCTCCCCCTCCCCACCCCTACCCCCCTCCTCCTCCCCACCCCTACCCCCCTCCCCCTCCCCTCCCCCTCCCCTCCCCATCCCCACCCCTACCCCCTCCCCCTCCCCCTCCCCACCCCTACCCCCTCCCCCTCCCCCTCCCCACCCCTACCCCCCTCCCCCTCCCCACCCCTACCCCCCCTCCTCCTCCCCACCCCTACCCCCCTCCCCCTCCCCACCCCTACCCCCCTCCTCCTCCCCTACCCCTCCCCCTCCCCCTCCCCACCCCTACCCCCCTCCTCCTCCCCACCCTACCCCCCTCCCCCTCCCCACCCCTACCCCCTCCCCCTCCCCCTCCCCACCCCTACCCCCTCCCCCTCCCCACCCCTACCCCCTCCCCTCCCCACCCCTACCCCCTCCCCCTCCCCTACCCCCTCCCCCTCCCCCTCCCCACCCCTACCCCCCTCCTCCTCCCCACCCTACCCCCTCCCCCTCCCCTACCCCCTCCCCTCCCCATCCCCTACCCTACCTTACTCCTCCCCTCCCCCCCACCCTCCCGCTCCCCTCCCCCACCTCCTCCCCTCCCCCCCTCCAGTGCAGGTAAACAATAGTTCTTGCCCAAGGTTCTCTCAGGAAGGGAGGCTCTCAGACCCGCCTTGGTCTCTCCGTACCACTCGTATTCACCTTGCACTTTGCACATTCACATGTGCTTTTTGTACACTCAATATCCCATCTGATCTTCCCACACCCTGTCACCAGTCTCCCTTCCTCAGCCCAACCTCCCTGGAGCCGCGGGAGACGTCTTTCTCCTAGAACCCTCCCACCTGCCATGAATGGCTTCCCCTCACTCTCCCGAGAGAGACCCCCTCCTCGGGGCCCCTGCAGGGCCTGCTCAGGTCTGGCCCCCTTGCCTCTGCAGGCTTGTCTGCACCCTCTCCCCGCAGGTCCCAGGTCCTCGATTCCTGTCGTCTCCTTTAGTCCCCAAGCACCGCATTCCCTTTTTGTATTTCTGCCTGGCCTCAGGTTACATCTAGAATGCTCCGCCCCAATATCTTTTCTCTCCTCTTTATTGTTTACTCAGTAGTAAATGAGGGACTTCTCTGGTGGTCCCGTGAGTAAGACTGCGGGCTCCCAATGCCATGGGCCCAGGTTGATCCCCGGTTGGGGAACTAGATCCTGCTTGCGAGCCGCAACTAAGAAGCCCGCCTGCCGCAACTAAAGATCCCCCCTGCCGCAACTAAGACCCAGCACAGCCAAACTAAATAAATAAATGAATAATTTTTTTAAAGCTAGTCAATGATAGAGAATTCCCTGGTAGTCCAGTGGTTGGGACTCTGCTCTTTCACTGCCCAGGGCCCAGGTTCAATCCCTGGCTGGGGAATTAAGATCCCACAAGCTGCACTGTGCCCAAAGTGTATATAGATATATAAAATATATAGAGAGTAAATGATGTATATATATTATAAATATATATAACATATATTATATATAGTAAATGATGTATATATATTATATATATATATATATATATATATATATATATATAAAATAAATAGTAAATGATGAAGACTGGCATTTCCTAGGCACCAGGCACCATTCTGACTTGTATCAACTTACTTCTCACCTATGGGATGTATACGATTATCATCCCCATTTTTCAGATAACGTCCCCAATAGTAAGTGACAGAGCCTGGATTCGAGCTAGCTCTAAGACACCAGTGTCATAGCTCCTAACTCCCATGTCACACAGTCCCCAGTGTTGGTTCCAGCATGAAGTTCTTCTCTCTGACAACATCCCTAGCTCCCCTGCAGAGTTAATACATTTCTTCCACTCCTCTCATAGGCACGTCTAGAAAAGCATTGTCATGGGGCACAGTCTCCCTCAGTAACTGCTGCTGTCCTTGATCCCCAAGCTTTGCTGGAACTTAGCGGACTTTCAATTATGGTGGCTGAGCTCATTTTTCAAATGAGGACCCAGGGCTCAGGAAGGCCAGGTCCGTTGCCAGGACCACAAACTGCTGGCGCCCAGCATGTGCTCAGGCCCAGGTTTCAGATTCTACATGTAGCTCCTTCTTCCTGTGTCACTGCCTCACCTACCCAGACCTCTGTGCAGACGTGCGTGTGGGAGAAATGGAACTAAATTTGGACAGTTCTTGTCTCAGAAGCATAGAAATTGGCCATGAGAATTTTTAAAATTCTGATAAACCCTCTTTTCTTACAAAAGCATCTTGAATCATCTGTTACTGGTAAAATGACGAGCACCTGCAATTCTATTTTAAAATTCCTCAGTCTATAATATCCTTCCCTATAAGAATGCAAATACCCTAGAGAAAAGAGTAACAGACTTAGCTTTTCTAAAGCTAGTCACAGGGGTGAATTTTGTGCTAGGACACAGCTGCCTAATGATCAGGGCGCAGAGCAGAGACGGCAGTCCCATGCTGTGGGCCCTGATCAGAGCAAGGGAAGGAGTGGCTCCTCAGAGGAAGACACACCTGGAAGGGAGAAAGGCAGGTTGGCTTGAGAAGTGGTAACTAAGCAGAAGTTGGCAAGGACTCCGGAACGTCCTGGCATCCATGAACAAGTCCCCGCAGTGGCTTAAAAGAGATTGGTGGATTGAGAAACTCACCAGCTTCAGCTAGCTGAAGTATCCGGGGTTTCAAAAGGCAAATAATTTATAATAGATGCATAGACAATTATAACTGTGCACTACACTCTAGCCCCTGCTTTCCTAAAAAGGAAGGCGCCTTGGTGCATTTTACCAGAATTGCTCCCAGACCCCTTCCACCTCTCTAGCTCCTCTAATCTTCATCCTCTGCCATCCTGGTGTCACAACACCCATTTTGATTTTTTTTTTTTTTTTTTTTTTGTGGTATGCGGGCCTCTCACTGTTGTGGCCTCTCCCATTGCGGAGCACAGGCTCCGGACGCGCAGGCTCCGGACGTTCAGGCTCAGCAGCCATGGCTCACGGGCCTAGCTGCTCCGCGGCATGTGGGATCCTCCTGGACCGGGGCACGAACCCGTGTCCCCTGCATCGGCAGGCGGACTCTCAACCACTGCACCACCAGGGAAGCCCTCACAACACCCATTTTGGACTCCGCACCTTGGTTGCTGGTCCAGAATCCTCGCCCTGGGGTTTGCTACCCAGCTCCCCCTCTCCACTCCTCGAGGACATGCTTCTGAGTCTCTTTTCTCCAGCTGGACACATCCCAGCATTGAGACATCAGCTCAGCTTTGCAAGATCTGCTCAAGCAGGGCTAGTCCTACTCCCATCACTCACCCCTGGGTAGAGGGGGATCATGTACTGATGAATAATGGCCACAAATCCTGAAGTGGACTTGACCAACCCTCTTAAATGGAAGGCCGTTAGCTAGATGGGCAATGTGGTGCCGGCTGGTGATTCAGAACAATCTCAAGTTTCTTTCAAGACCATGAAAGAATAAAATAACATAACCATAAAACCACAACCATAACCATAATAACCATAAAATAACAATATTCAGCTGTTTTATGTTGACTGGTTGAATATAAGGGAGTCTGAAATTGACTGTAGTGATTCCATTTACACACAGACACTCATGCATGCATACACACACGTGCACACACACCAGCATTTTGAGATTCCATAGCAATCTCTAAGATACTATGCTTTTAAACATGTGTGGGTCTGCATGTGGGTGCATTTTCTGCTTCTGAGTTAGCCTTTGACAGCCAGGAGCAGGGAGAGACACCCACAGAGAATACAGGGTTGTTGCTTTCCAGTAAGGAGGTAGCCAGCTACCATGTTCCCTCTCTAGACACCCAGCAAGGTACAATAAGCTCACACCCTCTCAGTCTTGTAGCAGTGGGAGTTGGGCACCGGGGAACAAAGCTTTTCTGCTGGTCTTCCTCCACAGAGGCATCGGAGCCTGATCTTAACCATTGTCACTAGGATTTGCAAGCTGCAAGAGGTGCTTCTAAACCAGGGGTTCTCAACCTGGTTATCCATTATAATTACTAGGGGGCTATTTTAAAAATCCCATCCAGGCTGCACTCCAAACCATTAAAATCAGAATCTTTAGTGGTGAAATTCAGGCATTGGTGTTTTGAAACTACCCAGGGGATTCCAATGTGTAACCAAGGATGAGGACCACTGCTGTAAAGAAAGCTGTGTTTCAAGTGATCACTGTCATTTCTAACATCTTCACCATCCTTATCTTCACGCTCATTTATTTAACTTCTTGCCACATCTCCTCCCAAGGCTACAAATTTTGACAGAACAAAAAAATCACTTGGCTGGAAATAAGGCATTAAGGGATTTTTTAGATTCCATCATTAACTAGTTGTGTGATCTTAACTAACACCACAATTACTAATATTATGGATGTAGATGCTGATAACAGCTTACATTGATTGCACCATTACTTACCAGAATGCCAGAAACTGTGCTAAGAGCTTTACATGCTTTATTTCACTTAATCCTCACAACCTCTCAGAAAAGTAAATATTAGTTTACAGAAGAAGAAACTGAGGTTCAGAGAGGTAAAGTCAATTGCCCAAGATCATAGAATAAGTAGCAGAACCAAGATTCAAATTCAAGTTGTCATACCTAGAAGCTCATGTCCTTAACCGCCTTTCAGTACCACCTCTCTCAATAACTTGCCCTGATTACAGAGCTGGTGAAGAACACAAGATTCCCTTCCACATCTGCCCAACTTCAAAGCTCAGCCTTTTTCTAGGATGCTGTACTACTCATGTCAATGACACAAAAGTTAAGTCAGGTTGGTGTCTCTCCTCCTGACCTACTCACTTTCCTGAAAGAAATATAGATGACAAGGAAAAACACTTTCATAGCTAGAGGGATTTAAATGGTCTAATCCAGTGAAAAGGGTCTCTGCATTGAACTATAATTCAGGGGACAAGCAAGTGAATCCCCATCTAAATGTTCAGGGATTTCCATATGTAAGAAGAAAAACATACTTCATAGGTAAGATTTAAGACCAGAAACGGTAGACCTGCAGGCTGGTAAATTTTTCTCACACTATATTCCATATGGCAATAGTAAACCAAGTCTCTGATTTCTTTCATTTCTTTAGAGACTATAAAAAAGTATACATTTGCAAGAATCAATATGTGTTTCGTTTTCTGCCATTTCACGTAATAGACAAACAGAACCCTCTGTCCCGCAATAGAAATTTATTGTGTTTTCAGATCGCCCCAGAAATATGTACATAGCAATGTCTAAACTCATCAGGCAGTTTAATTTCAAAGCATTCTGGTGTCCTGGGCCAGAATCTCATAGGAATGTCTATTCAGATAGTTCCTGGGAAGCTTCGAGGACATCTAAGGCAAGGTCTGAAACTGATTAGAGCAATATACTCCAGGAGAAATGTTCTGCATGGCCTTCCTGGAGGAGTCTGTCATCACTCCTGTGTGAGACCTGGGAGGTCACAGTAATTCACACCTGACAACAGGACCTCGTAAGTAGGACTGGGCAAGCGGCCCACGGTCATCCCAGTGGTATGTGTCTAAGTGATGGGTGTCTCTCCCTTTGAAACCAGGTGAAGAAAGCACCTTCAAAGGTTGTATGCCCAGGACACTTCCTTACAGACTTATTCTAAGCAGGGCAGAGAGAGGAGGAGGAGTTAGGAAGAAGTACACTGGAATTTATTCCCACAGGGCCTGGACCGTGTCAGCCATTTGTAATGTGAAAAGTGAATGGGAGGGGGGGAGAGGGAGAAGGAAGGGGGATGTACAAGAGAGAAAAAGAACTACAGAGAGGAAGGGATGTTTGTTTTCTTCAGGCGCTTTGCCGCCACTATCAGGAGGAAAGGTTGCTTAAAATAATGAAAAAGAAAGGTTCAAGCTGTACTCCATTTAAGCCAAAAATCAAAGTGGCCTCCCTTATTCATTCATGTATTCACTGACACATTCAACCAATACTGAGTCCCCACGTCAGAGGTACAGTAGTAAACAAAAGCCCCGTCCGGGCTTCCCTGGTGGCGCAGTGGTTGAGAGTCCGCCTGCCGATGCAGGGGACACAGGTTCATGCCCCGGTCCAGGAAGATCCCACATGCCGCGGAGCGCCTGGGCCCATGAGCCATGGCCGCTGAGCCTGCGTGTCCAGAGCCTGTGCTCCTCAATGGGAGATGCCACAACAGTGAGAGGCCCGCATACCACAAAAAAAATTACCTAGGAAAGTCAACTGATATAAATATATAATAGCAGTGTAATCAGATTTTTAAAAATATCATTCAGATTTATTTTTCCAACAAAAGTAAAACAATTGGAAATTAAATTAATTTCTTAAACTTATTTTCAGTGAATTTAACTTTTAATTTTAATTCAATATGCAAAAATAGCTTTAACTGCTAGATATTCATTTGTTATTGCAGAATTTTTTTCTTTTCATCACTTGACATAATTACCGGTGGACTAATTTTTGTAAAGTTAAACAATAAATATATTTTCATTTAGTTATTTTATTTAATTCTCTGAGACAAAGGCTCCGAAGAGCAAACACAAACAATATTCACAAGGCAGCTAGTATTAGCCAACATGAATATATAGGCCACCTCTCCAAATGCAACTCCAAGATGGTGCAGTCAATTGAGAGAAAGACCTCCAATCATAACCATCTAATCACCACAGTTTTGTAGCACTGATCTTCCATACATTTTGTGTACTTTCCATGAAGTCAATGTCAAAAGTGCTGGTACCCAAGAAAACCCAACAAGAGAAATTAAATAGTAAGGAATAAGATTTCATCAAATAGAGTTGAGCTTTGGAGGGCCACAAAGAATTGTACTAATCTTTTTGGCCCCCAAGAACCAATCTTCCCCCCTCAGGTGTGTTATTGCCCTGCTAAGAACATGTGTCCTAAATTGTGAGCTCCTCAGCCATAAGGTCTGACTCCTTCTCATCCTTGTAATCCATCCTCAGCACAGAGAATTGCCTAGAGTTGATACTCTTTAAATATTTGATGAGTGAGAGAAGGAGGAAGGTAATGACTAAGTGAATTAGTGAAACAATAAACACTGGTAGTCTGAGAGACCGTTGTACACTGAAGTCCTCAGCAGCATGAGGACGTTCAGTCCATCACAAGAATGATGAAGGAAAAGAAAGGAAGAGAGGGACTTCTTGGAAGGAGAAGCAGGGTAGGGAAGGGCATGGAGTGGGTTTCAGGTAAGTGAGGGTGATAAAGCTCTGTGTTGGAGAGGCAGCGTGGCCTGGGAGAAAAAGCAAGGCAGCTCATAATGAAAGCTCTTTGCTTCATTTCCAGATCTAACATTGATTGGCTTATGATTTTTAGCAATTTATGTAGCATCTCTCTCAGTTTTCCAACTCTTAAAATGGAGTTGATAATACCTATTTCTTATAGAAATGATAAGAATAAGATATGTCAAAAAGCTCTGTGAGGGCTTCCCTGGTGACGCAGTGGTTAAGAATCCACCTGCCAATGCAGGGGACACGGGTTCGATCCCTGATCCAGGAAGATCCCACATGCCGCCGAGCAACTAAACCTATGTGCCACAACTACTGAACCTGCGCTCTAGAGCCTGTGAGCCACAACTACTGAGTCCGTGTGCCACAACTACTGAAGCCTGCGTGCCTAAAGCCCGTGCTCCACGACAAGAGAAGCCACCACAATGAGAAGCCCGCGCACCGCAACAAAGACCCAAAGCAGCCATAAATTAATTAATTCATTCATTTTAAAAATTAAAAAATTAAATTAAAAAATAAGTTATAAAAATTTTAAAAAGCTCTGTGAAGTAAAAATAATAATAGAAATATAATTATTGAGCCTGACGGGTGGAGAGACAGGGTGGGGCCAGACTATGACAAGCCTCAAGTGCCACGTGGAGGTGTGGAATGGATACAGGGGCAGCACCACTGTTATAGGTTATTGGAAAGAGAAGGGAGATTGATGCTTATTGAGTAGTTAGTATGTGTTAAGCACGTCTCTCTTACCTTACGTAATCTCCACAGCCAATCTATAAAGTAGATCCTGATATTTTCATTTTGCAGCTGAGAACACTGAGGCCCAGGAATGTTAAAGCTGATAGATTTGCTGATGGATTGGATGAGGACTGCCAGGGAAAGGAAGGAATTAAGAATGATTCCTAGTTTTTGGTGGTGGATGTGTTAAGTTAGACATGGCTTGGAGACATTCACATGGAGAAGGAGGGATGTTTAATGTGCAGCTCAAAGGAAAGGTTAGAGTTGGAGCTATAATTCGGGGACCCATCAGTATAAATGCTGTGTTTCTATTTTTTTAGACCATGTTATTGAGACCATTGAGAGAGTTATGGATAGAGAGGGAAAGAGGAAGGATTTTAGGAGAATGCCACATGTAGAGGTTGGGAAGAAAGAAGCAAATGGAAGGATGTGGTAACCAAGTGAATCAAGTGTTTGAGAAGGAAGGGGTCACCAGCTAGGACAAATGCTGCAGAGAAAGAGAAGATTTAGACTGAAGGTGGACCTCTGTGGGAGCATGGAAGTGATTGACAAGCTTTTTGAGAGGGATTTCAGAGGGGTGATGGTAATAGACCCCCTAAAATTAGAGAGAATTCAGGAAAGAGTGGGAAATGAGGAAGTAGAAGCAGTGAGTGTAAACACTCTTTTGAAAATTTTGCCAGAGAGGAAAAAGAAAGATGGGGCTGTATCCAGAAGGGGAAGTTGGGTGAAGGTACAGTTTTTGAAAACATGGAAGATGTTACAGAATGTTGGTATGCAGAAGGGAATGGTGAACCAGAGAAAGGGGAAAACATCAGCAGCAAAGTTCTTAGGTAGGTGAGAAGTGGCACAAGTGGAGGGGTTCACCTGAGATTGGAAACAAACAAAGAGAAAAAAACAACAAAAGTTTGTCTTTTATAACAAGAGGGAAGGCCGGGCATGTGGGTAGATGTATAAACAGGTAGTTGTTCTAATGGTAGAAAGATGTAGTTCTCCTCTGACTGCTTCTATTTTCTCTTCTCAGTGATGTGAGTTTAGAGGTCCTCAGGGAGAATGAGGAAGGGGAAGGGGGGACGGTTGCTTAAGGAGAGAAGAGAAGGTATAAAATCGTTGTCTTGGGGCTTCCCTGGTGGCGCAGTGGTTGAGAGTCCGCCTGCCGATGCAGGGGATGCGGGTTCATGCCCCGGTCCGGGAGGATCCCACGTGCCGTGGAGCGGCTGGGCCCGTGAGCCATGGCCGCTGAGCCTGCGCGTCCAGAGCCTGTGCTCCGCAACGGGAGAGGCCACAACAGGGAGAGGCCCGCGTACCGCAAAACAAACAAACAAAAATAGTTGTCTTGGGGAAAACAGAATGAATTGAGGAGAGAAAGAAGGTAAGATCACCGGGTGGTACAGAGGGCCCACCTTGACAGTTATTGGTCATAACTTTAAAGAAGGAAAAATCAGCATACTTGTGTGTGTTCTCCCAGCTGAATTAACTGCTGAGGTGCAGGCACAGCAGAGCAGTCAGAGAGTTGGGTTTAATTAGAATTGGGGTTTTTCCAGTAACATGGAGGAAAAGAAAGACCAAGAATTTGAGGGCACATGTAAGAGAGTGACTGCCGTCATGGACTACAGAGTCCATGCTGGGTTTAGAGGGAAATGAGGGAGTTGGGAGAGAAAGAGGCAGTGGTGAGGGACAGTGAAAAAGTGGTGAGGCCAGTGGTTGTTTTGGGTTTTTTTTGCGGTACGTGGGCCTCTCACTGCTGTGGCCTCTCCCATTGCGGAGCACAGGCTCTGGATGCACAGGCTCAGCGGCCATGGCTCACGGGCCCAGCCGCTCCGCGGCATGTGGGATCCTCCCGAACCGAGGCATGAACCCATGTCCCCTGCATCGGCAGGTGGACTCCCAACCACTGCGCCACCAGGGAAGCCCGAGGCCAGTGGTTTTGAGGTGCTGATAGTCATAAAGAAATTTTGGTGTGGGAATAATAAACAAAGGAATGAGTGTGGGATGCTGGAAATCACAATTTTGGAGGTGGGGCAATTACTGAGAATAGCAAGATTTAGGGTAAGCCACAGGAGTAGGCGGTTAACAGGGGCTGCAGGAAAAGGGCATGAGAAGTGATGAGGTCAAGGGACTGAGGCCAAAGTGTTGAGTGGATTATCTATATGGAGGCTGAAGCCACAAAAGTGATGACAGGAGTGAAGACTCAGAAACCCCAGCTTCGGAGATGCTCTGAGCTATCTTTGGCTCCCCAAGTCCTACTTATGCCACAGTATCTGTGATTTCCCTGATCTTCAGTCTTTATTACAGGTATCCCCAACTCTGCAGGTGCGCTGAGTTTCCATTCCTTGTAACCATAAAGCTGCAATCAGAGTTCACCAGGAGTTCCTCCTATTTTCCACTAAAAAAAATCAACTTTCTGTTTTATTTCCCCTGAATTATGCTGACAAGAGCTAGCACGAGAGATGAGATGAGGTTGGGTCCTGGGACAGACAAGAAGAGGAGGGGAGACTGAATACATTCTTATTGATTTATTTTTGACAGTAGACTGACCAGGTTGCTCTAGAATTACCCTGAACTTTGAGAGGTACAAGATACCTTGAATTTTGAGAGTTACAAGATACTTAAAATCTCCTTTATTATATACTCTGGTCAAGGTGGGTACAGACCATGCTTTACACATGCAGGTCAGCCACACTGTGCTTTTCAAATTCTACTTTTAAACTTTGATCTTTGTCTTAGATTCCTAAAACCATCTTTTTTGCAGAGGAACTACATAAGTTTCCAGTCAGATCATGCATTTCGCTGGTTTCTCTTGACTCTGGGACAATATTTATGATGAGTTAGAAGTCAATTGAATCACCTAGAAAAATTCATTTTCAAAAAAAAAAGAAGAAGAAAGGAAGGAGTAAATGAAAAAATATACACAATGACATCATTTGACAGATTTTGCTTCACTGAAACTCATTGGCACATCACTAAATGGGATTGAAATTTTCAACAACTCCTACATTTGGGCTGCCTTTGATAGAATATAAGCTGCAGGGAGACACAGCTGTAGCTGTCCTTCCAAAATGAAAGGAAATCATTTTCAGAAATGAATCCCTCAAATGGTTGTTTAATGTGTGGCAGATGTGTCTCACAAGCTAGAATATCATCAGAATGCTGGTCTTTTCCTTGTTTCTCTGCAGGAAAACCATGTAACAGAAATGGATTTATCCGGTGTATTATCACTAATGTTCTCTAGATGCTTAAGTGTCCCTGTGGATTGGCCCATATAACTTAGAAACAGCTGCTGTCTGACAGGACACATGGAACAGATGAACAAGTGTAGCACATCACAAGAAAGAAACAAAATCCTAAAGGAAGAAGCCCCCAACCTCATCATGATCATCCAAAGGCAATTGGCATGTGGAATTCTTGTTTTCCTGCCCAGTGACAGCACCAGCATTTGGGAGAGGTATTAGAACCCAAGGGTCCTGTGACTTTGTCTGCCTTTTCCTCACCAAGGAGCCATAAAGGGATTCTGGACATAAGCCAGAAAACTTGCCTACATATTTCTATGTCCTAGAACTAACCATGCTGCAACCTACAGCTCTATGAGCCAGCAGCCCCAGCCCCAAACAATTCCTGGCATAAAGAAGCTTTGTTTGTTTGGTGAGTTATTTCCAGAACGCGTGCTTAATGCCACACTGTGTGTGTGTGTGTGTGTGTGTGTGTGTGTGTGTGAGCACGCCTGCCCACGCGTGCATGAGTATTTAAGTTCTATTAGGTCCTGAGGCTTTTTATGGAGGAGGGAAGGGAGGCAAGAAGACTAACCTCATTTCCTGGATGAGAAACTGAGACATGAAAATAGAAGTTAATGTCTGTATTAATTAGGAGAAAGCTAATACCTGATGGAGAGTTCCTTAAAGGTGAGAAATGTAGATGCAGCTCTCATATTCATCTTTGAATCCTTAGAGTTCTGAGGATTAAGAAATAGTAATATGGGGCTTCCCTGGTGGCGCAGTGGTTGAGAGTCCGCCTGCCGATGCAGGGGACACAGGTTCGTGCCCTGGTCCGGGAAGATCCCACATGCTGCGGAGCGGCTGGGCCTATGAGCCATGGCCGCTGAGCCTGCGCATCCGGAGCCTGTGCTCCACAACGGGAGAGGACACAGCAGTGAGAGGCCCGCGTACTGCAAAAAAAAACAAAAAACAAAAAAACAAAAAACAAACAAACAAAAAAAGAAATAGTATATGGGGCTTCCCTGGTGGCACAGTGGTTGAGAGTCCGCCTGCCGATGCAGGGCACACGGGTTTGTGCCCCGGTCAGGGAAGATCCCTCATGCCGCAGAGCGGCTGGGCCTGTGAGCCATGGCCGCTGAGCCTGCGCGTCTGGAGCCTGTGCTCCGCAACAGGAGAGGCCACAGCAGTGAGAGGCCTGCATACCGCAAAAAGAAAGAAAAAAAAAGAAAAAGAAAGAAATAGTATATGACTTGAATACAAATTGCATGTTTGAAGAATGTTGGTTGAAAGTAAATTTGTTACACCTGCAATGCTCCAGGCACAAATATTGTCTCATGTGATACTGGAAACTACTCTATCAGATAGTTGTCTTCACCCCCATTTTATAGATAGGAAAGCAAACTCAGAGAGGTTCAATAACTTTTTCAAGGTCGCACACAGCTGGTAATAGAGTACAGTCTGTAAAATCAAGTCTTGACTTCCCAGCTCCTGATCTTTCTATTATACATGCTACCTCCTTTTCACTTGTAAATTAGTGGCTTCACCAAACCCTGCTTAAGGCAAGCCTTTAGCACAACATTTAAACAGTGTTTTCCTGTCTGCCTTTGCACCCAGAACATGAATTTCATGAAGGCAGGAACTTTTCTTAGGCCATACCTTCAAAGGAGAACACTCTACCCTGGGGCTGGTGTCTTATTTACCTTTATATCCTTAGTGTCTGGCTCAAGACTTGGCACATTGTAGGTAATAATGTAAGTAATAAAAACTGAGTAAATCAATAAGCAAAGTGATTGTGAGTCTAAACTAATCTACACAGGAACCAAATTCTGGATATGAACTGCATTCGGGAACTTCATACATATTACTTCATGACTCTGTGAGTCTCACCATGAAAACCCTTTCTCAGTGATTCCTTCTTCCATCCCCCTGACCATGTATTGTTATGGAGCCATGACTGGAAGAAAGCAGGCTCTCTTTTGGGAATAGAACTCTTGAAGTTTTAGCACAGAAGAGCTCTGGAAGGAGACCTCCAAGCATGACTAGGCCTGATGATGTGGCTATTGTCAACCTCTCCAGCTGCATCTCCCCAACTGCCTGCCACCTACTTTGCCAGATGTCTCAGAGGACCTGTAGTCCTCCACCTCTGACCCCACATCACCATTATCCTATCTCCCTCCTCTTTATCTTTGCTCACATGGACCCCTTTGCCCTGGATCCCTTTTTCCTGCTCCACCTCTGCTTACCCACCCCCAACTCCTATTCATACCTTATGACTCAGTTTAGATGTCACCTCTTTTTGGAGGCCTTCCTGGATTTCTTTCCAGGCTGGCAAACACAGTTTTACTTAGAGTTCCCATGTGTTCTCTTGATCACCACAATTCTGCCTTCCACTAAGCTATGAGTTTCTCAGGGGCAAAAATTGTGACTTATTCCTCTTTGTGTCACCATATCAATGGGAGCTTAGAAAAGAAAAAAAGGGAGGGAGAGAGAGGTTTTCCATAGACGATGAATTTGGGACAGCGAAACGTAAGGAAAGAGGGTAGCAGTTCCCAAAAGTGGGAGACAACTTAAGGAAAGACTAAGTTGGCTGGAACATTTTAAAATATCGGAGGAAAGAATGTAATTACAATAGGACCAACAGAGAGAAGAGACAGGAGGGAACAGAATGAACTTTCTTGGTATTTGCTGCCTGTAGCAAGGGAACAGGCAACAGTAGAAGCAATCTGATTCTCTAGGTATAGACATTGCTGGGGTTTTTATTCTCATTACTTAAGTGATTCTTACAGCATGTGCTGGACTTTTATAAGTTTAAATGACTGGGCCAACTTTGCATAGTGCACATATTCTGTAGAAATGAATATTTATGCTGAGTTAGTTGTACAAATACACAGCTCATTGGAGTTTCTTTCCCCAAAGCTATCAAACTGAAAGAAAAGTCAAATCCACATATAATGGGATTTGCTGAATCTTCATCCCAGGGCTGTGCCAGTGTGGGACTAGGTAAAATGTAATTCTATATCTATTAGGTGGTTAAAAAGCAGTTGCATAAAATCATCACCAAGTATCATTTTCATAGGGCCCCAATTCACTCACACCAAGTAATTCTAGAGTTAGGAAACTTTCCAAAGAATTCCTGCGGAGCTATACTGGGATAAAATCTGGCCCATTGTGAATATAAAATGGCAATTTTATTTAAACAGTTGTAGCTCCTTGGGTCTCTTCTGGCTGACTCTAATATTGCTCCTTGTCTATATATTTTGGACACATTTTCACTTTCCTCTAGAAAAAGTTTTACTGCTTAATCATCCTCCTCTTGCCACCTCTCCCTTCTAGTGAGTTCTGTGTTGGAACAATGGAATAATATTTGCTTGGGGGTCTGTTGATGAATTTCATAGCAAGTTATCACTAATAATCCCTAATGTGTGTTCCTACATTTGGCACACTGACCGAGCCACTTAACCTTCATATGCCATCACTTTTCCAGCTGTAAAATTCAGCAGATAAGTCTTAGCATCTCACATTCCTCAAATGCTACATAGCCTTCCTACCATTTCTATGCCCAGAGTGAGTAATGACTTTCAACAGCCAAATTTAAAAGGCTGACTTCAATTATTGTCCCATCTGTGTCACTCCTCTGGCAAACATGGGCTAATAAAATGCATGTGACCTGGAAAATCTTTAGTAGTTTTTTTGCAAGGTATTTCTAGTTTATGACCATGAATTGAACTGACTATTCATTGGCCAGATAATCTCATCATCAGATTTAGCCATCAGGGTGAATTTGAACTTCATCCAATAATAGATTATGATTTAGTTTTTGATTAGAGGAAAAAATAGATTGGTTTATGCAGCCAGGAAATAATTGTTGCGTATGTATGATGTGCCAGGTGTGGTGAAGGGTGGTGAGGGTGTTGGTTGGTTGGTTTTTTCCCTAAATGAACTAACCAAAGAGTAAAAGTCTTTTGGGGTTATGGGTAAAGCTGTTCCCGTGACAATGGGTGTCGACAAAGATGTTTATTGGAGCCCAATGGGTAGTGTCTGAGCAAGGGCTCTATCCTTGTTCCACTCTTCTGGTACCAGCTCAAGATGGCCATGACTTTATTCTTTTTCTCTACTAACCCCTTGGCCAGAGTAAAGAACAAAACCCACCTCTTTGGACGTGAATGGTGTCCATGGTAGGGCACGTCACAGCAGCTGCATCAGCCTAGATTTGCAACCTTCCCTTAAAGTCTGTCTTAAAAATTCCCCTCAAGTGGTCTTTCCTTCCCTTTGCAACCAAATGGCTTGAAACAGAAACCAATGCTTACTGCCTTATTCGTTACCCCTCTTTGCCCCTTCTCCAGCTCATCTTCAACACCACTTACTGAGATCTAATCATATTACTTTATTGCTCGAAGAGCTTTTTTGGCTGCCATGGGTCCACCATATCAAGTGCAAACAATTCAAACTGTTCACATGAACTGAGGTCATTTCTACCTCTTTAATGAGGTGTATTGCAATGAGAAAAGATAGCTAACCTTTATTGACAACCTAATGTGTTGCTGTCCTCACAACAACAGTGTGAAATTTATACACTTATCAGCCCATGTCACAGATGAGCAAAATAAAGTCCAAAGCTGTTCAGTTACTGGCCCAAAGGCAGCTGTCTCAGGGTGGTATTGGAAATCTGAACTAGATTTGCCTGACTGACCTTAGGCCTTCCCCGCCTGCAGTCTCTCAGCAGGCCCACTAACCATGCCACCCCTCTCCTCCCCATCTCCCATATTAACAGGGTGGCCCAGTGCAAGAAGACACATGGTCATCCCCTGAAACAATGTCCCTTTACATTTCCTTATAGTTCTCGGTGTGGACAGAGGCCTGCAGACTGGCTTCCCAGCTGGAGGCCCAAATCATGAGGGAACACAGCTGCAATTAGAAGAAAAAGACACCAACAGCTGCACTCACCGACAACCCTGGGACAAGATAGGGCACATTGTATCATGCTGGCAAAGACCTCCTTTGGACAGAGTAGAGGATATGTAATGTGTATCTTCAAATTAATTTCAGCAAATGCCTATTTTTTTACCCCACTTTGTCCCCCCTCCAGTTCACCTTCAATACCACTCACTGTGTGATCCAATCACATTACCACTCAAAGGGCTTTTCTGGCCCCCATGAGTCCGCCATATATGGTGACCCCACAGTACAGGCAGCTGACCTCCTGCTCTGCGGGGCTTACGGCACCCCATTCAGGTCAAGTATTTTGTTTCATAATCTCAATAGGTTGTAAACCCCTGAAGGACAAACACTGTGTCTTGCTGTCTTTGCCCCCAGCATTTAGCAGAGCCTGAGCCTGTGATAAAGGCTCAGCTCCATCCCCAGCTCTCTGAGAAGGTTTCCCTTACACCAACACACCTGCCACCTCTCACCCAAGAGCAGAGCTAACAAAGCCTTCCTCTGTGTCCCCAAAGCACCTCGTTGGTACCACCAGCAAAGCACTTGTGTTCCAGAGAAATGAGTGTCTGTCGGTCCCCTGCCATCTGACCCCTGGCTCTCCCTCCAACCACACCTCCTTCACTGTTCCCTTGTTTTATCGGCTCCAGCCACACTGGCCTCCCATCCATTTCTCAACCAAGCATATTCCCACCTCAGAACTTTGTACTTTCTGGAAACTGTCTTCCCCCAGAGCCACATGGCCTCACTTCCATCAGGTCTCTTCTCAAAGGTCACCTCCTCAGAGAGGCTGCCCCAAGCATCCTACCAAAATAGCAACCCTGACCATTATTCTCCAGCCCCAGTTTCCCTCATAGCACTGACCCCTACCTGTCTGACATTATCTACTTCTTTGTCTGTGTGATTACTGTCACCTCCAGTAAAATGTAAGCTCCTTGAGGGCAGGAATTTTATCTATGCTCTCTTAGAACAGCACCTGACACATAACAACCACTTAATAAATATCTGTTAAGGAAGGAAGGAAGGCAGGGAAGAAGGAAGGACTTCCCTGAAGGACCGCGAGAGCCTCAAAGCCAGGAGTGTGTCTTACACACTCTTTAACCTCCAGCATCTAGTAATGGTCGGCCTATGACAAATCATGAGCTTGTTTCTTGATTTCTGATGCAAATCAGAGGTACGTGGCGCAGAAAAGCAACTGGCCTTTCCCGAATGTCTGCCCAGTGACAGGTCTCTGCTACGTGCCTTGGGTATAAGGCTTTGATTCATCCTCACAACTTCCTAAGGTAGTTGCTATGGCTCCACCTAAGAGGGGAGGAGACTCAGTGTCAGAACGCGCATGCGACTTACCCAGAGTCACAGCTAGTGAAAGGCAGAGTTGGGATTCGAACCCAGTTCTCACACCAACACCACTATTCCTTCCTCCACCTTGCCTCTCCTGAGACACCAGCTACCTTCAAACCAATGGATATTTGACTCATATACAGTCTTGTAATTCATGAAGTAAATCAAAGTAGAAAATTTAGAAAACTTTTTTCTAAGTAAGTTATTTTTCTTCCTCTGATTTTTAAATTTATTTTTCCCATATGTCAGTGATATTTTCAGCTTTCCTTTCAAGAGGAAATAGAATGGAAGTGATTATGATAGTAAACACGACAGTCCTCGAAACCGATTGTGAATATAAAGTGCTGTATAAAGCACAACGATGGTGAGGCTAAAGTCATTGTTATTGCTTTCAAATTAGCCACATCTTTCTCAGAAAGATTAACGTGCCTGTGCAGCTCTTTCAAACTTAACCTAAATTTATTGCTTAAAAACACCAAGGGATTTTCAAATACATTCCATTCCCCAGGTCTCAGTGAAAGACTTCCTTTTCTTATAGGTGGCTGTTCGGGATGTGCCCTTCTGGGGTGTAAGCAAGAATGCAGCTCCAGACAGAGCTCTTGTTCAAACTCTGTTCAGGGAGGACTGTTTGGAGACTGGGGGTATTTTGCAAGAGGAGTGGAGCTTGGACTGATTTTTATAAAGTTACTGATTTTTAAATATCTTGCGTTTTCCTAAGTCTGTAGTCAGCACCATTGCCAGATGATGCCGTTATCCTGGTGGTTGTGGTCCATGGGGTCAGAGTCAACTAAGGACGTGTCAGGAGCCAACCAAGCTGAGTGAAGACATCTAGAGGCAGTTGCTTGTGCTGCTTTGACTCAATAAAGGCTTTGCAGTGTGGTCGTCCTGTCAATTGAAACGAAACAACACGAAATGAAACAAACACTTGCCCGCACTTTTTAAGAGCTAACTTTTCTTGGCTTTAAATCGAACCTGTGTGCTGTTGACTTGTCAGTTACAATTGCAAGCCCGAACCCCTCACGTGGACTCCGAATCCATATGTCAGCTGCTACTCAGTATCTCCATTGGGATGTCTAATAGGCATCTCAGAGATAACACATCCCAAACTGAGCACTTAACTGGCCCTTCACCTCACCCACCAAAACCAGCTTCTACTGCTGTCTGCCCCATCTCAGTAGCGGCAACTCTACTCTTCCAATGGCTCAAAACAGGAATCTTGGAGTCATCCTTAACTCCTCCCTTCTCTCACACCATACATCTGGTCTACCAGAGATCCTGTTGGCTTTACCTTTGAAATATATCCAGAATCTGGCCCCTTCTCCCCACCTTCACTCTGCTACCCTGGTCCTACCTACCATCATAGCTCACTTGAACTCCAACAGTTGTCTCCTAACTCATGCCCTTGTTTCTGTCCCTTGTGCCTCACACTCCAAAATAGTCCCCAAAGTGATTTTTTAAACAAAAGTCCGATCATGTTGTTCTACTACTCAGAACTCTCCAATGGTCCCCCATATCACTCAGAAGGTAAGCCAAACTCTTTAATATGACCTCTAAGACCTGTATTACTTTTCTAGATCTTCCATAACAAATTACCACGAATTGGTGGCTTAAAAACAACAGAAATTTATTCTCTCACAGTTCTGAAGGCCAGATGTCGAAGTCAAGGTATCGTCAGGGCTTCACTCCCTCTGGAAGCTCTAGGGGATAATGCATTCCTTGCCTCTTCCAGCTTCCAGTGCCTGCCAGCATTCCTTGGCTTGGCTTGTGACTCATCCCCTTGCTGCTATGTCTTTCTGTCACCTTCTCTGTGTGTCTATCTTATAAGGATACGTGTGATTGCTTTCAGAGCCCACCTGGATAATCCAAGATAAACTTCACCTCTCAAGATCCTTAATCATATTTTTGTCATATAAAGTAACAGGGAATGTTCACAGGTTCCAGGGATTAAGACATAGACATATATTTTGGGGAGCCATAATTCAATCACCATAGGGCCCCTGCATGACTGGCCCTTGTCTCCTCTCTGGACTCACCTCTTGTTCTCTTTCTCTTGTTTGATCCTCTCTATACTCACTGGCCTCCTTGCTGTGCCTTATGTAGACCAAGGTAATTTCTGCCACATTGCCTTTGCATTTGCTGTTTCCTCTGCTAGAATGCTGTTTCCTCCACTTCAGGTTTTAACTCAAAAGTTACCTTCTTAGTGAGGTCTTCCCTGGTCACCCTATCTAAAATTTAAATACCCCCTAGCATTTCATTTAACCCTTCCCTGCTTTACTTTTTCTCCCCAGCACTTATATTGTAGACTTTGCCATTTTATCTAACTTATTATCAATTTTACATAATTGTTTATTGTCTGTCTTCCCTCACCAGAATGAAAACTACCCGAGGACACGGGTTTTCTTCTAATTCACTATGTCCCCAGCACTTAGAACAGTGTCTGGCACATAGTCTTTCAGTAAATATTTGTTGAAAAAATAAGATATCAAGCACTTAACTACTTGCTAAGGCTCTTATATGCATTACCTCATTTTAATTCTCACAATACAAGATGCAAACTGTTATTCCCGTTTTGCAGAGCAGGAAACTGAGGCTTCCAAGTTTAGTAAGTCACTCAACATTACACAGCCAGAAAGAAGCCCTGCCTGGGTTCAAACCTACCCTGTCTGACCCCAAGACCTGTGTGCACAGTGACTACAAATACCACTGTACTAGTTTGCTAGGGCTGCCATAACAAAGCACCACAGACTGTGTGGCTTAAACAACAGCAATTTATTCTCTCACAGTTCTGGAGGCTGGAAGTCTGAAATCAAGATATGGTCAGTGTTGGTTTCTTCTGAGGCTGCTCTCCTTGGCTTGTAGATGGCTGTCCCCTCACTGTGTCTTCACATGACCTTCCTGCCGTGTGTGTCTGTGTCCTAACTTCCTTTTCTTATAAGGACACTCAGTCATATTGGATTAGGGCCCTCCCATAGGACCTCATTTTATCTTAATTACCTCTTTAGAGGCCCTATCTCAAAATACAGTCACATTCTGAGGCACTGGGGGTGAGGACTGCAACGTGTGAATTTGGGGGCACACAATTCAGCCCATAACACTACTTCTCCATCGGACAGCTGACAAAAGAAAGGGTTCCCCTCTTCTTAAATGCTTGATCCATACTTCACTCCTCTCTGACATCTTTTTTTTTTTTGCGGTATGCGGGCCTCTCACTGTTGTGGCCTCTCCCGTTGCGGAACACAGGCTCCGGACGCGCAGACTCAGCGGCCATGGCTCACAGGCCCAGCCGCTCCACGGGATGTGGGATCTTCCCAGACCGGGGCACGAACCCGTGTCCCCTGCATCGGTAGGCGGACTCCCAACCACTGCGCCACCAGGGAAGCCCTCTCTGACATCTTTAATCTGCCTATCTTTAGTGACTCCTTCTCTTCCACCCACAAAAACATATAAACCCATTCAATTTTTTTTTTTAATTCTGAGGTTTTCCATCCCCCTCAAGTTCGTATCCACTCTCCACTTCACTGCCAAACTTTAAAAAAGTCTCTCCTGGTCTTTTTTTTTTTTTTTCATCACTTCAAATCATTCTCCTCCCAACACCTGCTGGAATTGCTTTTGCAAAAGTCACAAAGCCCAGGCTGGTGGCTTCTTTCACCTTCCTCACCCCTTCACCCACCATCGCCCAGTGCCTAGCCCGCTGCCTGCTCTCACCTCACGCCGTGTGTTCATCTCTGACAAGATGATGCTCCTCGGCTGGCAAAAGGGAAAAGCCACTCAGTGGGTAATTTCTGTTTGTTGGAGTAAGAAGTGATTTTTTTTTTTTAGGATTTAGTGTTTAGGGTTAGCATTTAGGACTGACAGGTAAAATACAGGTAACCATGCAATACTGGGGACACGTTTATACTAAACAATTTCTCATTGTTTATCTGAAACTCAAATTTAATTGAGTCTTATAGTTTTATTTGCTAAATCTGGCAACCCCGTTAGCATTCAGTTTAGGTGAGTGGCGTGTCCTTATTTTGCGTCTTCAGCAACGTCTGTTACTCACCGTCAGTGGTGATCTGGGGAGTGAGGGAACCAGGGTGGTGTCCTAAGTGGCCAAGGGTTTGAGGAAGGGAGAACACACGCAAGAGACTGTAGGGCTTCCCTGGTGGCGCAGTGGTTGAGAGTCCGCCTGCCGATGCAGGGGACACGGGTTCGTGTCCTGGTCCGGGAAGATCCCACGTGCCGCAGAGTGGCTGGGCGCGTGAGCCATGGCCACTGAGCCTGCGCGTCCAGAGCCTGTGCTCCGCAACGGGAGAGGCCACAACAGTGAGAGGCCCGCGTACCGCAAAAAAAAAAAAAAAAAAAAAAAGAGAGAGACTGTAAATTCAGAGAGGGCAGTTGACTAGGAGAGAGGTAAGTCCACCCAGCCAATCCCCAGAGATCTGGAAAAAGACGTACCAATGTACCTACCTTATGAAAAGAAGTTCAAGACAATTGATTTCAGTATGAAAGGAAACAATCACTCATATCATCTGTAACATAATTTAGACTATTTCAGCAAAGGCAGTGATACAGATGTAACCTAGCACTCTGGGAATACCCTGTCAGAAATATAGTTAGCCTTTGGAAGACCCTATTAGGTATCTACACTCTAGAAACAGTTTTACGTGCACATTAGTAGAAACAGCTGCACCAAGAGTTTCAATGCTACAGTCAGATTTGTAAACAAGCATTACAAATGTTATAGAATATCTTACTATGGACATGAGTGGTGCTGAAGATATGGGAATCAGCTTGAAATGCTGTACATGCACCTTGCATGAGGGTGATGTCAAATCTGGTGGATCCGGCAGCTGAATGCCTTTGGGGGGGCCGGTCTCAATCACCCCCTATTCACCCTATTGGTTATGGAGATGACTAAACAGGTGACACTCCACACTGGACAGGTAAGATGGACAGCAGTGTATTAGTCACATATGCTCACAGCGTGGGAGGAGGACCCCGAATGCCACACGGGGCCACGCGGGCATCACACTGAGGAACAGAGTGAACAGCCAGGGACAGTGGGAAGCAGGCTTTGTAGCACCAAGAGGGGGAAGTGGCCCCTGGCTCTCTCGGGAGGATGTGGTTGGCCTCTGAATAATTTTGTGGGCTGGCGGGGAGCTGAAGCCCGCTACTCAGGGATAAGCAGCAAAGGAGGTTTGTTTGGCTGGGGGATCTTATCCACTGGCGCAGAGCAGGAAGGAGAACTTGCTGTGAGGCCATTCAAGGCCCTCTTGATTTTACAAGAGGCCAAGGCAGCACAAAATATGGGCCCTTGATTTTAGACCACATGGCTCCCTAGGCCTTGGGCTCCACTTGGTCCTGTGTGTTCCTTCTTCAAGGAGGATTCATCCTATTAGCCTAGAAGGTGATTCCCCCACCATTGTCACATCTGCCTCAAGAGGACATTACATTCCAAATATTGCTGGAAATCTAGGACGCCGCCAAACTTAAAAGAAAACGTTGAATGTGTGATTTTTTCTGCACCTGCTAACAAACGTGTGTGGCATCCTCTGAGACTTGCTTTTTCCATTGTAACATACCTCCTGATGGAGATATTTTGTAGGAGAGACCATACACTTCTCATGTACCTCTAGTCCTCAGACTTCTATCCAAATTATTCTAGCAATTGTGAAAGGCCAACCACAGCCCTAGTGGTCTGGAAGGCTTAGAAATGCCCAGGGAGCTGACCCTAGGGAAACATAAGCAATCCCCCAAATCTGTTCTCAGCACCATTCTCGCTTCACTCACACTCACTCTCCAATGTACCTGCTCCCAGGGCTCCAATTGTAATGTCTCTGTGGATTTTCTCAGGATCATTAGATCCCGGTCTTCTCTAGAGCATCAGATTTACTTTCCCACCTGTGTGGTAAACATTTCCACATGACATCATTAATTCATTAATTCAACTATTTATCAGACATTTATTGGGTAATAAGTGTTCTAGATACAAACATACATGAGACATCTTGCTGTCTCCATGGAGTCTATGTTTGGGTGGAGGATGTCATAAACTCATAAACTCAATGCACACATAAACTCAATGCGTCCAATATATTATTACCATCCTCTATCCCCAAATCGATTCCTTCTTTTCCATCTAAAGATACCACCATCCCACCACCTGCTAAAACTTACAACTCCAAAGTCATACCTGTTTTCTATCTCTCTCCATATTCCTCACAATTCCCTGGGGGGCAACAGCATAGCAATAAAATTGCAATAAACAAAATAAAGAATTTTATTACAGCCCCTTAACTTTCATCTCCAAACTTACCACCCTAAGGTTTTATTAAGTTATCACTCTTAGGGTCCCCTTTTAACATAGATTATTGTCTACAAAGAGCTGTACTTTGTGCTTCATGAATATTTGCCTTATATCTTTGAAACATCTTTTAATCAAGGTTCTCATTATTTTTAAGGTGAAATTTCTAAAACTTCAAAAGGTCTGAAAACTCTGTTGTCTAAAAGACCAAAACAAGCCAACAGATAGGGTCTGGTTTTTTAAGGCCAGATCTGAAGTAGGGAAAGAAACATCTTTGCTGCTTAGAAAGATGCTGATAATGCTATTCAGAAAGGGACCCTAAGGACTCCAGTTTTAAACAAACTCTAATAACAAAACACTGTCAGCCAAAAGAGAAAGCTGATCTCCTGACATTAAAGGTGCCAGCAATACCACCTTCCTCCCCTCGGTGAGGTTGCTGACGCCAGATGACGCATCTCCCACCCGCTTTGTGGGAGAGCCAATCAGTTCCCTTTGAATGAAATCTTTATTCAACGGTTTAAACACTCCTGGGGGAAGGGAGGGAGAGGACAAGAGAAGGATTTCAGAAACAAATGGAGCCCCAATCGCCAAGTTTCTGTTCTTGTTACTGTTCAGGTTTTGGCCCGTGAAGATGGTCTCAATTCCATGTTTTTCGTTAAGCTGGCTTGTTTGGCAAAATCCAATGATAAATACAAAACTCTGAGGTCAGTCTCACCTTACTCGGAAAGCTGGAGCTGGGAAGGTCAGCTTTTTGTGGTTGGGGAAACTTTGGAAGCCACTGATCTGCTGTTGACAACGGCAGGCAAAGATATGGGCCAGATAATTTTTTCTTTACAAATGTGCGAATCTAGGACCTTTCTTTCCTTAAAAACCCAACATACAAGCAATCCTTTGTTGATAGTTTGGTACCAGTGGCTAGGTGGGGAAGGGGAAGGCAGGATGGATGTGCAGGTAGAATGAACACGTAGAATCCATAGATAGGTCAAGATCTGTTCTTTAGTTAATAAACACCCAAACTGACCCCTGCCTCTTCTCCCTGTTTTTTTCATCCTCAGCTACTCACAGTCAGTCACACCCATAGAAGGGCAAGAAAGTAAGGCTAAATGGGAGGGGACAGGGGCCTAGATACCCACAGACCAGCTGGTCAAACTGGGAGACTTGGTATCAACTTCTTGGGACACAGATCTGCTTTCCTGGCATTGTTCCCTGGTCATGGGCCCCTGCAGCTGCTTTACTCCAGGTCAGTAAAATAAGCCCTTTTTCTCTTCCCACTATTGTCACTTCCCCTCACATAAAAACAAAAGAGTCTAAACGTGGAGAAGAATCTGTTTCAGTACTGGAAATGGAAAAGCTAAGGTAAGTAGTTTTATGTCAACACCTGTGAAATCACAATAGGCACCATGTATTAAGTGCTTACTAAGTGCCAAGCACTGTCCTTCACGTTTACCTACTTATCACACAATCTTATGAGATGAGTAATATTATCATTATTCCATTTTTTATAGATGGGGAGACAGAGGCACAGAGAGCCTTAGCAACTGGTCTCAGGTCACAAAGCTGGAACCTGAACGCAGGCAGTCTAACTTCAGAGCCCATGCTCTTTCAGCACCCCACACAGGCCTGGCCTGTCCCCTGAGTAAAGGTACGTGACCAATGGCCAAGTGTCCTGGACAACACTCCCCCAAGCACTCCCACACACACTCACTTATTTCCATGAATAAAGGGCAGCAAATCAGGGTTGCCTGGAAGGGCAAAGAGAAGCACACAAGGAGAGGACAGCAGCAGCCCTGATTCCTCAGACCAGACAAGAATACAGGGATCACCGTGGTGAGCCAGGTGCAGGGCCCCTGCACGCCAGGACGCCAACCAAGCACTCAGAGAGGGCTGAGAGGTGCCTCACCACTGCATTGTTGGTGATGGATGCTCACCCTGGTGGGAGAGAAGGCAAAGCCAGCAAACTGCCCTCAAACGTGAATGAGATTGATGTGCCAATACTGGCGTTTTATGTGTATATAAGATAGATGTATGTTTGTATGTCATCCAGTGACCCACCAAAGATATGTAGCTTGGATTCAGTTTGTGAACTAGAAAATAAACAGCCTGCTGCTCATAAGACAACCAAAAGGTCTCTTGGTTGTGGTCTTAGTCAGCTCGGGCTGCTATAATAGTATACACAGAGATAGAGAGACTTGGACAATAAACATTTATTTCTCACAGACAGGATGTCCAAGATCAAGGTACCAGAAGGACAGCGGCTGGTGAGAAATCACTTCCTGGTTTGTAGATAGCTATTTTCCTGTATCCTCACATGGCAGAGAGCTGAAAAAGAGGAAGCAAGCTCTCTAGTACCTTTTCTTATAAAGGAACTAATCCCATCAAGATGGCTCCACCCTCATGACTTAATTACCTTCCAAAGGCTTCATCTCCATATATCATCACATGGGGGAATTAGTGTTTCAACATACGGATTTAGGGGAGACACAAACATTTGGCCCACAGCAGATGCCATCCTATAAGTCTTCATCGGCACCATTAAAAATTACACACACACACACAGAAAACGCACAGGACTGAACCGAGCTCAGAGATAGCTCGGCCTCACAGATGAGCACATCTACCCAACCCTCTTGCAGCCAGAAAGTTTAATTAATTGACCCGTTGTAGTCACTGTGTCACTATAGTGTCTCCCCAATATTCCACTACCTAGAATATAGAAGTCATCAGCTAGGATTGTTGAATGCAGTTGCTCAGCCTTTCCCATCGCTCCACGTAATCAAGGTCCATCTGTACCTTCTTCCCGAAACTTCCAGGGTGTCCACACCTCACACAGTGTCTCTAGATTCTGACTCACAGCAGAGGTGGCTACAATTTGTAGTTATCGACAGTATATTCATTACTGAAAGGAAGTAAAGCTTCCAGAGTAAAGATAATACTGGGTCAAGATGAATTTAAAGATTTTCCAAACTATCAGGGAGAAACCTAAAAATACTATATGTCTACTTTTGTTTAACTCAGTCACAACCCCTACATTTAAAAAACAAATGTGTTTGTCTAGTGAAAGACTCTCTTCAAATATTTAAACAGTTGCCTTCATCAATCTCTCTACTCTCAAACCCCTATCTTAAATCTCTGGACCAAAGTCCATAGACCCTTTTCTCCTAGCAGTGATGAAGCTATGGAATTAAGGTTATAAATTCAGTCAAGCCCCAGGACCAAGTTCCAAGTTGAAGTGTTAAGGTCTAATGTTGATGTTTTGCTTTTTAAGTCAACCAAGTCATAATTTGAAACAGTTGTTCATCGGCAAATCGATTTTCTTACTTTTTCCTGATCTTCAGATAACAGTCTCAACAATTAAAAGATTAAAATGTGGGTCAGTGAGCTAAGCTATGTTTTAAGGTCTTGATACTCGAATTAGTTAACCAACAAAATCCTATATCAAAATTTCAATGCAGGTTGGAACAAAAAGCAACTGGGGGACAAAAAAGATGAACCATTGCCCAAAAATGTCTGTTCCTTCTTTTGGCTCACCCATTTGTGCCGTAAATATATGAGTAAAATAAAGACATAAGGTACTCTCTCTAACCCTGGAGAAAAGTTCCAGCCAATGGGTCAGCATGTTCTTCGTCTTCTCAATCAATTTCCAATAGAAAGCTCTCCCTCCGAGAAAAGGCATCTGATTGTGTTGTTTTTATGCCAAGTTCTGCTCACCAAGTTAAGTAACTGAGTCTTGCAATTTTCCAGTTAAGGGTGTTAAGATTTGACCCTTGCTTTGGAGGGCAATTAAGACTTAGTCTTTCCGCTGTCGGCAAATTTCCAAGGAAGGGCTACAAAGCAACTTTTTCCTAGCTGGGTATTGAACATCACTGAAATGGTGGCAAAGGAGCAATGGCTTATATACTGAGAGCTCTGCCAGCAAGTACGATCCAAAATACTTTATAGATGGGAACAGTGACACAAGATGTATTAAAGGGTGAGAGAGTTCCAGGATTTAAGTTAAAATAGTGCTTTCTGGTGAGATGCATGCTATGACGAAATAAAAGAGAGGTGAAGAAATGAAACCAAGTACCGGAGAATCATCAAATATCTTAATTATGAAGAAATGAAGAGAGAGAGGCATTACTGCTGAGGGAGGTTTGAAATTTGCTTTTTCATATGGGAAATACATACATATTTAAAACTGATGACCCTTAAGCAGGGGTGCCCCGATGTTTCTGAGGATTTTTTTTTTCATACTGAATCAGGATCTCTGGGGTGGGGGGTAGACGTGTATTGTGGAAAAAGCACCCCAAGTGGTTCTAACACACACATCCCTGGTTAAGAAAATTTGTGCTGCATACACATTTTTCTTCCTTATTTTCTCCTAAACCACAGCTTAATTTTTCCAATGCCATTAAGTTAAAAAGAAAATGTTCAGATTATAAAAACAATTCACTGAAAATTTGGAACACTTGAAAAAGTGCACATAAAAAGACTAAAATCTTCTCTAAACCCATTAGCCAGAGATATCCTTTTTAGTCTAGGGTAACCCTAGGACGGATTTCAGAGGGTCCATGGCCTAAACCTCTGAAAACTTATGGAAAATTACTGTGCCTTTTTTTCCCCTAAGCATATACATGGCTTTTAAAATGCTGGTAGCATATTATATATTTTGGGTTGAAATTGCCTTTTTTTAGTTAACAAGACATATTCTTAATATGCCATAGCCTTAAGAACCCTTTGAGAATATCACTTGTAAAGAAAGAATAAAATTCCAACAGCCATCCCCCACATTGCTGGACAGTGATATTATCCATACTTGCTACTATAAACAATGCTGGAATTAACAGCCATATACATAAATCTCTACATTTTCATCTATTTCCTTTTCCCCTCAATCTGAGATGTATCTGAGATGACCCAGAATCACTGGGTCAAATGGTATGTCCTTTTAAAGATTCTTGGCCTCTCTTCATTTTGGGAAAGATTTTGTCAATCTGCACCTCCACCAGGAGTGTATTAAAGTGTGAGTGACTCTAGTTTTTTATTGGTATGCTTTTAGAACAGACTGTGCATCTTTGATTTCTTTTCAAGTCTTTTATTAGTAAAGTTCTTTTGGAAAATGGCAGCCTGGGGCTTCCCGGGTGGCGCAGTGGTGAAGAATCCGCCTGCCAATGCAGGGCACACAGGTTCAATCCCTGGTCTGGGAGGATCCCCTATGTCATGGAGCAACTAAGTCCCTGCACTACAACTACTGAGCCCGCAAGCCACAACTATTGAGGCTGCATGCCACAACTACTGAAGCCCACGCACCTAGAGCCCTTGCTCTGCAACGACAGAAGCCACCACAATGAGAAGCCCGCACACCTCAATGAAGAGTAGCCCCTGCTCGCAGCAACTAGAGAAAGCACGCATGCAGCACCGAAGACCAAAAATGCAGCCAAAAATAAATAAATTAAATAAATAAATTTTTTAAAAAATGGCAGCCTGATAAAGGGCCCAAGTGTCCTTAAGTGAGCTACCTGAAGAAGGACAGAAGAACCCACCTGACTTACGCTTACAACTTCCTCAGGCCTCCAGACCAGGCCTCTCTTCCTCCAGGATGACGCCCCCAGCAGTGTTTCAGACATTACATGAAATTTCTAAAAATCTTATATGTTCTGGTATAATGTTATAAGTCATAATTCTAGTTATTATTTAAAATGTATATCTCAGAAACAACTAAAAAAAAAAGGAATCTTGAGATGAGCAGTTTATCCTGGATTATCTGTGGGCCCAACGTAATCACAGGGGTTCTTACAAGAGGAGGCGGGGGTCCATGATAGGAGAAGGCTGTGAGGTGGTAGCAGCAGAGATTGGACTGATGTGGCCATGAACCAGGCAATGCTGGCAGCCTCGAAAAACTGCAAGATTAAAGGAACAGATTCTCCCCCAGAACCTCCAGAAGGAACCAGCCCTGATGACACCTTGATTCTAGCTCTCTGAGACTTATGGGCTTCTGACCTCCAGAATGGTAAGATGATAAATTTGGGTTGTTTTAAGCTAGGTTTGCCATGATTTGTTACAGCAGCAATAGGAAACTCATACACCTTCCATTGATTTCATGATAGTCTCCCAATACAAATGTCTGCTTAATTTAGCCACAATCCTTTCCAGTTGCTTATCACCCCCCTCCAGCCCTCAGCACGGTGTTTGGTCCATCCTCTGTGCTCCCACATCATCCCCTGCTTTCCCTGAAGAAGCCCGGCTCACCCTGAGTTGACTCTCTACCTGCTGGGCTACCTCCCCCTCTAGACTGCAAACTCAACAAGCACAAGGGTTGAGTGTGCTCTATCTTTGGAGCCCAGCAGCTAGCACAACCTATGAATAAACGTTAGTGAAATGAACAGATCAGAACTTTTTTGTACACAAATGTGTCAGAAAGGTGAAAACGCCTTGAGAAGTTAAAAAAAAAAAAGATTTGAATCTATGGAGAAACATTTTGTATTAGGCTCCTTTTGTATAGACACTGGAAATTATAAAAAATGGTATACTTATCTAAAAGGGAAATTCTGTTCTGATTCATGACAGGATTTTTAAAAAGCTGACTTTCATGTGAACATGAAATACTAAACATAGAATATGTTAGCTAAATCACTTGGATAGGACTGAAAGCAGAGCAAATGTAATCAATTTATGATATTATTAAAACCTAAGGGGAAATGAAATGTCCGTTTCAGTAACGCTGGGCGTGTCCATGTTTCTCACACTTCAGTATTATTGTAGGACACTTCAGCGGCTGTTTGCAAAATCTTGATGGTCTGCTAAACCTGGCTTTATCCAGGCTGGTGTGGAACACACATTTGAGACACTTGGGCTTAAGAGATCTCTCTCCCTTGCATGATACGGAGTTTTAAAGGGTTTTTTCCCCTCCCCACCACAGTGTTCCCTGTCTAAATTTTTTAAGCCTTTGGACTCTATCCTACAAAAATGCAAAAGCACAAGTGCACGAGGATTTTCACTGCAGCTCTATTTGTAATAGCATTCCATTGGAAGCAACCCAAATGTCAATCAACTGGAAAGTGGTTGAATAAATTATGGGATATACATAATCTGGAGGGTTATGCTTTCCTTAAAAAGAATGAGGTAGTTTTATACATAGTACTTGCTTCAAAATCATGGTTCACTGCTCTGCTCAAAACCCTTCAGGCCTTCCAGTTGCATTTACATAAAATTCAAACTTATTCCCCAGGATAAAATGCCCTCCATGGGGGGCTGTGCCTGCCTTTCTGATCTTGGAGTTTGCGTTCTCCCTCCTCCATTCGGATTCAGCAGGATGGCCTTCTCCATCAGTGTCCCCTCGCTGTTCCCCACTCACGCTCGCTGCCACCACAAATCCTTTGCACTTGATGTTTTCTCAGCTGGGAGTGTTCTTCCCTTGACCAATGTTTCTCAGCCTTAGTCACACAGTAAAACCATCTGCATTCCAGGCCGCATCCCAAACCAATCCATTCAGAATCTCCGGAGTGGTACCCAGGCATCAATTCAGAATCTCCAGAGCGGTACCCAGGCACCAAAGTGGTTTTGGTTTGGGTTGCTTGTTTGTTTTTAAGCTTCCCAGGTGATTCCCTGAACAGCCCAGCTTGAGAACCAGGGTGGCTTCACCTGGTGGCTCCTCTCCAACATTCAGGGCATAGTTCAAATGTCACCTCCTCAGAGAAAGGATGATTACACTACTTTTCAAACCAAAGATAGATAACTGGTAGAGTTGAAAAAGAAAAATATAAGCAAAAGATGAGTACAAAATGAAATTGAATTTGTAAACATAAAGATGTTAAGTATGAGAAGGCATACACTGAAAAGACAACAGAACAATATAAAGGCAGATGAAATTTAAATTTCAGTTTGCTCACTTGCTAACTGTGATCTTATAGCAGTTACCCACTCTCTCTGAGCCTATATGAAAAGCGGATAATCATACCCACCTTGAAGAGGTTTTTTTTTTTTTTTTTTTTTTTTTTTTTTTGCGGTACGTGGGCCTCTCACTGTTGTGGCCTCTCCCGTTGCAGAGCACAGGGTCCGGACGCGCAGGCTCAGCGGCCATGGCTCACGGGCCCAGCCGCTCCGCATCACGTGGGATCCTCCCAGACCGGGACACGAACCCGTGTCCCCTGCATCGGCAGGCGGACTCTCAACCACTGCGCCACCAGGGAAGCCCTGAAGAGTTTTTTAAGGAATAACAAGACCACACATGGCACATAATGAACACTAGGTAAATAGTATTAGCTATTGTTAAGTAACAAAATGATTTTTTGAAGCAGTAATGCTTCAGAATTCCAAGAAAATAGAAAATGTCAAGTGTCTGGGGATCAGAGAGGGCTTCTCCAAGTAAGTAGAATTTAATTTTTGCCTTAAAGTAAAGCTAGAATATGGGCAAGAGGAGAGAATGGTGAGGGTTGCGAGTGGCATCCCAGGAGACAGGGAACAGGAGGGACAAAGATCAGAGGTAGAATTCTGCAGAGTGCGTTTGGGGAAGAGGGAGTTAAACAAGAGGAAAGAGCTTGCCCAGAATGACAGTGCAGCAGCATGTCAGGATGCGCGAACCTTCTGTTTTCTGTCATACAGCATCTTTTCAGCACTGGCATTTCCCTGAATTAAATTGTGTCGGAGAGCAAGTCTCTGATTGGAAGCAGATCCATCAGGTGTAGAGGCAGAGAGGTGGGGGTGGTGGGAGACACCGCCTTTGGCAGGAACTGGCGTGGCCTCTTGGAGGCTGACTCTGGGCCATGAATTAGCCAGCCTCAAAGAAGCAAGCTTGTACGGTTTCCCAGGGACAAACCACAAACCAGTTCCGAAGCCCTTGGTGCTCCCATGGGAAACCCCCAACTACCTAGGGTTGAGGGGGAGAGCCCAGCTCTGTCTGTGTGAGTCAAGGTGCTGGGTTGCCTTCAGGTTCCTGCAACCAGGGAACATTCAACGTAGGAACTAGTAACAAAGGGCAGGCAGGGTTATGGGTGTGGGAGGGAGAATGCGGTAGGAGTCCTGAGGGACTGCCAACCTGTAGCCAGGGTGGGCTGGGGGAATACATACCCTAGTCTCTCTGCTTGTCTGCCCTGTTCTGCAGGTGACTTCTCATTGGCCAAGCCCAAGTTGGAAGCCAGAGGGCAAGGGTGTGCGTTGGTGCAATCCATACAGGTCAGCCCCTGGGGCTCAGAGCGGGATGGAGGTGTGCAGAGAGTGGATCTGGAATGCCCAGCACAGCGAACAATCTGACAGAATGACAAGCCCACAGAAGGGGCTGATCACCAGCCTGCATCCTCAAGGGATCCCCCTTAGTGGGTCCCCTCCTCACCTTCCTCTCTACTTCCCGCCTCCACCCCCTACACGTGTAATTGATCAACCAGCCTTGCCAACTGGACCTCCTAGTATCTCTCCAAAATATACTCTGCTCACACCATATACCTAATTCCATAGGGATTAAAGATTTATGGTTTTACTTCTTATAGCTAAAAGTACTGGATGAAAACCTCGCTGGATATTTATATAACCATGGAGTAAAGGGAGGACTTCTCAAACATGCCCTTAAAGGCAAAATCACAGATGAGAAGACTGATAGATTGTACTACATAAAAATTGGAAACTTCCATTTGACAAAAACCACCATGAACAAAGTTGAAAAGGCATCAAAAAATAACCAAAACAAAATTCAAACAACGAAATAAGAAAATATCATTTCAGCAAATTTAAGTAAAAGGAGTACTGTCTAAATATATAAAGGTCTTATACAAATAGATAAGAACTGACCCAAATTGGGGGGAGAGGGAGGAACTAAGAAGAAAACTAAACAAATAAGGAAAATGCTGAGAAAATAAAAATAGACACATAGGCAAAGGACATGAAGAAGATTGATTAAGGAGGAAAAACAACCTGATAAGAGCATATGGAAAAATGTTTAACTACTCAGTCCAAGAAATGCAAATTTAAACAAGAAACCCTTTCGCCAACCAAATTCACAAAGATTGTTCTTAATGAGAATACTCAGTGCAGGCAGGGGTGCATTGAAAAGAGCCCTCGTGAATTGCTTAGAGGTGTATAAATTATTACAGTCTTGAAAAGCAAATTGGCAGCTCAGTATTGAGAAACTTTAAAATTAATCTCCCTTAACCCAACTTGAAAATTCTGGGAATTTTTACTTGCTAGAATCTGTTCACTTTCCTGTTCACAAAGTGCAAGCATCTCAATGTGGCATATACCTTCCAAGTTTCATTTCCCCACCTCCCAGTTGACATATGCCACTCCATCAATGTGAAACTACCCAGTCTTCCCTAGGCATAGGCCTGCACTTCCCTGCCTCTGAGCATTTCCTGCTGATTTCCCTCTGCTTGGCTTCGCTGGCTTTGCTTACTCTTTTGGAATTAGCTCAGTAGTCAGAGGGTCTTCTCTGATCACCTGCCAAGTTGAGTTAGTTTTCCCTTTTCCATGTTTCCATAACACCCAGTGTATATAGGCTTACAGATAATTTACACATTTGTTTACATATATTTACATGTTTACATACCTATTTACATACCACTCTCCACCATCTTGGTTTCTCTCTCTGTATCCCCTGTACTGGTGGTTTTCAACTGGAGGCAATTCTGTCCCCCAGGGGGACATTTAGCCAAAAATGTCTGGAGACATTTTTGACAGTCATAACTGGGGGAAAACCAGGATGCTGCTAAACACCCTACAATGTACAGGAAAGCCGCCACAACAAAGAACTACCCAGCCCAAATGTCAATAGCGCCAATGTTCAGAAACCCTATCGTACACCTAGCTTCTGCCTAGCATGAAACATAAAAAGCACACACCAAAAAATATACATATAATGAACAAGCCCAGTTTCTTATTCCGTACAATGGGTGTAATTATATCTATTCCAGAAGGTTGCAGGGAGGATTAAAAGGGACCACATATGGGGCTTCCCTGGTGGTGCAGTGGTTGAGAGTCCGCCTGCTGATGCAGGGGACGTGGGCTCGTGCCCCGGTCCGGGAAGATCCCACATGCCGCGGAGCGGCTGGGCCTGTGAGCCATGGCCGCTGAGCCTGCGCGTCTGGAGCCTGTGCTCCGCAATAGGAGAGGCCACAGCAGTGAGAGGCGCACATACCACAAAAAAAAAAAAAAAAAAGAAAAAGAAAAGAAAGGGACCACATATGAACAGTGCCTGGTACAAAGTTGATTTAGTTCATCCTAACAATAATTGCATAAACTAAAAATACAGACCCAGGATGTTTTGGTCCTGAATTAACGACTCATTTCATAAACCACTTCATTTTATAGCTGAGGAGCCCGAGCCTTTAAAGGATGACTTGCCTAAACTGTTGGCATCAGATCTGAGTTTCTAGTTTAGTGGCAAACCATACTTTAAATGCATGCATAAGAAAGGAATTAAAAGCTGACTCTTGTAAAACAAATAGTTATCTTTTTTTTTGTTTGACTTATAAATACAATTTCATATATATGTATAAAATTTTCTTTAAAATAGTTAGAATACTAATAGAATGATGATTCAATTGAATAATGTTACCAGAAGTTTCACGGGGATTTATTTTGAAATTACATTTTTGGCATTTTATGCAAAAATAGGCAAATGTATTGAAATACAAAGCTAAACAAATGATACATTCTTTCAACTGTAGAAGAGATATAGTCAGAATCCAGAATAACATCTAAAATAGTTTGTCATAATACATAAGCCACTCAAATATTAACAAGCTTTCTGGAATCTATGCTAAAAATTAACAACCTTGTAATGATTCAGTTCTTCTTCCCTGCCCAACTGAAATGAAATTTCTTAGCAAAATATAATTCAGAGGCACCATCCGACCTGAGATCTCAGATTCTAACATGTTACGGCTTTTAATATGAATACCAGTATAACCAGAATTTAAACAAATTATGGCAAATAAATTAAAACATATATATTTTAACATCTATAGGCTTTATTAGGTGTTCCTTATACAGTCATCTGGTATGTTTAACGAGTGAGCAATCATATAAAAGGAAATACGGTCAAAACCGATTGAAGTAATAAAATCCTGAAACTAAGTAACATCTCATAATTCATTGCACAGCATATATTAGATTTCATTACATCAGTATATAGCTTAGTAGTAAATCCTCCTGATGGCCATAAACCTCTAAGGTGTTGTCAACTTGAAAAATGAAAGGGAAGGAGTTGGTGGGGGCAGAGAATGGACAAATCTACAGAAGTGCTGGTGCAGTGCACCTCTAAGTAGGAAAGTTGTAGTGTATCACCACCTAGTGGCTGAATTGAGTACCTCATTCTAATAAAGGGACCTTTTCCTGTTGTATCGTCTCATTCACCCTTTAACTGTATTCATCTCTGTTACTGTGTGGTTCCTAATATTCACGTTGCTCAAATAGGTAAACCCATTTGCATTTCACCCACCAGGCTGTCAAGGATTTGGTTAAGGTTTTATGCTTACCTAACCTTTAAATTCTATTTTGGTTCTTTTCAAAGTCACGCAATGGGGATGCCTATATTAACAAGATACCATCATTTGTGAATAGAGAATTATTATGGCTATAGGAACTTTGGGCTTTGGCCCAGTTTTTATTCTTATTACTGAATCTTTTAGCAAGTCAGAATAGTGCTTACTGTGTGCCAAGAACTGTTCTAAGAGCTTGACATACAAGGAAGTCAGTTAATTTTCACAACAACCCTTAAAGTAGGTTATCATTAGCCCCATTTTAGGGCTGAGGAAACTGAGCCAGAGAGGTTAAACCATATTCCTAAAATTACCCGGTAAGTGAATGGATTCAGATCTGGGCCGTCTAACCCAGAATTGGCTCTGACTAATTCTACTATTCTGTCTACAGGATGATGAGCCACCAGCAATGTATGGGATTCAAATTTATTTGAAAAGATCTGAGAAAAGAAAGAAACTGGAGCACTGAAACACTGGGAGGTCCTTGGTTGTCTGACAATTTATCTTAGTTACCTAGTTAGGTCTAACAGGGAAGCATCATGACAGAAGTAAATCAACAGACCCTTAAGCAAACAGTCCCTTAACATGAGCATCTACCTACATCTTCCTGTTTCTCTGTGATTTGCAATACTGCTCCAAAAGTGTAATTCAGATTACAAAGTAAAATCACAAATCTTACAAAAATACTAAACATGTTAAAGAACTGCTCTTATCATGATCAAAACCATTATCAAATGAGGATCTAGGCAACTTGGACAGACCCCAAAAAACTGACAAGAATGACTTCAGGATAGATGTTTCGAGCATCAGAGAAGATAGGCTCTTAGGGAATTTAATGAGGCTTCCTAATATTTTAGCAAACTTTTAAAACACTATGTACACATTGCAAAAGTCAAACCTGTTTGTCAAAATCTTATCACACTCTGTGGAAAAAATACATGCCAAATGTATACACCCACTTTTGATTCTGTTTTAGGAATTTTAACTACAGGCATACCTCCTTTTATTGGGCTTCACAGATATCGTGGTTTTTACAAATTGAAGGTTTGCGGCAGCGCTGTATCCAGCAAGTCTATTGGTGCCATTTTCCCAACAGCATTTGGAACCTCATGTCTCTGTCACATTTTGGCAGTTCTCGAAATATTTCAAACTGTATTACTATTATTGTGCTTGTTATGGTGATCAGTGATTTTTGATGTTACTACAACTTGCCGAAGGTATACATTGGTTTTTTAGACACAATGCTACTGTACACTTAATTGCACAGTTATAAACGTTAACTTTTATATGCAATGGGAAACCAAAAACTTCAAGTGACTCACTTTATTTTGGTATTTGCTTTATTGTAGTGGTCTAGAACTGAACCTGCAGTATCTCTCTATAACACAAAACTTGTTTTTCACATTCTGTTGCTTTGTTCTTCAAGGTAAGACCCCAATCAGACGTCCCCACCACACACAGCAGTGGCTTGTGGGACACTGTGTAGACTGCAGGTTCCACACAGCTCCCTCCCCACTCATTGTGGCTCCATGTTCTCACTTCCAACAAAAAAAGCTTTTCAGAATTTAGGGGTGGGAATGATGACATTATTGAATGGTTCTAATTTATATTAAAAAATTAGACTATAGCCTTAAAACTTTTAAATATTATTACTATCCAACGCTTATTATAGACTTTAATAATCATTTCTAAAGTGGAAAGTCACTGGGATCTGGGAAGAAAGTATGATCTGTCTTTATATTTTTGACTATTTTTCTAATGTCTGTTTTTTATTTTCTAATACACATATTAGCACAGGAGCACATACATATAACTTATACAGACTCATATTGGGGCTGTATACATAATTTTTTTTTAAAAGATAGGATGCAAAAGCAATTATATTTGGAAAACAGTGGTTGAAAAAAGGCTGTTTCCCAATCCTAGCAAACTAAGGGGTGAATCCTCTCTCCTTTCATTCAGTAACTTTTGAAGTCTGAGAGCCAATCTGCTTGTGCTGTTTGCTTCAGGTAAAATAAACTCACTGGTGCTTGTTTCTTGCTCTATTCCATCCTTGCAAGGGAAGCCCTGTTGGGGCTTCTAAGTATCTTGCTAACAATCCAGATGTGACCATTCTACTTAAACTGATTCAAGTGGCTTCTCTGGGCTCCAGGAGGCAGTTAACCACTAACTGAAAAAATATCTTACAAGTTTGGAAAAAACTGTAACAGATAAGTAAATTCAGTAGTTATTCAGAATAAGGTTTAGAATTCCATAACTCCCAACAATTATAATAGAGATTTATTTAATGTAATACATTTACAGCCCAGATAGTTCTACATTGTACATTTCAGGTTTAACCAACTTCATGAAAATACTTTAGGACAGCTGCATCCAGAATTAGACTACATGATTATTTCTTTGCCCATTCTTCTCTCTCTTTTCTTTCCCGAATAACCTCTTTCAGATATGGTTCAAGGTAGAATTTATCCTAAAGAATGAATAAAAGAAAAATATTATATGCTACCATTACATACTGATATACCCCCAATACTCAATAGGTCTTAAACAACAAAAGAAATCTATCAAAATTAATTTCCAACTTAAGAAAATATATTCTCAAGCAGACTAAAAACTGCCTGCTTTTCTAAAATGTAAAAACCCATAAAGATATTGTAATAAGCTACTCTGATAGGTCATTAGAGAGAAGTCTGTCAGAAAAGAAAAAGGAATGAGAGTCTACAAGCTTTGGCCTAGTTTCAATGCAGTTCAAGGGGTGAGGGTCTGCTTCGCAGTGTCCTTCCCAGGAGCTAGAAGGCCACTCAATGGGCTGATCACATGAACACCACCATTTTTTCATCCGAGCAGAAAGCAGAGTGTAGAGGGAAAACAATGGCCTGGGAGGCAGAAGACCTGGATTCTAGTCCTGGATCTCTATAGCAGCGGCCTGCTTAATGATTCTGGAAGTCACTTCATCTCTAAGTCTCAGTGTGTTTACCTCTAACCTAACACTTGCTCTACTAACCTCACCAGATTGTCATAAGGATTTTGATTTGACACAACTTTAAGAACTCTAAAGCACTATACAAACGAATGTGTTGTCTGTTTCTAATACTCAATCCTTCATGGCCAACATTATCAGATACAAAAGAGCTGTTCTACCTCCTCATATTTTGTCCACTGCTCTTTAGGCAAGATCTGCTGCCTCATGGTCAGGTCCAGTGCTCTCTTAATGCGAAACACCCTGTCGTTATAAAGGTTCTCAGGAAGCCTTCTTATGGCTTCTTTTACATCGTCATTCTCATATATTGTATCATCTCGCATTAAGCCTATGATAAAAAACAAGAAAGTAAGATTGAATATGCATCTCAAAAATAAGGAATTTCTGAAAAATGAGTAAAATTATGACTTATAACCTAAGTCATTAACTTAACTTCGGTGTAATATGAAGAGTTAGGTATCATGGAAACTCAACCCATTTCACACACAATAATGGGTTACTTAATGGATTATTTCTTAAATGGTACTGTGGAAACAATATGAGTCTTTTAAAATCTACTACCACAAAATTCACATTTTATCTATAGCAATTTTAAAATCATTTAAAATGTCTACTTTTTTAAACACATATCAATGGACTATATCTCTACTTTCTTATACTTTAATTCTGAGATCAAGGTATTAAAGAATCTTAAAATGATAGTGTACTAAGGAACCAGTAACATTTAATGGTGCTTCCCTCATGCTTCAATTACAAAATATGAAGTTCATGGCAAAGTATAAAGTTCTAAAAAATAGTTCAGGCATCAAATAATTGTAAAGATGTCAGACAATTTTAACATTTGAAAAATCTCTACTTTGAAAGTTCATACAACTTAAATTTTAAAATGCTAAGCGGAGGAGTTGAGAGAGGGAACATATAATAAGGAAAATGTTCTGCTACCATATTTCAAGAACATAAATCATTTCCAGCTCATACATTTGAGACAATTCCACCCCTCTCTTCTCATAATAAAAAAAAAGGAAATGGATTTAACAATAAAATGTGACCTAATTTTAAGATTTCTAATGTACACAGGTGCAGTTAGTTAACGTATTTTTGGGATCCATGATAAATCTTGCAAAAGCACTACTCTCAGAAAAAGAAAAAAAACAAAAAAACAGAAGAAAGCACAAATACTCACCCAGTTTATTGAACCCGGCAGCGTTGTAATACCATTTTCGAATACCCTCCAGCCATTTGCTTGATGCTGCAACTGATATTGTCACACTGTTAACTGCTAACAATTCACTTATATAGTACATAAGCAACCAGCTAAAAAATGCAAACACAGGAAGGAATTTCTTTTAAAAGCATATACCCTATATATTGTAGATTAAAATAGCTTATTTTATCTATGAGCAAAAGTATTGCAAGTAAAAAAATTGGGCAATTAAGTCATGGGGAGAAAAGGATAAACTCAAACACTTAATGTACTAAAGATCTGTAGGTACAATAACAGTCCCTCGATATCCTCAGGGGACTGATTCCAGGACCACCCCCCTCAGATATCAAAATCCGAGAGGCTCAAGTCCCCTATATAAAATGGTGTAGTGTTTGCATATAACCTAAGCACATCTTCCTGTATACTTTAAATAATCTCTGGATTACTTATAATACTTAATACAATGTAAATGCTATGTGAATAGTTGTAAATCCGAAGTAAATGCTATGTAAATAGTTGCCTGAGAGCAACAAATTCAAGTTTTGCTTTTTTAAACTTTGTGGAACTTTTTTCCCAAATATTTTCCATCAGGAGGTTGGCTGGATCCTCGAATGTGGAACCTGTGGATACGGAGGGCCACTCCAGCTTCTCAAAGTCAAGCATCCCATTCCTTTTTGTCCCCCTGCTACCATCAGAATTGAGGGGTGGGGGATGAAAAAGAAACTGGGAACTTCTCCATCATTTGTAGTTTCAGAAATAGGTTATAGGAAGTAACTGTAAACTTTTCAAGGGAGTTGGAGTTGCATGAAAAGATGAGATTTCAGCATACACTGGCAAATCTAAATGACCCCCCATCCTCCAAAATTTTTATTCTACATTACCTTTATTTCACTTGGCTACTCTCTTTAAAAATATATGTATTTCTGGGAGGGTTTTGATACCATTAGTCAGTCATTTAATATTAATATGGACTAGTAAAAGAAGCACATTTTCCTACTCCCAAGCAGCTAATTTTCCACTGAGGGAATGGATATTTGAAAATGGATGAGGAAAAATAGGTAATGTTAAAACTCTCTGGGGAACAGGGCTGAGCAGGATGGGTTACCCAGTAGGACCTAAGGGCAACATGATAGTGCCTGATGTTTACAGGAGACGTGTGGTACAGAAGGGGAGGTATAGCAAGTTTAAATTTTCTTTTAAAGTTTTGTCTTAGGGCCAGCCCCTTACCAGAGAAGGAAAACAAACTCTCCTTTTACCCCTCCTTAGTACATCACAGCTTTAGTAATCTCCTTGGAAATGAAGCACCATGTATAACGTTACTTCTGGAAAAACAACTACCAAAGAGTCAACAATATACAAACATACTTATAGGAGACAAATTATTTGTAAACATATTTACCAGTGATGGTAATAATGATTCCTATTCATTGAACACGCACTGTGTGCCAGGCACTATTTGATTTACCACCATTAGCTAGAGTTATTTACAACACGCCTATCCTTGCAGAAGAGAAATAAGGCTTACATAAATTATCCCATCCAAGATCAAAGGCAGCTAGTAATAGGGCTGAAGCCAGGTCTATCTAGTTTCCAAACACAGGGCAGAAGCAGAACGCCTACAGTATTTGTCAAGTTAATGAAATAATGAATTCTTAAATTTCTCCCCCACTACCCAAAAGCTCAATGTCATTTAGGTTAACGAATTTTTCTGGCAATCTGATGTTTCCTAATAGCTTCACAATTGCTGGGGGCAGGGAAAAAGGAACCAACATTTTTTAAAGCTATTCCAATTTACACCGCAAGAGGGCAGGGATTGGCAAAAAAAAAAAAAAAAAAAAAACCCACACACAGGAAAAACTGTACTTTTTTCACGTTCTGTTTTAAGTATTCCGGTAATTTCTGCATCCTATTCCATAATAAATACATTTGTTCCAGTGCCTGGAATAAATACAAATTTATCCAAATCCACAGATCAAGTTGACCTTCCAGATAAGCCAAGGTTAAACTGAAGTTTCGCTGTAACCCTTGCTCAGCTGCCTCTAATTCCCCGTTTGAGAAGCGAGAGAGGTGGAACGAGATTGAGATTTCCAATCCTATTTCCTCCGGTCACTTCGCCTCAGTTATCTTACCAGCCGAAAAGGGAAACTAGCACCATCTTCCTCGCACTGGCAGGAGAGTTTATCGAGCTAATAACGCACATGACAGCGCTTGGTTCACAGTAAGCACTCAGTTCACTTGGGTTGAAAGTCAGCCACTAATTATCTCCTGGTACCCCTGAAATCTTCTAAGGCCGAGGGGAAGGGCTGCCGAGCTCTAGCAGGCCGGAACGCCAGGGCTGTGGGAGCCACCGCGGGCACCTTCACCAATAGCGGGTCCCATCCCCAAACGAGCCGGGCCCGGAGACAGCAAGGGGGTGAGGCCAAGGCCTCCTTCAGGCTGCCTGGAGCCGCCGTCTTCCCTTTTGCCGCAAACCTGGCCATTTCGAGAGAGCAGAGGAAGAAGACCAAGTTGCTGCGAGAATAAAAGGTTGAGCACAGCGATGCCCGCCAAGCAGGACACCGCTCACTTACCGGCAGGCCTACTCGCCATTTTAACCCGAGACAGAAGCGTTGCCTGTTGGGTAAGTCCTAGAGGTTGCGCAAGGCCCAGTGCGCAGGCGTGTTACGTCAACCTCGCGAGGAGGGGCGGGGGTGGGAGCGAGAGAGGGTGCAGGCGCAGGCGCAGTTCTGGCGGCCGGCGTTGGCACCCGCCCGGCGCCCCTCTCCGCAAGAATTACAGCAATCCCATAGGCTTGGACCCGCACCTGGTTCCAAGAGGCATTCCATGTGACAAGATGGAAAAAACACTGGGCAAAGAATTTGGACACCCGGTCTTCAGCCTGGTTCTGTTGCTGACGAGCTCTAAGAGCGTGGGCAGTATAAATTGCGCCCTTTGTGACAAGCAACACTCTAAGCGTTTTATGGACATATTTTTATTTAATTCTAAACCTATAAGATAAATACTATGATTGTACCCATTGTAGGGAAGAGGAAACTGAGGCTCAGAAAGGTTGCATAAATTGTCCAAGGGCACACAAGCTAGGAAGAATCCGGATTCATCTTCCAGAATCTGAGAATCCAGATAAAACTTCGGCACTCCTTAATTCTAGGGCTATATGCTACACCACTAATCCAGGAGACACTAACCCTCTCTCACCTTGTTTCTCCAGGTGAAGTTCTACCTCAAGCCATTATAGTGGAAGGTTAGTTGAAAAAAAATTTTAATATTAAATCTGAGATGTATAGCAGAATTCAAATGCAATTTTAAGGTAAAAGTACATTTTTAAGGTCTCAGTCCCAACATGTTAAGTCTAAGTATAAAAACCTAGGGACAGGGCTTCCCTGGTGGCACAGTGGTTTAGAATCTGCCTGCCAATGCAGGGGACGCGGGTTCGTGCCCCGGTCCGGGAAGATCCCACGTGCCTCGGAGCAGCTGGGCCTGTGAGCCATGGCCGCTGAGCCTGCGAGCCATGGCCGCTGAGCCTGCGCGTCCGGAGCCTGTGCTCCTTAACAGGAGAGGCCACAACAGTGAGAGGCCCGCATACCACAAACAAACAAACAAACAAAAACCTAGGGACAGCAATATCACAAATTGTTGAGGGAGGAGAATTTTACTAAAGGATGCAGAACAAAATAATTGGTTAGTGGGTGAGGCAGGGAGACGGGACAAGTCAGACTCCCTCCTTACACCCTTCATCAAAATAAACTCCAGGTGTATTAAAGAGATTTAAAAGCTGGGAAAAATAAACACTCTAGGGACAGAAAACAATCCAAGTTAGGATGACTGATGCTTATGCAGTTACTGATGAACTTCTGCAACCACTATTGTCTGGGTCAGCTCAGTCTATGGTAACAAAATACCGTAGACTGAGTAGCTTAAAAAACAAATTTATTTTCTCACAGTTCTGGAGGTTAGAAGCATAAGATCAAGATGCCAGCATGGTCAGTTTTAGTTGAGAACTCTTTCCCTGTGGCTTGTAGAGGGCTGCCTTCTTACTGTGTCCTCCCATGGTAGAGAGAGAGCAAGCTCTTTTGTGTCCCTTACAAGGACACTAATACCATCATGAAAGCCCCACCTTTATGACTTTATCTAAACCTATATTATCTCTCAAAGGCCCCATCCAAATGCCATTACATTGGGGGTTAGAGCTTCATTACATGAATTTGGGGGTGGGGGGTCACAATTCAATCCAGAGCAACTACCCACCAATATCTACTTGTTTTCTTCCATCCTAAGCTGAGACCTGGGACAGTATAGAATGGCTAATTGTAAATTTAATTGTAAATCCAAAAGGTTTAATGGTCTTAGTCACATTCCAATTCTAAAATTCTGTTGCCTTCTGCCTTTTTCTTCTTCTCTGTGTCACCACAAATTCTCAATATCATTCAGCGCTATATGCAGTACTAAAAAGTGATGAATGGCTGCTCTCAGACTACACTAGCCAAAGTGAAGTTGGAAGATATGAAGAAATGCAGTACATTTGTAAGTTGGCACATCACCTTACAAGAAGTACTCAGTAGGGACTTCCCTGGTGGCACAGTGGTGAAGAATCCACCTGCCAGTGCAGGGGACATGGGCTCGAGCCCTGGTCCAGGAACATCCCACATGCCGCAGAGCAGCTAAGCCCGTGCACCACAACTACTGAGCCTGCACTCTAAAGCCTGTGAGCCACAACTACTGAGCCTGCACTCTAAAGCCTGTGAGCCACAACTACTGAGCCCGAGTGCCACAACTACTGAAGCTCACGTGCCTAGAGCCTGTGCTCTACAACAAGCCACCACAATGATAAGCCTGCGCGGTGCAACAAAGAGTAGCCCCCGCTCGCTGCAACTAGAGAAAGCCCACGCGCAGCAACGAAGACCCCACGCGGCTAAAATAAATAAATTTTAAAGAAATTATTAAATTAAATAAAAAGGAAGTACCCAGTAAACTCTTCTCCCTCCCTCCTTACCCTTCAAGTTTCAGTTTTCTGGTTACAGGGTGAAGGTGGCAAGAGAAGGAAGACCTTGTCAAGGGATTATACCCAGGACTGTCACAAAATCCAGCTCCTACAGGCATTAAGCCTAGAGAGCCTAGATGTTTGCTGGTAGCCATTAGTGTTGATTCAAAAATTATTTTTGGTTTTCCTTCTGGCATATGGCAGGATTGCACTTCTCTGCCCCCTTAAAGCTAGGCATGGCCATGTGATGCTTTGGCCAAGAAAAAAGTGAGACTTTTTTTTTTTTTTTTTTGCGGTACGCGGGCCTCTCACTGCTGTGGCCTCTCCCGTTGCGGAGCACAGGCTCCAGACGCGCAGGCTCAGCGGCCGTGGCTCACGGGCCCAGCCGCTCCGCAGCATGTGGGATCTTCACGGACCGGGGCACGAACCCGTGTCCCCTGCATCGGCAGGCGGACTCTCAACCACTGTGCCACCAGGGAAGCCCAGTGAGACATTTTTTTTTTTTTTTTTTTTTTTTTTGCGGTACGCGGGCCTCTCACTGTTGTGGTCTCTCCCGTTGCGGAGCACAGGCTCCGGATGCGCAGGCTCAGCGGCCATGGCTCACGGGCCCAGCCGCTCCGCGGCATATGGGATCCTCCCAAACCGGGGCACGAACCCGTATCCCCTGCATCGGCAGGCGGACTCTCAACCACTGCGCCACCAGGGAGGCCCAGTGAGACATTTTTAAGAGCAGTTTTTCACATTCGTTTCCCCTTCCATAGACTGGCTACATTTCAGACATGGTGGAAGCTCCATCAACCTCTGCCACTCAGATGACGTGGAGCAGAAATTTTTTGGCCCCAAGTTGGACATGTATGAAATAAAAACTTCTGGGGTTTTAGGGCTGTTCATTACAGCAGCACAGCTAGCCTGTTCTGAGTGGGTTGTTAATAAAGGAAAAATGAGGTTCTGAGCCATAGAAAGACTAGGCAGGATGGTTCCATGCTTTGCCTCCTGACTGAACCTTCTTCCTTGTTCCCTGTTTATTGATCTCATCCATTAGAGAACTCCATGAAGGCACATATCCATGCCACACTCAACACTGTATTCTAGGAACTCAAATGTCTGTTGAGCGAATGAATAAAATACGCCAACAGGAAGGCCCTGACCAATTATGAATTTAGTTTCTCACAAGGTTTCAGGATATCCAGCACACAAAACCCCAATGCACACAAACTTCCCCCAAAGTTAGTGGTTTAAAACACTTTGTTTCTCCAAGTTCTGAACTCGGCCGGGTAGCTCTGCTCTGTGTGGTATCTGCTGAGGCTGGAATATCCAAGTCAGCCTCTTCACTCCCTTACGTGGTGCCCAGGTGGCAGAGCCGGAAGAGCTGAGGTTTGGTCAGGAGTCTTGTTCCACCTCATTTCTCCAAAAGTCACCAGACCTCTTTCCATCCTGGCTCAGGGTTCCAAGAGGAGAAGCACAGATGCACAAGTGTCCCACGAAGCAGAGTGCACCGGCTGAGTCAGCGTGGGAGGGGGCTACAGTGCAAGCGCTCTAGTGTGGAGTGTGCAGCCATAGCTCCTATGCAGCCAACACAGGAGCAACTCAATAGCCACACGTAGGAGTGTGGCTCCTTGGGGGCCACCAGTGTTAACAGTCTACTCAATCTCGTGATCCTAAGGCAGATAAGTGAAGCCAGGATGCCTCATCTTACAAATAAAGAATCAGACGCATGGGTTAAATCATTTGCCCAGGATTACATGTCTAAATGGTAAATGGAAAAAACAAAGAAAGTATTCATGCTTCAAATCTTTACACACTGGCAAAAAGACAAAGGTTTGTTATGGCCTTTTACTATGTCTCATTGCTCACCTTCAAACAACTTTCCTCCCTATCCCTTTTCCTTTCCTGATTCTCAGTAGCCAGCTGTGGGCAACTTTGACTATCTTTGCTCAGAAACATAACAGTGTAGATAATCCAAAATCGAATGTGTTCTGTAGCATAATCTAAGTGAGTAGTAGATATTAGATGGATAATATAGCCTGCCCCAGAAACTCCTAACACTTCAAAGAAAATAGAGCTGTCTCGTGATGAACCCACTTTAAAAGACTTTGAAAATAAAAAGGAAAATCTTCTACTGTTCTCATCTTCACCAGAAGGACAACACACCAGCCTAGTACACGGACTCTCTTTCTCTAAGCTTGCTATATTTTAATTCTCTCCTTCCCAAGAAGGAATTGAGTCAAAGACGAATTAACTTACCAGGAACTTGTAAGAAACATCTACCAGAAGTGTTCCCAAATTTATAATATTAAGAAATTGTTTCCGATATCAATTGAGGTTTGAGGCATTTATTTTAAAATATATTTAGTCATATGTACATTCACTTTACATTATTACATTTTAACATCTATCAAAAACTAAAGAGTTTTTAAGAATTTTTCAAAGTCCTGTACTGAGGCCTTGGCCATCTCTTCACAAAATATTTCATCAGGCACAGATACCAATTTGTCCAAAGAGATGTAGTTAGGTTTTCCTGGATCATACTGTGCTCTTCCTAAATAGGCAAGAAACAAATGTCTTTCTTTGACTTTAAACAACCTTGAATTAAATACCTAGAAAAGAAAAAAAAAGTTTTTAAAAAACACTGTGCACTGAAAGATGAACTATAAAAATGTTTATCTGGCTAAAAATTTTAATAGCTAACAAATATAAAGAATCGAGGGGGCGGAGTCAAGATGGCACACTAGGAGGATGTGGAATTCGCATCTCCTCACAACGAGGACACCTAACAGGCACCGGTGGGGGGCCACGGACACCTAAGGGGACGGGAGGAAAACCCAGCGACCGGGTAGGACGTGGGGCGTGGGGGGAGTGAAGGGGGAGGAGAAGTGGAGGTAGGACGGGACTGGTGCCCCTGAGGGGCGGCTGGGGGAGGGGAAGGGATCCCACGCCCGGAGGGGGAAATTGGGGAACCACTGGGAGGGCAGAGGATCAAAAGGGAGCGTGGCCAGGTTTCCCCTGCCCGCTTGGGCCCCCAGGAACCTGCTGAGATCCCGGGCCTGATCCTCTGCCCACCAAGGAGGTCCAGCCCCTAGGGTCCTGAGGGAGTGGGAGTGAGGGAAGAGGGAGCAAAAGTAAAGGCCGGACCTCCTGGATCGGCACCCCTGAGGGGTGGCTGGGGGAGGGGAGGAGTTCCTACACCCAGCGGGACCCACCCACGGTTAGGGGTCCAGCGGTGACGGGGGAGACCCTGGGGGAGACGGTGGGGGAGGGGCACGAAGGAACGGAAGGGAACGAGGCCAGTGCTTTCCCTGTCCACTTAGGCACCGGGAAGCCTGTTGGGCTCTCAGGACTAATCCTCTGCCCTCAGAGCCTCCCTCTTAAAGCGCAGAGTCCAAGCCCCGCCCCTACACCCCACACAGGACCCCACCTCTACACTCGGAGACCCCCTCCAATGAGCTGGGCCTAAACCGAACCCACACACCCTCACCCAGGGCCCTACCTCCTAACTCCGGAAGCCCACACTCCACAGCCCTCCTTCCCACGTGCTGCCTCCCCTTTCTGCACAGGTCCTAAGCAGAGGCCCCGCCCCACACAAAAATGTCACCCACCCCACCCGCCTGGGTCCTGCCCTCCAAACCCCACCCATGCCTAAGTTCCACCCCCCACCCAAACTCCACCCCCGTAGCCAAGGCTTTATTTTTTTTTCCTTTTTTCTTTTCTTTTTTCCTCTTTTAGACTGGGGGTCTGTTTTACCTTGTTGATTCATTGTTGTTGATTCTTTTATATTTTTATTTTCCTAATAAACCTTTTATTTTTCTAATTTCATTTTATTCTTTATGGTTTGTTAGTGATCTCTCCTTTTGGCTTGTTCCCCCCCCGCCTTTTCTGTCTTTTTCCTGCTGTGGTTTTATTTTATGTTGTTGCAGTAGTTTCAATTATAGTTTTATTTTTCCTAATATATATTTTATCTTTCTAATTTTATTTTGTTTTTATTCTTTGATATTGTACTGCTCCTTTTTTTCTTTCATTCTTCCTTTTTTTTTTTTTTTTTCCTGCACCACAAAGCATGCGGGATCTTGGTTTCTAGGCTGGAGGTAGGGCCGGAGCTCCTGTGGTGGGAGCTCCAAGTCCAAACCGCTGGACTACCAGAGAACCTCAGACCCCAGGGAATATCAATCAGAGTGAGGCCTCCCAGAGGTCCTCATCTCAGCAGCAAGACCCAGCTCTATCCAACTGCCTGCAAACACAAGTGCTGGACATCTCAGGCCAAACAACCAGTAAGACAGGAATACAGCACCACCCATCAAAAAAAAAAAAAAAAAAAAAAAAGAAACAACAAAAAAAAAATGTTACAGACAAAGGAGCAAGGTAAAAACCTACAGGACCAAATAGATGAAGAAGAAATAGGCAACCTACCTGAAAAAGAATTCACAGTAATGATAGTAAAGATGATCCAAAACCTTGGACACAGAAAGGAGAAAATATAAGAAACACTTAACAAGGATCTAGAAGAACTAAAGGTCAAACAAACAGTGATGAACAACACAATTACTGAAATTAAAAATACTCTAGAAGAAGTCAATAACAGAATAACTGAGGCAGAAGAACAGATAAATGAGCAGAAAGATAAAATGGTGGAAATAACTGCCAGGGAGCAGAATAAAGAAAAAAGAATGAAAAGAATTGAGGAAAGTCTCAGAGACCTCTGGGACAACATTAAACACAATAACATTGGAATTATAGGGGTCCCAGAACAAGAAGAGGAAAAGAAATGGTCTGAGAAAATATTTGAACACATTATAGTCAAAAACTTCCCTAACGTGGGAAAGGAAATAGTCATTCAAGTCCAGGAAGCACAGAGAGTACCATACCAGATAAACCCAAAGAGAAACATGCTGAGACACATATTAATCAAACTATCAAAAATTAAATACAAAGAAAAAATATTAAAAGCAGCAAGGGAAAAGCAACAAATTTCATACAAGGGAATCCCCATAAGGTTAACAGCTGATTTTTCAGCAGAAAATCTGTAAGCCAGAAGGGAGTGACAGGACATATTTAAAGTGATGAAAGGGAAAAACCTACAACCAAGATTACTCTAACCAGCAAGGATCTCAAGCAGATTCCATGGAGAAATTAAAACCTTTACAGATCAGAAGTTAAGAGAACTCAGCACCACCAAACCAAGTTTACAACAAATGCTAAAGGAATTTCTCTAGGCAGGAAACACAAGAGAAGGAAAAGACCTACAAAAACAAACCCAAGACAATTAAGAAAATGGTAATAGGAACATACATATTAATAACTACCTCAAATGTAAATGGATTAAATGCTCCAACCAAAAGACATAGACTGGCTAAATGGATACAAAAACAAGACACGTACATATGCTGTCTACAAGAGACCCACGTCAGACCTAGGGACACATACAGACTGAAAGTGAGGGGATGGAAAAAGATATTACATGCAAATGGAAATCAAAAGAAAGCTGGAGGAGCAATTCTCATATCAGACAAAATAGACTTTAAAATAAACACTATTATGGGAGACAAAGAAGGACACTACATAATGACCAAGGGATCAAGCCAAGAAGAAGATATAACAATTGTAAATATTTATGCACCCAACATAGGAGCACCTCAATACATAAGGCAAATGCTAACAGCCATAAAAGGGGAAATCGACAGTAACACAAAAATAGTAGGGGACTTTTAACACCCGACTTTCACCAATGGACAGATCATCCAACATGAAAATATATAAGGAAACACAAGTTTTAATGACACATTAAACAAGATGGACTTAATTGATATTTATAGGACATTCCATCCAAATGACAGAATACACTTTCTTCTCAAGTGCTCATGGAACATTGCCAGGATAGATCATATCTTGGGTCACAAATCAAGCCTTGGTAAATTTAAGAAAATTGAAATTGTATCAAGTATCTTTTCCGACCACAACGCTATGAGACTAGATATCAATCACAGGGAAAAAAACCTGTAAAAAATACAAACACATGGAGGCTAAACAATACAGTACAAAATAACCAAGAGATCACTGAAGAAATCAAAGAGGAAATCAAAATATACCTAGAAACAAATGACAATGAAAACACAATGACCCAAAACCTATGGGATGCAGCAAAAGCAGTTCTAAGAGGGCAGTTTATAGCAATACAATCCTCCCTAAAGAAACAAGAAAAATCTCAAATAAACAACCTAACCTTACACCTAAAGCAAATAGAGAAAGAAGAGCAAAAAAACCCCCAAAGTTAACAGAAGGAAAGAAATCATAAAGATCAGATCAGAAATAAATGCAAAAGAAATGAAGGAAACAATAGCAAAGATCAATAAAACTAAAAGCTGGTTAGAAATGAAAAAGGAGAAGTAACAACTGACACTGCGAAAATACAAAAGATCATGAGGGATTACTACAAACAACAATATGCCAATAACATGGACAACCTGGAAGAAATGGATAAATTCTTAGAAAACCACAACCTTCCAATACTGAACCAGGAAGAAATAGAAAATATATACAGACCAATCACAAGCACTGAAATGAAGGCTGCGATTAAAAATCTTCCAACAAACAAAAGCCCAGGACCAGATGGCTTCACAGGTGAATTCTATCAAACATTTAGAGAAGAGGTAACGCCTAGCCTTCTCAAACTCTTCCAAAATATAGCAGAGGGAGGAACACTCCCAAACTCATTCTACCAGGCCACCATCACCCTGATACCAAAACCAGACAAAGATGTCACAAAAAAAGAAAACTATAGGCCAATATCTCTGACGAATATAGATGCAAAAATCCTCAACAAAATACTAGCAAACAGAATCCAACAGCACATTAAAAGGATCATACACCATGATCAAGTGGGGTTTATCCCAGGAATGCAAGGATTCTTCAATATACGCAAGTCAATCAATGTGATACACCATATTAACAAACCAAAGGATAAAAACCATATGATAATCTCAATAGGTGCAGAAATAGCTTTCGACAAAATTCAACACCCATTTATGATAAAAACTCTCAAGAAACTAGGCACAGAGGGAACCTACCTCAACATAATACAGGCCATATATGACAGACCCACAGCCAACATCGTTCTCAATGGTGAAAAACTGAAACCATTTTCTCTAAGACCAGGAACAACACAAGGTTGCCCACTCTCACCACTATTATTCAACATAGTTTTGGAAGTTTTAGCCACAGCAATCAGAGAAGAAAATGAAATAAAAGGAATCCAAATCGGAAAAAAAGAAGTAAAGCTGTCACTGTTTGCAGATGATGTGACACTATTCATAAAGAATCCTAAAGATGCTATGAGAAAACTATTAGAGCTAATCAATGAATTTGGTAGAGCAGCAGTATACAAAATTAATGCACAGAAATCTCTTCCACTCCTATACATTAATGATGAAAAATCTGAAAGAGAAATTAAGGAAACACTCCCCTGTACCATTGCAACAAAAAGAATAAAATACCTAGGAAGAAACCTACCTAAGGAGACAAAAGACCTGTATGCAGAAAACTATAAGACACTGATGAAAGAAATTAAAAATGATACAAATGGATGGAGGGAATCAACATCTTGTTCCTGGACTGGAAGAATCAACACTGTGAAGATGACTATACTACCCAAAGCAATCTACGGATTCAGTGCAATCCCTATCAAACTACCAATGGCATTTTTCAGAGAAATGGAACAAAAAATTGCACAATTTGTATGGAAACAGAAAAGACCCCAAATAGCCAAAACAATCTTGACAAAGAAAAATGGAGCTGGAGGAATCAGGCTCCCTGACTTCAGACTGTACTACAAAGCTACAGCAATCAAGATAGTATGGTACTGGCACAAAAACAGAAATATAGATCAATAGAAAACAGGATAGAAAGCTCAGAGATAAACCCACACACATATGATCATTTTATCTTTAATAAAGGCGGCAAGACTATACAGTGGAGAAAAGACAGCCTCTTTGATAAGCGGTGCTGGGAAAACTGGACAGCTACATGTAAAAGAATGAAATTAGAACACTCCCTAACACCATACACAAATATAAACTCAAAATGGATTAAAGACCTAAATGTAAGGCCAGACACTATCAAACTCTTAGAGGAAAACATAGGCAGAACACTCTACGACATAAATCACAGCAAGATCCATTTTGATCCACCTCCTAGAGAAATGGAAATAAAAACAAAAATAAACAAATGGGACCTAATGAAACTAGAAGATTTTGCACAGCGAAGGAAACCATAACCAAGAAAAGTCAATACTCAGAATGGGAGAAGATATTTGCAAATGAAGCAACTGACAAAGCATTAATCTCTAAAGTATACAAGCAGCTCATGCAGCTCAATATCAAAAAACAAACCCAATCCACATATGGGCAGAAGACCTAAATAGACATTTCTCCAAAGAAGATATACAGATTGCCAACAAACACATGAAAAGATACTCAACATCACTAATCATTAGAGAAATGCAAATCAAAACTACAATGAGGTATCACCTCACACTGTTCAGAATGGCCATCATCAAAAAATCCACAAACAATAAATGCTGGAGAGGGTGTGGAGAAAAGGGAACCCTCTTGCACTGTTGGTGGGAATGTAAACTGATACAGCCACTATGGAGAACAGTATGGAGGTTCCTTAGAAAACTAAAAATAAAACTACCATATGACCCAGCAATCCACTACTGGGCATATACCCTGAGAAAACCACAATTCAAAAAGTGTCGTGTACCACAACGTTCACTACAGCACTATTTACAATAGCCAGGACATGGAAGCAACCTAAGTGTCCACTGACAGATGAATGGATAAAGAGGATGTGGCACATATATACAATGGAATATTACTCAGCCATAAAAAGAAACGAAATTGAGTTATTTGTAGTGAGGTGGATGGACCTAGAGTCTGTCCTACAGAGTGAATTAAGTCAGAAAGAGAAAAACAAATACCGTATGCTAACACATATATATGGAATCTAAAAAAAAAGGTCATGAAGAACCTGGGGGCAAGATGGGAAAAAAGACGCAGACCTACTAGAGAATGGACTTGAGGATACTGGGAGGGGGAAGGGTACGCTGGGACAAAGTGAGAGAGTGGCATGGGCATATATACATTACCAAACGTAAAACAGATAGCTAGTGGGAAGCAGCCACATAGCACAGGGAGATCAGCTTGGTGCTTTGTGACCACCTAGAGGGGTGGGATAGGGAGGGTGGGAGGCAGGGAGACCCAAGAGGGAAGAGATATGGGGACATATGTATATGTATAACTGATTCACTTTGTTATAAAGCAGAAACTAACACACCATTGTAAAGCAATTATACTCCAATAAAGATGTTAAAAAGAAAAAAATACCCAAAAATTATTATAAATGCTAGAGGTTTTAAACGCTTTGCCTTCTGCTAAGAAATTATGATTTAAAAGGGACTCAAAACTAACAAGCAGAACAGCTGTAAAATAATAAAGGGCTACCTTGTAGGCAAAGACCAGACTAATCCAGGGAGACGAGAGGAGCTTTTAAAAAAGGAAATCCTCAGGCTCCACCCCAAAGCTACCAAATCAGACACTTTGAGAGTGGGACCCACAAGTCCTCCAAGTGATTCTGTTGCCTGCCAAGTTGGAGAACCAAAGTCAGAGATCAAAGTTTATGACATCAAAAATTGTGTAAGATTTCATAATCTGTGAAGCTTCCCTATTTTCCTTTCTTTCTTTCTTAATTCCTGTTGCTCCCTCTGACTAGTGTCAAAATGAAATGAACCTGGACTTCATGGGTTCAAAGGAACCTGCCGTGGGGTTAAACTCTTGAGGAATAGAGTGAATACAGTAACTTTAAAAGGGAGTCAGAAGCAGGCTAAGTCCCTAAAGCCAGCTGCAAGGAAGAAGGGAGAATTGGAAGATCGGGCCAGACTTGAAATAGAGTCCTAAGCTGAAGAGACATCTGTGAGGCTCCCTGGCAAGGCCCAATGAACCCACATTCAGTATTAGGTCTCAGGTCCCTCTCTTGACTGTATGTCAAGATACACTGGGGACACTCCACATGGCACATAACCTCCAGGAGGCTTTCTTTATATTCGAGTGGAGACAAAATAATAACAGATCACTTGGAAAGGACACTATGAAAAACAATTGTTGAAAACTAAAGTAATTTGAGAACAGTGACCAAAAAAATATAGTGTGCTAACTCAACGTGGGATTGGCTTGCTTTTGGAACAAAACAACTTTTACTCCCTCTGCAGAAACAAATTATGTGCTGCTCTGCCTTCATTTTGGTAACTAAATTCCCATTACCGTGTTATTACTGGTCAAAAGATGTAAGAAGCTTTTAGATGTATTTCTTTAGAAGTATGACGCTTCCAGTGACTCTCGGCTTACAAAATTATCATACAACATACGGACAAGGCCACAAATGATTCTGAAGCTCCCAAACTATTTCCTAAATATAGTAACACTTTGAAGCACTTATACAGCTCATGACCAGATATTACTTTCCCAGTGGTTCAAAGTGACTTTATTATCACATATTTGTGTGATCTTTCAAGTCCAAAAGTCATGGCTCAGATTGAATTTCTCTCTCTTTTTTTGTTGTTGTTGACCACCAGGGGCCACTTTGCAATGTCAGAAAAGTGTCATCCCATCAATGATTCGTTAAGTTCTCAAGGATTAAAACAAACAAAAAACACCAAAAAAAAAAAACCTAACTTAAGAATTACTGATCGCCTCCTGTCCTAACATAGACTCCAGCTCTGCCTTCACAGAAACCCACGGGGAAAGAGGAGAAACAAGGTTTCAGGGGATCCTGAATATAGCCTCTTTCCTGAACTAGTGGTTTCCTCATGTACATTACCCTTACTGCTTTTGTTATCCTTTGCGTACCATGGTCACTGCTTTGAAACGACTAACCATAGTTTTAAAGTTATAATTGTTTCCCAATTTTTAATTAATCATAAAATTATGTACCAACCTGAACTGTTACCTGCATAAGAAAACTGTTTCACAGCACTAAGTTTTTAAAGCTCCAGCCAAAAATTTTAAGTCTACATCCATTCCCTCACTGTCAGTTAATGTAGTTTTCCATTAATGAGGTTTTTTGTTGCTGTTTTCGTTCTTTTCTTTTTGGCTGTGCCACGCAGCTGGTGGGATCTTAGTTCCCGGACCAGGGATCAAACCCAGGCCCCCAGCAGTGAAAGCACTGAGTCTCAACCACTGGATCACCAGGGAATTCCCAATGAGGTTTTTTTTTTTAAAAGCAATCCTACCCAGACCTCTAAGAATCTTAGAATCCTCCCAGTATGGAAGCCACAGGTCTATAACCAGGCTTCCCATAAGCTAGGATTTGGGGAGCCTAAAATCTGTGTTTTTAAACAACTGATTTTGATGCATCTAGTCAAGTTTATAGTTTTCTCTACTTGGAAAGTTTCTGTCCACTGTTAAACCCAATTCATTCAACTGACAACTCAAATGTCACTTCTTAGAGTGGCAGTATATCTTTGGTAAGAGCATGGGTTTTCAAACTGACTGCCAGAGTTCTAATCCTGGCTCTGGCCCCTGGACAAGTTACCGAATCTTTTTATGCGTAATTTCTTCATTTGGAAAATAGGGACAATAACAGTACCTACCTCATATGGTTGTTGTGAAGATTAAATGAATTAATACAAGTAAAGCAGTAAAGACAGAGCTGGCACACAGTAAATGAACAATCAATAACACATTATTTCTATGACTTTCCTACCTCTCCTAAATTAAATCAATAGCTGTATACAATATCTGTTAAGACTCTAACATTATGTAAAGCAATTACATTTTAAAAACTTGTCTTCCACACTAGATTATGAGTTCCACAAGAATACAGACCGTGACTCATTGATTTTTCTATCCTCAAATCATGTTCTCTTATCATGCTCTACTGTCACTGAATGATCTATCAACCCAGTGGAAAACTGTCATTGCTTTTTAGTTGAAGATTACTTACTTTACAATGTTTCTATAAGCCAAATTTTCACCACTGCAGGCTTCTAACACTTTTTATAATGAATACCCATGCATTTGATGAAATAGAAAAATGCTCTATTAAGGGCCCATTCAGAGTGAAGTGTGATAGGTAAATAAACACTACTATCTGTGAGGGAACTGCACCAAATGCAGTCTAGTTCTGACAGTTATATTAAAGTCATAGTTCTTTGCCCACCTTTACATCAGGAACACATTTGGCAAGTGGAATAGAGGAATCACTTTAATGAAATTCAGTCTTTCATTTATCCAGTGAATACTCACTGAGTGTCTATTCACATGCCAAACAGGAAAGAAGGATGACTTTTATGAGATTCAGTCAATCATGTGTTCAACAAGTATCTATCCAGTGCCTACTAATTGGCCCATTATAGTTCCAGGCTCTGGGAATTCAGCAGTGTATAAGTCAGACAAGATCTGCTTTCAAAACGTTAACATTCTTGTGAACAAGCAGATAATGTCATTCACCAAGTAAAGAACAGGAAAGAGTCTAATTAGCTTAGAAAATATAATTATGGCTTTGGCATGATAGCTAACTGGAACGGTTTTATGCTTTGGTAGGAGATCATTATAACATGGCTTGTTAACTAATGGATTTAGATAGACTGTGAATGGAAAAGTACATTTAGAATTGAAAGGACCTTTAAGGGAAGTGATCTATTTCAAATCTAAAGGGAGAAAAGCACAAGAGAGTATGTTAGATTCCAACAGGCAGAATGAGGACTAGGTTACAAACTACAGGGAAACAGATTCATCACTCATTTCTCCTCTGGAGATGTACATGAATGCCCTAGAAGGTATAAACTTTTCACAAGTGATCCATCTACTGCATTTGCTAGATGTGGTCTTGCTGAAAAGATGCGCAAAAAGAAATGTGACCTTAATACGACTCTCAGAGCTCTACTGCATTTGGTCTTATTCCTTCACAAACAGCAAGGGGTTTCCACAAGCGGACTGTGCACACGGGAGCAGCTCCGGATGAAGGGCGATGACAGCTCTTACAGAACAGCGACCTACGCGCTCCTCACCTGTGGGAACTTGACAATGATGTGGTGCGGAATGTGCATCACGTTGTGCACGTAGTCGAAAGTCTCGGTAAGTTTCCTCTTATTTGCAGTTAACATCTTTGGGATTTTGGTGATCATATGTTGAATTTCATTACGTTTAAAACCTAGTTCAAGCCGATAAACCTAAGAGAAAGACAGAAATAGTTATTTGGGTAATATGCCAGAGGACACATTGATTCTTTCAAAATTTAAAATAAGGACATTAAAATCTGGAGGTAGCTATTCCAATGACCTTAAGGGTTCACAGTTTCCTGCTTCTGGGGTAACCTGAATTTTAAACCCCTCTCCTGAGGCTGAGCTACTCACAGCATGATGACCACCATGAAGATCACCAAAAGGAGCTAGCATAATTACGAAATAAGAGTAACGGTGGGGCTTCCCTGGTGGTGCAGTGGTTGAGAGTCCACCTGCCGATGCAGGGGACACGGGTTCGTGTCCCGGTCCAGGAGGATCCCACATGCCGTGGAGCGGCTGGGCCCGTGAGCCATGGCCGCTGAGCCTGCGCGTCCGGAGCCTGTGCTCCGCAACGGGAGAGGCCACAACAGTGAGAGGCCTGCGTACCGAAAAAAAAAAAAAAAAAAAGAGTAACGGTGCTCACAGGAGGCCTGGGCAGGTTATCTGTACGGGCCCTACACCACACAGACCAACAGTAAGATTTTCAAAGTGCTTTCTGAGCTTCTGCTCCCAAGCGAACTCCTATGCATGTCATCTGGGAAAACTCCGTGTCAAAATTCTAAACAGAGATGATTAAAAAAAAAAAACCACTCCAACGTAGGTTAGGTGCTCTGTGTGCATTCATAGTATCCCATGCTCCCTCACCAATCCATTGCTCTCATCACTCTGCAGGAGATCCCCCCACTGGACTGTAAGCTCCACAACGGCAGGGACTATCTCCCCAGCATAGGGCATGGGCAGGCACTCAATAAAAACTTCTTCAGCGGCTGAGTATGAAACACTTTAGGCACCTCAGAAAATAGGCTTAATATAATAATTTCAAATACTCCGACAGCTTTGTATACTACTAAGTCAGCTGCCCCTGGTTCTATACTATTCTCTTGGAGGGAGGACAGTAAAGAGTGTCTGGTATGTTCTGTGATAGATCTAGAGCTGGCAATTGGCACAGGTTCTAGAAGAGCAATGTGCTGGCTACTACTCTCTTCAAAGAAGCCTTCTGGCTCCAGGCTCCACAGCTCATCTCCCGCCTAGGTGACGGAGACACAGACCCTCACCCTGGGCAAAGGAAGCAGCTTCCAGGTCCCATCCAGATACCTAACCTGCTCCTCTAGGATTACGGGTATCAATGTCTGCAAGGAGACTAACTCATGTAACACCTGGTTGACGTGTGAAAAAATTATAAACTAAGATAAACTGCTTGCTAGATATTTATTATATCATTTCCTATGTCTATCTTTTTAGAAATAACTTCTTTTACAACCTAGTTTTCTTCAAGATGATGGGAGCAAATCTATCCTCTTCAGAGGACTTAACCACTTAAAGAAGCTGATTTCTCAAAAAACTAACAGTCATCCTACCTTCATGTTTTCCTTCACAGGCTCCAGACTTCCAGTTAGTAGCCTTGGGAGACGAATTACCAGATCTCTAGTCTACAGTTATAAAACAATCTATTATTAATATGTATGCATATTCAACTAGGTTGGAAAAAACAAGGCATTACTAGGAATACAAAACTAAAATTTAAAATATGACCCAGCAGAGAAATGCTAAGGAACCCAAAAATACATAAACTTAATATTGTTTGAGGAAAACAACCAGTGCTCAGAATAAAACTTAAGAAACCAACTTGATGGAATTATTACAAAATGATATAGCTATATGATTAACCTAGTAAGGTAATTCATTCTTGTACAGAAAATATCAGGCATTTATAGAATTCATACAGGCCAGTATCTGTTAGAAACATATGAGATTTAACAGTTACTAAATGTAGCTGACATGGAAACATACGAATTCTCTCCTTCTCTTTACCTTCTTCACACTAAGTTCAAGTTCTTTCTGAAAAAATCCCAATCTGTTATCCAGTCTTTCCACTGAAAAACTCAGCAAAAATGGTGCATTTCTGACCATCTGTGCAATATCCACTTTACTGAAATTTTTTGACAGTAGATAAGCCACCCTAGAGAAACAAACAAAATACATGCACATATGATAAATATTTACTAGTGTCATATTCCCACACCAAAAAGTTTAAGTAAAAACATTCTATAATAATGGCCCCAAATATGGTTAAAACAAAACAAGCATCCAACCAACTCTAGAATGGTTTCCATTTATAATTGGAAACAGAAAATATTTCTGAAATCCGCTAATAGACAGATTCCCTTTTCAGTTAATCTGACTTATTTCATTAGTTGGTAGAAAAAACTGAAATAGCTTCTGTTTAAGTCTTTTTTTTTTTTTTTTTTTGCTAAGAATAGAAAACACACAAATTAAGAAAAGAAGGGATTCAGAACTCTTTTTACAAAGAAAGACCATCAAGCATGGCTAAGACTGAAAAGAGGAAATTTTTTTTTGGCTGCGCTGTGCGGCTTGCATGATCTTAGTTCCCCGAGCAGGGATCAAACCCAGGTCCCCGGCAGTGGAAGTGTGGAGTCCTAACCACCGGACTGCCAGGGAATTCCTGGAATTTTTTATTTTAGTACATTTACTGAGAATGTATTTTCTTTTTTTTTTTTTTTTTGCGGTACGCGGGCCTCTCACTGCTGTGGCCTCTCCCGTTGCGGAGCACAGGCTCAGCGGCCATGGCTCATGGGCCCAGCCGCTCCGCGGCATGTGGGATCTTCCCGGACCGGGGCACGAACCCGTGTCCCCTGAATCGGCAGGCGGACTCTCAACCACTGCGCCACCAGGGAAGCCCCAAGAATGTATTTTCATAAATAATTTTTACTGCGGTCCTTCAATATGTATTTTGTTAACAACTGAGACGTTTCCTGCTAAATTTCTGGGAAACAAAATAAGGTAGCAAAATACAGGAAGTTTGACTATAAAATAACATTATTGATTTTTAAAAAATCTATAAACATAGTAAAAGGCAGTTTAATTAAATGCCTAAAATATTCCCGGACATTATCTTTTTAATTCTCATCAGAAAAACAAAGACAAAAAAACAAAACAACCCCCTGTGAGCCAAGTAAATTTCCCACATTGCATTTGAAAAAACACACTCAGAGGAGTTAAATAACTTGTCTTAGACCACCAGGTAATTAATGACAGAGCTGAAAACTTGAACTCAGGCATGCCTACTTCTAATGACTACGATACTTTTATACCATATACTGGAACTTATTATATTTTATACTCAGTGACTATTACCCCTTTAAACCAGTCCCTTAGAGGCAATGAGAGAAAAAAAACTGATAAATTTAACTACATAAGAATTTTAAATGCAAGGCAAAAAGAAATCATCAACCAAGTCAGACAAGTGACAGTCTGGGAAAATATTTACAACATGTCACAGAGAAGGAACTAATTTTGTTAATATATAAAAAAATGCTTACCAAAAAAAGAAAAAGGCCCAATTAAGAATAGCAAAGGACAATTCTAATTTATAGAAAAGGAAATATAAACAGAAGTTCGACACAGGAAAAGATCCTCAAAAAAGAGAAAAGATCCTCCAAATATCTGATGCTCCAAACATCATTTCCAAAACAATGAGGCAATGCTTTCATCTATGAAATGAACTGAAATCATAAAGTTTGATGACACTGTATTAGTGTGGAAGACAAGGAAATTGGCACTTCTGTACACTGTTGGTGGGAGTGTAAGCTGGAAAACCTGTATGAAGGACAATTTGTCAATATCTATTAAAATTATAAATGCATATATCCTTTGACCTAGAAATTCTACGTCTAGAAATGTATCCTACAGATATACACCAATATGTGACATGATGTATATATAAGAGGAGTCACTGCAGCTTCTTTGTGATAGTAAAGCCAGAAACAACCACCATGTTTACCAAAAGGGGACTAGACACATCCACAGTATGAACAGTATAAAAGGGTTAAAAAGAACAGGCAGAGCCAATAAAAACTATCTCCAACACAGAGTTCAGGTAAGAATGTGAGGTGCAGAATGGTATGCATACATACCTGCTACAAACTGTATGTCCATGTGTTCTTGTGTATGTGTATACATAGGTACACATACATGCTTGTAGATGATAGAACATTCTTAGCTAGTTGAACAAAAAACTTGATACTAGCAGCTGCCTCCATAGATGGGTCTTGCAAGGCTGATGAGGGATAGGAATATGTAGATTGGGAAGGAGAATGACCATTTTTTTCCTTTGTTTTGGACACAGGAAAGATCAATACCTGATTAAAATATTATTGCAACTGTTATCTACTGTGATAACTTTTCCAATAAAAAATTAAGATATAAGGCCCAGCCAAAAGAAAATTTCTAATAACTTAAATGCAGATTATTCATTTGAAAATTCTTAAAAAGAATCAACCAACTTTTTAATACATTTCAAATTCTCTTCATTGAAGAGAAAACAAGTATATGCGATCAGTGCTATTATAGAAATTCTAGAAAATAAGACTGCTGTACATACCAGAGCCAGAAGGTAAGTTCAAAAAAGATTGTCATACCTTTGCTTCTTCCAGGAGAAGCTTATTTTTCACTGTATACCCTTTTGAGTACATGTGGTAAATTACCTATTAAAAAATTCCAAGTAACTTTTTAAAATGCTCCAGTTTAATTTGGCAGTCAGCCAGGTTTAGGAAACATTAGACTATACTATTACATGAGAGTATTCTTTAATTGTTAGGAGCATGTGTGATCTTGAGCAAGTTAACTTAAGCTGCTTTTAAGCTTATGTTTCCTTCATAGAATTAAAAGTAGGGAGACAGTACAGTGTAGTAGCCAGGACTCTGGAGTTAGACTAAGTGGATTTGAATCCCACTGCCACTTATACTAGTTGGGTAATCTTGGGCAAATTATTTAACCCCTCTGTGCCTCTTCTGTAAAATGGGGATATTAATAATAATGGTGCAGTAGGCAGCCTCTGAAACAGTTCCCAATGATCTCCACCTCCTGGTATGTACTCTTTCTTGAACTAAATCTTGAGCAAAAGGGCAAGTTGGTTTTTAAATGGGGAGAGAATGAGCTTTCCAGACAGTCAGGAGAAGCAGAGCTAGACATGTCAGACTGAGTCTCCTAGAATCATTCTTTCCCTCCCCTGTATTGTAATAGCCTGTCTATATTACACCAGACTGTAAGTCACATGAAGGGAGAGAGTGTGTCTATCTAAGTGCCTTGCATACATAATAAGGGTTCAAACTATTCAATATAAGAAATGTAGTTTTTTTTGTTCTGTTTTTTCCTAGTTCAGAGACATTAGACTCTGATAGTTCAAGGAACTGCAAAGCTCTCTGAAACCGGTATAAGAATAGTCTAGGGGGAGAAGACAGTTGCAGTATTCTTCATGTGAAATGATGGGGACCCGAGGTAAAGTATTCAAAGTGAAGATTAAGAGAAATGCATTGACTGATTGAGAGCAATAAAAATAGAACCAACAGGCCTTGGTAGTTTATTAGATGTGGATGATAAAAGAAGAGAAGCCAAAGTTAACACCAGTATTTCTGATCTGGGCAGCGGGGTGAACAGTGCTCTCATTCAGGCAATCTGGGAAGACCTAATTTACGTGAGAGGTGGGGGTGATGATAAGTCCAAGAGGTGAACTTATGAGACACAGACTGTCTCACTCTCTGGTGTGCCCAATGCCCAGCAGGATCGTTACCTCACAGATCAATACTATCTCACTGTATCAATTCTCACAGATGCAATAAATTCTTTTTTTTTTTTTTTTTTTTTTGCTGTATGCGGGCCTCTCACTGTTGTGGCCTCTCCCGTTGCGGAACACAGGCTCCGGACGCGCAGGCCCAGTGGCCGTGGCTCACGGGCCCAGCTGCTCCGCGGCATGTGGGATCTTCCCGGACCGGGGCACAAACCCGTGTCCCCTGCATCGGCAGGCGGACTCTCAACCACTGTGCCACCAGGGAAGCCCCTGCAATAAATTCTTTGAATGTTGAATGAAGTACAAAGATGTTTATAAAAGTGCTATTTAAAGAAGAAAAAAAGGAAAAACCAAAATAGACAGAAATGATTAAGCAAGTTATACAATATTTGCCAAAACAAGGTCAAATGTCTACCATCAAAAATTGTCCAGAAAGAACAGAAAAGACCAGGCTTTCATAATTTGAAGTGTCCTATCAGATAACTTAGCCATTGGTAATGGATTTTTAAAAAAACTTATCCCAGTTTCCAAAGGATTGACTTAGCATTAAGTTGAAAACATAAAAATAATGATGGGTAGTTGAACAAAAGAACTGATATAGATACTTAATTTTGATCAAAGAAGGTCCATAACAAAAAAATAACATTCACATTCATTAATTACCTCAGTAGATCCTTGTAATGCTGAGACTTAAAAAAATAACTTACACATATATTTCTTCATAGCCACTTCTAGGATTATGTGAAAATCATTCTAAAAGCCCTACCTGGTCTTAAGATTTTCAAGGTCTTCAGAGAAAATAGCATAGTTTTTTGTCAGGAATGTTCCTAGTTGGTTATCCTCTATGCCCAAATCTTTAAGAAACAGGAGTATTTGCTTAATGTCTTTTTCAAAATCCAGTCGCAGAAGGAGGTTGGCTGCATCTGGATGTTTTTCTATCTTGGATAAATCCACTCCTGTAATAAATTACGAACACCATTTGAAGATAACTTCTTGGCTGAGTCATTAAACTTTATATACAGAAACACAAGAAATTACTGATGGAGATCAACAACCCATCCCAAGGAGACCTGAGACAGGCCAATAGAAACTTCTAAATATTTTTAAACTAATTTGGTTGTAGAAATAAAAATAAATCTTTTAAAAATGTAGTACTTATTTCAAAGCCATGTATAAAGGAAAACAATGCATTTGGGGCTAAATTTCCACCCAAAACAAATTCACTACGTCATATTGACCTAGGATCATCATTTTTACTGATGGTTTCTTGAATATTGTTTGCAGGATGCTTATGAGCCCCTAATGATCTCCACAGTAACTGCTTAACTGGTAATTCTGCAGGATAACAAACCCTATGAATTGTTACTTTCTTTTTTTTTTTTTAATTTATTAATTAATTTATTTATGGCTGTGTTGGGTCTTCGTTTCTGTGCGAGGGCTTTCTCTAGTTGTGGCAAGCTGGGGCCACTCTTCATCGCAGTGTGCGGGCCTCTCACTGTCGCGGCCTCTCTTGTTGCGGAGCACAGGCTCCAGACACGCAGGCTCAGTAATTGTGGCTCACGGGCCCAGTTGCTCTGCAGCATGTGGGATCTTCCCAGACCAGGGCTCGAACCCGTGTCCCCTGCATTGGCAGGCAGATTCTCAACCACTGCGCCACCAGGGAAGCCCTGTTACTTTCTTTGAAGTTTATCATTTCTTTAATTATAAGCATTATTTTAAAAATTTGTTTATGATCCCCTCCACAGAAGGAATAAAAGTTACCCTGTGTCTTACTCATTGTATTCTCCAGGCCTTTAGCATAAAGACAAGTACCTTGAAGGAGCTCAAGAAATGTCTGCATGAAGCAGGTGAACATACACAGCCCTCAAGTACAAAATGAAGCAGAAAGTATACCACCTTCAACCTTCACATATCCTTAGAATCTTAGGTAATCTAAGTAAATGAGACAAGGGACAGGAGAGATTAAGAAGGGGGAGAAAGCAAGTTGTTATTTTACTTTGGTTATGGATATAATTAGATGTTCACGTTAATTAGGCAGGGAATCAAAGTAACCTTTGATTCAAAATTCTCATTACAACTAAGCATTTTATTCTCTCGCTTTTTTCTTTTACCTGATTTTTAAAAATTAAACATGAATAGGAAAGGCCTATTCCTTATCTTTAAAATAAACATTTGAAAATAATGTAAAACTTTAGTTTAGACTTAAATTTTATATTCTTAAAAATATTTCTTGGGGCTTCCCTGGTGGCGCAGTGGTTGAGAGTCCACCTGCTGATGCAGGGGACATGGGTTCGTGCCCCGGTCTGGGAAGATCCCACATGCCGCGGAGCGTCTGGGCCCGTGAGCCATGGCCGCTGAGCCTGCGCGTCCGGAGCCTGTGCTCCGCAACGGGAGAGGCCACAACAGTGAGAGGCCCGCGTACCACAAAAAAAAAAAAAAAAAAAAAAAAAAATTTCTTTAGGTTAAAATGTAACTCTCAAACCAATTTCTAGATGCAACTTCACAGTCTTAAATATAAAAACAATGAAATAAAAGCACTTTTTTAATGGTGTCTACAACCAGAAAAATAAATTATAATTCCATGTATTATTAGATCCAAATATAATTCCAAACCCAAATTTCTTGATATTAAAACAGGTATTGATATAAGATGATCATGAACAGAAAAACAGATTACACACCCACACATACACACAGAATGAAGACACAGAATGAAGACCAAAAACAGATCCAGGATAAACTACAAATCTAGTATACAATAAGGACATTTCAAATCAATGAGGGAAAAGATGGACTATTCATTAAAATATAATGGGACCTCTAGCTATATATTTGAAAAATAATAATTCCTTCTACGTCTGATACAAAAATTAATTTCAGATAGATTAAGAATCTAACTATGTACTCACTCTAAAGCTACTAGAAGAAAACACAGAATTTTAAAAATAATATTAAGTATGACTACACAAGCCATTGTATGGCTTTCTGTAATACATGTATTTGCATAGAAAAAGGTGGGGTAATGTATGTCTTCAGGTAGAAAATTTGCACTCAACAAACTGGTGACAGTGGTTACCTTTGGAAAGTGGAACTGGAAATGTAGAGGTGGTAAGAGTGCTTTCTCCTGTAACAGTCTGCACTTTTAACAACTAGATGTAATTTTTTTATAATTTAAAAATAATACTAATAGAAAAATAAATTATTCGATGGATGGGTAAATAAGATAGAAACTAGTTCCAAAAATCTGTGATAAATGTGGGAAGGGATGCTTTGAAAATAACATAAAGGGTTCGGACTCCAAACTTAACTCCATATTACAGCTGACATGTGCTGAAGTGCCTCACTCAGCATGAGCCGTCACACCCTGACTGTGTCGAAATCCAATTCCTGAAAAGCTGCTTCTTAACAGCAACAGGAGAGCAGAATCTCACCAGGAGAGCACACTGCTGTCAGCACAAATACTTGGGCTTACTCACGATTTCATTAACTTGAAAAAATAGTCACTGAATGCCTCTCATGGACCAGGCACTTATGGGAATATAAAAAATGAATAATACATGATTCTGACTTCTAGCTGACCACAGCCTAAGTTGGCTTTACCCCATCAGTTCAGTAACTATAATTACCACTGTATTCAGTTATGGTTACACATACTTAGTGTATCAATCAGAGTCTGGCAGGCAACAGTAGTTGTCCTAGAAAGTTCAAATGAAAAACACTTTAATGAAGGGACTCTATACAGTGGTGTGAGCAGAGTCAAGGGAACAAACAAGGGCATCCCTAGCGCTAAAGAGACAGGGAGGAAAGAGTGTTATGAGAACCCAGAGGGAGCTGGAAGCTATAAAGAAAGGGCCGCTCAGTAGGAGCTGTTGCCATGGAGCAAAGCAGTTCCATGACCCAAGGCTGGGAGGGAAAAGGGAAAAAAACTCCCATCTGCCCTCCCTCTTCTCGGACAAGTGCCCCCCACTGCTGAAGCTGCCCAGAAGCCAGCTGGCAAAGGAGGCCGAGTGCAGAGGTTAGCCTCCTGGGATAAAGAACAAGCAGAGAAAGGGAGAAAACAGATCTGAGAAGCAGAGAAGAACCAGGACACTTGAGCCCTCAGAAATACTGCTTAACGATGCAATCATGGTTCCTCTAGGGTCCTGTTATTTAAGTTCCTGCCAAGACGTGCTGTTGAAGTATCAGCATACAGATGAAGGAATGGCTGAAACATATTTCAAAGCTCTAGGTATACTGTGAATTATTTAAATGTAGGGACCACATGGGTCTTACGTTTATCTGGCATTACCCGTAGCACCTCTCACAGGGCTGGGAAAGCCCTGGGCTTTCATGCCTGCAGCAGATGTCATTTTTCTCTCTCCTTTGAACCCACAGAACATTTATGTGTATCTCTGTGTGGAATTTATCACTTCACCTTTCATTTTTGGATTTCTGTTATTCTTATGGATGTGTATTTAGATGCTCCTGAAGACCTGAAGCTTCTTGAGAACAAAGGCCATTCCCTATACATTTGAGTAACTTGCACAGGGACAGATGAGTAAACAATTATAATAGTGTTATTACTGCCAGGACTGAGGTAAGCAGGGGGTGATGCCAAGAGCCCAGAGGAGGGTCACTGTATCTGGAGGGTCAGAGAAGACATTTGGGAAGGTACTTGAACTTGAGTTAAGTTCTCCAGTTGTCAGACCTCGCCAACAAAAAGGAGGGAAGCAGCAAGCAAGTGAAGCTGAAAGGCTAAGCAAGGGCCAGACCAGGAAGAGCTTAGAAGGATTTCACGTAGGTCACTGACATAGGCAGATTTGCATTTTAGAAAAAGCACTGATGTTAGAGAGATTACCAGGGCGGTACTGCTGAAAGGAAGACTATCAAGCTAGGAAGCTCCTAACTTTTCACTGAAAACTAAGGCAGTGACTAAGCAATGAGAGAAGCAGTGGATTTGAGATAATCCCTTGCCCATCCTGTTCCTCTCAATCCCCCAAAGGCGGTTTCTTATCTGGGAAAATCAAATAAGAGAAGTGCCAGGTCCAGAGATAATGGGAAAAGCAGAAAGTAGCAATAAGGTGCTAGACTGAAAATACTGATAAGAGGACTAACCTAAGTTTGCAGGGAGATCTATTGGCTGCCTTCAACCATCCAGATCTGGGAGCATCCTACCAGTCAACAAGCTAAAATAGTTACGGCGCAGGCCGAGAGAGAAACCATCCACATCAGGAGGACAGCTGGCTCCAGAAGGAAGGTCAGGGTAGTAGGGAAATGGAAGTAATCTATCATCTGATAGGGGTGACTGTAGGAAAAACTGTCCTTGGGCTTCCCTGGTGGCGCAGTGGTTGAGAGTCCGCCTGCCAATGCAGGGGACACGGGTTCGTGCCCCTGTCAGAGAAGATCCCACATGCCGCGGAGCGGCCGGGCCCGTGAGCCATGGCCGCTGGGGCTGAGCGTCCGGAGCCTGTGCTCTGCAACGGGAGAGGCCACAACAGTGAGAGGCCCGTGTACCGCAAAAAGAAAAAAAGAAAAGAAAAGAAAAAAAAAACTGTCCTGAGAGGCCATTGGAAGTTGTGGGAAAATTTAAAGAAAACTAATCAAATGAAAAACAAAGCAATTGTTAACTCCAAGAAAATGAAAGGTTGAAAAGGAAGGAAAACAATCATAGCACACTTCCTAGACAGCAGTCGAGCAATATTTAGAATTATAATGAAGTCAGTGACTAATGATTAACCTCAAAATTGTTAATATAGCCTATTGGGAGAATTGAAGAGAATGAAAGGGAAAAGTATGTGTATATATAAGAGATTAACTGATGTCTAAAACTGATGAACCAAGCAACAGCACCATAAGCAATTACATGAACATTTAGAGGTTAAATACAAACAGAAAGAGCTAGGAAAGTAGATACGCTAGGGAACGGGGTACGAAGTCAGGAAGGATGAAGCTGGGAGTGCGGTTTTTCACTAGAAGCCTTTTCACACTATTTGACTTCTATGCATGTGTACGTACTTTGATAAAGATTAAAAATGCTAATTTTAAAAGTAAGGCAGGGGCTTCCCTGGTGGTGCAGTGGTTGAGGGTCCGCCTGCCGATGCAGGGGACGCGGGTTCGTGCCCCGGTCCGGGAAGATCCCACATGCCGTGGAGCGGCTGGGCCCGTGAGCCATGGCCGCTGAGCCTGCGCATCCGGAGCCTGTGCTCCGCAACGGGGAGAGGCCACAGCGGTGAGAGGCCCGCGTACCGCAAAAAAAAAAAAAAAAAAAAAAGTAAGGCGATAAAATAAGTGTAGGTTACTCAGACTTACCTAGAAGCACTAACTTCTTCAGAGTCTCGGAATGATCCACATAGTCTCGAAGTGTGAATGAAGATGGGGGCAGTGGGGGGTCCGCAATAATCTGAACGGCCTCCTCCTCAGAAATTGACTGCAATGGAGACAATGGAGGCAAATCGTCCAGTCCTTTGCAGCCAGGATATGGAAAAGGAGAAGTGAGTTAGCTCTCCAATCTGTACACTTGAAGCTCTTTCTACAAAGACAGCCTCTTGGCTAGTTTGCTTCTTTTTGAATCTTGGCATCATTTCTAAATTAAACATCTCAAAATTCCATATATTTTCTACCTTCTAAGAGGTAAGGTTAAGACTCTTTAGAGATAGCAACTACTACTCCTCCAAGATGAGAAATGTGTTGGTGAAATCCTATACAAAATTCCTTTCCTTCACTTGTAATCAACAGGTATGACTGCTAAAGACCAACTGACCTTCAAGTACATTTTGAGAAAGAGATCAAGTTTACCACAGCTTGTTAAGTTGGCCAAAAGTACAACATACCAGCCTGAATTGTACGGGTTCAAGTCATCACATCCTGAAGTGTCTTCACTTTGATCCAATCCCTTCTCCTCCAAGTGTTCTCAAATATGTCTGTAAGAGGACTTCTATGATTCTGTTTCTATCACCTACAATCCTTTGCCAAGGACATGACCTCTCTAGTATAGCCTTGAGTCTGAGGTTTGGTTTGTCTTAAGTCAAACCCTTAAGTATAGAAGATGCTGGTAACTGTAACCTACCTTAGGCTAAGGAATCAGGGCCGTGACTTTGTATTCTATTTTTGGTCTCTAACCACTACCCTTTCTCATTTCTCATAGCCAGCCTCCCCTCCCTGCCCTTACCCCCCAGCTTGCTTGCTTTCATCTTCTACTTAACCTAATATTATCTCATTTATGGTGAAATATTCCTTGCCTAGGAATGTGCCTAGAACGAGAAGCACAGGAGGGAGAAGACTGACTAAAAAAAAACTACATGAGGGCGCTTTTTGGGGTGTGCTATTTGTTGTCCTTTTTGTTCTATTTGTTGTTTGTGGTGGCTGTTACACAACTAAAAGCATTATGTCAAAATTCATAAGACCGTATACCCAAAAAGGAGGACTGTTACTTGGGTAAAATTATACCCTAACTAGGTATATAGAATAGGGTAAATTAAATCCTAATAAACCTAATTACCACCAGAAAAAAAATTTTTTTAAGAATCTAAATAACGAACTTAGAAAGTGTTATTCATATAGCTATGAAACAGTCTTGTACATATTAATCTCTAAACTTTTTTCTTAGTAAAATAGAGGCATAATAGAAGCAAATGAATAGAAGCGGCATTGTTCTTTTTCTCTCCTGGCACAAAGTATGACTTCAAATGGGCCAACAAAATGTAAACAGGTAAGTCATTCAATCTACCGAAGTGGGGCAAAGGGGAATTTTCTGAAACTTGAAAATTACCTCCTAGAGACAGTTCAGAATCAAAGCTGGGTATCTTCTGTGACTTCTGTGACGGCTCATTCACAGAAGGAAGCAGAGAGTTTTGGGCGCAATTAATCTCTTGACTACTTGAGTTGGTAGACTGGGAACTATTCCACACAGAGGAAGTCCGATAAGTCTTAAACCCCGACCGGAGAAAGCAATCGTCAGAGGACAGCTGAGGCTGAGGAAAAAAGCCAGGCAACAATGTTTTTCCTGCTCTGGGAAAACATTTTCTGAGTTGCATAGCAGTAAGGAAGCTACTCAACTTAATTGAGTTGAGCCATCTGGGTATCTGTTGGGCTAGCAGGGCCATTTTTCCTAAAGTAGCCTACAAAAGAAATACATAACTATCAAAAAAGAGAAACGTATTTTACTTAAATGTTTAAAACAGTATTCAAACAACAAAAAGATAAACTGGAAATTATTTTTTTCTAATTAAAAGGTGTTTAATAATTTTAGATCCCTAAAGCAGTCAGATGTTTTTAAGCTCAGGAAAAGCCAAAAACAAGGCAGTTTCAGTTACAAACCAAAAGACAGGAACTTCTGAACTGGACAAATAAAGATATACTTTGCAATTTAAAAGCAAAAAGCAAAATCAGTGGCGTAAGAAAAACAATTAAAACAAAAATCTGTAAATGTTCAAATTACAGCTGAACCTATTAATATTTAAAGAAAACAGGTGATGCAATTAAGTGCTCTTGAAATTTGGTTTGAAGGACATTTAAGAAGATTGCTGATCAAAATAACACTGAATTATTCAGATGCATTTTATGTATGTACATTAATCACAAAATAAAAACAGGAAGAATTCTACTTAGTCATAAATGAATCATAAAATATTATTGCTATCTAGAAGGTTGTTTCTTGCTTCATTCTCAGGGTTAAGCACTATTATTACACAGATAAAGCTGTTCCTCAAAAGAGAATTGAACAAAACCAGTTTTGCCAAATTCTGTTTGTAGGAAAAAAGAAAAAGCCTTTTAAAAAAAGGGGTCAAAACTAATAAGCAAAATGAACAGACAGAAATAATAAGCAACCAGCAATGAATATACGTATATTTTGACCGAAAAAGCAGTTGTTTCTAAAGAGACTTTTATCAGGAAAGGACTTTTATATTTAGCCAGCTTAATTAAAGGGTAAATTTGGTGCATATTATTTTATATTAAGTAAGACAATCCATATAAAATACAGCATAGAGTTCAGCATATGCAAAATGCCCAACAAATGTTAGCCATCATCATCAATATTATTATGATTACACAACCAAACATAAATGAATTCTGAATTAACTGTTGCATACAACTTTTTGATCTCTCTCTATACTGAAATTCAGCTTGTTTTATGCTCTGAATTAGACCAGATAAATGCTTGAGGGTCTAACCTCCTCTTAGAGATTTGTGGTTTAGGGAAGTCTCGTGAAAGGAATTTATAAAAGTGAAATGTCTCACTGTCATTCTGAAATGATCTTAGAAAGGAAAAAAGTATTTACAATAAATAGCCTTGTGGGATAGGTGACTTTTGTTAAACTTTGGTGGGAAATAAGCCTCGAAATCTGCCGTGTTTCCCCTCAAACCTACAATATTCATCCTCTGCACAGCAGTGTCATAAGGGCATTGAGCTGGAAGCCAGAAGACCTGTTATGCTGCATTAAGACTAAGTTTCTCACCGTGATCCAGCACAATGACTGGCCCATGATGGGGGGTTCAATAACCATTCTTTAAATGACAACTTTTAAAAAGGTTATGGGTACAATAAGATGATTCTTAAGCTCCAAAGTGTTCTGACTTCTCAGTTTGTCTAAGCAATGTCCTACTTTAAAGCAAACTGAAATCCCAAACCCACTCTGAAGCCTCTAGAGTAAGGCTCAAATTAAAACTCCTCTCACATTAGAACGATTTGCTTTTGAATTCTATCCATATTCATTAAAAGATCTTTATGCAAACAACTAATGTTTATCCTTCTGTTTTTATTTACAAGCGCACTATCTTCACTACATCATCATTTCATTGTTGTGTATACCTCTTATCAGTTGATTAATTGTTCGTTCAGAAGAGCAGAGCTGGGTCTCATCTCTGGATCCACCCTCCCAGTGACTATTCCCTCTAGCCCAGAGCCTTGCACTGCTCCAATGTTTTATGGATGGAAATGAATCAGTTGCAACTACCGTTAGCTCATCTGCTTACACAGTATTTAAACCCGGTAAGGCATTTGCGCATGTGTATAAAAGCCCTACCCCGTGATCAGCCCTCTAACACGACCCTTTTCAACAGGAAGGGTAAAGTTAAAGAAAAAGAACCTGTAATAATTCTGAAGTCCATTAAAATATGTCATATACTAGTTCTCAACTGTGTGCCTTAGTATTTCGTTAGGAATAGGAATTGGCACTTAAATATTCTTTGGCGAGGGTTCAAGATTTCGACCTGTGTAAGGCTAATAAATGAAATCAGGAGATGAAAGGTGGGTGGGAGGATGGCTTCGTAATAAGGGGCCTCTCATCTACTGCTTGACGCCCTCCCTAGGCCATTTTAACAAGTCCATTTTAGTTCCCCAACCGAACTTCCGGAGGAAGGCCGTTGACATGCTGGCCCTCCTTCCGCGTCCTCCGCAAGGCGCGCGAATAAACAAACATGATTGCGTTTTCGTTTCATCAGCCAAGAAAACAAAACGAAATTATTCACCCTTAATTGAAGACCTAAAGGCCAAGAGGTCCCCGGGCGCGGCCTACAGCAGGATAGGGCCGGACCCGAATCCCAGCAGGGAGCACGCCCCTCGCGCTCCGGCGGCTTCCGCTTTACCTGTGGCGAGGCCTATGCCTCGTGGTCTTTCTCGCAGGGGCCACCAGACTGGCCAGGCCGCGCGAACTGCCCCTCAGCACAGATACCCTACTTGTCTGCCCGCCCGCCGGTGGCTCCTAGCTCCCTAGCCACGTGGGCTGAGGCCGGAGTGGGCCAGACCATCTGCAAGGTTGCGCGGGGGGAGAGCGGGCGGCGTGCGGGGGATAGAGCCGGCCAAGGGCCACAAGTTTCCCTTCTCTTGCGCGCCGCCTCCCTCCAGACTCTTCCACTTGGAATCTAAAGCCACCGCGAGTCCCTAGAGATGCCCGTCCCCCAACACCAGCCGGGGCCGGACGAGTGGCGCCCCCCGCCCGAGGCTGCGTTGGCGGCGCCGCGACCCCGCCCTCCCGCGCCTGTCCTTCCCTCTGCTCCGTGCCTTCGCTTCTCGCAAGACCCGGCCCCGGTGTCCAGCTGCCTTCTCGCTGCGGCTCGTCACCTCCGGGGTTCCCAGCCTCCACGGGCCGGGGCCGCCGCCGCCGCAGGACGGGGCGGCGGGCCATGGCGTCCTGCGTGGGGAGCCGGACCCTGAGCAAAGATGATGTGAACTACAAGATGCATTTCCGGATGATCAACGAGCAGCAAGTGGAGGACATCACCATCGACTTCTTCTACCGGCCGCACACCATCACTTTGCTCAGCTTCACCATCGTCAGCCTCATGTACTTTGCCTTCACCAGGTGAGGCGGGCCGGGCTGCGCTGGGGGCGCGCCTTTGGGCGAAGGGAAGGGGCGGATGGGAGGCCCTGGCGGGGAGCATGGCCGGGTGAGGAAGTGGGCTGATTGCTCCACGCACACGCTCTTCCACCGGCGGGTATGTCACCTAGCACACCCAGCTTCCTTCCCGACAGCTCCTCTGGACCGGCGTTCGTCCCTACCCTCCAACCCACCCCCATCCCCGCTCCCATCGCCACCGCCACCCCTCTCCATACCACCTTTCCCCATACAGCGCCTCGGGCCACATCAGGAACACTCGTGGGTCACCTAGCACGATCTCCTCCCCCGCCCTTCTCCCGCGGCTCTCAGCGTCGCTCCCCACACACATCACGACACTGGCCCCCTCCTCTCCGGCCTCCGTCCCTGCCTAGCACACCGCATGAATCATCTGGTATATGCACCACTTTCAGCACATACCTTTTCACACTGAAAATACCCCTGCCTTCCACGCACCATACGCAGGCCCAGGACACAACCAGACCCCTTCCCGCGGAACTCCTCCAGTATTCGCCGCTACCCGCGTCCACAAAATGCACACGTGCGGTGCACTCCAGTCTGTATGCATGGCACGCAAATCATCTCGCGTAACCCTTCCCCCAGCCTCAAACACCACTGTCTATACCACAACAGAAACTGCGGCCGTGGACACACACATCACAGCGGACATTCCAGCACTGCCACACAGACACGAACTCACCACACATCACACAGTGCACGCTCTGTTCTGTTCATCACCTAACATACATGCTGAAATGAGACATTGTCAGGCCACTGTGGCAGTGCCTGGTGCATCATAAATGCTATGGAAAGTGTTAAATAAAACGCACAAACCTCACACACTGTGGCATAACTCTCATATCCCCCTGAAAACACACCCCCACACACTCAAAGCACTTCTGATATATACCTGTGCATAGGAGTTAACCCGGCCCAACTTTTGTCAGCCCAGAGCTTATAACTCTCCCTCACTGAACATGTGGCCCTTCAACCCCAAGCCAGGGAACTGATTCATGCCTAAATGACAGGCACACCTTGGGTCCTACTTATAAGGATTTATGTTTTCTGAAGGAACCTCTTTAAAGAAAGAAAAGGTGTGCCTATACCATGCTTAAAAGACCAACCCAGAGAACTGGAGTTTGGGAGCCACACTGTTGGTCTCAAGACTATTCGCGTGACCTTGGTTAAGTTATTTAACCTTTCTCTGAGACTCAGGATCCACCTCTAAAATGGGGATAAAATATGTACTTACCTCATATGGAGTTATAAGGATTAAATGAATATGTGTGAATGCACTTAGCAGAGTACTTGGCACATGATGCATAATTAATGTCAGTTACTTCTCTCCTAGTATAGTTATCCAACAATCAATGGTTCTCAGCCCAGATCTGCAGAAACTGTGCAGGGTTATATTCGGTGGCCACAAGCATTGAGGGAACTTCTGGTATTTAGTGGGTGGGGATTATAAATGTTTATAACGCAAGGGATAGCATTGTACGACAAAGAGTTGTCCCTTACACACAGTCATACATGTGCACCTACACACTTGTATACACACAAGTGCCAATGGTGTCTCCCTTGAGAATCAGTGCACTTTTTCAGATTTTCATAAAACTAATAATGTCCTCCTACATCACACTTGTTCCTTATCTCCACAATCCATTTGACTCTTGATTCTTATTTTGTCAGTGTTTATCTATTTGCATGACTCTTATCTAAAGCCATAAAGCATATAAACAATTACTCTTAATGATTGAGGGAAACAGCTACTATTATTGTAAAATATTCTGCTAATGCTTTGCAGTGGGGTAAGATCAGATCTTTCCACAGTATCCAACCGAGAACATATTTCTAGCTTTGGAGAGAAATCAGTCTTGTCCCTATTTATGGTTGCCCTCAAATACTTATCATGTCATCTGATTTTACCAGCTAGTAGCTGTGTGGCCCCTTAGTTTTGCTAAGTCTCAGTTTCCTTATCTGTATGTAAAGTGAAAATATCTAGTAATACCTGATAGGATTTTGTTATAAGGGCTCAATTCATTTTTTTAGATAATCTGTATTTAGCTCAATGCATGACAAATAGTAAGTGCTCAGTAAACATTAGCTATTGTTATTATTACATCATTTCATTGTATGCTAATGCCTTCTAAATTATGTTTGTCATTGAGTGAGAGTGTGGTGTGCTCTATAATTAAGAAAAAGGCTAAAGACATTGGAAAAATGGACAGTGCTTTGCTTGGATAACATACATCCCTGTTTCATATTAACTTCAGTTTCACTTCATCTCGTGTGGGTTGGCAAGAGATGGAATTAGTGCAGGAGTTTCTTTGGAACGTAGAAAAGTAATTATGGTATTTTATTTGAAATAATGAGAAGCAAGAATGAGCAGTTTGTTTCAACTTTTTTTTTTTTTTTGCGTTACATGGGCCTCTCACCGTTGTGGCCTCTCCCGCTGCGGAGCACAGGCTCCGGACGCGCAGGCCCAACGGCCATGGCCCACGGGCCCAGCCGCTCCGCGGCACGTGGGATCCTCCCAGACCGGGGCACGAACCCGCGCCCCCTGCATCGGCAGGCGGACTCCCAACCACCGCGCCACCAGGGAAGCCCTGTTTCAACTTTTTATCTTTAATATTATTCTAGGCCCTTTCAGAACAGATCTCTCTTCCTCTTTTCTAATACAGAAAGTCACATTCTTCTGGAATTTCCCTTTTACAGCATATTCTGCCAAAGCATTCAATAAATTACAACAGAGAAACTATGAGAAATGAATATGAATTTTAACAACTTGTCAAACGTAATAGAGAAGGCATAATCTGAACCTCAGGCTATGGCCTTTTCCAAAAATGATAATAATTTTACTTCTTCCACCAATTTCAAAGAGACAGAAGTCACATATTAAAGAACTACTTAATAACAAGTTTCATGTTATAGAAAATCATAAGCACCATTGGTACAATTAGTACTTACTGTGTCTTACTCATTTTTTGTAATGATTTGTGACCCTTTAAACCAAGACATTACAGTGATAGCTCTGTCTTCTTCCATAAAGACTGAAAGTAATTACTTCTTAAAGTTTGTTTTTCAAAGACTAGTAGTTGAAGAGAGCCAGTGATAGAGTACTTTCGGGGTGTCAGATTACCCGTATGTGTGAAACAGTACCTGGGTCATGTCACATGCTGCAGAGACACAGCAAGAATTTAGGATTGGCAAGGATTAGATGCCTCTCACAGAAGTCTGAGACAAGTTTGGACTTATCAAGCAGTTCTTTTGTTAAATAACAACTAGGCCAACTCACTGTTAAATCATAGCGTTTAAACCTCCAGTCCCTATCACTGACAATAAAGCCAGATGTTATTGAATCATTCCCCCTAAGATTGGAAAAGCTCACTTTGCCACATTTTAGGATAAGTATTTTTAGAAATTAAATGCTTTGGCGTATGTCTTATAAGTTTGTTCAGCCAAAGTAGGGCAAGGAGAGCCTTTCCCTTAAGCTCAGGGTGCCTCATATTTACGCTGCTTTCATAGGTTGGTAAACTTGGAAATGTTGTATGGCCTTACTTTCAAAAACTCAGGCTTTAGATTTGAAAACACCGACATTTACGAAATCACATTCGTAGCAGCTCACTCCCTCCTTAAGAGGCACCTGGCAGTAAAACAGTGGCGTCAGTCTCTCCAGTGACACTTGTCCAGCAAAAATCATCACTTACCCAGAAGAGATTGCCTTCCTGCAGCTTCCTGCACCTAAGGGATCATCTGCTTACCTATGGTTTCTCCTTGATATGGGACTGAGGAGGCGGGTGAGGGCAGGGAAATGGACAGACTTTTGATTGATTGATTTTTATTTGTTTGTGATACTGGTTTTCACTTCATTTCCTTTAGTGGCTTTGGAGCTGCAGCTCTTCATCTTATCATGGAGCCGTAGTTCCACCTTCTGTGTGTCTTCCCTCCTGGATGCCTGCCAGCCTTCCCTGTTCTTTCCCTTTAGACCATATCAATTCCCATTAGAAGAAAATAACTCCTGTCCCTGCTGACTCAGTTGTCTTGAGCCTGTTTCCTTTATGTACATCATGTTCTTTCTCTCCCAATAACAGAAGGCCTGGCCGTCCTTGTTCCAGGACACCAGCCATGTTAAATGATCCTCCATATCGGCTGTGTGCTGGGGCTACACCAGCCTTGGAGGTGTGTAGGAGTGCACTGTGTTAGGTGGGGCCATCTAAAGAGGTCCAGTTAACAGCCATCATAACATTTGTCTTCCTCATTTCCTATTTGAATCATAGTTTTTATTGGATTTAAATAAGCACCTTTTAGGGACTTCCCTGGCAGTCCAGTGGTTAAAGACTCTGTGCTTCCACTGCAGGGGGCACGGGTTCGATCCCTGGCCGGAGAATTAAGATCCCGCATGCCCCGTGGTGCAGCCATAAATAAATAACCACCTTTTAATTATCCTCTCTTATCCTTATTTCTGGTGTTTTATGTCCTTAATAAGATTATACATTTATTGAAGGAGAAAATGTGTCATATTTCTTTGGGGTCTTCTGTAGTAAATAAGCATCTGAGTGACTCAGATATTTGTTTGGTTTAGATGATGCTTACCTCAGAGAATTTACATGCCCAGTATTGCTGCCTAGTGTTTAGCATTTTAGGTATAATTCTATTACCAAGTGTAATATAGTTTATCTTGTGATATAATCCCTCTAGCCCCAGATTTCTATAGGGAAGTTATCAGCGTTTTAGTCTCAACAAATCTGGAAGCCAGGGGCTCGTCCAGGCAGCTAGGACTGCTTTCCTGAGCCCTAGGTCCTGCTGGCATCACATTTAATTTAGTTCAACAGTCCGCACTCCGCCCAGCCCAGGTCTCCGCCATCCTGGAGTTCATCTAGTTTATCTTCACCAGGTCCAGTTGGGCCTCAGTAGCTTTCAGAGCTGTCCTCCTATGCCCATGCCCAGGCTTTGGCTCAGCAAACCCCCTGCTCTCTGGGATAGACACTCCCAGGCCTTGACTCCATTTCCCTCCAGTCCATCCTCCACACTGCTTTCCTCATGACCTTTTGAAATCGAGATCGTGATCTCATCCGTCCCTTGCTTACACTCTTTCCCTGGATCCCCATCACCTATAGCACGTGCTTGCTGGACCCTAATGCCAGGATGGCACCTCTCTCTGACTGGAGAGCACTTCCTGCCTACCCGTGAGCCCATGGCATTCCTGGCAACGCACCTGGATGGTCCCCCTCCAGACACCTTTCTTGATTGTTCCAGGAAGCTCAGAGGAAGAAATGTTTATATACTTCTCAACATTTTTTTTATTATTATATCTCTCCTGTTGTAGTATTTGTTTCTGTATCAGTTTCTTGAGGCCAGATATCTCAATCATCACAGAATACAAACCCAGTAAATGCTAAATGAATCAAATATAAAAAAATCATTTATACAATATGAACTTTCAAAAACTATCACTCTTCTCTTTTAGTTGATATGTTAGCTATAATTCTTTTTTTTTTTTTTTTTTTTTTTTTTTTTTGCTGTACGCGGGCCTCTCACTGTTGTGGCCTCTCCCGTTGCGGAGCACAGGCTCCGGACGCGCAGGCTCAGCGGCCATGGGTCACGGGCTCAGCCGCTCCGCCGCATGTGGGATCCTCCCGGACCGGTGTCCCCTGCATCGGCAGGCGGGCTCTCAACCACTGCGCCACCAGGGAAGCCCCGCTATAATTCTTAAAAAGAATCCTAACTTTTTATAAAATGAAACGAATGTAGTCTTCAAAGATAATACCAAAGCTAGTTAGCATCGGTCCACCTTGTAACCCGGGACTGAGTTTTCCATTGGAGAGAGGATCCTTAACAGTGACCAGCCTTATAAACCTGAGCCTGCCTGTGTGTCTCAGTTTCAAGGATTCCTATTAAAGAGATAGAAAGGAGAAGATAGGAGGGGGAGAGAGGACAATCAACTTTGCAGCCTTAGGAGTCAGGATAGAGTTCTTACCTTCCTGGCCCCAGGGAGACAGCCTTGTCTAAAAATTGTCTGTGAGTGAATGGAGTTTGTTTTCCCGGTCTCCTTGCCCACTGCCTGTAGCCTGTTGTTCAAGTTTAAGAATCTGAGTCCAAAACTCTTTGAGTTCAAACCTTTGTTAAAAAAAAAACTCAGGGCTTTCCTTATACTTGTCCCGCTTTTAGGGTTCTCTCCTGGGTAGTTACCTGTACTCAAACAGGGGTGACAGAAGGAGTTGAGATGTTTGAGTACTTGATTGGTCAGCACCGGGGCAGGAAGGTGCAGTGGAGCCTGTGGACCCAGGCCGTGACTCCCTCTCACGTTACCTGGGTCTCGGGCCCACTCAGCTCTGGCCTCTTGCTCTTTCTGGCACCCACCACATTGAGAAGACCTGCTCTGTGCCAAGCGTTGTGCTGGGGCACTGGAGGTACAGTGGGTGAGTGAGATGGGGCCTGAAATTACAATTTTACTCTAATCCATTCAGTATTTTCACTGTGTATGGTCAGGGCTACCCCAGCGTGCTTCTGGGGCTCCTCCTAAATTTAGCAGAATTTTAGGGAAAAGGACTCTGCCTGCCTGAGCTTGTCGGTATCATACCGGTAAGGGTAGCAGTGTTGACCTAGAGCCAGCATTCCAGAAGCCCTGGCACCTACTTCACTCTGCCTCTATTTGTCGTAACTGTGGGCAAGATAAAGCAAGAGCTTTATTTTCTTCATCCTTCAAGTAGAGATAATACTCCCCCACAGAACTGTGGAGCAGTTCAATCAAATGCCAACTGAAAGGTCTTTGGAAAGTTCAGAGCCCCAGAGACCGAGGCGCTTGTTATTAGAGCCTCAGAGGACCTAGGAAAGAGGTCAGGGCACTGCCACGGCATCACAGTTGAAAGCTTGAAGTCCTTTTATTTTTTGTTGCTGCAAAGTAAAATGTCTTATTTGAGCAAGAATCCTGAGGCCAGGAGAAGTCAAGATGGGGGTCTGGCAGCCCTGACTGCAGGTTATGAGCTCCCCTGGGAAGTGAGAACTACGTTGCCCCCTCAAAGCCTGAGGAGATGGTAACAACCCCACGAACAGGGGCCAGTCTTGTGTGAACAATCGAGGTGGTTTTTTGGTTTTGGGGGTGTCTTATCAGGTTAATCAGAGACAGTGCCAGCGAATTGAAAACTTTTCTCTCAGGCCAAAGTTATACTAAGATAATAATTTAATTTTTATGTCTTATTGTGCTTTTCATCATGATTCTCTCAAGAATCAGGACCAAGTTTGTTCATCTTTGTCCCCAATGATAGGTGTCAGCTAGCTGAGGGGATGGGTGGACAGACATTGTAAACTAATAACTGACAGGCCCTCTGTGCCAGGCACTGTTCTAAGTCCATCGCACGTGTTAAGTTATTTTATCCTCACAACAACCCTGTGAGGTAGAACTATTATTACCCTTTGATACACTGAGAAGGAAACCAAGGCACAGAGAGGTTGAGTAATCTGCCCAAGGTCACACAGGCTGATAAGTGTGAAGTCAGAATTCTGGTCCACGCTGTCTGGCCACAAGCCTGTCTTCCTTGTCACTGCACCAAACAGCCTCCTAAGGGGGGAAAAACTTAGACTTTGGTGTCAGTAAAATGCAGATTATGATCATTTCCCCCCTTTGAGGGTGTTAGGAAGATTAAGAGAGCTAACACGCAAAGCAGCTAGCTAGCTTTCTGAGTGTGGCACAGATCTAGTGGATGTCTAGAGATAAACCCTTCTCGTCCTCTAATTGAGGGTCTCTGGAGTCAGTAGTGTGGTCTTTGGGGCCTTTGCAGCCAAGTTGCTTTTCATGGTTAACTATGGAAAATGTCTGTGTCCCTCGGCATATGGTTAAGTCTCTGGATTACTGGGAGCTGAGAGAGAAGAGGCCACACCAGAGCTTACAGAATGGCCCTGTGTGGTCAGCTTGTCAGGAGGCCGGTGGCGTGGGCAGCCTCCGCAGTCATGCATTCCGTTCTTTCTGCGCGCCCACCTCTTGCAGGGACTGTGCTGGATGCTGAGGGTACACCCTCTGTAGTCCCAGGAAAGCCAGAGGGTGTATCTGGGGCTGCTAGTCTGATAGGACTCAAGATTTCTTCTTTAACTCACCTGCCTAGCCTTCAATCTTTGATCACAGGAGTTTGATCTTCCTGTACTGTATATTTTCAGTTTTGCCAAAGACCTTGCTGTCCATCTTTGATACTTTTTGTTTTTCTAATTAGGCAAATATAAAACGGCCAACTTTTCAGACTCGCTGCTGTTTTATTCAGGTTTCATTGGCCTTTTTTTTTTTTACTTCTGAAACTAGGCCATTCTTTTGATTCTGTCTTTCTAATAAAATGGCTCAAAATTTACAAAATTGCAGTTTCATTGTTTTGTCACTGATCTCAAGTTCTTACAAATTTAATGTTGATGTATAATTGACTTTTTTGAAATGTAACATACCTACATTGCTTAAAATCCAAGGTACCCCAAAGGGTATACAGTGAAAAGTCTCGCCCCACTCTTCTTTTATCCTCTTTGGAGAAAACCAGTGTCACCATACCTTGGATGGATTTCCAGAGACATGCTGTGCAGCCATGAGCAGAAGTTACAAGTTATAGATACATATACACGCTCTCTTTTTTGCATAGAAAGTTGCTTACTATACTCACTGTTCTGCAAATTGCTTTGTTTACTTCATGATCTCTTAAATTATTCTGTATCAGTTAATTCATTAAAAGCTTCCTTCTTTTTACAGCTGCCTAGTACTCCATTTTGAGACGGAGCCATAATTTACTTAATCAGTCCCTTTTCGGTAGACATTGAGTTGTTTCCAAGTTTTGCTAATACATATAATGCCACAGTGAACAACCTTGTACATATGTCATTTTTGCATAAATGAAGGTATATCTGTGAGATACATTGTCATACATGGGATTGCTGGGTCACAGGGTATAGGCATTTGTAAATTAATATATTGCCAAATGGCGCTCCATAAAGGTGGTATGTGAGAATGCCTGTTTATTTCTGCATAGCCTCACCAGCTCAGTCATTAAATTTTTACCTTTGTCCATAAGGTAGATAAAAATGGTCTCTGTGTGTTGTTTCCATTTCCTCATCTCTTACCATGAACAAGGTTGAGCATCGTTTTTTTTCACTTGCCTCAGAGCCAATGGATTTTTCTGCTCTGTGAACTGTCCCTTCATATCTTTTGTCCATTTTTCTATTTGCTTTTCTTTGTCCATTTGTTCTTTCTGTTAATTGATTTGGGGGGAGAGCTTTGTAATTAGGGGAATTAACCCTTTGCCTTCATATGAGTTGCAGATATTTTTTCCAAGTTTATGATTTTGTTACTGATTTCTTTGCCATGCAGATTTGTCAGCTTTCTCCTTTATGACTTAAGAGGTTTGTATCGTACTTTCGAAAGGCCTTCCCCACTCTGAGATTGTTGTGTTTTGTTTGGGGGTTTGGGGTTTTTTTTTTAATTCTCCCATCATTTCTTCTAGAATTTTGTTTTGGTTTCACTTTTAGTTTCTTGAATCATCCAGAATATATTTTGGTATAACTCGTGAGTTAATGGGACTCCATCTTCTTTTCCTAGGCCACATTTATTCATTTTAGCCTTGCTTTTATTTTGTAACTTACAAATTGCATGCCCTGTCAAACTCTCATGCCGTCCCTGTGCATCTATCATGAGTCAGGTTAATTTAGGATGACAGATAAGTTTTCATGAGGCAGTTTGGCAACGAGGAAAGATCATCATCTTCAGAGTCTAGCAGGCCTGGTTTTGAATGCTGGCTCTGTAACTTCTTACCTCCACAATCTTGGGCAAGTTACTAAACCTATCTGAGCCTTTGTTACCTCAGATGGTTGATAATAGCCCAGTGGGTTGTGACAATTAGAGATAATGTCTAGAAACTGCCTGTTCAGTGCCTGGCACACAGTAGACACTTGATAAACAGGAGCTATTATCATTGCTGTCATTATTAGCAATATCAGTAGTGTGATTTGGTCTGAATGAGGACATTGTGTTCCTACCCTCACTGTGTGTAGCCATCCTTCAGTAAAAGTTGGTGTTCCTGGAAGTTGGATATGGGGCTTCTCTGCATAAGCCAGAGGGCATGGCAAGTGCCCTGGTAATGGTCGGGCTGGCATTTTTAGGTTGTGTTCATGACCTCTGGGCAGGTGTTTAATTATTAGTATGTCCATTAAAATAAGATTGTACTTTTTAATGCACTTCCGAAGGAAGTCTGTCTGATTCTGTAGTTTGGTTTTGTAATCAGATCTCTGAAGGTAACAGCCAAGCATTATTTGTCCAGCATTAGTTTAGGGTTACTTGGCCATATGATGATCTAGGAAACGTTTAAGATCTGTATGATCTCTTATTTCAGACCCTTACGTTCAATCCTGTCATAAGTCTGGAAATCATTATGAAATGATGATTTACAAAATATCCTAAGGTATTTTGGTATTTGGGTGCAGAAACTGAGCAGCCTAAACAGAAGTTGGCATCTAAGTTAACTTCTGCTTTTAAACCAACACCCCAGGACCCAGTCCTTAACTAGGTAATTCATTATTGTTTCATTCCGTACCTTTTCATGTATGTATTCCGATGCTCTAGAACTTCTTTCTACGCAAACTTGGTTTTCTTCTAAGATTTTTTTTTTGACCTGTTTCTTTTCCTTTAGTAATATTTAATCTTAATTTAATAATTGTCTTTTGAAAACTCTTTCACTACAGTCCTTCTCTAGATAAACCCAACTTCTTTTATAATTTTAAGATTTATTGCTACCAGTCTCATCATCTCTAAACTATCTCCTTCCATTCTGTTTCATCTCACATTTTCTGTCTACTCATCCTGCGTCTTTCGAAACTGAAACACTGAACTTCCCTCTCCCAAGCTTCTCAGTAATATCAATACTTCAGAAAATTTTACTGTCATGTATTTCTCTTTTCCCACTTTTGTTTGCTTCTCTGAGCCCCAGATATGTTACTAGACTCTTCTTTTTTGTTGCAAACTCTAAATTCTTCACCATCAATGTTAAGAAAATCTCCATTTGGGAAATTTTGCTTCATTTTAAAACAGTAAATTTTCTTCTATAATCAATAATCAGTCCAGAAATATATTGAGGGCCTATTAGTGAATAATTCCCTGCCATTAGGAGTTTACTTTCTACAGAGAAGATAGACAACATATAAACCAACAAATGTAATCATTTCAGTTACTGGGGTTATAGAGGAGCTAAACACGGTAATACATTAGAAATGACCAGGCAGGAGAGCGGGGGAAGCTTATCTCCTATTTACAATTCTTTTGCTTCTGCTCTGAGTTTAAATCTTGTATTTTGTTTTCTCTTAATTTTTCTTTCTTTTTTTTTAAATTAATTTTTATTGGAGTATAGTTGCTTCACAATGTTGTGTTAGTTTCTTGCTGTACAGCAAAGTGAACCAATCATATTCACACGCTCTTAATTTTTCTTTTAACATTTTTTACTGGTGCTTTCTGCTTATGTGACACTGCCCCATTTTTATTCATCCCTTAGATAGCCAACTGCCCATATTTGACAAGTGACTGCATAATCTCATTGCATTATACCCTTATTCCTTATAATCTTATGCTTCCTTTCTGATTCCTGAACAATTTTTCTGCCACCGTCTATGTAGTAAAGGTCTTCTTTAGTTAGTCTTAAAACCAAAAGGTATTTCTCCAAAATAAATCTTACCTTTTGACATCCTGGTTATTTTTAATTTTTTTTTTTAAAGAACTGTGATTCTCAAATGCTTGTCTGAGCAGAATGTATGTTGGGGTGTGAGGTTGCCAGTTGCCTTCCTCACCAGAACTGGACTTGACTATGTGACACTGTATTATTTTAAGAAATGATAGTGAATAGTAAATAGTGTGTGTAATGACTTAGCTCAGCAAAATAAAGTTAGCAATCCCCCAGTTTTTAGAACATGGAACTCTTACTCCTTCTAGGGTGACTATTTAGATCCAGAAATGAATACTCAATGTTCCTTTTCTATTTTCAGGGATGACTCTGTCCCAGAAGACAACATCTGGAGGGGTATCCTCTCCGTAATTTTCTTCTTTCTTATCATCAGTGTCCTAGCTTTCCCCAATGGTAAGTGATGTAACGCTTTATCGCATTTCTCCTGTGCATTGTGCCCTTGTTGGTATTTTTGAGATGCATGTCATCCGGAAGATGAAACTAGAGGGTGGAATAAAAAAAGGCTCTTGAGTGTTGTATGGTGGTTAAGGGCACAGGCTCTGGAGACAGACTGCCCTTTCTGCCACTTCCTAGCTATGTCCCTCTTTAAGACATTTCTCTCTGAAATGGAGAGAAGTACAGTTGTAAGGGTTAACTGAATTAAAACAAGTAAAATACTCTGAACAGTGACTGACAAATTGTAAGCTCTCAATGAATGTCAACTATGATTCTTGTTGCTGTGTTTATTATCAGCCGAGTCATAAAATACTCAATTACTGTTCAGTTACTCCTTTTTTCCTAAGGACGGGGTCAGTGCTCTAAAGAGTATTACTTAAATAATTGTTGTCTTAACTTTGTTGGGATAAGAATTTTCATTATCAGGTTAAAAAAAATGATTACTGTGAAATTTTCCCCCATCATGATTATAGAGTGAGGCAAAAACCTTGGTTTAAAAACTAATTTGGTATCTTGCCATACTTAAGGTTCGTACCTTTCCTCTGAATTGTCCCTTATGAGTTGCTTTATTTTTTCTTATTCCCCTTTAGTACTTTCTCCCTGGAATATTCTCTATTTATTCTCTGTGAGTGATTTCTAAACGCTCACTTTTTATATCCTGTTTCTTTTTTTTTTAAGTGTTTTTGTTGTTGTTGTTTTTGTTTGTTTTTTTGATGTAGACCATTTTTATAAAGTCTCTATTGAATTTGTTACAATATTGCTTCTTTCTGTCTTATGTTTTGGTTTTTTGGCTGTGAGGCATGCTCCCCAACCAGGGATCGAACCCACACTCCCTGCATTGGAAGGCGAAGTCTTAACCACTGGACCACCAGGGAAGTCCCTCCTGTTTCTTTTACACTTAGGATATTTTGTAACTGTTTCAGTCTTTTTTTATGAGTTATGCTCCGTGGGCCCTGCTCAGGTTTTAAATGTGATGATTTAAGATGTGCTTCTTCTCCATCCTCCCATCGTCAAATATAATGTGTAATATTAGGAGCTCATTATGAATGTTACGGATTGTTATCTGAAGCTGTGCTGTGGTGCTAGGATTCTAATACCAATTCCAGTGCGTGTGGCGGGGGGTTGGTGTCCCTGCACCAACAGGCAAGTTGCACACCAGCTGGGTGTCCTACAGTGCTACTCTATTCTGACACTGTCTACCTGGAGGTAGCATCAGATTCCACAGGTTAAGTCCCACAAGGCTGCTGCTGCCCCCGCTGCAGATGCTAATCACAAGTCCAGGGTGTCACCTGTGCTTCTGACCAGAGGGCTATAAATCCTCCTTGGGTTTGATTAATTTGTTAGAACAGCTCACGGGACTCAGGAAACCAGCTTGCTCACTAGATGACTGAGAATATTAATCAAAAGCCAGATGAAGAGATGCGTAGGGTAAAGTCTGTGGGAAGGGGCGAGCAGCGTCCATGCCCTCTCCGGGTGTGCCACTCTCCCCAGATCTCCACGCCCTCACCAACCCAGAAGCTTTCTAAACCCTACCCTTTTAGTTTCCTATGGGAGTTTCAGTACGTTGGTATGATTGATTAAATCTTTGGCCATTGATTCAACCGCCAGCCCCTCCCTGCTCCCCAGAGCTCAGGGGGTGTGGGGCTGAGGGTTCCTGCCCTCTAATCCCATTGTTGGCTTCACTGACCCCCATCCTGAGCGGCTTCCCAAAAGTCACCTCATTAACATAACAAAAGATGCTTCTCACTCTCATCACTTAGGAACTTCCAAGGAGTTTAGGATTCTGTTCCAGAAAGGGGACAAAGACCAAATACTTACTTCTTATAAATCACAGTATCACACATGGCAAGTCCTGTAGGCCTTCCAAAATGTTGGCAGTGGAATTTCGTTCTGTATTTTTGTGGGTTCTGCTGGTAGCATAATAATCCAACCAGTAAAACCATGATTCTGAATCCTTCAGGGAATGGATTGTTCTAGATAGCCAAGTTATTTGGCAGCTGAATTTAGCTCTCTAACCACTCAAGCTTTTAGATTAAATTTTACTTTTATTTTTGTTATTGTTATTATTTTTTTTTTTTAGTGAAAGCCTTTCAAGATATGAAAACCTCTGTCTTAGTATAGGCCTCTATAATAGAATACCATAGACTGAGCAGCTTAAACAGCAGAAGATTCATCCTGTGGCAGAATTCTTCTCCAGCTGTGAACCTGTGAAATCAAGCAAGTTCTGTGCTTACAGAATACAGTAGTGGGCCAGGCACAGAGTAGGCATTCCCATTCCCAAAGGAAGAAGCAGGAAAGAAGGAAGGGGTGACAAGCCCCAGGCAAGTCCAAAACATAGGAAGGCAAACTCTAGGAGGTCTCTCAAGGCTCGAGAATAATCCTCTTCGGCTTGATGCTCTGCCTTCCAGACCCACTGGAGCAGTAGTCTGCCTCCACAGCTTTCCCAGTGGGGGTCGAATCCCCAGGGCTCCCGTCCCCTGCCCCAGCAGAGCCGGGTGTCGGTCTTGCCCTTTGAAACCAAGGTGGAGGTAGTCCTCCTCCCCTCCCCCATGGCCCTGTGGTGCAAATGACAGCCCGGATGATCTCTGAGCCACCTCGGAGTCCTTCCTCCTATGTCTTAAAGGATAGCAAATGTTCACAGTCAGGTAGCTCTGTGGTTTGGCCCTGTAGGGTCCAGGAGGTACAATAGTCTTCAGCTTCAGGGTTAGAATTTCAACATATGAATTCTGGGGGGACACAGACCTTCAGTGCACAGCACCTGCATACCTTATGCAGGTATGACCAACATAGTCTGGCCTTTCCACAATGATGAAAGTTCTGATGATGCAGAGTGACTGGAGTATGAAGATAAAATATTCAAAATATAGATAGGTCATGGAATGCAGGGGGATTGGGCACTCTGGCATTCGCTTTCTAGGAAAAGTCCCCAGTGTTGAACAACTGGTCTAGCTATTTGCCGACTTTCTTTTTCCTGCCACTTCCTTCACATAAAATCTCAGGATTTTAGGTTTAGGGAGAGCTTGGACCTTATGGAGCCCATCCTTTCTTTCAAGGGTGCTGTGCTATAGTGCAACTTAAAGTGGCCACTTGAGGCATCAAGCCTTTTACACACATTGAAAATACCAGAGGCTATGGGTGGTCCCCCTGAGCTCTAGAACCTGGCCTTACAGAGATGGAGTAAGAATACAGCCCAGAAAGAGGAGATGGTGAGCTGCATCTCAGATTTGATACCAACACAGGGTCTATGGCCACCAGAGTCCCTAGGGAAGGTGAGTAGGTGACAGTTCAGGTAGTGGTCACCATCACCCCCCTCAGCCTTCTACCTTCTGTATCCTGTGAAGTTCTGCTGCTTACTTCCCGGCCATCACTTGATGCCGTGAACATTATTGTTCTATGCCCTCTATTCCTATTTCTCATCTTGTCTGTGCCCTACCATCCTTTTTCTTTTTTTTTTTTTTTTTTTTTTTGCGGTACGCGGACCTCTCACTGTCGCGGCCTCTCCCGTTGTGGAGCACAGGCTCCGGACGCGCAGGCTCAGCGGCCATGGCTCACGGGCCCAGCCGCTCCGCGGCATGTGGGGATCTTCCCGGACTGGGGCACGAACCCGTGTTCCCTGCATCGGCAGGCGGACTCTCAACCACTGCGCCACCAGGGAAGCCCCTAAATTTTTATTTTTAAATCAGTCAATCAGAACATAGTACGTGTGCAGGAAACTGATCAATCCAAAGGTATGTCTGTTCTTCAAGTCTCCAGCTTTCCTTGGCTGTGTGTTCATTGTTTCCTAGTTCTTCACAGCTTCAAAGGTTGCTTTTCTGCTTTTTAAAAAAATTAAACTTGCTCTTTCTGAGAGCCATTTTGGAAGTTTGAGGATTCTCAAAGATCAGTCTCTCCATAGCCATGATTTTACAGATATCCCTTCTGTGGAGCTTTGACAGGAGCTGAGCTTTGGGGCTTCATTAGCAGCTGTTTTTCTTGAGGTTCCAAAAGCCCTGAAGGTTGGGGGATTAAATCTGTTGGACGTGACATTTTGCATGATTTCTGCTGATTTTTCCTCTCTTCCTTCATGAAGACATCTAATCTTCAATGTCCACTTACCTGGCTGAGTCTCTCATGGTGGGACTGGGCTTTTGTTCTCCTCTTGGAAAGATAAAAGTTGTTTGTTTTATGCTTTTCTTATCCTGGCTGCCCGGACTTTGTGATACACACAAAGCGGGGAGGACCCACAGGGCTCATGTAGTTCAGCCTGCTCCATTTACGGCTCAGGAAGCTGAACCCAAGGCCGTCAGTCACCCCTGAGCTGCCACCCAGCCGCTGATGCCGGCCTCCTGTTAGGGCTCCGCTCCCACACATTTCTGTACTCGGCGAAGTCCTGGCCTTTTCTCATAGGAGGCCCATCGTGAGGTGTTTCGTCTCTGTCTTCTACATGTTTCTATCTCCCTCCGCTTCTTCTCTCTGTCAGTCTCTGGCTTTTCTTTTTCCCAGGAGCACAGTCTTAGGGCCTGAGCTGGCCCATGCCTAGTGTGCTTTGGACCTCACGCCCAGTGGCGGTGGTTGTGCCTTTGCTGCTCTGGAGCCCAAATGTCAGCCCGCAGATTGATCTGGACCTTCCGCCACCAAAACCAAGGGCTCAGATTTAGAAAAGGACAAAGTCCATTCAGCATTCTGTGCAGGAAGGACAAGGACCTTAGGGAAGCAGTGCTTGGAGGGACCATCTTGCAGCCACGTGTACAAAGCAAACACAGTGTCAGCCTTGTTCTCTAAAGAGCCATTTGCTCACACTTTACATCAGATTAGTAAAACTGTAAGTCTTCCACATTAAAGAATGCTGTTATTGAATATTTTTTAAATTGGGGGTGGCCTTGGAGGGTGCCCTAGAGATGATGGGGGAGCTGGCAGGCACTGGGAAAGGGTACTCCTGGGCATGTGGCTGCCCCCCCCCACTGGCATTCAGACTACAGCCTTTGCAGGAGCCTTGGTGCTAGGTGGATGCTTCTCCGAGTGCAATGGACATGACTCTTCTTGTTCCAGTCTCGTCACCTTCTCTTCCTCTCTCCCCACCCTTGGCACAAATTCTCAAATTAAGTAATGGAATGAATGGGAGCAATGGAGCCCAGCATTTGCCTTGTCCTTGAAAGGCAGTTTTGGGGAAGTGCCCGCAGTGGATGGCATTCCCAGAATGGCTCTGTTTTGGCAACTTCAAACGCATTTATCCTTGACCTAGTAAAGGCTGCCCTGAATGTTTAAGTATAGGCCTAAATTTGGTTGTGTCCATAGGTCTCGTATGTGTGAGTTTACATATGCTCTCTGTGTGCTAGAATTGATCAACTCCTACAGGAGGGGCCGTCTGGTTCTTTTTGTACAGAGTCTAGATAGCAAAGAAGGCCCTTGACTTTCTCCATGAGGTTTTATAACAGTCAGGATGCTTCTGGCCACAAGTAATAGGAAACCCCTTTCAAAATGGCTTAAAGGATAAATAAAATGTTTGCTTTCTTACATTACAAGAAGTTCTGAGATAGAGTGGTTCAGGGCTGACTAATTCAGCAGCTCAGTGACACGTGAAGACCCAGGTTCTTTACCTGTTTCTGCTCCACCATCTTCAGCAAGATGCCTGTGCTTTGCTGCCCTCGTGGTCTTGGAACAGCTGCTGCACTGCTGAAATGTAGTCACAGAGAGTGTCCAACAGAACAAGAGGTCATGTCTTCCCATGCATCTTTTTAAGAGTGAAGAGGCCTTTTCTAGAAACCCCCCAGCACACTTGCTCTCACTCCTCTTTGATTAGGCTCAGGCCACATGCCTCTGCTCCAAGCAGACCTGAGGACAGGCGTTTACAGTGGCTGGAGGACATCAGAGGCACATCATAGATCTCTAGTAGATCTTCACTGACTGAAAGAATAAAAGAGAAACAGGATAACCTCCACTGGCTTAGAATTTACCCCTGAGTTACATAGGGGAGGAGTGGAGACTCAGAATTTCATTTGACAGTCAACAGGGTGAGTGGCGGGGTGAGGGCTAGAGTTCCTTCCTTCAGTCCTACAAACAGACATGGAGAGAGACCCTGAGGGGAGACCTTGGAGGCAGAGGGTCTGTTACCTACGCCCGCTTCTTTCCTGCTGTCTTCTCTCCCATTCTCTCTCTTTTGGTTCCCTTGAAAAAACTATTTTAAATGCCACGTCCACCTCCTTGTAGCAACTGACACTCAAGTGTAAGTGTAATTTTAACTGTGCCACTGTGTCATTGGAGTGTAATTACAATTGCATCACTCTCGTCACTGCAGTGAAATTTAGAAACCTGTTGCATCTCCAGCTGGCTGTGAGATTTCTTTCAACAGGTGACTGCTGTGTGCTTTTCCAGCTCCTGAGGGCCTCCATGGACTCTTCCTGCCCTTCCCCCACCCCCGCCCCGACCCAAACCACCACAGCCTTACCCTGTACCCCCAGTGCCCGGCCCAGAGTGGCCTCTCAATCAATATATGTTGAATTAAGAATGAATCTGCCAGGAAAAAAGTTCATAGATTAGCCCTCTCTTTTCCTTTCCTCATCTGCAAGAGTAGCACCATTCAGCACTTCGTCAAGGTATTTTGAAGAGAGTGAGATAACTAGTATTTCTTGATTTTCCTGCGTTTATCCTTCCCTTTCTCCTTTGGCCTCTTCTCATTTCTCTGAGCTGAGATAGTGCGAATCACATCTCCTTGATGCATGAAGGTGATAAAAATGAGAGAAAAAAAAGGTACTGTGTCCCCCCATTCTCTGTCTCCCGCTCCACTACCTTTTCTTGTAGAAAAATTCTTTCTTAGGTTTGAAATTTGCTTAGAGATAATTTTATTCACCTTTTCTAGGTTTTTCCTAGAGGAATTTAAACTTTCAAATCATACAAATCAGATATCTCATGATTTTATTTGTCAATTATACCACATAAAGCTGAAAAAGAGATAATAAAGAGAAGAGGCAGACTGAGAGGACCCAAAGGCACAGACGTGCAGCTGCGAAGATGCAGCTTCTGACTTTGGTTAAAAGGACCCTGCCTCCCTAGGGTTGGTCCCTGGAACTCCATTATTCGTGGATATGACAATAGGTTGCTGGCTAGTCAAGCTGTGATCTTATGGGGGGTTTTTTTGTTTTTTTGTTTTACAACTTTATTGGAGTATAATTGCTTCACAATGGTGTATTAGTTTCTGCTTTATAACAAAGTGAATCAGTTATACATATACATCTGTTCCCATATCCCTTCCCTCTTGCATCTCCCTCCCTCCCACCCTCCCTATCCCACCCCTCCAGTCGGTCACAAAGCACCAAGCTGATCTCCCTGACTTCAGAGGAAGTGTTTTAAATGCTTGCTTTCTCAAGGCAAAGTCGTTTGGTTTCTATTTTCTTTTGAAATAAAACTTGTTCTTGATATCTGATTGAAAATGATGTATTCTAGACATAGGGACTGATGAGAAAGTAAAACATGTAATTTTTCAATGTGCCTTGTAAGAAAACCACCTTTGTAAATAAAACCAGCACTTGTTTCTCCATCACCACCCTGAGACACCTTCCCCATCTCTCCTGCATAACTGAACTGAAGACCCAGACTCTTCCAGGCAGCTTTTACCAAATAAGAAATAAAGTATAGACAAGAAGCCCACCGTCAGATGGGTCACTCCTACTGATGTCCTGGCCATAACACTGATCAGAGGAAGACCACCGAGAAAATAGTTTGCTGGGGAATAAGACCTGTGGAAAGGTACTGGGATGAGGTAAATGTTCCGGGAAGGCTATACTCACCTGGGCAGGTGGATGCTGTAGGAGGCTTTCAGGGTGACTTGACCAGAGCAACCAAGTGTGGGTGACCTAGTGAGCATAAGTATCAAGGCTTCTCATACAGGAAAACGCCAGCCTCATCCTTGATATTTTAAAAAGCAAAAGAGTATTTTCAGCAATATTCTTGTCTGTGATGGTGAAGAGGCTCCTCTTTGTGAGTAACGCTACAGGCATGCACTTCTGGAAATACTACATGGAAGCATTCAGAATTTCTTCTCAGAAAGAAGAGGACAGATGGGATGACTGAAGTAAGGCCTGGGTTGGGTTTTAAAGTTAGCAACTGAAAGGTCACCTAACATTCCAGGGCCTTATCTTGCCTTTTGTAGGCAAAAGGGCCCCGTGATCTGTCCTCACCACCTGGTTCAGGACAGCAGAGCTCCTCGGTGCTCTGCTGTCTGTCTGAAACCCACCGCATCAGATTTCTGAAGCCTTCCTCAGATCAAATGCAAGGCAGAAAGGACTTTTTTTTAAATTGTATTTTATGAGAAACACTTATGAAGTAATATGATGATGTATAAATGGGATATTAGAGAAGAGAGGAAAAAATTCAATAGCAGCAAGTCAAGATAAGCCTTTAATAAACCAAACTGCAGTGCAGTAAGATGAAAATTCTCTTTCCAGGCCCTGGAACGTGTGTCTGTCTCTGGAAACACAGCCGGACAGAGAGAAATACCTTGGGCTGAAGCAGTTACCTGTTAGGTTAAGGAGAGCTTAAGGCCCCATCAACCCCAAATTCCTCAACCACTCTATCCTCTTATTTACTCTGGAGCACACTGCTTAGGGTTAGATAGAAGAAAGGGCCGAGTTCTGTTTTCCAAAGGCTGCTCTTAAAGCAATCATAGGCCGACGACGACTCTGGAGGCCTTTCTACTGGTGGATGTGATGCGCGGGAACGTGTATCAGCTCCCTGCCCCCTCCCTCACCTTGCTTATCAATTCCACATCGCAGCAGCGCTAAACATCACTTACAGCTTGCTTCTCTCTTGCCCCTCTCCTGGCCCCGAGACAAGACAGTCCTGGTTCAGACCGTCAACTCCTCCCCTCCCCCTCCCCCTCCCCCTCCCAGGCTGGCCCAGTTCTGACAGTTGATGGGAAAGTGCACATGGGCTCTCAGACCTGAAGTGCAGTCCTGTGAGCCGTGTGACCCGGGGTGAGTTCCTTATGCCCCAGTGTCTTTATCTATAAAATGGGAATGATGGTGGTCCTCTCACCACCCCACTGCCATGTACCGATTGGGCATGGAATTCTGTTGCGAGCCAAATAATAGATCATAAAATTTCAGAGTTTCACCTTGTAAGAAGAAATCATAGAGAAAGCTGGGGTCCCACGTTATGTCTAAGGGGTTAATTCAATAGTTTGGATGGTCATACAGAGTGAAGTAAGTCAGAAAGAGAAAAACAAATACCTATGCTAATGCATATATATGGAATCTAAAAAAAAAAAAGAAAGGTTCTGACGAACCTAGGGGCAGGACAGGAATAAAGACGCAGATGTAGAGAATGGACTTGAGGACATGGGGAAGAGGAAGGGTAAGCTGGCACGAAAGAGAGTAGCCTTGACATATATACACTACCAACTGTAAAATAGGTAGCTAGTGGGAAGCAGCTGCATAGCACAGGGATATCAGCTTAGTGCTTTGTGACCACCTAGAGGGGTGGGATAGGGAGGGCGGGAGGGTGGGAGACGCAAGAGGGAAGAGATATGGGGACATATGTATATGTATAACTGATTCACTTTGTTATAAAGCAGAAACTAACACCATTGCAAAGCAATTATACTCCGATAAAGATGTTAAAAAAATAGTTTGGATGAAGTAATGCTTGCAAACGAAACTGCTACCATAAGACAAGTCATTCCTGGTGACAAGTCAAGCTATTAAAATTACTTAAAAGAAGACAAATTTAGCCATCAGTTTTCCAATAACTTGTGAAGAAATTTAACCAGGTTATGTTACCTGGGAGGGGATTCTGGTTTCTATGCTTTGCTGTGCCTTTTTTGAGAAAACAGCTGATTAAAAAGAATACAGGTGTCCCGTGCTGTCTGAGCCTTTGCTGTCAGAACTCAGAAATCGAACAGACACAGATAAACTTTCAGACAAATCCCTCACTTATCTGAGCTCTCTCAACTTGCCATCCAAAACTCAGACACCATATTATTTTGGATAAAGTAGAGTCCCTCAAACTTAACTCATCTTCTGATCTCTCCTCATCTAAACTCAGAAACTGAATCAATATGGAGGGTGGAGGTACTTGTAACTGATATTACTAAAATGAACTTGATTCATCCAAAGAAAGCAGTTAGAATGTTTCAGTGTGGTCTCTTTAAGAAGAAATGGGCTCTTTAGAATGAGTCCCAGAATAAAATTTACAATGTAATGTTTGCTGCAGAGAGGATTCCTGGTCATAAACAACAGAAGCTGACTCTGCTGATGCAAAAGCCTGTTCTCCGATACTGACTGGCTAGAGGAATCCTAGGAGGGCTAGGAAGCCAGGCCCCAGGCTAAGCTTCTAGGAGCTGAAGGCGCATCACCCAGGCCTGGTCTAATGAGTGAGCCTTGGCTACGGTCTGTCCCACCATCACGTGTACAGAGAACTCTAAAGGGAACTGCCTCTGCCACAGTCGCCAGAGCCACCTTCACCAGTGTGAGGAGTGCCACCTCCCACTAGTGTCCCTGCTGGCCTGGGCCAAAGGGAGAGGAGAGCTCTGCATACTTACCTCCACTGTCACCCGCTCCTGATGTTGTCTGGCGTGGGTGCGACTAAAAGACCCGGACCTGCTTATAAGGAATCTGAGCAGCAAGCTTTGGCATCTCTCCTGGAGATGTGGGATCACAATGCTAGAAATCCTCCAAGTGCAGGAAGGCGTGGGCAGCCCCAAATAGGTCAGGTGCCCTCTAGAACAATGGTCAATATTTGCGAGCTGTAACCCTTCAGTTGGTGGTAAATCAGTTGAACAGATCAAGGCCCAGCTTACTTGCGTTTGTCTTCTATTATTTTTTTTATTTTTATTTTTTTTGCGGTACGCGGGCCTCTCACTGCTGTGGCCTCTCCCGTTGCGGAGCACAGGCTCCGGACGCGCAGGCTCAGCGGCCATGGCTCATGGGCCCAGCCGCTCCGCGGCATGTGGGATCTTCCCGGACCGGGGCACGAACCCGAGTCCCCTGCATCGGCAGACGGACTCTCAACCACTGCGCCACCAGGGAAGCCCCTATTATTTTTTTTAATGAAATAAAATAGAAGACAGTATTGTTGTATCACTTGTAGTAAGAGTAAATTTCATCCTGTGAAACTTTGTTTTCCCTCCTGTGGAATCTGCATCCGTGTATCTGAGCTAGTCAAAGGTATTTTTGTTACCACAGGTCATGATCAAAAGCTCCTGCACCAGTGTGTTCCACTGCTCCAAGGGTTTGCTTTCAGTGTCACTCCCCATTGCACTTGTTTTCCAGGCACTGGTATTTCTCTCTTTTATTGTCAGAGCCCCTCAGTGTCCGCTCTCTTTCTCTCTCTCTCTCTCTCTCTCTCTCTCTTTTTCTCTCTCTCTCTCATACACACACACACAGACACACAGGATGTCCAGTAGCTCCTGGGGGACTGTGAGGTTTCTTGTTAATGTCCAGTAAGTATTACATACAGTTAAAGGCTGGCCTGGTGACCTACTCGCTGTTATAACATTGTGTCCACGGGAAATTATGATCTGAGTTCTGAAGACAAAGCTTTAAAAGAAAAAAAGCCTCTGTTGAGATTGGTGCCTGTTACAATTGTGGGGAATGGTTGTTACAATGTGGTTAAAACATTTCAATCTAGACTTTGACCCCAGAGTATTTATGTAGAAAAAAAAATTTAACAGTGGAGAGCTTTTTTTAACCCTTTATCTCTGTGGAGATCAGCATCACTGTCTTTATTTTAGTCTTGGTTTGAAAGCAGTCTGTTCTGACCTTGTGATGTTATCTCTGCAGGTCCGTTTACTCGACCTCATCCGGCCTTGTGGCGAATGGTTTTTGGTGAGTTACCCATTAGTCGGTTTAAAAATCCATTCTACTTGAAGCAAATCTTTTTCTGTATATTATAGCAGTTTTCCTTACCAGTCTACTGTAAAACTTAATAACTTTTTACTTTTTGGTGTTCCTGATATCAATTTTTTATTAAAATGCTCTGCCACAAAAAAGTGCTGGTGACAGCTGAAATTCTCATACACATGAACTGTTTCAAGCCCCCACCCCTACCCCTCTCACCACCCCGCCCCCATGCTGTTGTCTGTTAATGCACAGGATTTGACATGAGGGAATGTGGCTTGTTCTTCCTGACGTTGCTATTCGCTAGTGCAAGCTCACGTGCATCGTATGAGCACGTTTGTCTCGTCAGCATCCAGGAGGGACTGAAACCCCAGCAAACTCCCCAGTGTTGTGAATGGGAAAGAACTTAGAAAAAGAGAAGTCTTAGCACAGAGCCCTGATTTGAACTAAGGTTTAGTGATAAGCATCTCATATAAATGTTGGATCTCTTATGGTTACTTCATTTCTAGTCCAAAGACTAAAACCACCTGAGTGGATTTAAAGCATATCTTCAGAACTTCAGATATTGGCTTCATCTTACCTAAATAATCATCAAATAAGTTATACAAAGTTCAGAAAATTTAATCTTATGCAAAAGGACCGAAAAATGGACATTTGGCTCAAGTTTGTTTATTTTTCACCCTTCAGAGATTATAGGCAAATCTCTTTGAATTTAGTAATGAATCTTGGTCGTTCGCTCAGCAGGTGTTCACCGAGTCCTTCTGCGTGAGTGCCTGCTCTGGCCCGGAGGCTGCAGGTGGAGGGGCCCCGGGCAGGGAGGGCAGCTATAGCAAACACACTGTGAAACAAATCAATAATCAAAAAATAGCTGATGCCACGAAGCGCTAGGAAGTTTATTAAAACCACAAGAGGCAATAGCGACTAAGTAGCCACTTTCACTTTCAGGTGAGGGGTGGCTTGAAGGAAGTGTGCTTAAGCAGAAACCCGCCTGTAAAGAAGGATCCAGGCAAAGATGCGGGGAGGAAGGCCAGGCTAAGGCAAGACTGCCAAAGTGGTCCCCAGCTAGAAGAGGCTTGGTGTGTCCGCAGTCAGTGTGGCTGGAGGGTAGCAGGCCTGGGAGTAGTGAGACAGGCAGAGTTGGGCACAGATGGGACCCCACAGGGCCTGTGAAGGGCAGGAGGAAGTCCTGGGAGGATTTTTTTTTTTTTTTTTTTTTTTGCAGAGAAGTGCATGATTCATTTACATTTCTTAAAAGATAGTCCTGGGTGCGTTATACTTATAGCTCATGGACTTAATCTTGCTGCTTGAAGTTATGTCCTTTTTAGCTTGTTGGCTACACCTGAGTTTTTCAAATTTCAAATGGCCCATCATAAATAATGAGCAGTTTTATTTCTTCCCTGGGATCATGGAACACTTGGATAACCTGATGAGAACTATAGACCCTTTCCCAGTACACACGTGCTCACACACACACACACACACACACACACACACACAGAGTTCTGTGTATTATATCCGGGGCTTCAGCCACGTTGAAGACCAACTGTGAACTCTAGGTCAAGAGGCTTCTGCTCCACAGACACTTTCTTTCTGTCTTAAAATAATTATTTCAAAAGGGTGTCGTGGGGGGTGTTTGAAGCGAAAATCTGTAAAAGTAGCTGGTACATAATATATAAGAAGGTTATCATATAAGCTTGCCTAAAAACACGTGCGCCCTGGGCCCCGGGATGCATGACTGAGTCAGCCGTGCTACTCTCAGGCCCCCCGAGCTCCCCGAGGACCGGGAGAGGCCCCTTCTGAAGGCCTGTGCTATAGCCGCTATGGAGAATTTCAGCCACAGACATTCTCTCCTCTGGAGCAGCTCCCTGGGAACTGCTGCCAGCCCACTTTGGATGGGGTACTGTGGTCCAAGGTCACTTGTATCACAGCGCCTAGATGCCCTACATATGCATTTTATTCTAGCAGGAAAAGAAGTGGCAAAGCCACTGGTGGCTGGTTCTCAAGTCTTTCTAAAATGTCTTTACAGGCTTTTGCCTTCTTAAAGTGGATTATTAACTGTCTTTTCTAAATGATACTGGTTGATTATTAGGATACCAATTACGATATGATGTGACAGTGCTGTGATGCCCACAGGCACTGAGGTGGGGTGTAAGGTGGGGATGAGTGGCCCTGGGCCCCCTCTCGCCTCCACACCTGTCTCTGTCTCTACCCCAAACTGGCCTGTCTGCCTGGCTTCGCCCGTCTCCGGTCTACTCGCCACCCAGTGACCAGAGTCCACTTCCTGAAATGTTACCTACATCATCTTATTTCCCCATTTGAAACCCGTCGGGTGCTCCTTCTTTTTTTTTTTTTTTCTTTTTTTGTGGTACGCGGGCCTCTCACTGCTGTGGCCTCTCCCGTTGCGGAGCACAGGCTCCGGACGCGCAGGCTCAGCGGCCATGGCTCCCGGGCCCAGCCACTCCTCGGCATGTGGGATCTTCCCGGACTGGGGCACGAACCCATGTCCCCTGCATCGGCAGGTGGATTCTCAACCACTGCGCCACCAGGGAAGCCCAGGTGCTCCTTCTTTGACTTAAGAGCAAGCCTGCAGTCTTCGCCATGGCCCCGAGCCCTGACCGTCGCTTCATAGCCGCCTTGCTCTGTGCCCCTCTCTGCCAGCACCCAGCCACATGCTGGCTCCTAGACCTCATTGCAGGGACCTGCCTGCTCGACTCTGCCTGCCTGAAAGCCACGCCTACTCCTCCACGCTCTGGCCCGTGGTCTGCCACTCCTGGTGCTGATGAGAGCATCGGCGTCTTCTTCTCAGAGAGGGTCTCCTCTCGGTCTGAAGTAGGACCATGTGTCAGACTCTCATCAAAGGAAAGACCAGGGCTTCCCTGGTGGCGCAGTGGTTGAGAGTCTGCCTGCCGATGCAGGGGACACGGGTTCGTGCCCCGGTCTAGGAAGATCCCGCATGCCGCGGAGCGGTTGGGCCCGTGAGCTGTGGCCACTGAGCCTGTGTGTCTGGAGCCTGTGCTCCGCAGCGGGAGAGGCCACAACAGTGAGAGGCCCGCGTACCGCAAAAAAAAAAAAGGAAAGACCAGCAGCTTGTCACTTGGGTCTCCACAGCCCATGTTACAGCACCAGTGGGTGCTTTGGGCCATGAGCAATTTGAGCCCAGTGTGTGTTGTGCGTCTGACACCTGCTCTCTCCCCAACTTGAAGATGTTTCTGTTTCCCTCAGGGCTCAGCGTGCTCTACTTCCTGTTCCTGGTGTTCCTGCTCTTCCTGAACTTTGAGCAGGTTAAATCCCTGATGTACTGGCTAGATCCGAACCTTCGATACGCCACAAGGGAAGCAGATATCATGGTACGTACTTGTCTGCTGTGTCTTAGAGAAACTGGTTGACTCTTGGGTATAGCAGGTAATTGACTTCACATTTTAAATTGGTCCTTCTCCATATTTCCTATGTAGATATCTAAACACCAGGTCTCTGGGCAGGTTGGTGCAGTGCGTGGTTCCATGAATGGTACAGTCCAGGGAAATGAATCCTCTCTTGGCCCAAAGGGGGTGGTAGGAAGATGTGAATATTATCATCCGGCAGCCGTGGGTGGGAATTGCGCCTCTGACACTTGTAAGCTGTAGGACCTTGGGCTACGAACTTATAGCCTATTCCCTCTTTTTTAAAGTGAAATAATACTTATCTTGGAAGTTTATTGTGAGCTAAATGAAGGCCTAACACGATGCCTCGCACACACCAGGTCCTCTGACGGCAGCTGCTCCTGCTGTGTCAGTGTCACCCTTGGCCTCTCTGCTCCCTGACCCCGGCCCTGATGCTGTGATTCTTCCCACTTGCTTGCCATGAAGGTGCCAGTTGTAATGATGGAGGCCATTTCATTCATTATTTTTATTAAATGACAATAAATACTTCTTTTCTTGGCTAAAACTACTCTGTACTTTGACTTTTAGTGAAGAGACTATTTTATACAGTTCCTTTCCTTTTTTACTTTTTAAAGTGCTTAACATTTAGTGTAGATTGAAGAAACACCTAGTGATAATCAGAAAAGGAGAACAGGCATTTGGACCGTAGATGGGTCCTTGTTTAACAAACAAAAAAGCCATACAGAGGGACTTAATAAACAGTCCAAGGAGTGATCATTCCAGCATAGTTGAGGTTGGTCAGACCCTTCTTGGAATGGTGTTTCCAGATTTTATCTTTATCTTTTATAAAGGACAAGCTAAAGACAAAAATAAGAATGCCAAAAATTATTTAAAAGTGTCAAGGAGAAAAGTCCGTCTTGGAGTTTCTTCCTCTAAGAAAGAGAATGGTACAGGGTGATGTACAGCTTCTAATGACAGCTGATAATGACAGTTACAGTGAGGTTGACAGCAGTTGCTGATTGTGGATTGTCTGCTCTGCCAGACAGTGTGCTGAGTGCGTTATATACAGCCTATATGTTAATGCCTCCATTTTACCAAGGAGGAAATAGAAGCTTAATATAAGATCCCTCTGGGTCCAAAACCTACATTTCCCCTTAGGCCTGTGCCTCAAGCATATAGTTATTATAATAACAAGTGTTTGACACTCACAGGCATCTTACAAAATGGAGATTGGGAGAAGGATATCCCAGATTATATTTCCCCCCGCAAGTTTCCTGGGTTTTTAAGCAAAATTGGTCATATTATGAAGTAAACTAACTTCAGGTGGATTTGCTGTTGTGTCTCTCAGTCTTGTTCTCACAGTCAGTGGGGGGATGTTGAATCTAATAATACTTTGACATCTACCTTCCTTAGGAATTTGACATCACAGGGACATCCGATTGTCACAATTACAGCCCCAAAAGAGCTGAAACCGGCATTTAAAACCAGTTTTCAAGGATTGGCTAATTCTTTCTTGCCAAACAAAGCCTGAGGCTGTTTTCAACTTCTGCAGTTCCAGGTGGTGGTAGACCAGCCTCAGTCTTCTCCATCTCCAATCCCTTATCACTTTTTACTTCCTTAAAGGAATCTTTTACAGTTCTAAGGATCTGTACATTGATGGCTGTAGAGCAACGCATTCCCTTGTTAGAACCTGTGGTAAGGAGAAGCGCCTTTATGCAAGACAGAAGCCTTTAGGTGCCTGGCTCCAGGAGCCCTCTGCCTTCCCCGTTCCTTCAGCTGTCACTATTCCTAATCCTGATACCAGGCTCTAGTCCGTGCCTGGTATCGCACATTGAAATTCAGGCTCCCTTTTCCCTTAAAATTAACATTATAACTTGGAGTTGGGGAGGGCAGTCATTGAAATCCTGTTAGAGGCAGTCTTTTGTATAATTGGAAACTTTGCTATGTTCCTAAATATTTATTCTATTCAAAAATATGTGTTCTAAGCTTCAGACAAGCTTTGTGAGCACATCTGAATTGGAGGTTGGGTGGTCTGGAGCAGCAGTCTTCCATTTAGTAAATACTCACTGAGCTTTTCCTACATGTGAGACACCGTGCTGGTGGTAGTGGGGAAGAGGGTAGGCCCAATCGCTCCCTGTCCCCTTGGAGCTTAGACTCTACAAGAAGGCAAATTAAACAAATTATCGTTGGCTCTTTTTCTAAGAGAATTGTCTAAGACAACTCCAATAATTTTTTAAAATTTTATCAATACAGGCCCAATCTTCTTCCATTCCACTCTCCCACTGCCGCCAACACACACATATCTTACATTGTTATCAGACATTATATCCAAATATATGGATTTTTTTAAACATAATCACAATGCCATTTTCAGTCGCTTAAAGGTAACAGTATGCAGCGTTCACATTTCCCCACCTCGTAAAGTTTTTTTTACAGTTGATTTGTTCAAATTAGGATCCAGACAAGGTCCCCATATTGCCTTTGTTGCAGCTCTTAATCTGCAGTCCCTCCATACCATTTTTCATCCTCGAAGTTTGTTTGTCAAAGAAGCCACATTGTTTATTTTATGGAGCTTCTCAAGTCTGGATTTTGTAGCTTGCATTTCCAGGGTGTCATTAATGTATCTCTCTGTCCCCCTGTATTTTCTATAAACTGGAAGTTAGATGTAGAGGCTGGATGGGGTCCAGATTGCAGTCCAGTTTCCATGGCAGGGCTGCTCATAGATGGTGCTGTGTATCACACTAAGAGCCACACGGTGTCTAGGTGTCTCTCTTTTATAACATTAAGCTTGATCATAGGGTCAGGAGGTCAGCATCAATTGTAAGATGCACCATCAATTACAAGTATGACTTTGGGAAGGGGAAAAGGGAAACCTTATATGTGCACCAAACATTGTAATATGTTGAAATATCCACCCAATTCTCAAAATGCTAAATGTGAAAAAGATCTGTCCTAGAATCAAGAAAGCACAATGTGGGGGCGGGGAGGGGTTCCCACGCTTGGAAGGGCCCACTCACGGCGAGGGAATCAGCGCGGACAGGGAGAGACCTTCGGGGGGTTGGGGGATCTGAGGGGAACGCAGCCAGTGGCTCCCCCGCCTGCTTGGCCCCGGGCCTGAAACTCTGCCCTCCAGGGTCCCCTCTGGCCGCAGAGGTCCTGAGCCTAAGCCCTGCCTCCCAGAGCCTCTTCTGGCTTTTTTTTTTTCTGTTGTGGTCCTGTTTTGTTCTTGTTTCATTCTTATTTTTATTTTTTCTAATATATGTTTTATTTTTGTAATTTTATTTTATTTTTTATTCTTTGTTATTGTTCTGCTCCTTTTTGTTTGTTGCCCTTTTCTTGTTGTTTTTTTTTGTGGCACTGTGCGGTGTGCGGGGGGTCTTGGTTCCCAGGCTGGGGGTCGGGCCTGAGCTCCTGTGGGAGGAGCACTGAGTCCAAACTGGACTGGACTAACAGAGAACTTCAGGCCCAGGGAATATTACTCGGTGTGAGCTCTCCTGGAGGTCCTCATCGCGGCACCAAAACCGGGCTCCACCCAACTGCCTGCAAACTCCAGTGCTGGAAGCCTCAGGCCAAACAACCAGCAAAACAGGATGCAGCCCCACCCATCAAAAAAATGCGACAACAAAAATATATGTTACAGAAGAAGGAGCAAGGTAAAAACCTACAAGACCAAATAAATGAAGAGGAAACAGGCAATCTACCGGAAAAAGAATTCAGAGTAATGATAGTAATGATGATCCCAAATCTTGGAAATAGAATGGAGGCAAGGATCAAGAAAATACAAGAAATGTTTAACAAGGAGCTAGAAGAATTAAAGAACAAACAAAAAGTGATGAACAACACAATAACTAAAATGAAAAATACACTAGAAGGAATCAATAGCAGAATAACTGAGGCAGAAAATATAGCAAATCTGGAGCAAATAGTGAGCCTGAAGATAGAATGGTGGAAATAACTGTGGAGGAGCAGAAGAAAGAAAAAAGAATGAAAAGAAATGAGGACAATCTCAGAGACATCTGGAACAATGTTAAACGCACCAACATTTGAATTACAGGGACCTCAGAAGAAGAAAAGAAAGAGAAAGGGTTTGAGAAAATATTTGAAGAGATTATAGTCGAAAACTTCCCTGACATGGGGAAGGAAATAGCCACCCAAGTCCAGGAAGCACAGAGAGTCCCATATAGGATAAATCCAAGGAGAAACATGCTGAGACACATATTAATGAAACTAACAAAAATTAAATTCAAAGAAAAAAAATTAAAAACAGCAAGGGAAATCAACAAATAACATACAAAGAAATCCCCATAAGGCTATCAGCTGATTTTTCAGCAGAAATTCTGCAGGCCAGAGGGAGTGGCAGGATATACTTAAAGTGATGAAAGGGAAAAACCTACAACCAAGGTTAATCTACCCAGCAAGGGTCTCATTCAGATTCAACAGAGAAATCAAAAGCTTTACAGACAAGCAAAAGCTAAGAGAATTCAGCACCACCAAACCAGCTCTACAGCAAATGCTAAAGGAACTTCTGTAAGTGGGAAAAACAAGAGAAGAAAAGGACCTACAAAAACAAACCCAAAACAATTAAGAAAATGGTCATAGGAATGTACATATCAATAATTACCTTAAACGTGAATGGATTAAGTGCTCCAACCAAAAGACACAGGCTTGCTGAATGGATACAAAAACAAGACCCATCTATATGCTGTCTACAAGAGACCCACTTCAGATCTAGGGACACATACAGACTGAAAGTGAGGGGATGGAAAAAGATATTCCATGCAAATGGAAATCAAAAGAAAGCTGGAATACCAATACTCATATCCGATAAAATAGACTTTAAAATAAAGAATGTTACAAGAGACAAGGAAGGACACTACATAATGATCAAGGGATCAATCCAAGAAGAAGATATAACAATTATAAATATATATGCACCCAACATAGGAACACCTCAATACATAAGGCAACTGCTAACAGCTATAAAAGAGGAAATTGACAGTAACACGATAATAGTGGGGGACTTTAACACCTCACTTACACCAATGGACAGATTATCCAGACAGAAAATAAACAAGGAAATACAAGCTTTAAATGACACAATAGACCAGATAGACTTAATTGATATTTACAGAGCATTCCACCTGAAAGCAGCAGAATACACTTTCTTCTCAAGTGCACACGGAACATTCTCCAGGATATATCACATCTTGGATTACAAATCAGGCCTTGGTAAGTTTAAGAAAATTGAAATTGTATCAAGCATCTTTTCCGACCACGGTGCTGTGAGGCTAGATATCAATTACAGCAAAAACAACAGTAAAAAACACAAACACATGGAGACTAAACAGTATGCTACTAAATAACCAAGAGATCACTGAAGAAATCAAAGAGGAAATTTTAAAAAGTACCTAGAAACAAATGACAGTGGAAACACAATGACCCAAAACCTATGGGATGCAGCAAAAGCAGTTCTAAGAGGGAAGTTTATAGCAATTTAGTCTCACCTCAAGAAACAAGAAAAACCTCAAACAATCTAACCTTACACCTGAAGCAACTAGAGAAAAAGAACAATAAAACCCCCCAAAGTTAGTGGAAGGAAAGAAATCATAAATATCAGAGCAGAAATAAATGAAATAGAAAACAGTAGCAAAGATCAATAAAACTAAAAGTTGGTTCTTTGAGAAGATAAACAAAATTGATAAAACTTTAACCAGACTCATCAAGAAAAGAAGGGAGAGGACTCAAGTCAGTAAAATTAGAAATGAAAAAGAAGAAGTTACAACTGACACCACAGAAATACAAAAGATCATAAGAGACTACTACTAGCAACTATATGCCAATAAAATGGACAACCTGGAAAAATGGACAAATTCTTAGAAAGGTACAACCTTCCAAGACTGAACCAGGAAGAAATAGAAAATATAAACAGACCAATCCCAAGTAATGAAATTGAAACTATATTTAAAAATCTTCCAACAAACAAAAGTCCAGGGCCAGATGGCTTCACAGGCAAATCCTATCAAACATTTAGAGAAAAGCTAACACCCATCCTTCTCAAACTCTTGCAAAAAGTTGCAGAGGGAGAAACACTCCCAAACTCATTCTACAAGACCACCATCACCCTGATACCAAAACCAGACAAAGATATCACAAAAAAAGAAAACTACAGGCCAATATCACTGGTGAATATAGATGCAAAAATCCTGAACAAAATACTAGCAGACAGAATCCAACAACACATTAAAAGGGTCATACACCATGATCAAGTGGGATCTATCCCAGGGATGCAAGTGATACAGCCACTGGAGAACAGTATGGAGTCTCCTTAAGAAACTAAAAATAGAACTACCATATGACCCAGCAATCCCATTACTGGGCATATACCCTGAGAAAACCACAATTCAAAAGGACACATGTACCCCAATGTTCATTGCAGTACTATCTACAATAGCCAGGACATGGAAGCAACCTAAATGTCCAACGGCAGGGGAATGGATAATGAAGGTGTGGTACCTATATATGGAATATTACTCAGCCATAGAAAGGAATGAAATTGGGTCATTTTTAGAGATGTGATTTTTAGAGTCTGTCATACAGAGTGAAGAAAGTCAGAAAGAAAAAAACAAATATCATATATTAATGCATATATGTGGAACCTAGAAAAATGGTACAGATGACCCTATTTGCAGGGAAGGAATAGAGATGCAGATGTAGAAAATAGATGTGTGGACACAGGGGGCCTGAGGCAGTAGGTGGTGGGACGAATTGGGAGAATGGTAGTGTGTAGGATTGACACATACACACTACCATTTGTAAAATTGATAGCTAGTGGGAACCTCCTGTGTAGCACAGGGAGCTCAGCTCGGTGCTCTGTGACTACCTGGATGGGTGGGATTGGGTTGGGAGAGTGAGGTCAGGAGGAGGAGAGGGCTTCCCTGGTGGCACAGTGGTTGGGAGCCTGCCTGCCGATGCAGGGGACACGGGTTCATGCCCCAGTCTGGGAAGATCCTACATGCCACGGAGCGGCTGGGCCCGTGAGCCATGGCCGCTGAGCCTGCACGTCCGGAGCCTGTGCTCCGCAACGGGAGAGGCCACAACAGTGAGAGGCCCGCGTATCGCAAAAAAAAGAAAAAAAAAAAAAGGAGGGGATATATGTATACATATATATATACATATAGCTGATATATGTATACATAGAGCTGATTCACTTCACTGTACAGCAGAAACTAACACAACATTGTAAAGCAACTATTCTCCAATAAAAAAATTAAAATAAAACAGCTAAAAAAAAAAGAATGAAAGCATAATGATTTCAGTATACAGTGCAGTACGATAAAGAAAAAGATATGGGTGCTATTAGAACTTATAAAAGAACCCCAATCTAGTCTGGGAGGTCAGGGAATGCCTCTGTAAGAACTGATGTCTAACTTGACAACTAAAACGTGAGTGGGAATTAGCCAAGCAAAGTGGGAGTATGGGGCTGAGGCCATTCAGGAAGAAGGAACAGCCTGCACGGAGGCCCCAACTTGGCAGCTGGGATCAGTCAAGAGTGAAGGAGAGTAGGAATTAGAGGCAGAGGAGGGCAGGTCCTGAGGCTGGGGAGACGTTGGTGAGGAGTTAGGGTTACACTGTGAATGTAATAAAAGACCCTGAAGGTTTATAAGCAGAGGAGGTACACGATCTCCATTGGTGCTTTAGCGGGTCAGTAAACATTACGCCCATCTCCATTCCAGTGTTGAAACTGGGGAAGAAAGGTGCACAGGATCAGCTGATTTCTTCCTGGTTGAAGCGCAGTGAAGCAGATGGCTTTAGACCTGGGCCACGAGGTCGTGCTCATCCCCCGCCCGAATTAGGCTTCTGCTCCCCTGTCCCATTGGACAACCACGGGCTTCTTCCCACAAGACAGAGCCTGGCTCACAAAAATTCCTCCAAGGTTGGGCTTCCCTGGTGGCGCAGTGGTTGAGAGTCCGCCTGCCGATGCAGCAGATGCGGGTTCGTGCCCCGGTCCGGGAAGATCCCACATGCCGCGGAGCGGCTGGGCCCGTGAGCCATGGCCACTGAGCCTGCGCGTCCGGAGCCTGTGCTCCGCAACGGGAGAGGCCACAACAGTGAGAGGCCCGCATACCGCAAAAAAAAAAATTCCTCCAAGGTTGAAAGAGCAGATGGGAACCTGTGCTGTCTGTGGGCAAATAATTTCCAAAGAGAGGACCCTAAAGAGGGTGGAGTACATGTGTTCTTTCTGCTTCCAGGGTCACCACCTTCCCTAGGGAGGAAGGAGCGAGAGAGCAGGGCAGGAGGCCCAGAGATCCTTCCACACTGGGAAGGCTGTCTTCCCAGACACCCGCCCCCGCAAACAGACACACACCCAAAATGGTCTGATTTGTGATCTGCAAGATCATTTTGTATGTAGAGAATCGATTACAGAGAGATCAGTTAAAATCTGCAGTCTTGAGCTAGAGCTGGGTAATCAGGTGCTTATCAGAGCATCATGTATGCATTTCATAGTTTTAGAAAGCTACTGAAGGCATCTAAGCAAGAAATAACAGTGGTGGTGAGATAGACGGAGGAAAAAACACTTGGGGAGGTAAAATGAATAGGACTTGGTGTTTGGTTAAGTGTTGGGCAAGCAAGGGAGAGGGTGGAGCCACCCAGATCAGCGATCCACCAGTTGGGAGGTGGGCAGAATCTGTCCTTACCTGCTGCTTACTTCCACCTCCCCAGACTTGGCTTCTCCACCTCTGTGTCCTCATTTCACACATTGTCCTACCACTTCCAGGGGTTCGTGCCTGCATATGCTGCTCCCTGTCTGCATTAGACCACGGTGTCCTGCATCCCTCCTAGCATCAGGATCTCGGGATCTTCCAGATGTGATTATTGGCAGATTTGTTCATAATAATGATATGCCAGTAGACACATTTGGTTCTTTATGATTTTCAAAGTGCCTTTACATTTGTTGAACACATAAATATTCTCCCAGAGAACAGTAGAAAGGCCTCCAAAGTGGTCTTCAACCCATGATTCCCTTAAGAACAGATTTCTGAAAACAGAACTTAGCCCTTTCTTATCTAACCCTAAGCAGCCCACTCTGGAGTAAATAAGAGGATAGGGTGGGTGAGGAATTTGGGTTGACTGAGCCTTAAGCTCTCCTTAACCTTTAAGCTGTCCTTAACCTAACCTGTTACTGCTTTAGCCCAAGGGTGTTTCTCTCTGTCCGTCTGCGATTCGTGGGACAGGCACGTGCTCCAGAGCCTGGAAGGAGAACCTTCATCTCATGGCAGTGCAGTTTGGTCTTTTTAAGGCTTATCTTGACTCACCCCTATTGATTTTTTCCTCTTTTCTCTAGATTTCCCACTTACGCATCATAATACCACATGAGAGTGTTTCTCAAAAAAATACAATTTTTAAAAATGTCCTTTCAGCTTTGCAAATTAGAATGGATTAGGTCTGAGAAAGGCTTCAGAAGTCTGAGGCGGTGGGTTTCAGAAGAGACATAGGAGCACCGTGGTGCTCTCTTGGCTCCCTCAGAAAGTATTGCTTCTAAAATTTGAAAATATTATACTTTATAGGAACTCTGTCAGCTGGCTGAAATCTTACTCCTTCCTATCAGATTAATTTGGGGAAAAAAGAATGTGAAATGTAGAGCTCCCTGAGAAATGTTGTCATATGATAATTACTTCATAATAAACACAGAAATATAAGGAAGTTGATTTAAAATGACTTTAAAATATATTAAAAATGAAAAGATTAGAAGTGGAACCTAAATTCTTAAAAGCTTTATAATGTTTTAATATTTAAATTACGTAATATTTGATACATTTTTGGGTGGAAGAGTAATTCTGTTTTCTTCTAATTTCTGAAGTTGGACGTTTCAGCTTTTCTTCTTTCCTAATAAAAATATTTAAGGCTTTATATTTTCCTCTAACCGCTGCTTAACTGCATCTCATCATTTTGATGTGTAATGTTTTCATTATCATTTAATACTGAATATATTTAAGTTCCTATTATAATTTCTCTTTTACTCCATGATATTTAGAGATATGTTTTAAAATTTCTGAACCTATTGGGTTTCTATTTATTCTTTATTTGTTGGGATTCTATTTATGTTTTTGTTAATGGCTTTAACACAGTTGCCCTATGGGCAAGTGACATGGGCTATATGATACCACTTCTTTTTTAATATAAATTTATTTATTTATTTATTTATTTATTTAAATTTGTGGCTGCGTTGGGTCTTCGTTGCTGCACACGGGCTTTCTCTAGTTGCAGCAAGCGGGGGCTACTCTTCGTCGCAGTGGCTTCTCTTGTTGCGGAGCATGGGCTCTAGGCACACGGACTCAGTAGTTGTGGCATGCAGGCTCAGTAGTTGTGGCTCGCAGACTCAGTAGTTGTGGTGCATAGGCTTAGTTGCTCCACGGCATGTAGGATCTTCTGAGACCAGGGCTCGAACCCGTGTCCCCTGCATTAGCAGGTGGATTCTTAACCACTGAGCCACCAAGGAAGTCCTGATACCACTTCTTTAAGATGGGTTAAGCCTTTGTAAAATGGTTTTGCTTCTCACTTTAACCAAGCTTTTGCAATTCAGAGGAAAGCAATTCTGGTGTATAAACTCTAACACTTGTCCATTTTTCCTCAAGCATCTTCAGTTACCAAAACTTTTTATTGGGTAGGACATATATTAATTATCAAGATCATATCAGTTCTTTTCATTTTATTGTCCAAATCCTGGAAGCAAGTTGATTTCTAGAGTATTACTAATTATTTCCTTTTTATTTTAAACAGGAGTATGCTGTGAACTGCCATGTTATCACCTGGGAGAGGATTATCAGCCATTTTGATATATTTGCCTTTGGACATTTCTGGGGCTGGGCTATGAAGGCCTTGCTGATCCGTAGTTATGGTCTCTGCTGGACAATCAGTATTACCTGGGAGCTGACTGAGGTAAGAAGGGAGTGTGGGCTGCTATCTAGATGCTATAGTGTGGACAGTTTATATGCAGGAAGAAGATAGTCCATCAGTTAAGAGTCAAGTAATCCATTCTGCAGCTCCTGTGGTACAAAACTGTTTAACTCCCCAAGGGATATTGTATACCTGTGTCAAACACACAGAGAGACTCCTTGTCAGCTTAAGGTCTGCTCTGTCGCACAAGTCTTAAAGAGAAACAAATGGAATCCGGCTAAAGAATGAAGTTAAAATCCTAAGCAAGATAATTCAGTGGCATTGAGGACACCTGCTAAGAAGTTAATAGGTAGTTTACCCACTAACTAGTTTCCAGTTAAATAGAATTGTGGTGTTTGGGAATTAGGAGGCCATCCGGGACATTGTGTCACTTAAAAATGGATTCCCAGTGTAGCTCAAATATCACAGTCATCAAAAGTTTGTCTCATTCAATGAATGAAAGAGATATATTCTTGAAAAACTATTACCGAAATGATATTTTGGGAACTAATTCATTTATTGTTCAGTTATTATGTTATTCTTAATCATTCCCAGGGGACAAAATTTGGCCATGTGCAGTTATTTCTTGATGCCAGTCATTGTCCTGACCCTAACTTTTAGCAAAGCATGCCAGTTAGATATTCGCTTCTATTAGTGTTCCTCTCATGACTCTAAGGCTAGAAGCCCGAGTTCAGGGTGTGGGCAGGGTTGGTTCCTTCAGAACCTGTCCCAAGCCTCTCTTAGGCCTCTGCTCATGGTTTGCTGGTCATCTTTGGTGTTCCTTGGCTTGTAGATCACCACAATGTCCACCTCCATCTTCACGTGGCCTTCTCCCTGCATGCGTTCACATGGCATTCTTTTCGTAAGGACACCAGTCATGTTGGATTAGGGGCCAACCTCCTCCAGTACGACCCCTTCTCAACTATTACATCTGCAGTGACTGCATTTCCAAATAAGCTCACATTATAAGGTCCCGGAGCTTAGGACTTCCAACGTATGGATTTTTGAGGGGGAACGATTCAACCCGTAACAGCGCCCAGCACTGTTCATACATCATCCTGAATCTTCACCATAACCCAGAAGGGCAGTGTGTATTCCCAGTGTCCTGATGGGAACCAGAGCTCAGAGCCAGGAGTGGATCCAGAGGTGCTTGACGGGGAGCGTGGCCCGTGCTCCTGCCCTCGTACCACGGGCTCCCTCTAACTTGCAGGCATCTTCAGGACCTCACCGCCGTGAGACCTGTGCAGGGCACTTGGCCTTCCTCAGCCTCCCTTGCTTCCTCCTCTGCCCGCCCCCCACTGGGCCTCTTGCGCCTCCCTTTTCCTGGTGGCTCTTTTCTCAACACCTCTCCAGTTCATCCCTCTGCTGCGCTCTCCTCTCTCATCTGAATTTCCCATCTCCTCCCTGCACGCTATCTTTGGCCAAAGTGAACCTTTCACCCCTCAGCCCGATCACCTCCTTCTACTAAAATCTCTTCCCTGTTGGTCCATTGCTCTTAAGACAAAATCCAGGTGCCTTCTGAACCAGCCTCTGATGCCTGGTGTTCGCTGGCCCAGCCCACCTCCCCAGCCTCCTTGAACCCTCTCACCTGCCCTCTGCTCCAGCCAGCTTTGCATTCTTCACTTCAAAGATGCTGTGTCCTTTCCTCCCACAGAGCCTTCCTCTGAGTTCCTCCCTCTCTGCCCTGATCCCTGCACTGTTTGGGGTCATGTCTGTACACCTAGAAATAGAGCACCTGGCTCTTCTCCTCTGAAACACTCAGCATAGGTTAAATACTTGAGAGATGTTTTCTTTTCTGCTAAACGTTATGCCTCAAGAGGGCAGGGCCCATGTCTGCCCAGTCCCAGACCCCAGCGCTCCGCCTCATACATACAGGCAGATGCTCCCGAATCCCTAGGGCGTGAACAAATGTGGCTCCTTCCAGGTCCCTGACTCCGCTCTCTCTGAGCTGTCTCACCCCCGAATCTGGTACTTTCCAGAAAGGCTCCTCGGGCAGACGTATGTCCTCCACATCCCCTACCCAGTATTATTTCAGCAAGTCTGTTGTTGGCTTCTGCAGAAGTTTCTCTCTGCCCCGTGTGAGTTAATGCTCCATGTCATGGCCCGGACCTGAGAATGCAGTCCTGGGTGGTACGTGGCCCGCTGGGGGTCAGCACACAGCCCCTCGCTGTCACGTGCGGGAGCTGTTCAGTATCTCCTCGGAAGCAGGCACGTCAGGAAGGCAAACTCCTCGTACAATATTTGTATTCTTTTACAATTTATGAAATGCTTTCATGAATAGTTTTAACTTGTAGCATTTATTATATTACTTCAGAGGTTTATAATCATGGAGTTGCCTCTTTCCAGAGAACTGTCAGGCGTTGTCTTTGTAATTTCAGACCTTCTTAAAGCGGGCCTTCACACAGCACGCCATGCTGCTTGATACAGCCGATGGGTCCTTTGTTTTGGACAAAACTATTTCCGTAAAAGGCTTCTGTTCCACCCTTGATCTCACTGCGCCGTTTTTCTGGAATGTCCTCACCTTCATCTCCATCTCTTGAAATCAGTCATTCCTGTCCTTAATGATCCCACTCCACCCTGTCTTCCTTCCAGAAGTCTACCTCCATTGCCATCTATCTGAATGAATCTCTTAGTGTCCCTGCTGTTTCAATTTATGTCACCATTGTAACACTTGCCACAGCATGCCTGATTTTGTGTTCTGAATAAGCGTCTGGCCTCTGCCCTTAAGATCAAGAACGTTGATCCATTTTATCTCACCACCTTGTACATCATAGGCACTTAATAAAAGATTATCGCTGCAAATCAGTTAGTGTGAGATTTCCTATTAAGCTAATTTACCACTTACTCACTGTTTTGCCCAAATATCTATAGACCGTTTCTGGGTCCGTGTCATGTTGTCATTAGCCAAGGTAATTTACTGGTAGTATTTTTCAAGATGGGTTATCATTTCTTTAAAGCCCCGTGTCCAAAAAAAGAGGAGCTGTTTGGATTAGCAGTATTTGCAAACCATCCACAAAATAAACAAGAACCTGATTACAGACCTTGGTTTTATTTTATTTTTTTAATACATCAGGAAAACCTAAAATGTCAACAAGTTTTGCTAAGAGAATGTACTATTAAAAGGGAAGTTATGTTTCTGCGTGATACCCCAGGTTTGTTTTTTTCACGTTTGTTTTTTCATCATCGCTTGTGTTTCTCAGCTTTTCTTCATGCATCTTCTGCCCAATTTTGCCGAGTGCTGGTGGGACCAAGTCATTCTGGACATCCTGCTGTGCAACGGTGGTGGCATCTGGCTGGGCATGGTCGTCTGCCGGTTTTTAGAGATGAGGACTTACCACTGGGCAAGCTTCAAGTGAGTCATCTTCCTCCGGGCCCTGAGTCACGGTTTCTCACAATGTAGATTTAACTGCCTCAGTAGCACACAACATGAGTACATTCTCTGATGATAAGGAATAAATTATGCATTAGTAACTGGAACTCAAAAATGATTATAAACCCAGTTTCAGGCATTGATCCAGAAAATGCTAAATCATTTACGAGTTTCTCAAATCCATCCCCTCCTTTTTATCCATATGCCTCAGCCTGAATTCAGACTCCCATGGCTGGATTGATTAGTCCCTTGTCCCCAGGTTAACCCCTCTAAGCCTTCTGCCACCATTGCTTGAATGATCTTCTTAGGAACGTCACATCCATCATGTCATTTCCCTGTGGTGGCTTCTCGTGGGCCTTAGGACAAAGTCCATAGGCTTGGCAATTATAAGTCACTTATTTATTCTATCTCAAATTTATTTTGTTATGTGGTGTAAAGGAGAGATTTCACAATGTTATTGTGTTTGATTAACCAGTTTTCCCCATCCCTTTCATGAATAATCCTTTCTTTGGCCACTGACTTGAAAGGACACTTTTTAATGTATTTCATACAGTATACACTGTAACAAAATCTGTAGCAGTGCTGGGTTTTGCTCCAAGCAAGCTTCATATGCAGTATCTCATTTGAGCCTTACATCAATCCTAGGGATAGACACTGCCATTCTCTTCACTTTAGGGTTGAAGGTACTGAGGCTTCAGTGTAGTTATTTGCCTGAGGATACCCAGCAAGCAGTAGAGTCTGAATTTACATCAGGCTGTCTGGGTCCTTAAACACTCCATAATGCTTCCCTATTTTCATACATGTATGCTTCAAATTCAACTTGAGAATCAGCCTGTGAAGTTCCCAAGACATAAGCGCAACTCATGAACAAAAAAGTCCTGTTGGTCTTAAGTTACATTAAACACATGAATGTATACAGATCAGGTTGGATTAACCTTTTCACTACATTAAGTATTCCAGTTCTCCATCACGCTGTATCTCTGTTTATTCCCATCTTCCTCTACCTCTTTCCGTGAAGTTTCACCATTTTTTAGATACAGGTTCTTCGTCATTCTTGTTTATTTTTGGATAGTCCCTGTTTCTTTGTTGCCCTTGTGCCTCACATCTTCTTGCCGGGAGATTTTCGTCACTGCGTGCTTGTTGGTGGGTGGGTGAGTGAGAGAAGGAACAAACCTGGTTTCCTTCTACTGCCCCTTCCCATCCCCCTCCTCCCTCCCCAAGAATAAAAGGCCTGGCCTGTTTATCCTTATGCCGTCAGCACTTTAAAACGGTGTCTACAACCTAAAGGTCCTCGATATACATCTCTGTTGAGTTTAAAAAATCTTTACCATTTATTTATTTATTTATTCTTATTTATTTATTTTTTTGCGGTACGCGGGCCTCTCACTGCTGTGGCCTCTCCCATTGCGGAGCACAGGCTCCAGACACGCAGGCTCAGCGGCCATGGCTCACGGGCCCAGCCACTCCACGGCATGTGGGGTCCTCCCGGACCGGGGCACGAACCCGTGCCCCCTGCATCGGCAGGCGGACTCTCAACCACTGTGCCACCAGGGAAGCCCTTTACCATTTATTAAATACTATGACCTTGGATTTCGGCTCTCCTGGTCTAGCACAAGAGGACCAGAATCTACCCCCAACTCTGAGGTTTACAAAGTGAGCCGGAGTCAGCCATTCCCTTTCTCGGAGCCTCAATGTTCTCATTTGTGAAACGTGGGACAATTTGTTTCTATCACAGGAATATGAAATTGAGTGATTTCTAGGATTGAAACTAAGAAAGGTTAAAAACCACTGTCACTTCAAACTGTTCACTTAATTGAGGAAGCTATAGAGTGAGGAAATGCTGTGGGTCACCTCACACATGGAGCATGTTCTCTGTTTTATCAGGGCGCCCCGGAGGCGGGGGCATGGGTGGGAGTGGTGTCCTTCCTGGCCTAGTTCCAGGTGGCTGTCTTTAATGTACCTCAGCTTCTTATGTCACCAGTTCACAAACTGGGGCCTGTGCTGGCGTGGCCAGTCCACTGATGCTCCCCACCTGGTGTGCTGCTCTCAGAGCATCACCTGTGAATAGAGGCCGCTGTTGGAGAGACGTTCAAATAGAAAGGAATCTTTCTGTTCTGAGCATCGGTTGTAAAATAGTCAATGTGTTTTTTACAGTTTTTTGGTTTTTTGTTTCTTCCCCCTCCTATCTCTCTGGATTTCCACCGGAGCTGTTTTCTTCTCACAGGGACATCCACACCACCACCGGGAAAATCAAAAGAGCCGTGCTCCAGTTCACTCCTGCTAGCTGGACCTATGTTCGGTGGTTTGACCCCAAATCTTCATTTCAGAGAGTGGCTGGAATATACCTTTTCATGATCATCTGGCAGGTATTTCTTCAAATGCTCAAAAGTAGGGGAAAACAAAAACAAAATAAAAACCATCCAGGAATTTAAGGTTCATGCTAGTTGACATTACTCATCAGCTCGATGCGTTAGAAGATATAATATTCTGCAGCTGACATATAGAATTAAACAAAGTGATGCTGTTACGCCTAAGGTCTTGCTTCATCGTGAAGACGTTTTAAAATATGGATCTTTGAATTACAAATTGGAAACAGATTAAAATTCCCTGTAAAAACCTTGTGCTCAGCATCTATCACCCAGTGAGTTAGGCATTGGATTACCTTCTCGAATGATCGTTTTCAGGACCACAGCAACAAACGTAAGCCTTTTTCTTACAGTCCAAATTCAGTATTTGAGTTTTAAAATTGTGCCTCAGCTGTTACCACTTTGGGTAATTTGTAGAACTCTAAATACAGAAGCCCTCTGCTACCTGTGGGGACTGGAGCCCTTTGGGGACCTGGGTCCTCCAGAGTGGTGTCGGCGGTGGAGAGCGGCTCTCGCTCCAAGCAGACTGAAGCGATTCAGACAGCCAGGGGCCTTGGAAAGGGATTACCCAACAACTCTGTTTTCCAGAGGCAGCCTTTTTTAATTGTCCCTCCTGTCCCCAGGTTAATTGTTTCACAACTTTGGGAGACTAGCTGAGGGAAACCAGCTTTCACCTGAAGGGTCTTTCAGAATCATCAGACATATTTTGAACACATATGCACAAAATACTCCCAACATAAGGAGAAAATGGGCATGTGTCACTTTAAAGATAGACAGTCCTTGTCCACAGAGGGAGAATATGTCAATAAATGGTGTTTGTGGCTACAGAAGCGTTTGTGAATAGTTATATAGTCACCATGGTTTGGGGAAGTCAGTGTGTATGTAAATGGAGTATGATTAAGTTTTACCTTATGGGGCAATGCCAGGGAAGGTAGAGGTTTTCTTTTATTACGAGGACCTAGGAGGAATTTGGATTTGCCCAGGAGAGAGAGCGGAATGTGCTCCTAGAACGGCAGAATTCCACTGGGCCCACTTTCCCCTTGACGGTGAGCACTGTGCAGTGATCAGCTTTCCTTATGTGGTGATGAGTGAACCATTTTTATTTTATATCCTTAAACTCAGCACTGTGGGGAAAGATGCACATTTTATGTCACTGAAATGAACCTGCTGGTCCACGTGATGTGCTCTTAAAGCAGTGACCTTTCCTAATCTCTGCCCCTTGCTTAATCTGGAGGGGAAATGCAGTGGCCTCTGGGCATTGAGCACAGATTTCCCGGTGGACATCTCTTTTGTGCTGCCAGGACTGGTCATGGGGTGAGCGGTACTGGGCGCTACCCTCAGGGAGCAGTCCCACTGCCAGGTGAAGCCTGGACCAACCCCACACCCACTTTTTTTTTTTTTTTTTTGTACGCGTGCCTCTCACTGTTGTGGCCTCTCCCGTAGCAGAGCACAGGCTCCGACTCACAGGCTCAGCGGCCATGGCTCACGGGCCTAGCAGCTCCGCAACATGTGGGATCCTCCCGGACCAGGGCCCGAACGCGTGTCCCCTGCATCAGCAGGCGGACTCTCAACCACTGCGCCACCAGGGAAGCCCCACCCACTTTTAAGAGCTGCCTTCAGTTGAGGATCTGCTCGGTCCCTGGCACGAGCTGACCGAGTCCACAGTCATCTCTCAGTCACGCACACGCGCCTGAAGCTTCTTTTGGTTATTGAAGAGCCTACTTTCCTGCTGTCAGACTGTTCAACCCGGTCTAATTTCTGTCAGGCTGCGGAGGTGTTCCATGGCACAGATTTGTTTTCATCATTTCGCTCTTAAAGCATCTCTCTCCCGACTGTCCCAGCAGCTCACACACGTGAGCCAGGTGACAGTCACGTGAATCTGGAAACACAACAGATGGCTGATGCCCCCTGTGCCCCTCTCAACACCCAGCACCTCCCCTGGACCCCTGCTTGGTTGGTGCCTGTGTTGTACTGGTTGTTACCGGGCTTAAGCAGCAACCCTTAGAGACCCGGTATATCTTCTGGAAATGCTTTGAACATACCAGTTATTTTTAGCTGTAGAATGTCCATTGAAGGAATAGATGTTCATGACTTAGCACGAAGCACCAGGTTGACTCACGCCTCCTTCTTTTGCAGCTGACTGAGTTGAATACCTTCTTCCTGAAACATATCTTTGTGTTCCAAGCCAGTCATCCATTAAGTTGGTGTAGAATTCTCTTTATTGGTGGCATCACGGCTCCCACAGTGAGGTAATTCTATGTTATCCTGACCGTCAATTGAGCATGTTTACCTGCTTTGTATTCTCCTATGTAACATAAAGGAAGTCACATAAACTAGCAGATTTTCCATGAAAATGCCATTCTGAAGAATTATACATCCAGGGGGAAAAAAAAAGGCTTATACATCTGGAGTATGAAGAAAACGTTTTGCTTCTCAGACCTCAGTAACGTGAAGACCAGCACCACACCATTATTTTCAAACCCCTTTACGATCTTCACTGCTGTTCTTTTCTCCCCCATAGCATCCTACTTAAAATGAGTAAGAGAAATGCTAAGGTTTTCTTCCTGAGATTATTGAAAAATAACAAACGTTTTTATGGTGGATTGAAGTAATAAATTATGTTATTTTTAGAATGAGACTTTATTAGTTCTTTTAGAGCCAATTAAGTTAATTTCCTTTTAAAAATGTCCTTCCTGTGGTCCTCCAGGACAACAGGGACAAGGATGGGTGTCCATGCCATCCTTCCCCTGGATTCATGACTTATGTAGGGCCCTAGAGATGAGGCAGTGTTCAGAGACTGTCCCCGACGTGGACGGATCCCACTGGACTTCAAAGCAAAACACTTTCATTTGTTTCATTGTTCCTATTTGGAAATGGCATTGGGTTTTGTTTTTTTTTTTTCGGTACACGGGCCTCTCACTGTTGTGGCCTCTCCCGTTGCGGAGCAGAGGCTCCAGACGCGCAGGCTCAGCGGCCATGGCTCACGGGCCCAGCCGCTCCGCGGCATGTGGGATCTTCCCAGACCGGGGCACGAACCTGTGTCCCCTGCTTCGGCAGGCGGACTCTCAACCACTGTGCCACCAGGGAAGCCCGGCCTTGGGGTTTTATATCTAGTATGGAGGACCGACATTGATCAGTAGAAACACCCAAGATCTCTGCACGGCTGATATAAATACAAACCAAGCAGATAAAAGAGTTTGCTCTTTAGAAGCTGTAGGATAACTTAATTCATTATTTGTAATGTACTTGTGAACGACACAAGTGGAAGGTCTCACTTGCCAGGGAGAGTGGGTGTTTTCCTTGGTCAGACATAGCCCTCACCCCCAGCTAGCACCTTTTCTAGTCCTCATTCGTTATTACAAATATGTTTACTATATATATATATATATATATATATATATATATATATAAACAGGAAAGTAACAGCTGGTAAACGGCACCCTTTTGTCACTTTATAGACCAGTGGTCCGTCGAAGTAGTTATCTCATGCATGCAATTTTCCTTTGGTGGGTTGGAGCCTCCCTACTGTATTTAAAGTTTGATTTAATTTGAGGCTGCCAGTTATTTTCAGGAAAGATTAGCAGAGGTTTCTTCATAAAATTAGGAGCAATCAACAAAGTCAATAAGCGGGGAAAGAAATGTCTTATAAAACAGAAGAGCAAATCACATGTGATTTATCAGGAAAATTTCAATATTGTTAAACATTTCACAACAAAAACTAGAGATTGGACCAGAGACTAAAAATCCAGTGCTCAGACTTTTCGAGAGCTCCTTAAAATTTTTGCCAAACCCTATGGGTTTCCACACAATTCTTTTTTGTTTAAAACTTAGCCACTTTCTGCGTTCCTACACCTCTTGAGGCTATTCATATGTAAGGAGATGGTTTGACAAGCTTCTTGGAAAGATGGAAGTACTCTGATGGGTTTTAGGTCCCAATTAGCAAATGCCAGGCCCTAAAAGGGAGAGAAAGCTCATAGGCTTCAGTATAAATCATACATACATACCAGATCTCCGTTTTCTTCCTTTTTAGACTTTCACATGACTCTGCTTTAAGAAGATATTTGATTGAACATTCTTTTAATCTAATAATATAATGTGCAGTGTAGGACATGAACACAATTAGTAAAGTAGCTGAACTGGCAAAGGCAAATTAGGTAATGAAAATGTGAAGTTAGAGGAAAACCTGCATTCTTTATAGTTACAATTCTTCACTTTGGGGTACAGAGGCGATAGTTTATGGATGAGCTTTAGGCATCTGTGAACCCCCCAAAGTTTAATGCAAAATTCTGTGTGCATGTTTTATGTGCCTTTATCATAGCTTTCATCAAACCCTCAAAGGAGTCTGTGACCCACCTCCACACACACACACCCCCCCCCAGAAGATGATGAGTTAAGTTTCAGGGGCAATAATGAGACTCTAAGCCTCCACTGACCCACAGGCAGCCTCTCCCACGTGTGGCTACTGAGCACTGGGAGTGTGGCCAGTCACCCTGAAATGTGCTGTATGTGTAGAGTATACACTGGACCTTGAAGGCTTAGTGCAAACACAATATAAAATGCTTCTTTATAATGTTTTCAATATATTGGATTGTATATAAATAAATTATTAAAATGAATTTCATCTGTTCTGTTTTAACACGGTTATTAGAAAACTATAAATTGCATTTGAGGCTCATACTGTATTTCTATTGCATGGTTGCTGCACTAAGCCTCTCACCTCTGTGTCATCGCCTCTTTTCTGATCATGTCAGTAGCATTCAAAGTTATTGGCCTCAGTGACAGCGAGGTGCAGCTACAGTCCCATTCCAGTTTCTGAGAGCCACAAATGTGTATATTTTTTGCCTGGTTACTATCAGCAACCTTTATCCTGGAAAGAGCCAGAGGAGACAGTGACCGTGCAGGAGACCTTCTGGAATCACCTCCAAGGAGAGAGACTGAGGCACCCACCTGGGGTGGCTTTGGTTCAAGGCTGTGGGAATCTGTGTCTGAATCAAGACTGCCTTTGCCAATAATCTGGCTCTTTAAACCATCCCCCTCCAACCCAATCCAAATTCTTAGCCTCTTACAGGAAGGTTTCAACAGGCACTGGCTTCCTATTCCCTTAAATAGAACTAGACCAGGCAGCCCAAGTATGGGGAACAAGGCAGGCGTTTTTTATACTCACTCTGTCAAAGTGATTTAATTCTGTATTGACTTGCTGGTCTTCCAGAAGCTCTCAGTGAATTCCACCTTTGTTCTTTCAGACAGTACTATGCTTACCTCACCGACACACAGTGCAAGCGTGTGGGAACACAGTGCTGGGTGTTTGGGTGAGTAATCTTTTATCGTGGACATATAAGACCACTTTAGCCTCTGAATTTCTTGGGTTATTTCTTAACCTTACATTAAGTGCCTTTCAGTGCAGTTTTGTTTTTGTGTGTCTTTCATTTTTAACATTCCTTTTCTGACTTAACTTTAGAAGAGTTAATTGGCAAGTTACACAGAGGGTGTAGAAACTGTTTTTTAAAAAAATATTAGGAAATCAAAAGATAATTCCCATGTAGAACTTGGAGACCTTGTTTCTTGAAATAAGTTAGAAAATGAGTTATTTGAATTCCCTGTGAAATTGATGGTGAGTTTGGGACAACATATCGTGATGGGCTTAACCACATTTTACGTTACTTTCACACCAGAAAGACCCCACAAAGCGGCTGCTTGCTGTCTACCAGAGTCTAATTTTATTGTCCCAAAGAAAACTAACACATGGTAACAATTTATTGTCTCATTACAGATACAAATGCTGTATCTGAATTTACAATTATTTAAATGATTTGAAAGAAAGCAGGGGTTACCCAGTTTAATCCGCAATATTAAATGTGAGATACTCTTCAGTGTCTCAGATAAGTGCTTCTTCTTCTTCAATACCATCAACATCTCACCATGCCGTTTAGCAACTGAAGTTCCAGAGACATCCAGCACACCTGTAGGTGAAGTTCTGTCCCTCAGGGAGCTTACATTCAGGACCTAACCTAGGTTCTAAATGGAGTGCGACAGCATAAAGAAAATCTGATGAAAACCCTAGCAGATTTTTAAACAGAGTCGCTTTTTTTCCCTGTATTACATGCATATTGATAATGTAAAAAAAAAGAAACTAAACGTCATCCAAAAACATCAACTATTTAGAGATATATGCTGCTTACGTTGCATTGTCATTCCTTCCAAGCATGCGTGTGTGTGCGCGCACGTGTGTGTGTGTGTGTGTGTGTGTGTGTGTGTGTGTGTCCGGAGCTCTCACTCCAGATTCTGGGGAGTTAGTGAAGTTTGATCTAGGCAAGTTTCCCACCGCCTTCTTTCCAAAAGACAAAGGGCCATTGTCACTGTTTCTCATAAATTCTGTGATGTAAGCTGATTTTCCTACCCAAAGTAGCTTAAAGGGTGATAGGATGGATTCGATTTCCATCCTATGGATAGGATGGATTTCCATTGATTACTGATCTGGCGGGAGAGAGAATTCACACATCTACCAGATTTCTAATATACTTCTGTCACAGGAAGGAGGAAGGTGGGCTGCCTTCCTACTGTCTTGTCCAAGGACTGGGGATCTTTCCTGCACTTCCTTCTTTCACCACATGCCTCTCCTTTCCACGGGCATTTTTCTCTTCACGTTTACAAGTCCTTGCCACGGTCTTACTCTACGGAGAGTGGGTATATTTTCCACAGAACTCTGTCTACTTACCTGTTGAGGAAAAGGAGGTGGCGGACCAGAGAGAGAGGCAGTGTTACAACAAAGTTTGTTTCTCATCAGGCGGTCTGAAAATATAATCCCCGTGGAGGGAGAAATGGCCGGGAGGAGCAAGGCCAGAGAATGGTGGCAAACGCCACTCCAGAAAGCTGCACCTTGCTGAAAAGTGGCAAAAGAAAGTAAAATGCAAATGATCTGAGATGCAGAGGTCGGTTGGCTAATGTAGGATGCTTTATTATAGAGACTCGAGTCCTCCCAGCATGGTGATATCAAGGTTAGTGAACCTTGAGAACTAGTGGGCCGTGCTGAAAAAGAGCAATTCCCTCTTCATAAATCAAGCAGGGCAGACCTGCCTGGCGCGTGAACGGGGGCAGGAGCTGCCTCTGGGCGGTCAGCACGGTCAGCCCGTGACGGTGAGACAGGAGGCGCAGCCTCCAGTCTCTCCTCTGGTGTTTGCCCCTTGGGGGCCACCACCTCCCATCTTCCGCCCCTTCCTGCCCCAGGCTTCCCTGTTGCCTTCATGTTGTCTTTTTTTTTCATGTTCTATCAAACAGCAACCGCTGAAATGTCTGATTTCCTTGAACACCTAGTCCCTGCTTTATAGTTTTCTTTTCACTAACTTTGGAGTGACTTTGGCTCTATCGAGGTGTGGAGATGCGAGGGAACAGAGTAGGAGCCCGTATAGTGATGGTCGTATTCTGCCTTCGGGGAGCCGGGTGGGGGGAGGTAAGCAGGGCCACCTGAGGCTGCTTGCCCACCATGCCCACACCCCACATTGTGTTCTCCTCAAGAGGGCACTTTTCTCCTCTGTAAATGTTACACCCTCAGAAAGCTGGAATTAACAGCTACTGATGTAAGAAGAACAGACTTGCAATGGGGCCTCATGCAGTTGTGCCGTAGACCTGAACTTTACAGCCTTTTAAATTGTACTTAACCGTGCTGAGCCCAGCCAAGATAGGACTCTCTCCAGCCGGGAAATGGGAACCCACCAGGGAGAAAGAAGCAGGAGTGTGGAAAGTTCAGCTCCTTCTTGTTACTGCGGCTCCGGAGGCGTGTCAGGGCCAGGGCGAGGTGGACAGATTCCCCAGATGTGCACCATCTTCATCTTTGCCTTTCTCCCCACTCAGCTCCCCCTCAATTGTCATTGAGTTTCTGTTCCTCCAAAGGAGAGAACGGGGCTGGTTTATGAAGAAAAGTTGTTGGATCCCTTGGCCCTGGAAGGCAAGCATCTGAGCTTTGGCTGTAACCAGAGTGAGCAGTCACTTTTCCTCCTCTGGAAAGTTGCTGGGCTTCCAGGGCTTGGGTCAGAGTCAGCGGTGCCTGGGGCCCAGTCGCTCTCAGAACCGCCCCTCACCTCACTAGCTTCCTGGCGCGTGTTATCCCAGCCCTGCTGGTGACCCATGACAGTAAGCTGCCGCCTCTGCTGCTGTGCAGATTGTCCTGTCCAAGGTCCGCTCCACATCAGCACGTCCTTGTCCACCCTCATCTCTCCTGTCTTCTCCACAGTGTCTGCCGTCTTGAAACTGTTCTCTTCCTTCTACAGCAGCCGCCCTGTGGGTTTTCCGCCTCCTCTTCTGCTGCGTCTCAGTTTCTTTGCTGGCTTCCCCTCCACCCCTCTGCCCTCTGCAACTTCTTGTAATTATGCCGTTCTTCCAGGCTCCTTTTTTATTTTTATTTTTTTGCGGTATGTGGGCCTCTCACTGCTGTGACCTCTCCCGTTGCGGAGCACAGGCTCTGGACGCGCAGGCTCAGCGGCCATGGCTCACGGGCCCAGCCGCTCCGCGGCACGTGGGATCTTCCCGGACTGGGGCACGAACCCATGTCCCCTGCATCGGCAGGCGGACTCTCAACCACTGCACCACCCTTATTTTTTAAGGGTAGACACAACGTGAAGCACAGGGTCCTTCTAGGAGGAGGGAGTGCAGAGGGCAACGACAACCGGAGGAGGCCTCACCCGACCCCTCCGACCTCCCCAGCACGCCGGGTCACCACCATCCTCCCGTCGACCTTTGCTCACAGCCTCTCAGGCCGCTTTCCCTCCGGCCCACGCGCCTGTTTCCCACTCTCAGCGCTCACACTGCAAGCGTAGCTTCATTGCCAGTTTCCGGTATCTTCCCCTTCATCCCATCCTCCTCCAGACTGAGCGCGCTTTTTCCTGCCACTCTCTGCTCCCTTGCTCAAAAACACCTGCACTGACGGCCCTAAGCCTCTGCAGTAGTCACAAAATCTTTTTTTAGAAAATCCCTTTCCTCCAGTGACATCTTGCTCCCGACCCTAACATACAGCAAAACAATGGTTCTGGGTATGCCACCCAGGACGCTGTGCCTCCTCACCCTCTCCATCCTGTCCCGGGGGTTCTTAGGCAGTCAGGACGTGCCATGGAGCATGGTTGGAAGTGTTTTCTCTCTGGTTAAGGCTCAGCTCAGCTATCACTTCCTCAGGGCCAGGGATGACGGTGAGGGGCCGTGGCTGGTGGGTAAAGGGCCCACGTGATTGTTGGGTTTGGCGCATGCCAGTTCCTGCCGTTGCCCACGTCCCCACACCTCCCCCCAGGTCCTCGCCCTGGACTAGAAAACGCGCCCCTGCACCTCTCTGCTCCTCACGGCAGTTCTCGGTCCAGCCGCCAGAACCATCATCTTCAAGTGTAAAGTGAATCCCGTTCACCCCTGTGCCCCAAACCCCCCAGGAGCTCCCATGTCCCTCAGACTAAAAGCCAAGCTCTGGGGTGGCCCTCAGACCTGTGTTACCCTGACCTCGCTCGGCCCCTTCCTCTCACTCCTGACCCCCTCCCACCCCCAGTCTCTGCTCAAGGTCACCTTCATGGACAGCAGCTCAGCTAAGATTCCTCAGCACGTGGGATCAAGTCATATCCTAAAGTTCCCGACTGAAAAACACTGGTCTTTAGGGCAAACTTCAGGTCGTTACGAAGTCAGCTGAGTGGGTCCTGAACAGCATTTTCTGAAAATGATATAGAGTAGGAAGATGTCAGAGCAAGGGGCCAGTTGTTTTGTGTGACTTTTATTTCAGTCGTGTGTGTGTGTGTGTGTGTGTGTACTGGGCCACAGTGAAAAATAGGCTTCCTGCCGTGGGTCTCACATCACAGGAATTGGAGAACCAGCTCTAGTCTGCTGGTCACCAAGCTCTTGAAAGCTGCCTCAGTCGGCTTGAATACCCAGAAACCTCTCACAGTAAGCTCTGGGTGTTCTGTCTGGTTAAGGGCAGGTAGGCACACTTCTTTCCTGGGCTTAACAGTTTCTGATGCAGTCCTTCTGCATCCCAGCAAGAGGTCCCAGCAAGAGGTTGCATATGCTCTGTGTGTCCGCCGGCAGGCACCCTGGCCCTCGCTGCTTCACTGACTTCTAGTGTCGGCTCGCGGCCTCGACTTCAGTGTGACAGTCGACCTCAGCCCTGCTCTCCAATGTGCCAGCCTTTGTTGTGGCTGGGAGGTGGGGAGGAAGAGGGCGTGCTCTGTAAAGATTCAGGAGGGGTGGGAGGGAGGGAAAAAAAAGAAAAAAAAAAAGAAAGATTCTGGCGACCACTCCTAACCTTGTTTCGTTGGGGCTGTGGGCCAAGACAGCTCCAGATTCTTTAGAGACGTGTCCAGGAGACTTTCTGCTTTGCACAGGTGGTTCTGACTCTGGGCATTCCGTTGTTCAGAGCCGTCCATCCATTTGACCATGGCAGTGACCTCTGTGTCTGCCAGTAGGGAGGGGACCGGGGGCCTTCTGGGCCCCTTCCTGCCTTTTTAGAGATTATCTGTGCAACAAGACCAGTCCCTCCAGATTCCGTCGTGAGCAAGGCACACCTAAGGTGGCCTTATCTGAAATCGCTGTTCCTGGGCAGTCTTTGGGATCACGTGACCGGCTATGTCACCCTCACCTCATCCGTTCTTACCTTCATGCTCCGAACCTTAATAAAGGTCTGATTTTAATATTCATAGATGAAGTTGTATTATACAAGATTGGCTTTTTTTCTTTAATGTTTTAATTAAAGAGGAAAACATGTAAGTTATTTTTTCCAACATTTTTGGATTTAGCAAAATTGCTTACAGATGCAGAGGATAAAGGGTTTTTATCATCAGCAGAACTGGAGCATATTAAATCTGGAAATTCTAAGATGGCTGGGAGGGAATGTGATTGCTGCCTTCAAGTTACTGAAAGACTCACCTGGAAGGCTCATGACTGCGGAGGGCAGAGTTAGGACCAGGGGTGGAAGGAGGCAGGTACCAGCCTGAGACCAGGAACGACTTCCCAACAGCCAAAGAGACTGAGCAGCAGAGGTAGTAGGTTCCCTGGCCCTGCAAGGGCTCCAGCCAAGGGGGTGACTGTCCACCCGTTGTGATAAGCTCCGACTTAGATGATACCAGGCAGCCTCCAGCTATGAAGACGTACGAGTTGAGATTTTGGTCTGTGAGGAAGGAAGATGTAAAGAATATTTGATTATTTCTGGGGAGGGATAGAGGGCTGAACAGGCAGAGCACAGAGGGTTTTTAGGGCAGTGAAACAATTTGCTATGACCCTCTAATGGTGGATACATGTCATTATACATCTGTCCAAAGCCATAGAATGTACATCACCAGGCGTGAACTCTGACATGACCTATGAACTTTGGGTGATGTGTCAACGCAGGTTCATCACTTGTGACACGTGTTGACAGCGGGGGCAGCTGTGCATGTGTCGGCGCAGAGGGTATAGGGACCCTGTACCTTCCCCTCAAGTTTGCTATGAACCTAAAACTGCTCTAAAAAAATAGTCTGCAGAAAAGAAGAGAGGAGTAACAGTACAATAAACTTTTAATTAAATCTAAATATGTATGTATATATATAATAATATATATTATTCCTGAAGAAAGCACAGTGTCATTTTGTAGGGGACCTGCTTCCAGTGTTTGGGGCAGAAATCTTATGACCACTTGAGCTTTTTGATGGAATTATGCATATTTCTGGTAATGCATAATGCTCTGATAAGATGAATTCTTATTTAACCTCTTGTTCTATCTAACAGGGTCATTGGTTTCCTGGAAGCTATCGTCTGCATAAAATTTGGACAAGATCTCTTCTCTAAGACCCAAATACTCTATGTTGTGCTTTGGCTTCTTTGTGTGGTAAGTCATTACTTTTTTACCCAAAAGTGTTAGTTAAAGTCCCCATGGTGCTAAACAAAACAAAACAAAACACTCTTGTGTACCAAGTTTCCTTAGAAATTTATAGACACATATTCTACTGTAGTAACGCAAGATTGGCCACTAGTCTGAAGTTCAAGAATAAATACATAGGGCCACATGGCACCTAAAATTGGTCACCTTTGCAAGTTCTGGTCAAATGCCCTCAGCAGGTGCATCATACTCTCATTTATTTCGCTTATGAAAATTCATCTACACTTGCTGAAAATGTCAGGCCTGCCATGAGGGGATAAGGATGGTTACAGTGCCCTGTAACATATGTATTACTGTCCAAGGGTTTATGTACAAAATGACAGACTGTTGTTTATAGGCCATGTGAGGTGTTTTTGGAGGTAATCAGACCATACAGTTTCTTCCCTGCAGGCCGACTTTATAAGCCCATGAAGGATGTGCTTTCCTCTAGGAAGGGAAGAGCCCTGGGGGCCTCCAGCTCCGTTGTCCTGGGACTTTTCCCTCATCTTTCAAATGAAGCAAGATCTTGCCTAGCTTAAAATTCTGTGATTGTGCTTCTTAATTTATTTTGTTACTTTGGGGAAAAGTCTTATTTTACATTTAAGATTCTTCCCTTTTACTTACTTGGTCCAGAAAATTAACTCGGGTTTTTTTTTTTTTAATGATCATAGAAAATTTCAAACATATGTGGAAATAGATAGGGGGTCACTCACCCCTCATGCACCCATCATCCAGTTTCAACAATTATCAACCCATGGCCAGTCTTATGTCCTTATATTCCATACTCACTATCCCCAACCCTGGGTTACTTTGAAGCAGACCCACTTTACTATTTCAGGACGTATCTCTAAAGAAGATAAGAATGCTTTTTGGTTGGTGCAAACACCATACCATTATCACACCTGAAAAAGAATTAATTCCTTCATACTGTCAAATAGCTAATCAAAGTTCACATTTCTAATGTTTCCTTACATTTTGTATTTTTTAGCAGTTTATTTGAATCAACATCCACTGATTGCAATTGGTTGGCATGCCTTTTCATAAAAGGTCTCTTTTAATCTACAGTTTTCCCTCTGTCTCTAGCTCTCTCCTTTACATTGAAGAAACAAGCTCTTTTGTCTTCTAGATTTTCCCTCAGTCTGGTTTTACTGACTCCATCCTTACTGTAACTTAACAGATTTCTTTGTCCTCTGTACTTTCTGTAAATTGGTAGCTGGATCTAGAGGCTTAATCAGATTCAGGTCTAATTGGTGGGGACAGGGAGCAAGACTAAACTCTGTATTTTTATTTTATTTTATTTTATTTTATTTTTGCGGTACTCGGGCCTCTCGTTGTTGTGGCCTCTCCCATTGTTGAGCACAGGCTCCGGACACGCAGGCTCAGCGGCCATGGCTCACGGGCCCAGCCGCTCCGCAGCATGTGGGATCTTCCCGGACCAGGGCACGAACCTGTGTCCCCTGCATCGGCAGGAGGACTCTCAACCACTGCGCCACCAGGGAAGCCCCTAAACTCTGTATTTTTAAAGTGTTTCTTATTGCCTTTTGTGGTGTCTATTTTTAGGGTTACTTGCTAGAAATCCTAACTGTGCCAGGGCACCTTGAGCCTGTTCTGTCCTGTTTTATCTTGAACAATGAAAGGGAATAATGATCTCCTTTGTACTCAGGCTCCGGAATTAACGCTCAGATGTATTTTTTCTGTTGCAGTGTGACTAGATATAAGGATTGGTTGGGGCAGTGTGTCAGATGGGCCAGGAGATCTCACCATGCACTCCTCACATTTCTGTCTGGTATGGGCACCCCAGCTCTGTGAATTGTAGCGTGACCCATGGCGGTGGGCAGGTGTGGGTGCAGCCCTCACCTGGCGCCGCTGGGACCACAGGGAGGTTGAGGCAGGCGGGACTCCTGGGACATGGGCCAAAGGCCCTCCTCACAACGGCCAACTGTGGGCCTCCCCCTGGGGCATCAGCAGCCAGAAAGGTCTCCCCAAGGCCGTGTCCAAGGAGCCGTCTCTGGTCACCCAGCCGGTGGGGCTCCTCCAGTCTCTCTCTAAGTTTTAGAGACTTTCGCTCTGTTTTACTGATTAGACACTTAGCATATACCTCCTTACGTTGGTGAGTTTGGATCTGCCTTGGTGTCTGTATGACGGTAACTTATTTTGAGGACATGACCCGTTTCTCAGTCTCTGTATCACTTAGCATAGTCCCTTATAAGTCTGTCATGTTGCCACGTTCTTGTTAGAGCTGCCCTGGTGCTGGAGCCACACAGGTAGGTGATGGTGAAGATTTATTCATGCTTACTAGGTGCCAGACACTGTTTGAAGCACTTTTCATGAATTGCATATTTGATCTTTACACTTTGAGGGGAGGTACTTTATTATCCCTCTTTTATAGATAAAGGCACAGAGAGGTTCACTAACTTACCTAAGGTCACACAGGAAGCATGTGGCAGAGCCAGGGCTCAAACCCAGATAGTCTGGCTGGAGATTTCCTGCTCCTCGTCCACGGGTGTCCCCCTTAGGGGGATCTCCAAGTCCACGTGGGAATTACACATGCAAACTACTTATATTACAAACATCATAAAAGATATTTGGGTTGTAGTGAGGTGGATGGACCTAGAATCTGTCATATAGAGTGAGGTAAGTCAGAAAGGGAAAAACAAACACCGTATGCTAACACGTGTATGTGGAATTTAAAAAAGCGGTACTGATGAACCTAGTGACAGGGAATAAAGATGCAGACGTAGAGAACAGACTTGAGGACGTGGGGAGGGGGAAGGGTACGCTGGGATGAAGTGAGAGAGTGGCATGGACATATATACACTACCAAATGTAAAATAGATAGCTAGTGGGAAGCAGCCACATAGCACAGGGAGATCAGCTCGGTGCTTTGTGACCGCCTAGAGGGGTGGGATAGGGAGGGTGGGAGGGAGGGAGATGCAAAAGGGACGAGATATGTGGATATATGTATATGTATAGCTGATTCACTTTGTTATAAAGCAGAAACTGACACACCGTTGTAAAGCAATTATACTCCAATAAAGGTGTGCAAATAAAAAAAAAGAAAGATGTGTGTGCACGGAGCTAGAGGAGCCCTAGAGAGAGTAGCAGACAAGCTGGGGTGAAGCTCCTGGAGGTGATGTGTTCTCAGGATCCCAAAGGATCACAGTGAATGGCTCCCCCGTCCCTCAGGTGCCCCAGCCCAAGACCCAGGTGGCTGCTTCCTGTCCTCTGTCAGCCCTCCGGCTCTGTTCATTCACCCGGGTGGCCCAGCTCCATCCCCTCCTCTCTGTTCCCACCGCCTCTGCCCTCTGGACGCCCATTTTCTCCATTGTGCCCTTCACCTCCATTCCCTGCACTGCTGCCAGAGTGATCTTCCAGAATTCCGATCGGAACCCCTTTGCCCCGCGTAGAATCATTTTCCCTATCGTTGGGGCCTAGAGGGCCTAACAGTACAACATTTCCCCCCCACCAGGTTCAGAGCAATTAGAGATAGTCAGGATGGACGAAGGCTATGGAGACAGAACGGCAGCTTTACTACTGAGAGCCCACATTTTTCAGTATCAGCTTCAGGTGCGTGCCAACAAGGGGCTTCGGATTAGTGAACCCCAGAAGCAGACACGCTTCCTCTGCAGCCCCAGGAAGCAGGCCCCCCACATTGCGCTGGTGGCCTCGCACCCAGAGGGAAAGATGGGAGACGCCCAGCTTCCTTATCTGTTATTCCCTAGTGCGTTAGGATACTCGCCTCCCTGGGGAAGGGGTGAGGGGCGAGGGAAGGCAGGAGTGTTATACCAGGGAAGCTCCCTCTGTGTAGACAGAAACAGCAAGAAGGAAGCCGCATCCCCACCACAGACCTACCAGCTGAAATAGGAAGTCCTGCTTGTGTGTTTAGGGACGTCACTCTCTGGATCGTTGGCCACACCCACCCCCTGTACCCTGTGCTTGGACTCCGCCAAGCTATTCCTAGTTACCTCAACCCACCGTCCTTCCAGACTTGTCTTGCCTTCACCCAGGAGGCTGCCTCTGCCCAATCTGAGTGCTTTTCCCTGCGTCCTCTACCCGGTGAATCTTAATGCCAAGACCAAACTTAAATCCGTGTCCCCCATGAAATACGCTCTAACCTGCAGGGCAGACTAGACAACCCCTCGTCGGGGGACCGGTCGCATTTGGTACATGTTTCTTTGAGTTCTAGCCCCAGTGTGATGTAATCTGGGGCATTTATATCGGTCTCCTCAACACGGCACTTCCTGCCCACAAAGAATAAGTTTCCACTGTCCTTTTGTCCCCACGGACGCTAGCACAGTGCCTGATGCACAGGAAACAGTCAGCAAATGCAGGGAGAAGAAAGGACTGAGGTCATGGGACAAAGACCGGGACACAAGAGGCAAGTTGAGAGACAGGCACATCCAAAGACTCGAAGCCATGCCAGCATCACAAGAGGACGGCGACCTGTTTGGGGGGCAAGAATGAGAGCGAGTTGGAGGCGGAGGGGATCGTCTGCGTAGGACGGGCTCTGTGTGTCTTGGTTGCAGATTCGAAGCTTTTTCAGAGGAAAGACTGTCTCACGGGGCAGCTGGAGGGTGGGAGAGTATTGGGGGGCGGATTGGAGAAGGGCTGAGCCTGAGGGTGTTGGAGGGACCTCAGTGAGAACCTATCCAAGGCAGCGGCATTGAAGATGCAGAGAAAGGGCTGGATCCGAGAGCTAAAGAGCCCAACTCGATAGACACCGTCCCCTTCTGAGAGCTGGGGAGGGCAATTCCAGGCTTTCCTGTTTGTGCCACTGGTGGCTCCTGGTGCTAGTAACAGGTTGGAGGATATCAGAGAAGCCCCTCGAAAGGAGATGAGTTAGGTGTGAGGGACCCTTAGATTTTACAGGTGAAGGTGTCTTTTGTCATTGGAAATTCGGGTCTGTCCAGTAGCACTGGAAAGACTCGGTCGGCGCTGGAGGTGAAAGAGGTGGGAGGCATCTGTGTGTAGGGTACGGTTGGAGCCATTGGGTCGGTAAGAGTCGGGGAACATAGTGTGGGAAGGAGAAGCTGGCTGAGAATGGCGTCTGGGGAGCAGCCACATTTTAGACGCCAGACCAGGGGCAAGAAACAGCCACAGGAAAGAGGACTTTGAAGATAAGCAGAATCCCCCAGTTAGTGTTAGCAGTGATGAATGCCAAGGAGGGGGACCTGGCCTGAAAAGAGGCCTTTGGCTGGGATGATTAGGGGTCCCCACTGCCTTGCACATTTACCAGTTAGAGAAAAAGAGTGGAAATAAGGTCCTGGCACGTTGTTTTTTGTTTGTTTGTTTGTTTGTTTGTTTGCGGTACGCGGGCCTCTCACTGTTGTGGCCTCTCCCGTTGCGGAGCACAGGCTCCGGACGCGCAGGCTCAGCGGCCATGGCTCACAGGCCCAGCCGCTCCGCGGCATGTGGGATCCTCCTGGACCGGGGCACAAACCCATGTCCCCTGCATCGGCAGGCGGACTCTCAACCACTGTGCCACCAGGGAAGCCCCTGGCACGTTTTTATAATCATGGCCTTTATTAGAGATCAAGATTGGTCTCAATCTTAGGAGTGAGGCAAACATTATTGAATAAGAGAGCGTTGAGTTACACCAGGCCTCCACACTAAGAGAAACAAAGCCCCCAATTATTCGCCTTGCCTGGTAGGAGAACGTACACAGAATTTGAGATCAGTGTGGAAGTAAAGCTCCCATATGCTGGTTAATAAGCTGCCCCAGCACCAGTTGTCTGATCAGCCTGGGTGAATTTGAGCACACCTTACCATAGCGTGGAAGCCACACCGGTGGGTGTGTGCTGCCTTGGCTCTCAGCCCTCACGTTTTTCTTTTTTTCTTCCTTTTATTTAAACAAAATCCGTACAACTGTCATTTGAAATCCAGGCCTTGACATTTTAAGTGGGTACTTGCCTAGATTTCCACAGATGTGATTGCAAACCCATAAATTACAAGCTTTTGTCTCCTGGGACAAGGGTATAAAAGGGGCCTCTTGTACCCAGGTGAAGTGGTAAACTTGGCAGCTGCGGCAGGCCCTTTGCATGGCGATCGTGATGATAAGCATCTGTCTCCCAGCACCTGCCAGTGTTTGCCTGCCCCGCTGCAATGCCAGCTCTGCCCAGCTGTCTGCTGCTAGAGCAGCCCCAGCTGCCCGCCTGCCCTCCCAGGGGAACGGAGGAAGCTGGGGGAGGAAGAGGAAGAGCCCTACACGCCTGCCCTCTGGTGGGCGGGATGCACAGTGACAGCCAGCCCAGCCCTGACTGCTCCTGTGGTCTAGCGGCGCCCCCACCCGCCCCCCGCCCCCACCCGCACAGCCACTGACTGGTCCACGCAGGTGGAACCTGTCCTCCCTGCCCTCCCTGTGAAACCTAGGCCGACCTGTTCTGCCCTTTGTCAAGGAGCTGACATATACGTAGGTTTACACACTGCGGAAGCTCTAGCCTCCCCACTCTTGCCATGCCGTGAAAATCGTACATTTAATGGTGGTTGTATATTAGAAATCTGAACAAGTACTGGAATATGTTAAAGATAAGAAGTAGTTTTCATTTTTTAATTTTAATATATTCATTCATTGCCTAAGTTTTTGATGGGGGGGATATGAGCTTTTTAAAAAAATTCCTAATTTATGCCAGTTTGCATATGGATTTAGTATAAAATGAACTAGTGGGTCTTCTTACATTTCATGTTACCTCTCCACCATGCCGCTATTCCCACTTCATTGATGTAGAAGGAGAATGGCCTGCTGGAGCACTTGGACTCCTTTCTTTCTTGAGACTTAAGGTGATTCTGTGCATCCAGCAGACATTCAGTGAACGGCACTGACCTGAGGACCTGGGCCAGGGCTGGACTACAAGCTGCGGTGATGGGAACGCACAGCCCAGCCTTCCCTGCGGTCTTGGCTCCACCCTCCAGGCTGTGGGCTGTGCAGAGGGATGGGATGGGACTGGCTCTCCCCGTGATGCTTTTCTTCCTCCAGGAATGGATGAGTAGACAGATCGATAGAGATATAAAGATGTGTAGACATAAAATCAGAATTTATCTCGATAGCCATCCCTGAAATTTGATCCAGGGATATAAAGAGACCTGTGTTCTGGCTTCAGCCTCGCCACACTCTAGCTGTGTGTCTTTGAGAAGGCAGTCGCCTCTCTGAGCCTTCATTCCTCTGCTGTGAAATGAGGGGAATTGAAATTAACGATCTCTGAGGCAGTGCCTCTAGATCTAAAGTTATGATTCTTCGAAAGAATTAAAATTATTCCAGAAGGGAAGAGTCCATCATGATTTCACAACTGTTCCCATGACTGGGTCAAGGTGACAGGTCCCCAAGAGGAAATGCAGTGGAAGAGATGAAGCTTAGGAATCCTTGAGGAGGATTCACTGTCAGTGGGTTCCTAAATCAAGGAATTCTGAAGAAACGTCATGGCAGGACGGGCAGTTTGGTTTGGTTGGGTTTTGGTGATTCACTTACAGTCGCGAGGGGAAACGGAGGCCTGGCTGGAGGACCTGGCCCAACACACTGCTCAGTCCAGACAGCCAGGAAGTTTTCCCCGACTTGTAGTTTTTTGACACATTTTTAAACTTTGGATTCTTAGGTGCTATTTTTTTCCTTAAATTAGAGTATAATTTAGGGTGCAGGGGGGCCAGTGGGGCACACTCGGGGGGAAGCGGAGGTGATCCTGGCCTCTGGGTACCCGTGGACCATGCCCTTCTCTTTTCACACCAGGGCTCACAAGACATTTTTATTTTCCCTTTAGTGTCCTATCTACTTAACTGAGAAAAACAAAAGCAACCAGAACTGGGGTCAGAGCGGGGCCACTGAGACTGAAAAGCAGTGCCAAGCCCAGGACAGCAGTGTTCCGCTGGGGTCTGCCACCTACATGTGGGTGTGTGTCCCCAATGCCCTCAGGCACCACTGTGACCCCAGACTGAATGAAACTGCTTTTTCATTCAGAAATCCTCTTCCCCTCAGAAGCTGACAAGCTAAGTCCTTTTAACTCTTTCTAGTGATGGCGGCAGGGTGCAGAGGATGGGCTGTGAAAATCAGGCCAAAAAGAAAAAAAAGAAATACAATGTAGAGTCCTATACGTCCTCTTAGGCAGAACCTGTAGAGCTGTTCAGAAAATGCATCCCACCTGATCCCACATCTAGAAATGATCTTCACTCTGACAGTGGAGTCACAGTGGTAACTGTGGCCTCATCAGAACTCTTCTTGCCGAAAGCTTTAGGGGTGCTGCCCCCCGGGGTTCACCTCTGCCGCATCCAGCCATTCTGTAACCGGCATCCCGGGAGAGAAGGCAGAAATGCGTCGAGCCATCGTGTATGAATTCCCATTGAAACCCTGAAGCTCCGGGAAATGGGATTTTTTTGTGCACCCTCACTTATAAAATGGTCTTGTGCTTGTTTTTCTCTTCCAGGCTTTCACTACCTTCCTGTGTCTGTATGGCATGGTTTGGTACGCGGAGCACTGTGGTCACCGAGAAAAGGTACAGAAGGGAGGGTGGAGATGGCCTTGTATGTAAACTAACCACGTCCTGCTTGGCGCTTTAGCCCAGAGCACATGCACTGGAGGATGTGGCATGTAGCCGGGTGTCAGCCTCCCCGCTTTAGAAACGTAGCCAGTTCAGAATTCACTTCCTATCAGTTGCCATCCTTGCTCGTGACTGCCCTATTCCATAGGTCAGGACTTTTATCCTCATTTCTTGAGGGGGTTAAAGCTTAATTATTTGTTTATATATATATATATATTTTAAAAAATTGCATGGCAAGCCCCAGAGCAGTTTTTGAAAAGCTAGGTCTTTCACTCCGTCCAGGCCTCTTCCTGTATCCCAGCCTGGGGCTCCCATCTGGAAACTCCTGCCCTGCCCACTTCATAGTAGATGAAGATTAAGGTAGAGGATAGATGTGAGTGGGCTTAAAATGCTGTAGCAGCCTTGTCAACTGTAATTTTTTTTTTAAGTAAAAATAACAGCTTTCATCCTTTATTCATACTTTTAGTCTAAGGAGCTAGAGGCGCTTCCTAGAAGATGTATTCTGCATCACCTGGGATGTAGCCTTGATCTTATAGCTGAGCGCATAAGCGTGAGGTCATCCTGCACTTGCTGGTGGGGATCCCCAGCCCGGGAGAGGCCAGTGTTGAGCAGCCGCGCTTGTTTGCTGGCCCCCCTCCTGCCGAGAGCACTTGAAATTCCACCACTAAGCCTGCCTCTCTCCCTAGACCTACTCAGAGTGTGAAGATGGCACCTACAGCCCTGACATCTCCTGGCCTCACGGGAAAGGTACAAAAGGTATCTCTCTCTTGCTCATTGTTAAAAACTCTCCTGTGTCCTCTCCCTCCCAAGGCCCAGTAAAGGGATTTAGCATCAGTATTTATCTTCCGAACGTTGATAAATATATGCCCTGAAGGGTCTCAAAGCTACTCATCGCATGTCTCCTGTTACTTATTAAGAAACATGCAAAGTGCTCACGGGTTCTGCCCAAGAAACTCGCTTCGTAAGAAGAGGTGCCACGTGGTTCTGCCTTTTCTGAGACAGGAAAACGTAACAAGATGCCACTGTCTCAAGCATCCTGATGGGGGTGTTCTTCCTCTTGGCTTTCACTGTGAGTGAAAAGCGTTAGGAGGAGTTGTGTGCCAGGAGGAGAAACCTTTCCAAAGAGGTGGATCGACTTAATCGTGTTCATTCAAGAGATAGACCAGCATGAGAGGGATCTCAACAGTGTAGCCAGGGATCTCCCACTGGCCTCTCTCCAAGGAGCATTTTGGAAAGATTTGGGGCCACCTGGTTATCTTAAAGAGTTTGACTTGTAGAACAGTGACCCAGAGGAGGCTCTACTGGATAGTAATTCCATGTCAGTTATGAGCTGATTGTGGGCTTGACTGAAGGAAGAGAACTGAATGTCAGAGACCATGAATTTTAACCCACAGAATTGCTCAGAGAAGCGGGGACAAGGGAGGAGAAAGCACTGCTGAGGCAGTTGCTCTCCTGAATTCTTTTGGGGTGAAGCTCATCACAACTGTCCCTGGGGAAAACACTACCGAGTGCTGGTCACCCTGAGATGGTTTCTCCTGAATCAGCAACCTATTATGGAATGCTGATGGAGGTAGGCACAGGGGTTCCCCTGGGCTCCCTTATTCAGAACCATCCTAGAGATCAGTCCGTGGCAATTCCGGTCTCTCCACTGAAAAGACTAAAAGAAACAAGCAATGGTAAAGATATATTTAAATGAAAGGTAGACGGTTTAAAAAAAAAAAAATCTGAGCCCTGGAGCAGAGAACCTTTTGGCTTAGCTGCTAAGCCAGAGGTTTTCCATGTTCTCAGCCCGAGGGCAAAGTCAGCCTAATGCCAGAAAATTCCGATGACCTTCCAGGCCTTACACACCCCTACCCGGAATGCCCACCCTCAGCCCACCACTACCCTGGCTCCACCCTCCACCTGGCTGATGCCTGCTGATTGCCCAGCACTCAGCCAATGTAGATGTCTTTCTCTAAGCTCCCACACAAATGATAGAGCGTGACACCATCCCTGCAGACTGTGAGCTCCTTGAGGGCATGTGGCATCTTCAGTGTATGGCTCCGGGGCTGCCTGTCATAAGCAGCAGCAGGGGCCTGATTTGTAAAGGTGGCTTGCAGATCAAACCATTGAGGCATGTAATATCTTTGATTTTTGCCAAGTCAAGAATCCATTCCAATTTAGGGATTTAGGAACCATGGTGTGTAGCAGGTCAAGGTGTGGACACCTAGTTGATGCTAAGGTAGACTCGACACCCATGTGGTTTGTTTTAATTGTCCCTCCTTTGTGCTTCGATGTTATTTGTGCTCTCACTTCTGGTCCCCATCACCATGACCATGATCCACCCTAAGGTGTGACGTAAATATCCTCAGGAAGCTCCTGAGGAGCTCTTTGTGGAGCCATGGCTTGCACACCCTGGCCCCAGCTGTGCTAGCTCAGTGCCGGGGCTTCTGTGCCTTGATTCATTAACGAGGCCACTAGATGGCGCACAAGGACCAGTGGAGGAGCGGTGGGGCGGCCCGGATAGGGAGAACCGGAATCAGAGGCTTCAGAGGCCCCGAGCCGGGAGCCCACAGCCCATGGTGACAGTGTGTCCCGATTCCTTTGGCCAGGTTCTGAAGATGGCCCACCCAAGCATCCAGGCAACAGCGAGAGCCATTCTTCCAGAAGAAGGAATCGACATTCCAAGTCAAAAGTCACCAACGGAGTTGGAAAGAAATGAAGGACCCTGGTTAATCAAAGATGTTCCAGGGAGTGCCTCAAACTGGGAGGGAACGGAATCGGCTGGACCTCCCTGGGCGGAGGCCGAAATGCATAGCGTGAACGGGAAGGAGCGGGGGCTGGGAGGGGTCATTATTTGAGAGCCTAAGTCTTGTTGCCCACAGACCCGGCCACACGGGGCAGACCACTGCTGGGGGTCCTTCGCCACTCGGGTGTCTCTTGTAACTTCAGCACTTGGCATGGGGTCACCGGTAGCAGGACAGTGCTCAAAGGAGAGGGTAGCTATTTACTCAGTTGCCAGAAGCAGTTCTGTGCTTGCGTGTGTTGTGGATGCAGTTTAAACATCTTCACTCAGGCAGGGCACCAACCAGACAGTTGACGGACTGGTCACCAGGTTTTATCTTTCTGAATGTGCCTCTCCGTTTGACTGGCTGGTTTAAGTCCAGGCCACTTACCTGTCTTTTATTTTGTTGTTTCTTATTTTTATGTCAGGATGCTTACAAGCCTTCAGAAGCCACTGCTGAAGTTGAATTGGGGGAGGTTTCTCTTTTTTTTCTAGAGAAAAAAAGGGGGGGGAGAGTTTGTGTTACACTTTAGCAGCCTTCTCCCCTTTTTAGGACCTGAAACTACACAGCGGTGGGTGGAAACCAGGCTGAGGAAAGGTTAGCTACCCACGTAGGATCCTGGGCTTCAGATCGGAACCTTTTTGTTCCCTTTCCAATGTCGCTTGTCCAGACTTATCCACAGTGCACAGGCGTGGACCTGCCGAGAAGCAGTGCTCACCGCAGCCCCTCCCCCCAGGTGCCTTTTCCATTTTGTTTGTTTTCCTTCCATGGTGTGTTGCTGACATTGTCTTTTAGTCCAGTGTGAGGTGCTGGTGAGTATTCCCTTTCATCCATCCGTGCCATGCTCTAGAACATTGACCCTCAGAGTTCACCACCTCCGATGGATCCCTGTTTTAAATAAAACGGTTCACGTTAAAGCCCATCAAATTCTGTCTCTGTAAAGTGCTCATTTCTTTGCCTCTTATTGGTATTTTCCACTGTTTGTAAGCAATCACTGTATTTTTCAAGTGACTTTAGGATAATAAGAATGTGTATGTATTTTACGTAGTGAGAAGAAAAGAGAAGAAAATGTGTACTTTAGAGGGCTTACAGACACATATGTCCCTTTTTCGTAACCTTCCCAGGTGATCAATAGGAAATGAACAAGATAGTCATTGTTTTCTTACTAAGATAATGGTTACATCAACCAAGCTGGATTTTTTTCTCTAGCAAGTGACCAGTACCCAGTTGATTTTCCTACAGGTATAAACTTGCTGAAAGCAACCCTTTTGTTCCCTCATTTCACAGAGCACAAAGGTTTCGATGTCTTTTCCCCCTTTAAGGAAGTCTTTACCCATAGAAGTGTCAAGTTTTTCTTTTCCTTCAAAAGAATCCCAGGGTGAAGGGGTTAAATGAGTCACGCAAAGTGAGGATCACCTGCTGTGCTCGTTGCTAGCAGAGAAAGTTGCCAGCAGAGAAAGTGTCGCCAGTCACTGGGCTGGTGCGATGGGTTGGCCCTGCGGTCCCAGCAGCGGCCCCATCCTTCCCGTGATACCCGTGATAGTCCTGAAGAGAGGCAAAGAGGTGCTTGTCCCGTAGACGTACGTGCTCTTTTATCACCCATCAGAGAGGCGTTTCTTTTTTTTCGCGGTACTCTCACTGCTGTGGCCTCTCCCGTTGCGGAGCACAGGCTCCGGACACGCAGGCTCAGTGGCCATGGCTCACGGGCCCAGCCGCTCCGCGGCATGTGGGATCTTCCCGGACCGGGGCACGAACCCGTGTCCCCTGCATCGGCAGGCGGACTCTCAACCACTGTGCCACCAGGGAAGCCCAGAGAGGCCTTTCTTAAACAGAGGTACAATGTAAAATTTGTTTGACTTTGAAAGTAGGTGAGTTTGTTTCGTTTTGCTTCTCCGAGCACTTCTGTGCATCACGGACGTCGTGTACATCGTCAGCCTCAACTCCACTTCCTCGTGCTGTGCCACCTCCCTGAGTGTCTCCAAGTTCGTTTTCTGGCACTTTAAGCCTCCTCCGATCAATAGCCGGGTGCAGCTGAAGAAGACGTTTCCTTCTCCAAGGCCGGCCTAGGGGAGGCACCTGCCCACCTGCGATGACTTGGATTTCCTTGGGTCACGTGAAAGCAGAGTGCATGTGAGACAGTCTTTCCTCAGTGGCTTTGTACGGAAGAGCCGGGAAAGTCCTCACCTGCTTTCCGTGTCCTTTCTTTGAGTTTAATCTTTTTTTTTTCCCTTTCAGTAACAGCTCTTGACTACAGTGTTTCCAAAACTAGTGCTTTCCTTACCAGCCAGATCCACGGCTGCCATTCCTCCTAGAAACTGTGCTGCTGGGTTTGGTCTACTTTTTCCACTCATTTCTATGCAAATGGGCTTCACATTGATGAAATGTAAAATTTTCCTTGTCACCTATGTTTACTAAAGATCGCCTTTAATCCCTTTAATCAGAGTTGTCATCTAGTATCAGAAACGATTTGATTGCAAGTGATCTCACATTTGCCATTTACAAACTGCCCTCTTAAAAGGCACCATTGTTTTGGACATAATACGCAAAGAATTCTTTACGTATATTTCTCTGTATGTAGTATGGCATGGAGTGTTGAGTACTTTTTCTTTTTTGTCATTCTTGGTCTTTCCATGGCCTTCCCTGCTTTTCTTGTGTCTGTTTTCACCATTTGTAAAAGCCTTGGCCAAACTGCTTCCATAGCAATGCTAGGACACTTCATTGACCTGTTTTAAGCATTTTGATGATAAAAGACATCCTATAAATGCCAGTCTTATTTTCACCATGACTGCTTCTGTAGTGAGCTCATGAGTAAAGTACTCACCTAGGAGAAATAAAATTCTTTACCAAATACATCCCTATTGGTCTCCCCTCTGAAGCCGCTCTGCATCATCTCTAAGTGATACCTCTTTTTGTCAGGGGTCTCCCCTTGGAAATGGACCCTTGGGTTGCCTTATTTGTTGATAATATTGCAGTTAGGCCCTTACAGGGGGGGAGCTAAATGCAGGGTGGAAAAGAAAAAAATTAACCATTGGAAACCAAAGGAAGTGAGCACTTTAAACAGGGGGGATTAATTTGTGTGCTCTGTGCTCTTTTAATTATGCTTAGTGTTACCCACGTGTTCACCGGGTGGGCTTCACTTAACAGAGTTCTTATTGCTAGAAAACCAGGTATCCCCCAGGTAGGTAATTGCAATCCTCAGTGTATTTCCCACTTTTATGATTGAAGTCAAGATGTGAGGAGAGCCAAGACTTCTGTTCATCAGTGTTTCGTTACAGGTGCATCTCTTGCCTTCATTGTGCATGTGCATCGCAAGGGTTATATTTGAGATTTGGTTCTTTGTGAGTTTCAGCATTAGTAATGGCTAAGACCAGTGGGCTTCAGAGTCTGGTTGCTAGCCCATAATAGATTTTTACAACATTTCACTTTATCACATTTTATTCTAAGCCTGATGCTAGGACTATCACAGGTGAAGGTTACAAATTTTTTAAATTTAACTCTGATATTACCTTTGATGCAATAAATACCTACAGCTTTTTAATTTTGCTGTCTTCTGTGAATTTAGAGGAATTATTTATTAATGTCTACCAAAGAAGGGGGAAAATAGTTGGATGTGTATATTTTTGGGTTTTGTTTCTTTAGTGTGTGGGAATGCTGAAATGTAAAATTTTCCTTGTCACCTATGTTTACTAAAGATCGCCTTTAATCCCTTTGAGAAATTCATCTGCAATTTTGTCTACCTTGACGTTACCTTTCTTCCATCCCCTTCTCATAAACCCAGTGAGGACAGAAATATCATTCAGAAAATAGAATTTGCCTGAGAGTTTTGCTTTCCCAGCTGATGGCAACCAACCACCCAACCTCCTTAGCCATTCTGGGCTCATGCTTGAACCTCCTGTGTCCCAGGTGTTAATTTTGTTTGCTTGTTTTGTTATTGGAATGCTCTGAAAACATTCTCCAAGGGCCTGCAAATTGTGGGCACCCATATGCCCCAAATGGCAGGAAGGTTTTCTCCGATGTGCCTGGCCTCCTGTCTCTCCATACGGTCTCCCCAGGACCTCAGATACCAGTGTTCCTGTGTACCCCTTTTCTGGACGCTGAGTAAAGGGGACTCGTGTGGCTTTACAACACAGGAAATAAGGTTTGTTTGCCTTTAAAAGAAAAGTAGAGAAACCTGAGACCAAAGACCTAAAATATTGCATTCTCATGTCTGAAGTATACATATTATCGCCTTCATTACAGTGTCAAATTGCAGGCAGGATTTATGTTACAATCCATACTGGAAAATCTGGACTGTAAACCTTCTTGTTCCCACTTGCCTGACTCAGTCTCATCAATCCGACTACATATTCACGGGCTGATTAGGTATTTTATGGGTGCAACCTGGGAAAGGCTTATGAAGATCCCCAGGTTTCAAAATGTTGAGAATCCTCTACCTTCTCTTAGACTGTGTGAAATCCAGGCCAAGAGCAGAGGGATGAGTTCACTAGGGCCACTGCTAACAAAGCTTCCAAAGGCATTTGAAGGACTGGGATCCTTCGAAAGACCTCTGGATGGGGCTCTTGGAAACCCCTCCTTCCCTCGAGTCTCCCTAGTGGCCACCGTAGCACTCAGCTGGCTTTGCTGGAGAGCCAAGTGCCAGAGCAGCACTTCTAATTCCAGGGAAAGGGGGTCCCTGTGACCTCCCCCCCAACACACACACACCCCTATGACGTATGTGCGTTCTTCAGTCCTGTGAGTTTGCTGTTAATCCCTGTTTTCCTGGGTCATGCGGCTTAAGTACTTGACCCAAGAGTACACAGCCACTAGGGGACGTCAGATCAACCCAGGGCCTTATGCTCTTTCTCCAACTCCAGGCTCCTTGTCTTAATTCTTGGGCACATGTCTTAAGCCCCATTACCGGACCCGAGCCTCCATCTATCCCCCTGCCTTGCTCCCAGACAGCCTCAACAAATGGCTGATGAGGATCCCCTGGGGGCGCCCACGCCTTTGCCCCCCCTACCCCTGGTGCTCACTTTATAGCGATGGCCAAACCTCCAGGCCACTGCAGATGTTGATCCTCGGTGTGATTTCAGCTGGTTGCACGCTTGGTGGAAGGAATAACTGGTGTCTCACGCTCCTTGAAGCAGGCTCCCATCTCTCTCCATTTGGGTTCTTTTCCCGATGTTTTGGTGCATTCTGCAAACTGTCAGAGGGCAATTCCTCCTACCCGTAGCAGCTCCCTCTGCCCTCAGGAATCTGATTTACAATCTGGCGAGGCCATAAACCTCTGCTCTTCACTTCTGAAAAACAGCAAAGTATGGGAAAGAATGTAAATTATAAATACTGAATTCCTATGGTCAGCAATAATGTAACAGCCTGGGTTGTTGTGTTTTGTGTTTTTTTCTTTAAATATGGTATCCATATGGCTTTAATTTCTAAGGGCCTGCGTTCCCCCCTGCCACCATCACTATATTTCTAAGGAGAACAGATAACAGTGAAATATCCCACTGGGTTAGAGTGTTTTTTCTAAAATGAGAAATAGCATTTTCTGATGACTCACTGGCCCAAGATTGAAATGCCTCTCTTCACAGAGACGGATAGGACTATAGGTGACAGTGACACCTCCACAGTCGCCAGCCTGCCGATCTGGTCGCTCGGCTCCAAACCAACCCCTGGTGTTGTCACCTAGCAAACCCCACCCCCAATTTTGACTTTCCAGGAGGAGGTTTTTTCTGTAAGATGTTTTGAAATTCTCTTCCTGTCTCTCTTAGCAGTCAAGGTCTGCTCACTCACTGGGAACAGACTTCTTACTTCTACTTGCCCCGCTGCTGCGAACAGTGAAAACAGCTGCAAACTCATCCTGAAGACCAAACAGCAGCCGGGTTTGAATTTTCATTCCTGGGGTGGGTCAGCTCCAGGCTTAGACGTCACACGCAGGGCAGAAGCAGCTGCTTGCTCCTCTGAGGCAGGAAGGAGCCGCTGGTCACCAGGTGAATTCCTGCTACCCTTCTCTGACCACAGAATCCAGGACCTGAGATCATTCTGCTGGTCTTCAGCATGTTTGCCCTTAAACCCAACCTCGTCCCAGTTCAAAATGATGCGTGAAAGCTGCAAAAACACCCAGGGTCCCAAGCTACTGTGAGAACAGCCCAAGTCTGCCAGAGCATCTATTAAAATTGATGGGTTTGTGTTTTCCTTCGTGTGGTCAGGAAGTGTGCTGACAGCAGAGGAGGGTGCGTGAGAACATGATGCTTGAGATCACAGGCGTGTCCACCCACAGAAATATATAGGCTCACAGGCACCTATTCACTCCCACGCTCGCCTTCATGTCTTCCTGTCATTTTCTTCGGACCACATTTGATTCACAAAATGCCAGGCTCAGCTTCAGCGTGGGACTAGCCAGACCACACGTAGGGCGTGGAGAGGGCCAAGGTTCTCAGAAATCTCTGAGTGGATGTTGTGTACGTTTTGACGATCAGCATAACCTCAGCTGCAGGTCCATTCCTCAAAATTGTGTCTCTGCCAGCAGGTTCTGTGTATGTACATCTAAGTACTTTCAAGAGAAGGTGAAGATAAGCCCAGCGGTGATGGCCATAGAATATGTACACGTCAACTGATGGGTAATTTTATGTGTCAACTTGACTAGACTAAGGGATGTCCAAACAGCTAGTAAAGCATCATTTCTGGATGTGTTGGTGAGGGTGTCTCCGAAAGAGATTGGCATTTGAGTCAGTAGACAGAGTAAAGCGGATTGCCCTCCCCAGTGTGGGCAGGCCTCATCCAATCTATTGAGGGCCTGAATAGAACAAAAATGCAGAGGAAGGGTGAATCTGTTCACTCTCTGCTTGATCTGAGACATCCCTCTTCTCCTCTTGGATGTTGTTGCTCCTGGTTCTCAGCTTTCAAAACTCAGACTAGGACTTAAACTCCCCCTTTGCCCCACTACACACACACAGTTAAGCCTTTGGACTTGGACTGAATCACAGCGCCTGCTTTCTTGGTTCTCCAGCTTGCAGACAGCAGGTTGTGGGACTTCTAGGCCTGCATAGCTGTGAAAGAATTCCTATAATAGCTCTCCGCATATGTATAGACATATATGTGTGTGTGTGTGTCTGTGTGTGTATCTCTCCTGTTGATTCTGTTTCTCTGGAGAACCCTGACTAACACAGCCAGGCTTATATTTAGACTAAGGTTTGTAAGTTAAAATTATAAAGGGAAATGAGAAAATTGGAGTCCTTGAGTAATGAATGCTCCAAATGTGATTGCTGGCCTGTAAATCAACTTGTATTGCCACTGTTTTTTCAGATAACATTGCCATGAACAGCAGAATTGCCATTTAAGTTTAGAACAAGGGCATGCATACACCTTCTGGTACGCTGCTGCAGAGATGGCCAGTGCTGTGAAATCTACCCCAGATGGGTATAATAGAGTGGCCCAAGGACAAAAACAGAAGTCCACATCATACACTGGACTCATTGCCTCAACCTCTCCCACCTGTCCTATTCTGACCCTTGGTTTTTAAAAAATCATTGCACCACAGCCATACCACCCTGAATGCACCCGATCTCATCTAAAAAATCATTGCAAACAGTCAGTTGTATCTTGTTTAAAACAAAAAATCCTTTAATGAGCAGCTGCTCAGACTGAGAGAGGGGAAAAGAATGTTTAGTTTTTCCAAATAAATTTCTTTATATTTAGTGTGTTGGCATCACCCAACTGCTCTTCTGTTGAGATGCTAATGTGACTGGCAGGTAGTGTTTTTGCCCTACGTGGCAAAATAATTAATAGTAAAAAACTAACGCTAACTATGTCCTGGACACCGTGCTTGGTGCTTTCCCTGGATCATCTGATCCGTCCCTCGTGAGATCCTTATTGGAGGACAGACTGGAGAGCCCTTACAGAGAGAAGCAGTGGGGCTGGTACCTGATGAGCAAGGAGTTGCGGGCTTGAGCCCACACTCCTTGGCATCTCACGGATCAGCAAGGTCCGACTCAGCCATGTGTCCAGCATCAGCTCCTGCTCACCCCCTGCACCCCCTCGTGCCCTCCACCCCGCACTGATAGCACTCTGGGACCCCCGCCCACCATCTCCATGGCCCACCAAGTACACCACATTTTCAGACTCCACAGCATCTGTGACATGCCTGGAACGTCTGCCCCTGGCACTCTGCCTGGTAAGTTTCATCGTCCTGAAAAATCTCAGCTCAGACACTGTGCTCTGTGAAAGTCCCCTGATCCCTGACGTGCATGGACGTGCTCCTTCCCTGTGTGCTGTGTCCACCTCTGAGTGTCAGTTCTCTCTCAGGTCTCCCGGACTCAGCCCAGGTTTCTAGCAGTGTTCATCCCCAACACCCAGGCCAGAGCAGGTGCTCAGTAAATGCTCTGAATGAGCACCTGAGTGAGTGGGGCTGTGGGGCAGAGGCCAAGGACCACCCCTTCCAGGATGGACACGAGGTGTGGGCGGCTGTTCCACTTCCCTCTGGTTCCACGAGAATCCTGCATGGAGTCCTCCGGCCCAGCTGCACGTTAGCCTGCAGTTGGGTCTGCCGTTAAGTCCTGCTGCCTCCACTCTTTATTTTTATTTTTTTAAATGATACCATCGTCCATCTCATGACATTTATTTACTTGCTTGTTTATTTATTTAGCCAGGCTTTGCAGCATGCGGGGTCTTAGTTCCCCGACCAGGGATCAAACCCATGTCCCCTGCAGTCCTGCAGTGGAAGCGTGGAGTCTTAACCACTGGACCACCAGGGAATTCCCCCTCTTTATCTTTAAAGAGTTTTTTTTTAAGAGGAGTTTTTAGTTCACTGAAAAATTGAGCAGAATATACAGAGAGTTCTCTCCTACCCCCTGCCCCTATTCATGCAGAGCCTCCCCCATTATCAGATCCGCCACCAGAGTGGGACATTTGTTACAGCTGATAACCTGCATTGCTGCATCGTTATCACCCAGAGTCCACAGTTTACCTTACAGTTCACGCTTGGTATTGTACACTGTATGGGTTTAGACAGATGTGTAATTGACAAATACCTACCCTTTTAGTGTCATACAGAGCATTTTCACTAAAAAATCCTTTGTGCTTTGCCTATTCATCCCTGCCCCCCACCCCAGAATTTCAGGCAACAACTGACCTTTCTACCGTCTCCATAGTTTTACCTTTTCCAGAATGTCATATAGTTGGAATCATTCAGTATGTAGCCTTCTCAGATTGGCTCCTTGCACTTGGTAATATGCATTTAAGTTTCCTTCATGGTCATTCATTTTTAGTGCTGAATAATATTCTGTTGTCTCGATGGACCAGTTTGTTTATCCACTCACTTACCAGAGGACATCTTGGTTGCTTCCAAGTTTTGGCAATTGTGAATAAAGCTGCTATAAACATCTGTGTGCAGGTTTTTGTGTAGGCATACATTTTCAACTCCTTTGGGTAAATATCAAGCAGTGCAGTTGCTAGATCATATGGTAAGAGTTTTGTAAGAAACCACCAAACTGGCTCCCAAAGTGGCTGTACCATTTTGCATTCCCACCAACAAAGAACGAGAGTTCCTGTTGCTCCACATCCTTGCCAGCATTTGGTGGTGTCGGTGTTCTGGATTTTGGCCATTCTAATAGGTATTAGTGGTATCTTGTTGTTTAAATTTGCATTTCCCTGAAGGCGTGATAGACCTGCCTCTACTTCTTCAGCCTGTGCTTTTACCTGTGTGCATTGGGCCCACACCCTGGCATTTCGGAGGGCTGCCTTGCTTACTTTTTTTTTTTTCTCTTAAACTTCCACCAGCAGTGGAAATAGGCAGAGCCCCTTTGGAGTGTTAATCAGAAAATACCTTGTTTTCAAGTTTCTTAGGACAGCTTTCCTTTGAAGGCGATGACTAGGGACCACTTCTTGATTCTCAGCACAAGGGCTGGGACAGGTACCAAAGGCATCCACTCTCCTGCCCAGCACCCGTTTTGATATTGCAAGGTTCCCAAAAATGCTCTGATTTTCTTCCTTGGTTCCTGATTCATCCAAGTTTTGTGGGGCCCTCCATTTGGGGTTCAATATTGTAGAGGTCCTTTTGAAGAAAAAATAATATAAAAAGCTCTTACTCTTGAAATTTGATTTTTAAAAAAGCAAATGCCATATGGCCCCAATGTTAGGCTACCTCCCAGAGGCTTGGAAGAGGCCAAGTGAAAGGGGACTCAAAAGCGTTAAGCGTCACTAACTTTGCAGTGAATCTGCCTCCACTGGAACCTGAACGAATTGCGATTCACCTGCTGCAGGTTCAAATAAACCACATCTTGGATTCTTCCAATTCATTGCTCAAACTGCAAGTTGCCATTATCATCAGGAAGTGCAGCCTTTCCGCCCTGAGGCTTTTTTCCACCCCATCCAAACTCTCCAAGAACATTTCGGACTTGTTCCATGAACTGAGTCCAAGAACTGGGCACTGGAGCACGCTGACTCAGGTACCCTGTCTCACAGCGTGGTGAACAATTGTCTACTCGGCCATGACGCTTTGTCAGTCCCCACCCCATAGTAGCAGTGTCCCTGCTTGGGCAGCCAGGTGGCACCATGCCTGAAAGTCGCTCTCAGGGCAGGAGACTGTGCCAGGGACAGGGAGTCTACTAGACTTTCAAGTCTCAAATACAGCCTGCCGCAGACCCAACTCTTGTTCCCCCCTGGAGCCCAGTTCACCAGCCAGGCTCCTCTTTCCCTCGTGATGAGTCTTCCTTTGGGGCCTCAGCATCCGTCACCGCCAGGGCCAACTTAGTCCCTCCAGGAGGTTCCCATGTGCACTGCTCCAAAAGAAAAGCGTGGAGCTCTCGGCCCTTCTCGTGCCCTCTCTGCAGCTCTGTCCCCGCCTGCTGGGAACAGCTTGCAAATAGAGCCTATTGCAAGCGGGTGCCTTGCCAGGTTGCAGAAGCAGACCCCCATCCCAGCTCTGTGCTTCTTTCCCCATAAGGAGCTGCCTGGGTCTACCTAGTCAGATCTGCCAGTATACAGAGGAGTTCCTGCTCCCATACATGTTGTTTCCTTCCTGACAGCCCCTCTGGTTCTCAGATGGTGACAGTGGTGTTCATGGGGGTTCTTTCCGGAGCCACAGGGTCTGGACTGCCAGAAGCTGCATCTGCTGTGTGTCTAGGAAAGATGTCCTTCCTTCTGTATCTTGCAAGGCCTGGTGACTGCTTTAATGAAGAAAGAGCCCCAGAGAAAACACACTTCCATTGGTGGTTCTCCCCAAATTGAAATAATTATCTTTCAAGCAGCTAACTTTATCCTGCTGGGACCAGTTTAGTTTGGGGAATTAGTTTTGCTTTTGAACACAAATGTTCTTCCCCCTCACATCTGCTCACCACAAGCTTTCCAAACAGGCAATGACAGACCATTGAGTAAAGTGTTTTATCCCCTGAATAAAGCACTTATGTGTTGTTTGAAACTATGTTTCCTCAAGAAAGCCACCCCATGTGGAGCATCCACCTCTTCACAATCCCGTGATCAGCCAGCAGAGCCCTTCTGCTAAAGGAAACCAAATGACTGGGCTGTATTAAGAGATGGCTGAGGAAATGACCCAGAGTTGCACATTTTCACCTCCTCTCCAATCTAAAGAGATTTGCTCCCAGATGCTGTTTCTTCAGTCCAGCTTCTGACTCGCGAACTGTTCAAGAAGGAGCCTGTGGGGTGGATGACACAGAGCCCGCATGACATAACTTTCATGTTGTAACACACACACACAGATAGAGGAAAGAGACATTTGGAGAAGGGGCTCAGGGGCAGCCTATGATTGTACCCCTACAGTTCACAGGTCAAGGTACCAAGGTCCCCCTCACACCCATCAGGATGGCTACTATCCAAAAAATAAAAACAGAACAAAAACTAACAAGTGTTGGTGAGGAGGTGGAGAAATTGCAACCCTTATGCACTGTTGGTGGGAAGTGAAGAAATTGCAACCCTCGTGCACTCTTGGTAGGCATGTAAAATGGTGCAGCTGCTGGAAAGCAGTACGGAGGATCCTCAAAAGAGTGAAAATAGAATGACCATATGATCCAGGAATTACACTTCTGGGTATACATCCAAAAGAATGGAAAGCAGAGTCGAAGAGATATTTGTACATCCATGTTCACAGCAGCACTATTCACAATAGCTAAAACACGGAAGCAACCCAAGCATCCGTTGACAGATGAACGGATTAGCAAAATCTTGGTATGCATACAATGGACTATTATTTGGCCTTAAAACGAAGGAATCCTGCACTATGATATAACATGGATGAATCTTTTTTTTTGAATTTTATTTATTTTTTATACAGCAGGTTCTTACTAGTTATCTATTTTATACATATTAGTGTATGCATGTCAGTCCCAATCTCCCAATTCATCCCACAACCACCACCTACCCCCACCACATTCCCCCCTTGGTGTCCATATGTTCAACATGGATGAATCTTGAGGACATTATGCTGAATGAAATAAGCCAGTCACAAAAGGACAAATACTGTATGATTCCACTTACATGAGATACTTAGAGTAGACAAAACGTCACAGCGACAGAGAGTGGAACGGTGGTTGCCAGGGGCTGAGGGAAAGGAGAAAATGGAGAGTTTAATGGATGCAGAAATTCAGTTTTACAAGATGAAAAGAGTTATGGAGGTGAACGAATGGTGGTGACAGTAGCACAACATTTTGAGTGTACTTTATCCACTATGGCCACACCACGCAGCAGGCGGGATCTTAGTTCCCTGGCCAGAGATAGAACCCAAGCCCCCTGCACTGGAAGCACGGAGTCTTAACCACTGGACCACCAGGGAAATCCCAATGAGTGTATTTTAAACCACTGAACTGTACGCTTAAATAATGATCCAGATGGTAAATTTTATGTGTATTTTACCGCAATTTAGAAAAAACATACAGAAAAAAGAAAGACACCGCGGCCCAGAGTAGTTAAGCAACTTGGCTAGGATTACACAGCTGGCTGTACCAGAGCCAGGGATCAGGCTGTGTCTAGATCCCTGCTGCGATGTTCCTGTCCCAGTACACAAGTACCAAAGAAGAAGACGAACCTGTGTGGCTTGTGCAGCTGCTCAGGCTTCATGCATTTAGGGGATTTGTCCTTTCTACCAAACTTTTTTTTCCCTGCCCCATCACTGCACATTTCTCACCTTCAGAATCCAGCTTCACTCTCTGATGCCTTCTATCACGGACTAACAGGTTCAGAATTTTAAAGGGCGTATACAAAAACAAAGTGCTCATAACCAAAGATGCTTCTAAAATGGTGGCAACACCCCGTAAAAGTAGAGTATCCAGAGTGGCCAAAGCCTGCGGTGATCTGAGGTGTTTAGAAAATTCTGAGAGCGATTTTTCCAATGAAGGTGGGGAGCGCTTTTGAAAGTCACATATAGGACAAGAAGGGAAAACAAAGGAATGGCGTCCACTGTTTGGAAAAAGTTCAGTCTGATGATTCTTCCTGCTGCAGATCCTTCTGTGATTTCTCTTTACTCTTTATTTTGGCTCATAAGTCAAGTTCAGGCCCTCCTGTGCACTGCCCAGCCCCCCACCACCAATCTCTTTACTTCAGCCATTCTCACCTATTTTCATTACTTGAATATTCATCAAGGGTTTTCCCCATTACATCCCGTCCCCGACTATTCCTCTAGTAAATTCATCCATGTCCTTTCATGCTCAATTAGAACATCACTTCGATACGAGGACCTTCGTCAACACCCAACCTAGATTATCCCCTCCATAGCACCATGCATGTCCGTTTGTAACTCTTGGTTCCTGCTCAACAGCTGTCTTCCCTGCCAAGTTATTAACTTCCAGACCATTTTTGGTTTGTTCACTCTCAGATATCTAACACCTAGCACAACAGGTACTCAGCAAATATTTTTTGGATGAGTGAATTTTTTTTAAGATTTTTTGATGTGGACCATTTTTTAAAGTCGTTATTGAATTTGTTACAATATTGCTTCTGTTTTATGTTTTGGTTTTTTGGTCCTGAGGCATGTGGGATCCTAGCTCCCCCACCAGGGATCGAACCCACACCCCCTGCATTGGAAGGCAAAGTCTTAACCACTGGACTTCATCTTTAATGAAGAGATGATAGAGAAAACAGGACAAGTCAATACATGCATGACAAAGAAATAAAGGGAGGGAGAGATGTGGTTAGTCAGGAAAGACTTGAATGAAATGATAGATGGTCCAGCTAGGTTTAGAAGGAAATGATATGAATTAGCTGAGATCCAGGAAGTCAATGGGAAGCATGAAAGTCTGAGGTAGGGTCAGTGAGGAATCTGCCTTGACCATGAGGCTGAGTGATTTATATTTCATTTATATAGTCTCCATTAACAGAATGATATTCAACTTGGAAAAGGCAGAATATGCATTGGTGGGAGGGAATTGAAGCCCAAGATGGCACCTAACTGTGTTAAAAATGTCATCTCTAGGTAAATGTCATGTAAATATCATGGTGCTGACTTTCACAGCCTTGTGTGTTAAGCCCAGAGAAACAAGAAAGTGTCATTAAAACAGGAGGATAGAGGTAGATTTTGGAAAACTGCAGATCAACAAGCTTGTTATTAATGCACGGTAAAGTTCTGGAACAGGTTATTAAAGGTGGTCTGTGTCCATACTTACAGAAGAAAGCATTAATCCCTGGGTATTAGCAGAGGTTCACTAAGCAAGCCATGCAAGGCTAATGTGTCCTTTTTTCACAGGATTACCAGATTGGAATATCCAGGGAATATCACAAATGAGCAAATCTCAGAACATAAATCCCACCTAAGCTAAAAAAGAATTAAAAATTTAAAAAATACCCACCTCAGCTTTTCAAAACCCAGTTATGCTATTATAGTTCTTTTCTGAGAGTTACAGTGAACATTAACTCATTAAAGGTTCTGAGAAGTCCTGCACTGTGATCCACAAAACACACTTGGAAAAGGAGGTTTTAGACAAATTTCAGCAAGGTAATTTGCTAAGTTTTTTATTATATCAACTGTGAAGGAGGTAGAGAAATGTGGGTTTAAAAAATAGGTTGTTGGAATCAGAGCTAGGTAGACAACTGTACCTAAAGATCATTTAATTAACTGATTAATAGTCACCTATGGGGGGGGGGTCTCTAATGTAATGTCTCAAGGCTCTACCCTGTCTCCTGGAATGTTCAACATTTTATCACAACATGGAAGACCTACTTTTAAGTTTTTCAGGTACCGTAAAGGGAAAGAGGCAGTTAATATTGCTATATAACACACTGAAATATTGTCTTAAAACCAAGAAAGGAATCCAACAGAATCTTACTGAGACTTGTTAGAATCAATAGTATAAATAAAGGATAGATGAACTCTGACTTGAAACTGGCTCATATGATAAAGACCTGGGGTTGCAGCTACATGAGACTTGTTAGAATCAATAGTATAAATAAAGGATAGATGAACTCTGACTTGAAACTGGCTCATATGATAAAGACCTGGGTTTGCAGCTACATTAAGACCAGCCCAGGCCAAATGTGTGATAGGGCTACCATGCTTCCAAAGTCACCCTGTGCATGTACGATGGCCTGGAAGGCAAACAAGTCAGCCGAGGTGGTTTGGCCACACTGGAAATTGTATTCTGGTCTTATGTTCCATTTTGAGAGGTACATTGACAGATTGGAGATTGTTCAAGGAATGACGAACATCAGGAGAATTCTGGAGAACATGTGCCCGGAGGAGAAAATTCTGCAGAAACCAGGGTTATTTAGATGGTCTGTAGAAGAGAAGATAAGGGGTATGTTGATAACTGACTTTGGGAGACAGTGTAGTATAGTAAAAAAGAGATAAGTCTGTGCTCAAATCTCTGCTCTAGTACTTCTGGGCTGTGGGACCTTGGACAAGTTTCTCAACATCTTAGCTTCAGAGGCCTTAGATAAGAAATCATCTTCTCCGTTTAGTGGGGTTATTGTGATGGTCCTGGAGCAGAGTAAGTGGTCAATTCATGCTTCTCTTCTCTTTCTCCATGTGAAGAAGGGCAATCATAGCATTTAGAAAGGTGGCATTTGGGGCTTCCCTGGCGGCGCAGTGGTTGAGAGTCCGTCTGCCGATGAAGGGGACATGGGTTCGTGTCCCGGTGTGGGAAGATCCCACATGCCATAGAGCAGCTAGGCCCGTGAGCCATGGCCGCTGAGCCTGCGCGTCCAGAGCCTGTGCTCCGCAACGGGAGAGGCCACAACCGTGAGAGGTCCGCATACCACAAAAAAAAAAAAAAAAAAAGAAAGGCGACATTTGATATAGATCCAACAGAAAAACTGAACCAATGGGAGAATTCCCCAAAGGGAGGTATTGGTTGATGAAAAGTAGGAACTTCATAATAATCAAAAGCTAGAAAACGAAGATATTAGCTTGGCTACCTTTAGGTTGGCCATGGAACTACCATAGATTCTATAGAAGAGATCTCTGCTTTGGGTGGGAGATGAGATTAGATGACTCCCAGATGCCTTCCAGCTCTGCGATTCCATGATCCAAATTCTCAGCTAGTCTGTTTATTGTTCTCTTCCATAGGTAGTCAACTCATAAATATTCAATTCCCATTCATATATATTGAATAGATACTATGTGTACTTTTAAAAAATTATTCTTTGACCATTCCCTATGTATGGGTTCTTTCTCTCTTATTTTATGGCCTCATTACAGCCTAGTTCAGGGATTTGTCCTTATTGGGAACTTAATAAATGTTGATGACTAGTAAGAGAGGTCTATGATGGTCTGATGACCACACACTCACACTTTGGACTCACACAGGCATGTGTTCAAATCTTGGCTCTACTTCTTGGCCATGTGACCTTGGGCAAGTTACTCTCTTGTCATAATAGCTTTATGAGAGAGAATGAATAGGATATTCTAATTCTTTAGAAAAACAGTTAAGTGTATAATAAATAGATATTATTTTTGTAGTTGCTGTCAGAGTGAACATAAACCTACTTAATACTTAAATAGACGTTTTCTGACTACACAGTAAGAGTCTTAGGGATGAATTGGTTTTTCCTATATACACTTATTTAAAAATATTTTCTCCTAAACAGTGTTCTTGGTTATCATGCTCCAAAGCCTACTTAAGTCTATTGCCCTAGTTTTTGCAATATTCATGATGGGGGGAAAGAGGAATCAACTGGAAATAAGCAAAAGTGAAGACACTGAAGTGGAGGCAATTTAATCTTGGCCAAAAAACCTATGACAAAGTCAGAGCTGGTCTGAGACAGCCTCATGGGGAACCCCTGGCATGCAGTCAGCCTACACTGGAGACCCAGTGAGCCTCCAGCTGTGGCCACATGGTAAATGGCCCTGCCTCTTGTTGTTGTGCTCTGCAAACAGGAAGTGTCCATCAGGCACGCCCCGAGCTCCCAAGAGCATCCCCGACAGGGTCTGCATCTTGGTTAGTGCCTTGCCCATCATGGGCTGTGGCCTAGACTTGGAGATACTCGACCACGAAGGGAGGGAGAAAAAGAAGGAAGGGAAAGAGTATGAAGTAAAGATGCTTTGTAATTTTTTTTTTAAATTGTGGTTAAAAATATATAGCATAAAATTTACCATCTTAACCATTTTTAAGAGTGCAGGTTTGGGGACTTCCCTGGTGGTCCAGTGGTTAAGAAGCCCCCTTCCAGTGCAGGGGACACGGGTTCAATCCCTGGCGGGGAACTAATATCCCACATGCCACAGGGCAACTAAGCCCATGCGCTGCAACTACTGAGCCTGCGCACTCTGGAGCCTGCATGTTGCAATGAAGAGCCCGCACACCACTACGAAAGATCCCGCGTGCTGCAGCTAAGACCCGACGCAGTCAAATAAATTCTTTAAAAAAAATTTTTAAAGAGTACAGTTTTGTAATGTTAAGTATATTCACAGTTTTGTGCAACAGATATTTTTCATCCTGCAAAACTAAAACTCTCATTGAACAAGTCCCCATTTCCTCCTCCCTCTAGCTCCTGGCAACCACCGTTCTACTTTCTGTTTCTATGAATTTTACTACTTTAGATGCCTCATATACATGGAACCATATGTGACTGGCTTAATTCAACTAGCATAATGTGCTCAGGATTCATCCATGTTGCAGCATGGGACAGGATTTCCTTTTTCTTTTTTTTTTTTTCTTGGCTGTGCCACATACCATGCAGGATCTTAGTTCCCCAACCAGGGATCGAACCTGTGCCCTTGGCAGTGAAAGCACAGAGTCCTAACCACGGGACCTCCTGGGAATTCTCAGGATTCTCCTCCTTTTTTTTTTTTTAATTAATTAATTTATTTTGGCTGTGTTGGGTCTTCATTTCTGCGCGAGGGCTTTCTCTAGTTGCGGCAAGCGGGGGCCACTCCTCATCGCAGTGCGCGGGTCTCTCACTATCGCGGCCTCTCCCGTTGCGGAGCACAGGCTCCAGACGCGCAGGCTCAGTAGCGGTGGCTCACGGGCCCAGCCGCCCCGCGGCATGTGGGATCTTCCCAGACCAGGGCTCGAACCCGTGTCCCCTGCATTAGCAGGCAGACTCTCAACCACTGCGCCACCAGGGAAGCCCTCCCCTCCTTTTTAAGGATGAATAATATTCCAGTGTGTGTGTGTGTGTGTGTGTTTGTGTGTGTGTGTGTGTGTGTGTGACAGTCACATTTTGTTTATCTATTCATCTATCGATGGACACTTAGGTTGCTTCCACTTCTGGGCCACTGTGAATAATGCTGCTATGAACATGGGTATACAAATACAGAAATGCTTTTAAAGGGATGCAGAAGTTAAGAGTTTGAAAAAGTTTGCTGGGGAGATTTGGGGAAATAAATGTGTGGAACAAAGAAGCAAGTCATGCTTAACAATGACAGAAAAAGTCATTAGTCATGGATTGTTCATGTGTTAGGAACAGAAGCCACTCAAACTAGATCAAAAAAAGAGGAACTTATTATGAGAACACAGGGGTTTCTCATGGTACCTGAGATGGGGCCTCAGGAAATACTGGATGCAGAAACTGGAGTTAATCAAAGTTCTTCTCTTTATCTCTACAGAACCCATATTTATTCTGTCAACAGCAGGCACCACTGCTCTAGGCCTTAATGATACAACTGTAAAATAAAATAGGCTTTACACTGGGGAAGATGAGTAATAAACAAATAAACAAGAAATTCCAAAGTTTAAAAATTGTATGAAGGAAAAAGCAAATGCCGTAGGAAAGAATATAATGGAGGGGGCGGTGAGGGGGTGCCCAACTCTGCCATCATTGATCATTGATCGCTTCTCTGAGGAAATGACACTGAAGCCACAACTTGAAGGATAAGGAAGTATCAGCCACATGAAATTCCAGGCAGAGGGAAGAGTGTGCTAAGGAAGTAAGAGAAGGCCATGAGCCTGGAGGAGGGTGGTCAAGGTGGAAATAACAGCTGGAAAAGAGAGGTGTGTAATGGTGGGCATGACCGCATGGAAACTTGTTGACCATGGAATGGAGTTTGGATTTCTTTTCTAACACAGTGGGAATCCATTGAGGAGTTTTAGGCTAGGGAGTGATATCAGTTGATTTATATTTCTAGAAGATTCTTCTGGAGGTCAGGTGGAGAGTGGATTGGAGAGGGAGAAGGGGGGTGGGTGAGACCGGGTGGGATTCCTGCAGACGATGGTTTAGAGCAAGGTGGAGACAGGAGAGGTGGAGAGAAGGCAGGGTCAAGACATACTTGGGGCACATGAATGCTCATAGGAGCACTCTTCATAATAGCCAAAAGGTGGAAATGGTCCAAAAGCCTAGCAACTGATGGATGGATAAACAAATACGGTATATCCATATGGTAGAATATTATTCAGCCATAAAAAGGATTGAAGTCCTGATATGATGTGGATAAATGTTAAAAAACATTATGCTGAATATAAGAAGCCAGTCACAAAAGGCCACATATTATATGATTCCATGCATATGAAAGTCCAGAATAGGAAGATTTATAGAGACAGAAAGTGGATCAGTGGTTGCCTAGGGCTAGGGGGAGAGGATGACAGGAAGAGAGGAGACAACTGTGGGGATTCTTTTTGGGATGATGAAAATATTCTAAAATTGACTGTGATGATGGTTGCATATATCTGGGAATATACTAAAAGCCATTGGATTGTACACTTTAAATGCGTGAGTTATATGGTATGTGAATTATATCGCAATAAAGCTGTTTGAAAAAAAAGACCCATATTGGGAGGCAAGCCAACAGGACCTGACTCTGGTTTGGAAAAGGAGAAGCCTCTCATCTCTATTTGCTCTGTGCCTTTGTTTCATTTCCCTTCCTCTCCGCGCACAAGGAAAAAAGGGGCTGTTCTAGGGCTTACACTCCATTCCATCCAGCCCAGCTCCCGGACAATAGAAATCTCTGTAACCCCATTTCAGATCCCCTGGATGGAGACTCATTTGTCCAGGGTGGGTCAGTGGCAGGGAAGCAGAGCTGCCTAGTCCATACAGCCAGGCCTACCCCTTAGCAGGGCTGCGTGGGATGAGCAGTTCCCATCCTCAGAGGTCATAGGAGAATATTTCAGATTTCTCAGACAGAACGAGCATATAATGCACACCTTCGATGTGCCACATCCGGTGTCAACTGCTTTCACATCCCTAATGCCACTTAATCTCTTATCTACACTGTGTGAAAGTTTTGCTGACTAAAAGAAAGCATTTTCCATCGGGCTCAACTCGTGGTATATGCACAATGTCGAATCAAGGCCACCACTGGTAAAATCATCTACCCAAGGGTAGGAAGAGGCATCCTTGAAATGGGATTGCTGGCCACAGAGGTTGGTTTCCAGAGGGCGGTGTCTTCAGGTCACCAAAACACAGGGCTCAGAGTCCCTCCTGGTGAGTGAGCTGTGCTGGCCAACAGAGAGATATTTCTGAAAAACGCTTTAGAACCCGTCTGATGGGAAGAGAATCTGTTACAAAAACTATTTGGTTCTTATATAGTAATCTGTGAATTGCCTGTTTAAAAATCCTTCCTGGTCTTTATGAAAGCTGATTGTACACTTTAGAAAGAAGGATGGCTAATGCCTGAGGCTGAAGGTGGGGAGCGAGACACAGGGAAAATCCATATTCTTCAACTTCATCAGTGTGGAGTAGGCAGAATCAAAATCCAAACCACATTTTCCAAAAAGAGTTTTCCTCTTAATTCTGAAATCCATGTGTATTATATGAGAAATCTAATCCGTATGTTTCTTACTCATTTACACTTAACTCATCAAAGTGTTTCCTCTGAAGAATTATTTGATGTCCAAGAACACTTAAGAGATTTTTTTTCTTTTCAACAAGGCTTTGTTCTTAGAAATAAAGAAGCTGCTGAATTTGTATATGCGAAGAATCAATGAACTTGAACCCCAGAAGTGTTCAACTTTGTTTCAAGCAGGTTCTATATTCAGGAGAAACAACTTTAGGAATGAGTTATTTCTCTTTTAAATTTTTTAAGGCGGGGTGGGGGGCCCTCCAAATGGATGCTTGGATTTTCATGCCAAAATGATTTCCTCTTCAGCTGTTCATAGGCACCATTAGATAGATGAAGCCCATCTTCTTAAGGCACTCTGAAGTGGTCTTCAACTTTTTAGTTAGAAGAGGCTGCACCTAATTTTGATCCTTCCCTCATAATATGTGGCAAAATCTGCCCAGAGGAGGATGTATCCTTCTGAGATTCCCAGCATGTGTGTTAGAAAGAACAAAGCTCTTGATGAATGAGGTGCCATGGAACCACCGGGCTTGACCACCACCTAAGCCATCCATCAGGATGGCCTGATAACCTCTCTCATGCCCTGCATGCCAAAATTTCTTCCTTAGTTTGCCAAGATTTATCTTTATCCTTCATTCATATCACATTTATCGTGTATCTCTTAGCATAGCTGTGTCCTCTGACTGGGAGGAAGCAGAAGGCACTGCTATCCTGCTTATGAGACGGTCATCATTTCACTGGGAGACAAAACAACACAAGTGAGAAGTTTATCTGGAGTGTGCTTGGTGGGTATTCCAAGAAAGGAAGGATGCTCATGGACGGACTGAGCAGGAAAAGCGTCCCAGAGCAGGTGGGCCCTTCAGTCCAGGAACAGCAGCCTGAGTATGAACGTGGCCATACCCAGACGAAGAAACAAGGCCCCCTGGGCTGGCGTCAGTTGGACGCTCCTTCAAATTGATGAGCTAAAAATATTTGCTTGATGTGTATCTGGAAGAGAGACTGAGGACTCACTGTAGAGTGTGTCCAGGACCAAGAGGGGCAGGGCTCATGGCCTCTATCGCCTCTGCAATTCCACTCCACCCAAATTCGCCCACCCCACCCAACAAGCCCAAAGCCGTGCAGTCAGTTACCTGGTCACCCGCTCAGTGACCTTCAGTTGTAACTTCTCATGTCCCCTGGGAGTCTTACCACCCATCCAAAGTGCTCTTTCTGTGTTCTAGTAAATATAAATTGCTTCATCTCATTCCATTTCTAATGAGGTTTTAGCCCCCTGTGGTCTTTTCTGGGACAACTGCCTGGCTGGGATGATGTGAGAAATAGGCAAATACTTGGCTTGGTGCCTAGAGAAAAGGAACAGGCTAAAGAAGAGAAAATGGGGTCTAGGGACACTGCATTTGTCTATTTCCTCCTATGTTCCAGGCCAGTGCTTGGTGTCTTACAGGCACACACTCAGCTATTCTCTGTAACAGCACTGCAAGGCAGGTGTTGTGATCCCATTCAATAGATGAAGGAGCTACATAGAGGCTAACACACTTGCCCATAGGCAGCTAATACGGAGTGGAGCTTGGATAGAGATGCAATACAGGGTTAGGATGGACTGCAGGGGAGTGGAGCTTAGAGTCAGGGAGAGCAATGAGGAACCATGAGAAAGCTGGCTACAAGGGAGGGGCAGTGAGCTGGAAACGGGGCATATGAGAGAGAAACACAGGCAAAGAAAGAACAGGCTTTCGTGACTCTGCCACCTGCGAGGGTCAGGAATAATGTTGGAGGGAGAGGAAAAGAAGTTTCTGGTGCTGAGAAAGCATTTGGTGACACTGAAACCTGGATGTCAAGTAGGGACATGGGTTTGAAGGGAAAGATGCTGAGTCTGTTGTGTCTGAGATTCTGGAAGGACTGCAGTCTAGGCTCCTGGTCCTTGTTGGAGAGTGGCCAGTGCTGGGTCAGAGGACTAGCCTTGTGTTGAGGTACTGAAGGTCATAGATGGGACCTCCAGGCAAGGAAGCAGAGCAGTCCACTGGACACTGGACCTTTGGGACCACCATCCTGTGTCTCTCACAATACAATACCACTGCGGTGGGGCCTCTGCTGCCTCTGAGCCAGAGCATGGGAGAACAGAAGGGATGTTTTCGGTTGTTCCAGTGACTGGACGAGGCCACCCATCTGCAATAGGCATACAAGGTATACGGGGATACAAGATGTCCTACCATGCACGAGGCAGTTCTGCACAACTTATATGGACTTGTAAATAGATTTTTCACCTAAATGAATATCCAGTGCAATATTTAGAAATCAAGAGGAATCCAGAGTAATTTTTTGGTCTCTGAGCTTAGAGTCTAACTACAGTTTCCATATATACATATACCTTTTGTGCCATTTAAATGTATCCTCAGTTTCACAAGAATGAAAATAAAAAATTGTACTTTGTTTTGCTGGCACTTGACTGAGTTGTTCCATTTCAGAAAATCACATCTCTGATGGCCACGTGGTTGCTAGAATTTGATTTACTTCTCTGCATTAATAGTGATCCCATTAAAGGCGATTCTGCATATGTATTCAAGCATCTGATTATTTTGTCTTCAAGTACTCATGTCTAGCCATAAGTTGAAATACATTTTTTTCCCTGTAGATTCTTTTCTTTTATCCTTCACATTATAGTTAGGTCATTATATTGATTTTTTTTTACATTATGCATATAGATGAGTTATTTTATCTGTAACTTTCATTTCAGGAGAGTGAAGGAGGTGTTACAAATTAGTTGTTATAAGGCCGGGTTGGGACTAATGGAGTTAAGAACTACTGGTTCTAAACTAGCACCATCTTATAGAAATATAATACAAGCCACAAATTAAATTCTAAGTTTTCTAGCAGCTATCTTAAAAACATTAAAAGTACGGAATATTATGCAGCCTTCAAAAGGAAAGAAATCACGTCACATCCTACAACATGGGTGAACCTTGAGGACATTATGCTAAGTGAAATAAGCCAGTCACAAAAAGACAAATATTACATGATTCCACTTATTTGAGGTATCTAAAGTAGTCAGATTCTTAGAAACAGAAAGTAGAATGGTGTTTGTCAAGGATTAAGGGGGAGAAGGAAAAGGGGAGTTGTGATCTAGTGGATATGGAGTTACAGATTTGCCAGATGAAAAAGTTCTGGAGAGCTGTAGTTGTGAATGTAATTAACACACTGAACTGTACACTTAAAAACAGTTAAGATGATAAACGTGTGTCACGTGTTATGTGTTTTTTACCAAAATTTAAAAAAAAATAAAAGGAGAAAGTAAAATTAATTTTTATATTATGTATTTATTTAACCCAGTATATTCCAAAATGCTATTATTTCAACATACAATTGAAATATCAACTTCAATGAATCAACAGAACAACTATCAATGAGACATTTTATGTTCTTTTTCTCATATAGTCTTTGAAATTGGTGTGTACTTTGTACCTACAGCACCTATCAAGCCAGACTAGCCACATTTCTAGCACTCAATAGCCACATGTGGTTAGTTGTTACCATACTGGACGGCAAAGTCCTAGATAATAGCTAACACTTGTTGAGCAAACCTTAAGTGCCAGGTACTGCTGTTAATGCTTCCAGTGGAATGACTGATTTAATCATCATAACAGCCCTATGAGACAGACACAATTATTGTCCCCGTTACATGTGAGGAAACTGAAGCTCAGAAAGTTTGAGTCGCTGGCCTGAGGTCACACACCACTGTGACCCCGAGCAGAAAGCTGAACGCGGGCATTCTGGTTCCAGAACCCTGACTTTATTTTTATTTTTTTGGCTGCGTTGGGTCTTTGTTGCTGCGTGCGGGCTTTCTCTAGTTGAGGCGAGCAGGGGCTACTCTTTGATGCGGTGGCTTCTCTTGTTGCAGAGCACAGGCTCTAGGCGCACGGGCTTCAGTAGCTGTGGAGCGTGCGCTCAGTAGCTGTGGCTCGCAGGCTCTAGAGCGCAAGCTCAGTAGTTGTGGGCACGGGCTTAGTTGCTCCGCAGCATGGGGGATCTTCCCGGACCAGGGCTCGAACCCGTGTCCCCTGCATTGGCAGGTGGATTCTTAACCACTGAGCCACCAGGGAAGCCCCCAGAGCCCTGCCTTAACCACTGTGCTACGGGTGCCTTTGTAAAACTTTTCCCCTCAGACTCCTTTTCCAGCCACTGGGAGTCTGCACAGCCCTGGCAGGGCTTCAGGTAGCAGGAACCTGGCTGGCCCACCAGGTAGGCTCGTTTGCGCAGCCGTTCCTGAGGAGCATGGCCGAGGCGCTGGCCAGCCCTTCTGAGAAGCAGAAAGAGACCTGTGCTTGCTTCACGACCCCTGCAACCTTCTCTATTCTTCTCTGTATTCCCATTAGGAGAAGTGGTGCGTCTGGCAGAGAAAGACAAATATCATATGATATCACTTACATGTGGAATCTAAAATATGATACAATGAACTTATTTACAAAACAGAAACAGACTCACAGACATAGAAAACAAACTTACGGTTACCATAGGGAAAAGGTGGGTAAGGATAAATTAGGAGTTAGGGATTAACAGACACACACTATATAAAATAGAAAACAACAACAACAAAGGTCCTACTGTATATCCAGGGAACTATAGCCAATATCTTGTAATAAATTAATATGGAATAGAATATGAAAAAGAACATATATATATGAGAAACTAAATCACTTTGCTGTACACCAGAAACTAACAAAACATTGTAAATCAACTATACTTTAACTAAAAAAAAAAAAAGAAGAAGTGGGTCTGGGCAAAGACAAAACACAGATGGGGCAGAAAGACTGTCCCAACTCATGCATCTGATAAAAACTTGCTACCAGGACCTTGCTGGTGAATTATCTGCATTCCAATAACTTTTTCTCCTAGGTTGTCCTTAATAAGATAGATTTCTTCATTTCCTGGGACTCCCTCAAGATTATACTGACAACTTCCCCATTAATTACCAAACTATGCCCCATCACAAAATGATTACATTTGCTTCCTACCTAAACACCTCCCCTCATTGATGAAAAGTCTCATTTAAACTAATATGCTTTTAACTTGCTTCATTTCAACACCTCCATCGAGGCTACTAATGAGCTGACTCCTTGCCCAGCTGGTCCCTCCGCCCTTCCTTGTGTTCTGTTCCAAGACCAATTTAGATCTGTCGGAACAGGAAAGGGGAGGGCTGGCCCTTTGAAACATAGGCTTGGCTGGAGCCTTCTTGAGGGATGAGGACACACGACCTTGAGCCTGAGCCCCCCACAAAAGTGAGACTCCACTTGCAGCTTCCAGAAACACGAAAATTGCCTAAGAGTGCGGCCACTGAAGTAAAACGGCCTCCCAGTTTCGACTGAGCAGCTTAATGAGTCAGGTAATTATACCCAGATTCCCTTCACAGGGGCCTCTTAATTATTATTTAATAAAGAGATGATTCCAGGCTGTAACCCGCGAGGCTGGCAGCATTATAAGCATCTCCCTGGAGAAATGCCTCGCCTCAGACGTGGTCCTCCTCTGGCAGGGAGATGGGGTGCTTTGAAAGGACCCCTCATCCTTGCTTTTGAGAATATCATGTGCCAAGCAACTCCTCTTCCTGGCACTGTCTTCTCTGGGGTGTCAGATGGGTCCCTTCACCGGAGTGCTGTGAATCAGGTCAGTCTGTTCCTCTGAGTAACCCTGATCTCATTCTGCTGGCAGCAGGCAGTAGCCTGAGGCCCTGCTGCCTTCCAAAGTCTGCCCACTCATGTGGACAGGAAGAGCTCCCCTAGTTCGCACTGTAAGCCAGGTTTGATTCTAGGTGCTCTCGATGCCTGTCTGCTTAAATGTTCACATGGGCCACTTGATATATATGCCCCCCCCCATTTTACAGATAAGGAAACTGAGACTCACTGGATTGCCCAAGGTCATACAACTAATGGAACTGGGAGAGCTGGGATTTGAACCTACGTCTATATTATTCCAGAGCATAGGGGCTTAACTCCTGTACCATACTGCTAGGTGTTAGCCGGCCAGGAAGAAAATTATTTGGACCATGTTTTCTTTGGTAGATTATCAGAGAACTTTGGTAGATTATCTAAGGACATCCACTTTCATCAATATTGATGGTACATCATGCTCTTGGTCCTTAACCAGGGACATGTACAGTAATCATGGTTTCCCCTTCCCCGTCCCAGCAGTATTCATTAGATCAGGGATGGACCTATCATCCTGGCCAGACCAGTAGGAGTTCTTCCCTGGAAATTTTCAAATTGGAATTGAAGAAAAGAGGGGCCTTACCCACTCTAGTGGTACCAGCAACTAGGTAGATCTGAGCTCCAAGGGACCAGGGGTCATCGTCCAGGCTTGTGGAAAAAGGCAAAGACAATGTTGACAATACACAGAGAAAGAGAAAAAATTCTAATGGTATTCAAGCCCCTGATTCAAATATCTGGGACACCACAGGTCTATTTCCCACAATTCAGCTCTGTAAATCAATACATTTCCCCCTTTTGTCCCAAATAGTCCTACTAAAGTTTCTATCACTTGTAATAAAACTGCTCGAATACGCCATGCTCTGGAATTTGGTCTGCTAAGGACAATGGGGCGCCTCCTAAGGGTTTTAATGTGTAGGGCAGAGAGGCAGCTGTGCCATAGTAGAGAGGAAGGGGATGCTGTGAGCAGGAAGACGGCGAGGAACCTCTTGCAGTGTGGGCAGCAATGGTCCCACGGAGAGATGTTGAGAGCCAGAACCAAGGCGACTGGGGATGGGGTCAAGAGATACTTAGTTGTTATAAGTTTTTAGATTTGATGATTGATTAAAATTGGGAAGATGATATTGGAGATGCCCAAGATGATTCTTAAGTGGATGGTGATGCCATTAGCTGAACGGGAAACACAGGAGACACATTGTACTCAGGGGAGGTGAGTGGTGAAGCAATAGGTAATAAGCTTGACCATGGAGAGTTGACTGGTGTCCAGCTGCATGTGGCTCCTTTAAGAGGCATGATATGTTCTGGCACCATGACAAAGGTGTGCTCTGGCAATCACCTGCTGGTCACAGCCTCAGTCCTGACTTGTTCATGCTAACCTGTGCCTCACACTCCTTTCCATCCTGCTCTCAGCTCCCAGTCACCAAGTGGTGTTATTTTTGTCCTTGCATCACCTTCCAGATTTGTCAGAACTGGTATTGTCTTCCTGATAGAACTTTGGCTCCTTTCCATGGGATTCTGTGTTTCCTGCCGCTCAGTTGAATTGAGCTGCCTTGGATAACTCCCCCGCTGGAGTGGTGGAGAAGGATGGCTAGCACTGTTAAAAACAAACAAAGGAATCATGCTGCAGGAAACTGACTCCAGCCAATTTGCCTCCTTATAATTATTAGGCTTTTTGTGCAGGATATCTATAGCTTACCATTGTTAAAGGGAGCTGAGGATTATAGATCTCCTCTACCACGACTGTCCAACTAAGGGGTTGGTTGCATTGGGTAGGTTGCATTGAAAGCAAGACCCAGACCAAATTCTGCTATGCATACAAATATTTACTAATAAGCAGGCACTACAAACATGCACAATCTTTTTTCCTAAGTTTGCTCTCTGTCTGACACAAACCTTGTATAAAGAGACAATGTTCTAGTGGCAGAATTCATCTGAGCTACTAGTCAGAATCAGGCAACAGCCTCATCTGTTAAGTGAGGCACAGAGATTAGGTGGAATCTTAGGCATGGCGAGCCATTATGAAGGGTGTAAGCCCTTGAGCTTGCAAAATTCTTACACTCTGTTCCTGTAACCATGGAGAGCCCATATTGTATTTCTAGCTATCCACCATAGCTTTTTCACCATTCATTTAAACAATGAAAATTATTTCTAAACCATTATACAAATGAACAAACTCTGTAGTGAGGATGGAAGGTAAAGACTGCTGAAACTCTACCCAGAAATAAACCCACGCATATACGGCCAACTAGTTTTTGACAAGGAGGCTAAGAAGACTCAGTGGGGAAAGGATAGTCTCTCCAATAAATGGTGATGGGAAAACTGGATCATCACATGCAGAAGAATGAAATTGGATCCTTATCTTACACCACTCACAAAAACTAACTCAAAGTGGATTAAAGACTTAAATGCAAGACCCTAAACTATGAAATTGCTAGAGGAAAGCATAGGGAGAAAGCCCCTGACGTTGGTCTGGGCAAAGATTTTTGGGGGGATATGACAATAAAAGCACTAGCAACAAAAGCAAAAACAACCAAGTGAGACTATATCAAACTAAAAAGTTTTTTCACGAAAAAGGGAAAAATCATCAAACTACAAAGGAAAACAGGAGAAAATATTTGCAAACCAAATATGGAACAGGAGAAAATATTTGCAAACTGTCTGTCTGATAAGGCGTTAATATCCAAAATATAGAAAGAACTCATACAACTCAATAACAAAAAACCAAACAATCCAATTTAAAAATGGGCAAAGGACTTTTGCCCATTAGACATTTTTCCAAAGAAGACACACAAATTAAAAATAGAACTACCATATGATCCAGGAACCTTCCTTCTGGGTATATATCCAAAGAAAATGAAAACTCCAACTCAAAGAGATATTTGCGCCCCCATGTTCATCGCAACATCATTTACAATAGCCAAGACGTGGAAACAACCTAAGTGTCCATATAAAGTGACTATATAAAGAAGATGTGTATATATATCATATATATGATATATATATGATATACAGTATATATATGATATACAAACATATATATATCATATATATATACAAACATTATTTACCCATAAAAAAGAAGGAAATCCTGCCTTTGCAACAACATGGATGGACCTTGAGGACATTATGCTAAGTGAAATAAGTCAGATACAGAAAGACATATTTTATGTTCTCACTTATATGAGGAATCTAAAAAAGTCAAACTCATACAAATAGAGAATAGAATGATGGTTGCCAAGGGCCAGGGGTGGGGAAGGTAAGAGGTGTTGGTCAAAGGTACAAACTCCCAGCAATAAGATGAATAAATTCGGGGGATCCAATGTACAGCATGGTGACTATAATTAACCATATCATATTATATATTTGAAAGTTGTTAATCGAGCAGATTTAAAATTTTATCACCCCAAAAAGACAATGGTAATTATGTGAGGGGGCTAAGGTGTTAACTAACTTTATTGTAGTAATCATTTTGTAATATATACATGTATCAAATCATCACATTGTACACCTTATACTTACATATATTATAAGTCAGTAATATCTCAATAAAGCTGGAAAGAAAAAAAGATGGCCAAAGCTCTTGTAGAAGGTACCTCTGGAGTGTGACATCCAGTTAGCATCTATCAAAGCTTAGAAACACTCTAGAATGTGTATTCCTGAGCAGGGCACTTCAGATGTTAACAAATTGCTCCTAGGATGTAGATTAAAAGTAACAGATCCAAAAAAAATAAAGTAACAGATACATCTCTCTGTCTAGGCTGAAGTATTTGAAACTAAATTGTATGTAATATAATTCATGCCATGTACTCACCTCAGAACCTTTGGAGAAGTATTCTCTGCATACAATGTCTTCACCCCCTTCTCACCCATTTGCCTGGGTAACGTCTTATTCAATCTTCAAGATTTAGAATGGCTGTCACCTCCTCCAGGAAGACTTCCCTGATCCTCCACCACCCCCACCAAGGCAAAGTTGAGTGACTCTCACGTCTCCTGTAGCATCTGTGCTAACTTTTCATCATTGGGAATCAACTGGTCTTTTCCCTATCACTTGACTGTAATCCCCAGTCCTTTTATCCCTAGTACCAAGCAGAATACCTGGCCATTAGCACAAACTCAATTTGTTAGTAAAATTGAATTTAACTCAAACAAGAAAACAATTTTGTTTTTCTGTCTCATTGCTTCCCAGCCATGTATTGGAAAAGGAATCACCAGTGATCATTTGTTGACCAAAGACAGATAACTGATGAGAAGGAAATGAAGGAGACGTGGCCCTGGATAGACCGTAAGTATGAGAATAATTTGGAAGTGACCAAATGTAGAACCATTTTTAGTTTGTTTTTTCCTTTAAACGCTCCAAGTCTTCACTGAGTTTGCCCTCAGGGTGGGCTCTGGAGCTGGAGTAACTGCAAGTATCTTCTGTACTGGCTGATCTCTGATATTTACCCTGAAGAGAAGAAAGCAACCAGGAACCTTAATCACTTGATGCTTCCCTAGTGGAGAGGAGGCAGGTAAGGTGCTGTCTGCCAGACAGAAAGCCCATCAGGAGGCTGCTGACCCCATTTTGTCCAAATACACAGACTTGGACTTGACATTTGCCAAAGTGCAGCTAAACAAATGGTGGTAAAATGATGCCCCACCTACTCAGCCCGCATCAAAGTGGCTACATGTGGTTTTCAACGGTAGAAAATAGACTCAGCAGGAATACTGAGATACAGCCCGTTTATTCCTTATAGGGACTCTATTCCCTCGCAGCTGTAGACCTGTGATTTTAAATAAGACCAAGTCTGTATCTCATTGGATATTTTGTCTCATTTAAATAGTGAAGATGGCGTGGGATTCATGCATTCAAAATAGGTAAAGTTTACACTTTGGGATTATATGGAAAATACTGTGAGCAAACGACTACTATCCCCAGAGGCCCCAGGAAAGGAACTGGAGGCTGGGGAGAGTCAGGATTCCTGTCTCTCTTCTGCACCCACAGCCTCAACTTTCTCTCCACCTCAACCCCCTTATCCCAAAACAACACAAAGTCCTACCAGAATCAGCATTCTGGGCGGGAAAACAATGCAGGACAATTCTATAACACAGAGTGGAAAACCATGGTGCTGAGAAGTAGACTGGGCAGCAGCCACCTAGGGTACCCAGCCTGCTTTCAGGTAGAGCTGGATGGGTATGCATGGCCTGAGGCTGGTCATTCTTCCTTGTGGGAAACAAGGGATCCTCTGAGGAGCTCTTGGATAAAAGCTCTTTACATGAAAGTCATTCCGTGAATGAAATCTGGTGTGTCTGTGTTCTTTGCTCTGGTAAGTAGCAAAAATTGTCAGAGATAATAATTAAAGGCCCCCAAGCCCTCATCTGAAATTCAGGATTTCTCAGATTTTAGAAAGGTAACTCAGTAGCTGACACCTCAGGAAATGATCACATGAACATTTCTGCAGCAAATGTATGACTATTCATTCCTTTGTGAAGCTGCAAAGACAACAAAGAGCTCAGGTCAATCTGGGTCAAGTCAGAATGATGAAAAGCTTTCGGTATTCAGAGCTGTCTGAATCAAAATGTTTGAATAAGAGATCATGGACCTGTAATAACATTTTCCTGAAGGGCTTAGCTGTCTTGAGAAGAGAGACTCTGATTTCCACTACCCCATTTAGGGAGCCACGTAGCAGCACACAGCTTCAGGCTCAGAATCCTGACATCCCTCAGGTGAATCAGTGGCAACTCCCTCCCTGCTGCATTTCCTTCCCAGGGATTTTAAGACTCTGCGTGTGTCTTTTCATTTTATCTTTCTTTCTGCATTGTGCTCAAGGCAGCGTTGGCTTCACTGCTCCCGTGGATACCCACAAAGTGAGGCAAGCCAGGATAATGGTTAAGGGCTAAGACCTTATAGTCAGAAGGAGCTTGGTTTAAATCCTACCTCTGACACCTTTTAGCTGTTTGTTGGATACTAGGAGGCTGCTTGATCTCTCTGAACCTCAGCTTATTCAGTTATAAACCCACTTGCAGGGCTGTTATAAGAATTAAATGAGGCTTTAAGATTGCTGACATTTATGGAATGCTTGCTCTGTACCAAGCACATATTAAGAGTTCTACATGAAGGGTTATTCTATAAAACAGATACCATCCTTTTTTTTTTTTGCGGTACGCAGGCCTCTCACTGTTGTGGCCTCTCCCGTTGCGGAGCACAGGCTCCGGATGCGCAGGCTCAGCGGCCATGGCTCACGGGCCCAGCCGCTCCGCGGCATGTGGGATCTTCCCAGACCGGGGCACAAACCCGCGTCCCCTGCATCAGCAGGCAGACTCTCAACCACTGCACCACCAGGCAAGTCCCCATCCTTATTTTATAGATGAGGAAACTGAGCCTTGGAAAGCTGTACTAACTGGGCCACATTGCTATCAAATAGAGAAGCTGGCATTCAACGCTGAGTCGTCTAACCCCTGGTACTCTCAACCACTCTGCTATAATGGCTCATTAGATGGTCGGCAAAATGTTTTGCACGGTTCCTGAAACAGAGTGAACTCTCAATGTATGATAAGTACGATATCATAGTAATGATGATGATGTTAAAGGAGAGCTGAGTTTAAGCTGAATCTAGACGCAGACCATTGAGTGACTTGGTTGTCATTGTCAACAATTACCCATGTGGTGCTCCTGACTTGACAGCCTAGGGATAACCCCCCAGAGCTCTGTCAACATCCTTTTTAAGTAGAGTCTCACATATACCTGGCTCAGGGATTTTTAAAATGTTATCAATCTGTCTTCCATGCCCTCTAGTATAGCACTAGTGTCTTAGGTCAGGTTCCTTGGGAAACAGACTCACAGGCAGAAAATTGATTGGCAAGCGCTCTAGGGATCAATGACCATGGGGAATGAAGGCTGAAGGACTGAGCAGAGAGAAGAATTGCACTGCAATGCAGTCCCAACCAAGACCTCAGTCTATCCCACCCAGAGCACTGGGGCTCAGATGGTCTGTGGTGGGCAGAAATCTAAGATAGCCCCAAGATTCCTGCCCTCTGGTGTACATGCCTTGTGCAATTCCTTTACCTTGAGTGCAGGCAGAAGCTGTGAATATGATGGACTATCACACCCATGGTTAAGCTACTCATCAATTGACTTGGAGTTAATAAACAGGGAGATTATCTGGGTGGGCCTGACCTAATCAGATGAGGCCATAAGTGGATCTGAGCCCTTCCAAGCATGAGAGGGAATATGGGAAGGGCCACATAGCAGGAAATAACAGGAAGGCCCTAGGAAACTGAGAAGGGTCCCTGGCTGACAGTCAGCCAGGAAATGGGAGAGCAGTCCTAGAGCCACAAGGAACTGAGTTCTGCCAACTCCTGATTGAACTTGGAAGAAGACCCCCAAGCCTCAGATGAGACCCCCAAGCTCTGGCTGGCACCTTGTGTTCAGCCTGGTGAGACGTGAGCAGGAGATCCAGTTGTGCTATGCTTTGACTTCTGACCTGTGAGATGATAAAGGGGTGTGGTTTTTGCTTTATTTTTTTAATTAAACTTTTTATTTTGAGATAATTGTACATTCATGTGCAGTTGTAAGAAACAGTACAGAGAGATCCTTTGTATCCTTTACCCAGTTTCTCCCAAGGGTAACATCTTGCAAATCTGTGGTACGAGATCACAACCAGAATATTGACATTGAGACAGTCAAGACACAGAGCAATACCATCACTACATCCTGTAGTCCTTTTATAGTCAGGGCCCCTTGCCTCCTGCATCTCCTTCCCCCATTTATCTTCGACTCTCAGCAATCACTAATCCATTCTGCATTTCTGTAATTTTGTCATTTCAAGAATGTTATGTAAATGTAGTAATATAATATGTAACATTTTGGAATTGGCTTTTCACTCAGCATGACTCCTTGGAGATTCATCCAACTTGTTGTGTGTATCAATGGTTCATTCATTTTTACTGCTGTGAAGTATTCCATGATATGAATGTACCACAGTGTGTTTAGCCGTTCACCTGTTGAAGGATATCTCAGTTGTTTACAGTTTGGCGCTGCTACCAGAAAAGCTGCTTTGAATATTCGTGTACAGCCTTTTGTTTGAACGTGTTTCCATTTCTCTGCAAAAATTTCTCTGGGATTGAAACTCTGGGTCATACGATAGTTGTATTTTTAGTTATTTGAGAAATTGCCAAACTTTTCCAAAGTGGCTATACGATTTTACCTTCCCACCAGCAATGTATAAGTGATCAGGTTTAATGCCGTCACTATGTTTTATTTTAGACTTTCTGAAAGATGTATAGTGATAACTCATTGTGGTTTTAATTTACATTTCCCTAATGGCTAGTGATGTTGAGCATCTTTTCACACACTTATTTGCCATCTCTATATCCTCTTCAGCAAAATGTTCCTTCACGCCTTTTCCCCCAAATCTAATTGGTTTTCTTTTATTAGTTACTGTTGAATTTTGAGAGATCTTTATGTATTCTAGATGCTATTCCTTTGTCAGAAGTATGGTTTGCAAATTTATCGTCTCACTGTCTGAAGGTTGTCTTTTCATTCTCATAACAGGATACTTACAAAGCAAATTTTAAAATTTAGATGAAACTCAATTTTTTTTCTTTTATAAATCATGCTTCTGGTTGCAAATCTAAGAACTCTTTGCTTAGCTTTGGATCCCAAAGATTTTTTTCTGATATTTTCTTTTCTAAAAGTTTCATAGTTTTACATTTTACATTTAAGCCCATGATCCTTTTAAGTTAATTTTTTAATAAGATGTGAAATTTAAGTCGAGGTTCATTGAAAAAGCTAGCCTTCCTCCATTGAACTGCTTTTGTACTTTTGTAAAAAATCAGTTGGGCATATTTGTGTCAATGTGTTTCTGGATTCTCTATTCTGTTCCATTGGTTTATGTGTCTATCACTCTGTAAACATCACAGCTCTGTCTTCAAATCAGGTAGATTGATTCCTTCCATTGTATAACTCTTTTACAAAACGATGTTAGCTATTCTGGTTCATCTGCACTTGCATATAAATTTTATTTATTTTTATTTTATTTATTTATTTTTGGCTGCGTTGAGTCTTCGTTGCTGTGCATGGGCTTTCTCTAGTTGAAGTGAGCGGGGGCTACTCTTTGTTGCAGTGTGCGGGCTTCTCATTGCGGTGACTTCTCTTGTGGAGCGTGGGCTCTAGGCATGCCGGCTTTAGTAGCTGCAGCACACTGGTTCAATAGTTGTGGCTCGTGGGCTCTAGAACGCAGGCTCAGTAGTTGTGACACACGGGCTTAGCTGCTCCACGGCATGTGGGATCCTCCCAGACCAGGGATTGAACCTGTGTCCCCTGCATTGGCAGGTGGATTCTTAACCAGGGAAGTCCCCATATATATTTTAGAATACTTTTATCTATATCTATAAAAAATCTTGCTGGGATTTTGATAAGAATTGCATTAAACCTGCATTTGGGAGAACTGACCTCTTAATTATGTTGAACCTTCCAATCCATGAGCACGCTATGTCTCCACTTACTTAGATCTTTGGTTTCTTTCAACATTGTTTTCAGTATAGAAATTCTGTAGATGTTTTGTTAGATTTACACTTAAGCATTTCTTTCTTTTTTTTTGAGTAATTGAAAATGGCATTGTATTTTGAGTTTTGATGTCCACCTATTCATTGATATATAGAAATAACAATTGCATATACAATTGTATATCTAGAAATACAAATGTGTACAATTTTTGTATGTTTATCTTGTATATTGCAACTTTGCTGAACTCACTTATTTGTTCTAGGAGTTGGGTTGTTTTTGTTTGTATGTTTGTTTGTTTGTTTATAGATTCCATGAGATTTACTACATAGACAACCATGTCATTTGCAAATAGGGACAGTTTTATATCTTCCTTTCTGATCTGTATGCATTTTATTTCCTTTTTGTGTCTTATTAATTTGATCAGAACTTCCAATAATATATTGAATAAGAGTGGTGAGAACAAACATCCTTTACCTTGTTCTTGACCTTGGGAGGAAAGCGTTCCATCTTTCACCATTAAGTGTAATATTAGCTGGAGGCTTTTGGTAGATACTTTTCAACAGATTGAGAAAGTTCCCTCTACTCCTATTTTCTTCTAAGAGTTTTATCATGAATACATGTTGAATTTTGTTAAATTTTTTTTTGCATCAGTCGATAAGACCGTGTGATTTTTCTTCTTTAGCTATTAATATGGTGGATTACATTGATTGATTTTCAAGTATTGAACAGCCTTGCATTCTTTGAATAAACCTCCTTTGAGAGGGTGAGAAGGACCATTGGGGAATGCTTTGTTGTATTTTAAGCCACCTGAGAACACATGGTGAGGAGTTCACCAGGTAGTTAAGGAGGGAAAGAACTTCCAGGGTGAGGCATTACAGTTACAAAGGCACTGAGGCATGAAACTGCCTTCTTTGAAAAAATGAAAATATTTCAGGATGTCTGGAGTGTTGAGTCCCAGAGGCAGAGTGGCAGGAGATGAGGCTAAGATGTAGGCAAGGCAGAGCTCCAAGGCTTTGTATGCTGTGCTCAGGACAGTGGGCTTTCACTGAAGGTGATAGAAACCACTGTGAGGCTGGATGTAGGGAATGATCCTGTAAAGTTTGCCTTTTAGAAACCCCATGAAAAGGGAACTGGAGGGCTGAGCCTAGAGAAGGGGAACCAGTAGGAAGAATCCAGGAAAGGAAGGATGGAATCCTGTATTACCACTAACATTGAACTCATTACCTTCCTTCTTCAAATGCTTCTCCTCAGAGCCCCCTGACTCTCCTTATTCATTTGCCCAAGGCCATCTCAAGCTCTTCTTTCTTTTGTCTTCTACAGCCAGTTAGTTGGCAGAGCCTCTGTGTCCTCATCCTCTTCTGTCCCTTTGCTCTACTCACTGCCACCAACTCAGTGAAACTGGAGTATTCGTATTCTCCTCACTGGCCCCCTACTTCTGCGTTTTCTCCACCTCCAATCCATTCTCCATCCTTGCCCCTGTTTTCACCTTTAAAATTCCCTACTCTACTCAGATCACTTCCATTTCTACAAAAACTTCAGAAAGGGCCTGCTTGGTCTGTATGAAATGGAACAGACTCGTGGCTGCCTGGGGGCACGGACTAGGGTCTTAGAGGAACTGCTTTGGAAGGTCTTTGAGAGAAATCTCCTCTGAATTGTCAGGGGACCTCCAATGCAAAGGCAGCCATCTGCAGGGCAGAGCTTTGGTGCCTGAAAAGATACCTTCTCTTTAGCATGCCTGACCTCCACCAAACTGCTCATTTTTTCTTGTAGCCCTCCTCTCCAGCATACTAGTTCAGAACAGGCACACAGGGGCACTCAGCATGTACTTGGTGAATTGAACTGAATTGAACGGAGTTCACCCAGGTTATTGCTTTATTATTATTTGCAATCTAATCTGCATTTCTGGGACTTTTGTCTCCCTGCTCCTACTTACCTCCCTTCTCCGTGCTTTACTGTTCTTGGCTTGGATTTATGGGACGCAGGAGCCCTGGCTGTCCTATGGCCACTCAGGACCCCTGGACACTGAGTCTGTGCACCAGGATGATCCTGCCAGGCTCTCGGGGCACTTTTTGGTCTAGGTTGTGAGAGTCTTAGGGACGGGGACTGACCTGTCTTTGTGATGAGGGTGGGGAGCATGACACTCCACTCCCTGCTAGCCCAGGGACAGAAGAGTTTTTATTCAGTAAATGAGTGCTAATATTTGGTTACATGCGAAGCCCTCAGGAAGTCATTCCAAGAACACAGCGGACATCCCAGCCTTCAAGTTCCCTGATCCAGTTTCTCACAATCCCCAGCCACACACCTGAATGCCAAAGACTGGATTCTTTACCTTCCTCCACTATCTTCCTTTCCGATCTGCTTCCTAAGTCCTCTCTGAGCCCCTTTTATGTCCCTGCACAGCCCAGGCAACCTCTCTTGGCATTACCTCTGCCTGACTCTTCCCTCGTCCCCTCTTCCTGTTCCAGGTCGTTTGTTCAAACCTGTTGTATCTCCATTTATAATAGCTATTAGGGAATTCCTCTCCAATCCCAACCCTCTCTGCCTTTAAGTACTATCTGCTCACCTCTTGATCATGATGACCTTCTGGTCCTGGATCATCCTGCCTCATATATCAGGAATAATGGTAGTGGTGTCAACGGTGAGAAGAGTGGCCTCAGGGCGATCCGAGGGAGTTGTGAGGATGTGCTGGATGCTTGACTGAAGGACAAGAGGCCTTCAGAGTGGAGGTTTCTAAGAATCACCTTTGGGAGAGAAGAGAAAAACACAATGGCAGATCCCAGATTTAGCTCCCACCCTATAAAAATCAAACCTCTACTAGTATCACACCCAGTCCTCCAAGACTGGCAGTGGAAAAAGAGCCTTTATGTGGATAAAGTGCCTGAATCTCATGGCCACGACTCCCAGGGAACAGCTCCTCTTTAATTTCCTGCCCAAGCCCTGCCCATAATGCTACTCTCTGTATCCAGTCCATCCAATGAGACCATGTTGGAGAATAGACACCCCTTAACCAGAGCACTTAGATTTCAGACAGCCTGGGCTCCCCTACTGTGTGATCCCATAACATCAGCATTTCCCCCAAACAACATAAATGGCCATTTGAGTGTAAATGAGCATAAATGGCTGTCATTGGTCTGGACTGCCTCTCACTCATCCCCATATTCTAGATCATAGTTCAGAGACTGCTACAAGACTGATGCTCAATAAATATCTGTTAAATGACTGAATGAATGAATGGGATGGATGGATGGATGAATGAATGAATTTTGCTTATGGCTCAAGGATAGCAAAAGAGAAAACAGACCCAGAAAGCTAGCTGTAACTAAGGAATCTGGCTTCCGAAGTGTAACTTACTCATCTCCAGCTTGTGTTCCTCTCCAGGGTCTCCCTGCCTAGCTTCTGGCATATCCCCACATCTCTCTCTCTCTGTTTCCACCTGGTGCACTCCAGCACAGCTAGACTTCTCAAGACAGACCCACAGGGAGAGAGGGACAGGAGTTCCCTCTCACGGTAGGCTGAATCTGCTAAGTTTCCAGATTCCTGTATGAAGGGCTACATCTTCTCTAGATAATAGTCCAGTCCTTTAGGGGCGTGTGCTTCCTCTAGGTCAGAAGGGAAAAGAGCTTTCACCTCCCTTGGCAATGTTCATTAGTTTCTCCTGAAGTATTCTACTGAGGATTAGCAAGAAAGAGTAGGTGATCCACTAACAGTGCCTGCCATGGGTGTGGCCAAGAGGAAAGATAGTTTCTATGGTGCATATTTGCCTATGGCCTCAGCAGGACAACCTGTCTTTATAAAACAAATAAATCTAAGATCCACACTTAGGGGGATTATTTCATACTTATCCTTTAAGGAGTGAAGGTTTCCATTGGCAGCCTTCACATGTACTATTCCCCTACAGAGACTTGGGGAGGGACATTTTGTGTGCCCTTTTCGGTTGTGATTTTTTTTCTTCTGATATGTAACAGAAGCTGAAGGAAGCAACTGCAACAGGATAGTGTAACTTAAACCCAATTCAGTCATTATTATTTTTGTAAATTTTAGAATTTTATTATGAGCCTTGAATGGGATGCTGTGCTCTTTGGCAAGCACTGTTCCTGAGCTCTGGCAATGGTGATGGATAAACCAGGGACAGTGTATTCATTCTGCTTCTTGTTCTCCATGGGTCTGAAACACATCTTCCAATGGGCCCCAAAGGGAGTTTGGCTCAGCATCTACACCAGGACTCTTGATATTGGAGCTCTTGGAAAACCAAGAATCGAGGGCAGCCACTGGGCTCCTTTCTTTTTAAGAAGTATTTTCTTCACAGCACCCGCCCACTAGAGCCGTGGGTGATGGCAGCTAAGGAAGGGCCTGAGTGGGTTTAAGTGGGTTCTAGGATTGAAGCAACACAGACAAGTTGAGCAGAGGAGGTGGAGGACAGTCTTTGTTCACCAGCCCCTGGCAATGAGCTACAGATCCAGAGCAAAAACAGCAAAATGCCGTGGAGGCAGTCACCAACAGGAAAGAGATAGGAGAGGTGACAGAGACTGAGCATATGTGCCCAGTGAAGTCGAATATTTTCTTTGGAGGTTCAAATTATCCCGTGAATTTTTTTCTAGTATTTTTCCATATATCTGGGACCAAACATGTGCATATGACATGATGCGTTTAAAGCAGTTTTTGGAGAAGCAGATAGAGATAAGCTTCCAACTTTTAAACATGGAAAGGGAGGATTTCTCTCTGACTCAATAATGTGACCAGTTCATTGAAACAAAGCAAGCATCAATGCATCCCCTCGCGCAGAATGTTTCAGCTTACCTTCATACACTGTCTCCAGCTATTTCTCAGACTAAGGACTGTTTATTCTTTTTTAAATTAATTAATTTATTTATTTTTAAATTTTGGCTGCATTGGGTCTTTGTTGCTGCACATGGGCTTTTCTCTAGTTGTGGCGAGCGGGGACTACTCTTCGTTGTGGTGCCCGGGCTTATTGCTGTGGCTTCTCTTGTTGCAGAGCATGGGCTCCAGGCACACGGGCTTCAGCAGTTGTGGCACGTGGGCTCAGTAGTTGTGGCTCACGGGCTCTAGAATGCAGGCTCAGTAGTTGTGGCACACGGGCTTAGTTGCTCTGCGGCATGTGGGATCTTCCCAGACCAGGGCTCGAACCCATGTCTCCTGCATTGGCAGGCAGATTCTTAACCACTGAGCCACCAGGGAAGTCCCCAGAATTGGTCATATACTTCCAAATGAATATACTATGTCCATGTTAAAACACGCAAAAAAAATGGGTGTTTTAAAAGGTTGAAATTTTATAAGCAAAAGTTCCACTACTTTCTTGCACCCAGAAGGATCGCCATAGACACCCCACTTTGGAGACCGCTGGCACAGACACAGGTCCTCTGTAGATTCAGAGGAGCGAGGGTTGCTATTGACCGTGCCTGCAAGGTGCTGGATAAGTGGACCAGCGTCCCAGTGAAAGATGTTTCCAGAGTACGGAAACACACAGGGATGTCTGAATGGTGTTGTGGGACAGTGAATGAACCATGGGGCTTGAAGTGACTGAGATTCTGGGCCTCAGTGTTAGAGCTAATAATAGAAGTATGGTAGCCAGGAGAGGAAGCTAGTCTTTGGGGAAAAGATAAATAATGTGAAAAGAAGCCATCTGAGGGGAGCTAACCTTATACAGGGTGAGCAAATGACAGCTGACTCTGGATTTCATGTCAGCGTGGGAGAAGAACATGAGATTTTGGTAGGTGTCACTTAAGGCAGATCTTGTGGTGTGGTTTGAAGAGACAAGTCAGGAGTTCCTGGCTCAAAATCTCCCCCCTACTGACTGTCACAGTGCCTGAAATTTCTCTTTTGAAAATTAATCTTTGTCAGTTAAAGGGCTGGAAGCCCCAATTAAAATACAATCCCCCCAAACAGAAGTAAGGTCTTCATTTTTTGCGAGTTAATACCTCAAAGGGGACAGGTTGCTGAGAGGAAAACAGTATAGAAATATAGTGGGGAAGCTGGAGGTGAGAGAGAGTAGGAACCCAAAGAGGAGAAAAGGTTGTACTAACAGGAGAGGTGAGAGGGCATGGGATCTACTGAAGGGAATTTTATGCTCATAATCTGCATGTGGCATCTTGGATTCTGCACTGAATTTTATATGTATATATTTATAACTTACATAGCATATAATTAATATATACAATTATATATATTAACCACCTTATGAGAAAACACACATACATATATTATATAATGCAATCATATATAACACACACATAAAATGTATAATTATATGTAATATGTCTTTTTGAGTATATATAATATATATATTTCTGAATTTTCTTACAATTTTTCTCTTGTGAGGAAACAGGCATACATATGTTTGATATATAATATAATTAATATATATAATTATATTCAATTGAAATGATAAAAAGAATAACATAATTATTATATTATAATTATAAATATAATTATATGTGTCATATGTGTGTGTTTTCTCACAAGGTGGTTTCCAGAGAGAGAAAAATTATAAGAAAACTCAGAAATAACCATTTTACTGGATATAAGTAGTTTTAACCATTTATTTTGTAAGCCTAAAATCAAGAGAAGAAAATATAAGGGAAAGGATCCAATAGATTTGAATAATTTCAAAATTCTGTAAAAAAGGGAAAACACCACCAAAATTAAGATTGAAAGGCAAACTGAAGAAAACATTTGCAGTAAATACAACAAAGAGTTGTTCTCTTCGCTGTATAAAGAAGTCAAGCAATTCAATGAGAAAAACACAAAGAACTCTTAATATAAACAGGCAAAGGTATTATACAGACAGTTCATAAAAGAGGAACTCTCACTAGTCATTGATTACAAGGACCATGAGGAAGGGACCATGTCTGTGTGTTCACCATTGCAGCCCCAGTGCCTGGGTCAGTTCTGAGTCACCTATTAAGTAAATATTTGTTGAATGATTGATTTAATGAATGAACTAATTAATACAAGAAAAAATCAATCTTGAGGTAATCAAAGGAATGAAAATTAAATTTTTTTTTGTCCATCACTAGAGCAAATACTTTCTAAATGGAGTAATATCCAATGAGTATAGTTATTAATATAGTGAAAGGACTTTTTCATGGGAATCGATGGTGACTCCATAAGAAAGCAATCACCTCCTTCTTATGCGTGGGAAGATCACACCTCCTCAGGCTGCCTCACCTCCTTGGAGTCAGAACTAGCTGTGTAACTAGTTCTGCCTGTTGGGTTATGGGCAGAGGTGATGTTATGGGCAGAGGTGATGTGTGTTACTTCTGGACTAAAGCATTTAGGAACCTTCCTCTGAAGATGTGATCACAGAAGAGGCTCCTGTTGGGAAATTGGAGCCAAAAGACTGAACAGCCTGGATTGCTGAATCCACAGAAGGAAGATGGCAGCTTCAGAGGGTAATCTGAACCCAAAGATGATTTTGTATGGCTAGGAAGTAAGTTCTTATTTTGTTAGGTCATTGAGATACTAGAGCTGCTTTTACCATGGCACACCTCACCTATTTTGATTAATATACTTATTTCATTCAGTTCATGAATATCTATTGAGCTAAGCACCTACTATAAGACAGACCCAGAAATTCCATTTATGAGGAATAAGAAAATCGTCCTAAATATGGAAAAGGATATTTATACATGAAGATGCTCATTGTAAGGTTATTTTAAAACCCAGCTTTTCCATAATAGAACAGCAAGTTGCAAAAGAAAAACATTTCACATGCACTTAGTAGATATTTATAAAGAAGATGTAATAACATGGGAAAATATTTGTGACTGTCATCCTCCTAAATTTCCTATATGTGTAAAAAAAAGATTGAAACAAAAAACACTGAAAATGTTGAAGTGTGGTTTTGTTGAGTAATGAAAATTATGATCATTTTCCCTGCTTATTTCTTTCTACAATTTAAAATTTTCTAAATATTTAAAAATAAACTGGTATCAGTTTTCATAATGAAAAGCAATCCTTCTCTCCCAATGTTTAGATTTATAACAAATAGGTCATTTTATTATATCTTATTGTTAAGATTTTTCTTAATTTTGGAAACAAATCTTTCCCAAGTTGTTGTAAAACCCAAATGGTGGATGATCTTTATATTTTTTGCTCCTTTTTTGGTGTATATGCAGAAATTGCAAGTTTTAAAGAAAAAAATTTCTATCCATTCATCTCTTTTAAAGGCATTGCAGACTGCTTATTGATATTTTAAAAATAGAATCTGATCTTGAGCAAGACCCTCCTCCTCTCTGGAACCCATTGTCTTTGTCTGAACAATGGGAGGCTGGGTCTAATGATCTCTCAGACCCCTGCCAGCTCTAGCAGTCAAGTGAAATAAGAAGTTAATAAGTTCATATGTCAGAGGTGTCATTCAAGCAGGTTTTGGAAAACACTTGCTTCATTAGTTTTGTGAACATGTATCTATGGAAACAACTTATATTTGTACTCAAGGGAGATAATCATTTATGAACTTATCTCCATACAATCTTCACAAAGATAAGCTGTGCTGGAGCTAAGCTTCTAAGAGCCTGTACCGGAAGATGCAGTTTTACACCCTTTTTGGTAGAATCAAGTAAAAATCATCCTGATCAACTGAGATATCATCAGAGTTTCAGAGACTAGAAGGTTTCATTTGAAATTAAACCACAAGTATCTGGAGAGTCACAGCATTCACTAGACACAATTTTTTAAAACTTGAGGAAAACACTCTGGAATGTTCACAGAACTAGCCAAGTAACCATGGAAAGCAGAAGAGAAAAACTAGATACAAGCAGCATCATTTTCCTTTCAACCTGGGCCATTTTTATCCAGTGATTCTGGAATGACCCACTCACTTCCTAATTAGCTGCTCCTCTCTGGGCCTGAGCTTCTGCATGTAGAAAATGAGGGACCTTAACCAGATGACATCTAAGGTAGCTAATAATACGAAGATTGAGCTAGCGTTTAGTATTTTTGCTATCATGTGATGACCTTCAGCACTGATTAAAAAAAAAAAAACCCAGTTATGTGCAAAGAGGTACTTCTATGCTTTGATATTGTCTAACAAGCAGAACTGGTATCTTCCAGTTAACTGTTCTTGACTCCTAGCTGTGTTGTTCAGGACTCTGGTCGCCAATGCCAAAAGCTGAACGTGATTTAGCTTAACTGGAAAGGGGGAGCCTTGGCTCACGTAACCAAATCGCTGAAAGAAGGTGGGTCAGGTGACAAAGGACAATGGATTCAGGGACTCAAACTCTTTCAGGACTCTCCATGCCCTTTGGGTGTCAAGGGCTAGACCAGTTTCACCATATCGTGAGGAGCATGGCTATGGACAGCTCTGGGCTCACATGTCTGCAGCTTAGGACCAGAAAGGAAAATTAGCTCTCTTCTTCAGGTAAGTCAGGTAAAGACACTGACTGCACAGCTTGGGTCACCGCCCAACACCTGAGTCAGTCACCATGCCCAGAGGCAGGAGATATGATGGTCTGCCTCGTCATTTGCCCCATCTTTGTTGTCAGGAAGATTTGAGTATATTATTAGGAGTTGAAGGAAAAGATGCTGAACAGGGAAACATAGCTGCCGCACTGGTTTTCTATTTCTTGCCATGCAGCAAGTTATCACAGACTTAATGGCTTAAAACAGCCCTCATCTGTGAGTTCACAGTGCTATAAGTAAGAAGGCTGTGCTCGGCATGACTGGGTTCTCTGCTCAGGATTTCACAAAGTTAAAAGGTGTCCACAAGGTTTTGTTCTCCTTGGTAGCTCAAGGTCATCTTCCAAAGTCATGTGGTTGTAGAGTATTCAGTTCCTTGTGGTGTACACCTGAGGTCCCCATTTCTTTGGTGGCTGTTCTCAGCTCCTAAAGGCCACTCACATACTTTGCCACACGGTCCCCTCCATCTTCAAGCCAGCCAGTGTTGAATCTGTCTCACTCTTCGAGTCTTTTTCACCAGGAAGAGCCCAGGTCCTTTTAAGGGTTCCTCTGATTAGATCAGCCCTGGCCCCAGGATAATCTCCTGATCTTAAAGTCAACTGATTTGACACCTCAGTTACATCTGCAAAATACCTTTGCAACAGTACCTAGCTTAGTGTTTGACTGAATAACTAGGAGAAGGTAGATACTGGGGGAGAGGAGGGTGGGGATTGGGGACCCCCGCTTAGAATTCTGCCAACTACCACTGTTACATGAGCTTAGGAAGTTTAAATCCATCTTGAGTAGACCTATTTCAAAAGGCCAATCATTCCAAGACTAAGTCTGCCTAACTCTTGGGCAACTAATTCATTTATCAGACTGGTTGCTTGGCTCATGTAATCAAAATAACTTGATTAAATGGATTTTTTATTATTAATCTGATTGCCAACTTTAGGATGATGGAATGTAAACTAAAAAACAGAGCTTACTTACTTAAAAGCATGTTTTTGTTTGGTTTTGTTTTGGGGTTTTTTTTTTGCGGTACGCGGGCCTCTCACTGTTGTGGCCTCTCCCGCTGTGTAGCACAGGCTCCGGACGCGCAGGCTCAGCGGCCATGGCTCACGGGCCCAGCCGCTCCGCGGCATGTGGGATCTTCCTGGACCAGGACACGAACCCTTGTCCCTTGCATCAGCAGGCGGACTCTCAACCACTGCGCCACCAGGGAAGCCCTAAAAGCATGTTTTAAACACTTTCTGCATGCTCCTGCTCTAGAACATGAACTGCTTCATCCCCTAAATGCAGTTCAGTCCCCCTGTTATACACCTTCACATAACCCTATTCTTTTCACTTGCAATGCTCCTCAGTACTTATTCAACACCAGTCCTACTAGACTATATACTGATGATGCAGAATCTGTGTTTCCTGTTTAATGCATAACATAGCATAGTGCCTGGCACATACAATAACTATTTCTAGAACGAAGAGGAGAGGTGTCATGCCATGCCTCAGTGTGTACTTCTGTGCTTAGGGCGGTGCCAGCACATGGCAGGTGTTCCTTCAGGGTGAAAGGAAGGGAGAGAAGAAGGGGAGAGAGGAGGAATGGAGGCCACAGCGCTGGGCCTTTCAAGGAAATCAGCTAACTTGGGTCCTTCTGACTTGATCAAACAATACAATTTCTCAGCATTTTACTTCTAAGAAAAATTGTATGCGGTGATCCAACTATTTCAAAATGTTTTTGAAACTCTCCAAGCCTATGGAGCACAACAGGCAAAGTGTCCCCACAGCAAAGACTGGCGTCATTGCCCCCGGAGGGCGTTAGCGGGGCCGGACTCCAGACCGAGGGACTGGCCGCCAAACTGTTCAGTCAGTCTGCTTTACCCCCAGCACAGACACTGACCCACTTCAGGACTCTACACATGTGGAGGGGCCTGGAGTCAGTTACTCCTGGAGCAAAGCAAATACTCTCCTCCCCAGGCCAACAGCACACAGGCAGGAAGGCAACCCTGACTCACAGAACCTGGCGCTGATTATAGAAAAGAGTTCTTACCACTCTGGGAAGTCAATCTCACTTACATATTAACTATCCCCCTGGCCCTGGGGATCTGGCTTTGGAGTGGGTCTCAAGATTTTGGACATCGCAGAAAAAAGCATATATTCTGTGTCCAAAATGTTGATTAAAATGTACAAACAGACTGCCTTCGCTGAAGGAGATTTGGGAAGTACCTTCCAGGGTCATTGTCAATGACCTGGTGTTGGTCTTCCCCGCCAGCCCCTCCTCACTCCCTTCTCCCCAGCCTCACCCACGGCTCTGCCCCTCTTTTAACCTTGTGGTTGCAAGTCTAACGGACAAGCGCACACATGTCTTCCTATCTAAGTGATGTAAGAGGTTCTACCTTTTGTTTCCCTGATGCATCAACGGGAAGGGAGCTATTCATAGACCCAGGAAAAAGTGAGGAACCATTGGGAAGGATGGGTTTTCAAATCTCTATCCCAGATCATCCTTCCTCATTCACTTGCTTATTGTGATTGGCTGAATGTTTGTGGCCTGCAAAATTCATCTGATGAAGCCCTAACCACCAAAGTGATGGTATTTAGAGGTGGGTCCTACAAGAGGTGATAGTCATGAAAGTAGGACCCTCAAGATGAGATTAGTGCCCTTTTAAGAGGAGAAAGAGAGGGATCTCAGTCTCTCTTCACACGCATGCACAGGGCACAGGCCATGTGAGCACATAGCTAGAAGTGTGTCTGTCTGTCTACAAGCCAACAAACAGGCTTTCACCAGGACCTGAATCTGCTGGCACCTTGATCTTGGACTTCCCTGCCTCCAGAACTGTGACCAATAAAGCCACCCAGTCTACAGTACTTTGTTATAGCAACCCGAGCTGGCTAAGACACTTATATTGCTGCAATTAATTATTTGTTTGATGACAGATTCCTTCCCTTATATTACAGCTCTCCAAGAGCTAGTCTTATTCACCTTTGTCCCTCATGGTACCTGACCACAGGTACCTGACTGTATAGATGCTTATTTAATGTTTGTTAAACCTTAAATTCTGTGCTAAGGAGTCTGGACTTGAACAACAAAAACAATTGGAGTTTTTGAATGGGGAGTGTTATTAGCTGTGTACTGTCAAGCAAATGACTTGTCCTTTGGAGCCTCAGGTTTCTGGTAAGAGGAATTATGCTGTCCAAGGGAAAAAAGATGTGCAAATTCTCTGAACAGCATAATTCATTGCCTAACTGTATGAGAGCCATAGCATTTCATGTTTGCCTTTCTGCACTCCTCACAAGGCAAGAAAATCTGCTAAAAGACCACTCTGTGATGCTCATTTTATTTCTGTTTATTTAAGCTGGACTACCCTGTGACTGAGTAATCCTTTCTAACCGTATGCTGTTGCTGCCTAGGCAGAGAAAGTGTCCAATGTGGAGGGGATTTGAAACCCTTTATTATGGGAAAAAAATTTCCCATCGTGCCTTGCATCTTTACTCCTAGGCAATAAATGCAGATTCCTTTCTAAATAGTTTAAAATTCACTTTGCAATCCAAAAACTACTGAAGGGGATGAAACCTTGAGTTTAAATTTGTCAAATATGCTTTAGCAGCAAAAAAGGCTATTGAAACACAGACACACACACACACACACCCATGCTTGCTGCTGTTGCTGCCATTCCATCCTGAGGATTACTTAGTTTAGAAAGCCCACAATGCACTAAACAATTCCTATAAAATGTCCTAGCTGGGGAGTTAGCTATGTGATAAGGATTCCCATATATGGGAGTGTGACTAAGCTCTGAGAGAAAATATGGCAGAGACGGCTGGCTAAAAATCTGGGATAATTCCCTGAGAAGGAAAAAATAAAGAAGGAAGGATAACAAAACCCGCGGTGCACAGGAAATGCCTGGCTCACAGAAGGGTGAGCACGTTTGTGTGGGAAAACGTACAATCTGGCCAGCGCCAGTTCCCAGTGGAAAGATGTCTGCAAAATGCTCTCTCCCCATTTGCACCCTTTCAGATGCCTAAGAGCCTCTTTGGGGACTTTTGAAAAAGACCCTGGCCCTTCAGGCCAGGACATTTTAACAGCCTTTCTCACAGGCTTAGCTCTGTGTTCCTTGCAAACTGCTAAATCCCTCAACCTCTAAATTTTGTTTTGAAGTCATAAATTTCTCTCCAGGCATCTTGGTTTTCAGAAACCAGCACAGCATGTTTCATTTGTGAACAACTGGAAGAAAGCAGATTTACTGACAAATTTTTTTTTAAAAAGATTTTTTAACTTTCATTGGCTTTTCATTTTACATAAAGGTATGCCCCCTCTGCCAGATGTAGGAAAATGCAATGGAATTAGAGTAGCTTGATCCTCAGAATTGCACTGGTTTGCTAGTCTAAAAATATCTCGACCGGCTAAAATGTTGGGATGAATTAACAAAATATAAATGAGGAGAAAGGAATGTAATATCCCTCACTTAGCTTCAAAAATTCAGCTGCACGAGTGCATTTAGGGGTTTATCTACTAGTAAGTCTACTGGTCCCAGCCCGATTTCTCCACAGACAGGCCACTGGGGGTGGGTTCAGGGGGGCCTAGATCACAGCCCCAGCCCTGCCCCTTGCACATATGTATGTTTGGGGCAAGTCACTTCACTGAAACTCAGGGTTCTCACTTGAAAAGTGAGAAAAACAAGAAATCTTTCCCCAGAGATGGATAAAGATTAAATGAGATGACAAATATGAAGCATTGATCACTAAGTTTTCACCAAGTAAACACCTGTTGTTATTAGGACATCTGTCTCTGCATGGGCACCACTTTGGAGGACAAATTGATCAGTGGGCTCCACTCAACTTTTGGTATTTCTGCTCTAAACCAAATCTGTAAGGGTCAATACATTGAAAATGTTAAAGACAAAAATGAGTTTCTTTGGAATAACTTAATGCACACAACCTGAAGAACCTTGAAACCATTCACAGAGTTTCAATAATTAACTATATATATATATACACACACACACACACACACATATATATATATATATATATATATATATATATATACACATTTTTTTTTTTTTTGCGGTACGGGGCCTCTCACTGTTGTGGCCTCTCCCATTGAGGAGCACAGGCTCCGGACGCGCAGGCTCAGTGGCCACGGCTCACGGGCCTAGCTGCTCCGCGGCATGCGGAATCCTCCCGGACCATGGCACGAACCCGTGTCCCCTGCATCGGCAGGCGGACTCTCAACCACTGTGCCACCAGGGAAGCCCTACATATATTTTTAATATATCAGTCGATATCCTTATATCAATCTTTCTTGTAGTCCCAGATTGAGTGTCAAGATCACTGCCCCCATCCTCCCCCCGCTCCCTTGGTAGGCTGGTGGCTAGAAGCAGCTCATGGCCCAGGTAGAGTTGCTATCAGTCCTCTTCATGTCTGTTATCTCGTTCCTGCTCATGTTAATATGTTAATTCACATTTCTTTCCTTTTCTCCTGTTTTCTATCTCTCTCTCTCTCTCTGGTACTTAGAGACATTAAGTTTTCAGACTAATGCTGCTACTACTACATTTCCTCTTTATAGTGAGTGCCTGGGTTCAAACCCTCTGTTATGGAAACCTTTTAACCTCCCTGTGCCTCCATTTCCCTATCTGTAAAATGACCTGAAACAAGAAAAGGCCTGCTTCCTGACAGTGTTAGAAAGGGACATCCATTTGTGCTGTGTTCGAGGGCCAGGAGGCACAATGGAAAGAGCGAGAGTTTAGACCTGGAGGCGCCTCCTTCAAATCTCAGCTCAACCATTTTCCAGCTGTGTGGACGTGAACAGTTATTTCATGTCTCTTGGCCTGATTTCTCATTTGTAACACAGAGCAGCAGACTGTTGCTGCTTACCCCATATCCATTTCCTGTTTCCTTTTTTTGTTTGTTTGTTTTTCTGGTATGCGGGCCTCTCACTGTCGTGGCCTCTCCCGTTGTGGAGCACAGGCTCCGGACGCGCAGGCTCAGCGGCCATGGCTCACGGGCCCAGCTGCTCCGCGGCATGTGGGATCTTCCCGGACCGGGGCATGAACCCGTGTACCCTGCATCGGCAGGCGGACTCTCAACCACTGCGTCACCAGGGAAGCCCTCCTGTTTTCTTTTTTAACCAATAAAACCCTGATTTTGTTTGGAGCTGAAAAGTGCCCAGATAAAATGTTTCATTTCCACTCTCCCATCTGATACTGGCCATGAGCTGTAAGGAGAAACCACCGAGTACAGCTGATAGAAGGCTGTTTCTGAAGGACAGCCTGGGCTGCCACGAACTTCTCCCTTTGCCTTTTATCCCCTTTCCCCTAGAACCTGGGCACAATGCCTGGAGGGACAGCAAGCCACCCGGTAACCGTAAGGTGACAAACCTTAGGATGAAGCCTTTACACTAAGGATGGCTGAACAGAAAGAGGAAAAACCCTCCTCTAATCGCCTCACAGGGTTCCCAACAAGCACTGGGCTGCCCACCTCCAAGCTTGCAAAAAATAAGTTGCAATTCAAATAGATCCCTATCTTTTATGTCTTTGTTGGTCAGTTTGTCTGTTATTTGAAGTCAGACTCTTCTCAAAACAGGTACTCAGGGCTTCCCTGGTGGCGCAGTGGTTGAGAGTCCGCCTGCCGATGCAGGGGACACGGGTTCGTGCCCCGGTCCGGGAAGATCCCACATGCCGCGGAGCGGCTGGGCCCGTGAGCCATGGCCGCTGAGCCTGCGCGTCCGGAGCCTGTGCTCTGCAACGGGAGAGGCCGCAACAGTGAGAGGCCCGTACTGCAAAAAACAAAAACAAACAACAAAAAAAAGCAGTTAACCACAGGAACTAAAATGATACTTGCTTCCCAGGATCCCTGTGACAGGAAAATAGGTTAGGTACCTAAAGTGTTTAGCGTGATTCCTGGCACATGGCAGACTTCCAATAACTGTTTATTCCCTTCTTCCCTTTCCCATCATCACATTTTGAATTCTCCTTGATATGGGTAATTATCAGAGCTACTGGGGGGCCGTCTCAGATATTTTGCTCTTAATGTGTCCCTAAGTGTGAGTTGCCCAACTGAAAGTGATCCCACAGTCTGATGTCACATCCCAAAGCACATGTTTCTAGGCTGCCTTCCTAGAGCACAGTCCCAGGAGAAGGGGCCCTAAAGGTCAGGCATTCTCTGCACTAGTACAGGGCATTTATGATAAAGTCCAACGTCCATATTTCAGGACTGACTTCCCTACTGAGAAAAGGGTCTGAAAACCACTGTCATGTTGGTTACCTTTATATGTACAGCTTAAAAGAGTAAAGGTACAAGGGAAACACAGCAGCTTTCTTCAAATATCACTTAGGCCCCTGGGGAGACTTGGCCAAGTATTAGCTGTGTGGACTTGGAAACAACAGCTTCTGAAAACCCTTCCAGTTCTAGATGAGATGCATCGTGGATCACGGGCTTTGAAAGGATGACCATGATAATAGTCTCAGCAAGTGTTCAGTGAATTGACTAATTAATTAATGAGTTAGGTATTTAGTCCTGATGTTTCTATGGGTAAATGCAGCTTGAGTCCCAATACCCAACTTATTGGTGAGAATATGCCCTGTGTGAAATGGAGGTCACCTGGCTCTGGGGTCATCTGAAATCCAGCCTCTCCCTGATGAGCCCCTTTCTGGGACTGTCCAGGGAAAACCACCTTGAAGGGTCCAAGGCCTACAGCCTTCCCCAGCCCAATTTCAAAGGCAGTGACTATATATCTTAAATTGCAAAGGCCGGAAGGACTGGTTTATGCTCACTTTTCTGAGACAGTTGTTTTATTTCAGTTGAGTTAGCATCACACATTTTTGGCATCTCCTCCAAGAAGTCTATTCAGTAGGCCAGAAGCATGTGAAATGGAGCCTTTGCTCTCAGAAATGGCATACTGACTGTACTTAAAGTTATTAAATCTTGAATGAATGGAAGAGAAAATGTCATAATCTTACCAGCGGAGAAGAGAAAGCCACACAAAATCTCCTAGTGTGAAGACAGCATGTTGGGAAATGAAGCAAAAGGGAATTTTTCATTACTTGTATCTGGGTTTTATGTTATAGTGAGAAGTACTGCCTACTACAGTTGGTTTTATGTACACCTCCTCTATAACTACCTAAGGATTCCATTGGGCAAAAATTTAATCAAATATCTTGGTTTCTAGTTAGTAGATTTGTGGCAAGCATCGGTGACCAAAAAAAAAAAAAAAAATCTGAAGCATTTCCACCTACTTGGATGCAGTAAATGTTCCCTTCTCAAATTCAGGTTGAAAAGAAGGAATTCTGTGATGAAAACAAGGGAATGAGTTCTCTCACTTTTTATTTTTTGACTTAGACAACACATTCATTTTATTGAGGACTCAGCATTAAGTTTGAAGTTCCAAACATTGGAACTCATTTTTGAGGTGATATTGGAAAATAGCATCACATTTTTTAAATGAACTTTTCCCACTGTCCATAAAAGTCAGCTGAAACTTTCCCCATCATTCTTCATTCCTATGCCAAATTTACCTTTCTATTCTCAAATTTCAAATAAAACCCTCTTTCACAAATTATGAGAAATTTTGAAAAATGAAATTAAGCCACATGACTTTGGCAATGAGGGGAAGGATGAGGTTCACCTGTTTGCTTTCATTATGACTTATTTGGATCATCTAAAAAGCTCTGCATTTTTTTCTCTTTTTAAAAATTTTTAAAAATTAAAAAAATATTTACAATTTTAAAAGGTTACACTCCATTTATAGTTATTACAAAATATTGGCAATATTCCCCATGTTGTACAATACATCCTTGTAGCCTATATGATAACCAATAGTTTGTACCTCTCACTCCCCCACCCCATATTCCCCCTCTTGCACTGGTAACGACTAGTTTGTTCCCTATATCTGTGAGTCAACTTCTTTTTTGTTTTATTCACTAGTTTGCTGTAATTTTTAGGTTCCACATGTAAGTAATATCATACAGTATTTGTCTTTCTCTGTCTGACTTATTTCACTTAGCATAATGCCCTCCAAGCCCAACCATGTTGCTGCAAATGGATTCCATTGTATATGTGTGTGTGTGTGTATACACATATATATATCTCACATCTTCTTTATCCATTCATCTGTTGATGGACACTTAGGTTGCTTCCATACCTTGGCAATTGTAAACGATGCTGCTGTGAACACATGTGAAGGTGCATGAATCTTTTTGAATTACTGTTTTTGTTTTTTTCAGATATACACCCAAGAGTGGAATTGCTGGGTCTATGACTAGAAAACTATGGTTCTATTTTTAGTTTTTTGAGAAACCTCCATACTGTTCTCCACAGTGACTGCACCAACTTACATTCCCACCAACAGTGTATGAGGGTTCCCTTTTCTCCACATCCTTGCCAACATTTGTTATTTGTGTTCTTTTTGACCCCCCATTCTGATAGGGTCAGGTGATATCTCACTGTGGTTTATATTTGCATTTCCCTGATGATTAGTGATGTTGAACACCTTTTCATGTGCCTGTTAGCCATCTGCATTTCCTCTTTGGAAAAATGTCCATTCAGTCCTTCTGCCCATTTCTTAAAATATTTATTTATTTATTTATTTTTGGCTGCACTAGGTCTTCATGGCTGCTCGTGGACCTGCCCATTTTTTAACTGATTTGTCTGGGGATTTTTGTTTTTTTGTTTTTTTTATACCCACCGCACCACAGTTTTCCCCCCTTGGTGTCCATACATTTCTTCTCTACATCTGTGTCTCACCTTCTGCCCTGCAAACCAGTTCATCTGTACCATTTTTCTAGGTTCCACATACATGTGTTAATATACGACGTTTGTTTTTCTCTTTCTGACTGACTTCACTCTGTATGACAGTCTCTAGATCCATCCACGTCTCTACAAATGACTCAATTTTGTTCTTTTTATGGCTGAGTAATATTCCATTGTATATATGTACCACAACTTCTTTATCCATTCGTCTGTCGATGGGCATTTAGGTTGCTTCCATGACCTGGCTATTGTAAATAGTGCTGCAATGAACATTGGGGTGCATGTGTCTTTTTGATTTATGGTTTTATCTGGATATATGCCCAGTAGTGGGATTGCTGGATCATACGGTAATTCTATTTTTAGTTTTTTAAGGAACCTTCATACTGTTCTCCATAGTGGCTGTATCAATTTACATTCTTGCACAACAGTGCAAGAGGGTTCCCTTTTCTCCACATCCTCTCCAGAATTTCAGCATTTGTTGTTTGTAGATTTTCTGATGATGCCCATTCTAACTGGTGTGAGGTGATACCTCATTGTAGTTTTGATTTGCATTTCTCTAATAATTAGTGATGTTGAGCAGCTTTTCATGTGCTTCTTGGCCATCTGTATGTCTTCTTTGGAGAAATGTCTATTTAGGTCTTCTGCCCATTTTTGGATTGGGTTGTTTGTTTCTTTAATATTGAGCTGCATGAGCTGTTTATATATTTTGGAGATTAATCCTCTATCCGTTGATTCATTTGCGAATATTTTCTCCCATTCTGAAGGTTGTCTTTTTGTCTTGTTTATGGTTTCCTTTGCTGTGCAAAAAAATATTGCTGTGATTTATGCCTATGAGTGTTCTGCCTATGTTTTCCTTTAGGAATTTTAAGAGTATCCAGTCATACATTTAGGTCTTTAATCCATTTTGAGTTTATTTTTGTATAAGTTGTTAGATAATGTTCTAATTTCATTCTTTTACATGGAGCTGTCCAGTTTTCCCAGCACCACCTATTGAAGAGACTGTCTTTTCTCCATTTTGTATTCTTGCATTCTTTGTTGTAGATTAATTGACCATAAGTGCATGGGTTTATTTCTGGGCTCTCTATCCTGTTCCATTGATCTATGTGTCTGTTTTTGTGCCTGTATCATACTCTTTTGATTACTCTATCATTGTAGTATAGTCTGAAGTCAGGGAGCATGATTCCTCCAGCTCTGTTCTTCTTTCTGTTCTTACTTTTTGGCTATTCAGGGTCTTTTGTGTTTCCATACAAACTTTAAAATGATTTGTTATAGTTCTGTGAAAAATGTCACTGGTTATTTTGATAGGGATTGAACTGAATCTGTAGATTGCCTTGGGTAGTATGGTATTTTTAACAATATTGATTCTTCCAATCCAAGAACACAGCATATCTTTCCATCTTGTGGAACGATTGTGTCATCTTCAGTTTCTTTCATGAACATCTTACAGTTTTCAGAGTACAGGCCTTTTGCCTCCTTAGGTAGGTTTATTCCTAGGTATTTCACCCTTTTTGATGTGATGGTAAATGGGACTGCCTCCTTAATTTCTTTTTCTGATATTCCACTGTTAGTGTATAGGAATGCAACAGATTTCTGTATATGAATTTTGTATCATGCCACTTTACCAAATTCATTGATGAGCTCTAGAAGTTTTTTACTGAATTCTTTAGGATTTTCTATATATAGTATCATGTCATCTGCCAACAGTGACAGTTTTACTTCATTTTTTTTCCAATTTGGATTCCTTTTAGTTCTTTTTCTTGTCTGATTGCTGTGGCTAGGACTTCCAAAACCATGTTGAAGAAAATTGGTGAGAGTGGACGTCCTTGTTTTGTTCCTGATCTTAGAGGAAATGCTTTCAGCTTTTCACCATTGAGTATGATGTTAGCTGTGGGTTTGTTGTATATGGGCTTTATTATGTTGAGGTATGTTTCCTCTATGCCTGCTTTCTGGAGAGTTTTTTTTAATCATAAATTGATGTTGAATTTTATCAGAAGCTTTTTCTGCATCTATTGAGATGATCATATGGTTTTTATTCTTCAGTTTGTTAATGTGGTGTATCACATTGATTGATTTGCAGATAGTGAAGAATCCTTGCATCCCTGGGATAAATCCCACTTGATCATGGTGTATGAGCCTTTTAATGTATTGTTGGATTCGGTTTGCTAGTATTTTGTTGAGGATTTTTGCGTCTTCATTCATCAGTGCTATTAATCTTTTTTTGTGATATCTTTGTCTGGTTTTGGTATCAGGGTGATGGTGGCCTCATAGAATGAGTTTGGAAGTATGCAGTCCCCTGCAATTTTTTGTAGTATTTTCAGAAAGATAGATGTTAACTCTTCTCTAATTGTTTGGTAGAGTTCACCTGTGAAGCCATCTGGTCCTGTATTTAAAAAGCCATGTATTTTATACATTGTATTTTCTTTAAATCTTGTAAAAATGGGTAGCATGCATGTTTTGGGGAAGGCAGGAGGAGATCATGTGAAAATGAATTTGTTCCTCAGATGCACATCGGAGCCCTCTGCCAGCCTGGTAGTGTGTGACCTGAACTGCTGCATGCTGCAAGGGAAGCAGTGGAGAGTGGGGACTAAGGAGGAACTGAGTCCACCATACTTAGGGCTTGTCAGAAAGCAGCAGGGGTCTTGCATTCGCCTTTGAGGGCCACATTTTAGCCCAGGCACTTCAAAACCAGAGAATCTCCAGAGAGGCCGAAGGGCAGAATCAAGCTGAGGTGCTCTTAAAAGAGTGACTGGTGTTCTGCGTGAAGAGACAGCCCAACGGGGGCAGAGTGGCTGCCCCAATGCTTGAAGCTCTGTCATGAGTGAGGGGCGGTGTGGTCAGGTTTAACATGCAACAGCAGCTAGATCAGAGTGGAAGGAGGAAGATATGAGAAGTTGATCTCAGATTGTTGGAGGAGGTCATGGAGAGGATGTGACCACTGGTTGACCCACAAGCTGCACCCAGGTAATCAGAAGCTCCTCACCCCCTCCCCTGTCCTTGGAATGTACATTCTGCCCACCATTCCCACAGTGGGAGCTGTTCCAAGGACATGGCCTTGAAAGAGTAAGGTTTGCTGAGGCCATCTGGATGGGATACCTGCTGAGCCCAGTAAGCCCTCTATATAAACTTTAAGATTCTGGTGAGCAGGTGCAGAGATCTATTCATCTGGCAGCCGCCTGAGACAAGCCTTCTAAGTATGTTCCCTTGTTTATTAAACGTGACGCCTAGCAATCTGGAGCGGTCTGCTCTGTCTTTCCTCTCTCCTTGCTGTACGTGTACAGGGGCCAGTTTGTGAACCAACACACATCAAGATGAACACACATCAACACCCATTCTGATGTGAAGAATTGCCCCGAATGAGTGGACTGCCCTCATCCGAGGATCTGGATGTCTTTCTAGTAATGACTGACATCTGTAAGTCTCTTTAAAGTCTACAACACACTCGCATATGTATCATCTCAGCTGAGAGGTATTAGCTTTGTTTTACTGAGGAGAAAACAGACATGCTGAGAGATCGAATGACTTTTCCAAAGTCATAAAATCATCCTAGAGCCTTAGAGTTAGAAGAGACAAAGAATGTCATCCAGACAAAGAAGGTAAGTGACAGATTTGAGATTCAAATCAGATCGCCCAGCCTCCTGGTCCAGGCTCACAGATTACATCCTATTTCCTTTCAGCCTGTTTTTTTTTTTTTCCTGGGAGTTTTCAAATTCTGTCTGGGGGGCTCGCTGGGTCATCCTTCACCCCTCTTTTTCCCACTATCAACCACAGCTTAACAACTTGAGTGAGTTTCTTAACCTCTCCAAGCTTCAGTTTCATCAGTTACCTGATGGGGATGATAGTAGGACTCATCTCATAGGTCTCACACTGTGAGTTAAATCAGACGATGCATGTACATCTCTGGACGTAGAATTAACACCCAGTGGGTTTGCAGCTTGATTTTACCTCTGCCACCATGTAGTCCAGGCCTCTAATTCCTCACTGGGAACCATTTATAATAGCCTGCCAACTAGTCTCCCACATCCATTCATGCCCAGTCCAGTTGATTCTCCATACTGTAGATGAGGGACCTTTGTAAAATGCAAATCTGATTGTGTCACTCTCTGGCTTAAAAACTGCAGTGGCTTCCACTGGTTTTTGGATAAAGGCCAAGACCTGTAACAAGGTCCACAACCCCAAGTGTGGCTGGTCTCCACACGCCTTGCCAGCCTCAGCTCGTGGCAACCTCCTCTCATTCGGCACTGACCACACCAGGCTCCTTCTCACCTTGGGGCCTAGAATATTCTTCCACACCTTCAGGAAGCAAGGTAGCCCCATCCCACCCTACATACTCTCAGAGCCCCGTTTCCATCCCTTGGTGGCGCTATGCCCACTCACAGGTGTATTATTCTGAGTATTTCACTACAGTTTGTCACTAAACTATAAGTGTCTTGAGGGTTTTGCTCACCACTGTTTCCCAACATCCAGTGCAGGGCCTGTCATTTAGTCGGTGCTCAAAGAACATGCACTGAATGAATAAAGGCTTTGTAGGGGACTCTTCCATATAGATTTCTGTGTGGCTTAAGCTGAAAGGTAAGACTAGATTTACTCCTAGAGCCCTTCCTTCTCTGGGGTTAGATGATTCCATGCTTCCTTGTACATCCTCTCACCCTGCCATCTCCAGACACTATAGCCTTTAGATGAGCCCCAGGAGTCTTTCGATAATTCTTTTCAAACTTACAGACAAATGACTCAGAGAAGCAGAAAACAAACCTTGAACTGAATTCTATGCAAATTCTCATCTTGACATTATTTTTATACTTCCCCACAGAATGTGAAAAATGCCAACACTCTCATTGCTGGTGGGAGTGCCCATTGGTACCAATCATTGTTTCAGTCCCTCTGGCAGCATCTTACAAAACTCAAGATGGTCAAACTCTATGACTCAGAGATTCTAGTCCTCAGCAGACATCCGAGACACTCTTGCACCTATGCCCAGCACAAAGCAATGGCTGGCATAGCAAAGAAACAAAAACATAATCACTTAATTGTCCATCAACAGAAACATGAACAAATAAATTGTAATACGGTCATACAATGGAACACACTAGACCAATAGAATAAAGTAAACCAGAACTTCATGTATTAGCATGATACCTTTTTTAAAAAGTTTAGTAGTAGAAGCAGATCTCAGAAGGATGTACACCAAATAATCCCATTTAAAGAAATTTTTAAATAAGTGAAACCACAAAATGTGTTGTGTAGGGATTCTTAACAATGTAATCAAAGTATAAAGACATGAGATGGGATGGTAAACAGCAAAGACAGTTCAGGGGCTGTCTCCAGAGTGGAGAGAGTTGCATGTGATCTGAACACGGGGTACCCAGGGGCTTCAACCATCCTGATAATATCTTACTTCTTCAGATGGATAGTTGGTAAACCACTAGTCATTATAATAATTTCTCTGCCTTTTTGTATATCTGAACTATTTCATAATTTAAAAAAAGCACTTTAAATATATTTGGAGTGGCTGATTCAACTTAAAACAAGAGTGGCCACACTGGGTTTTCTGGCTCATGGTAAATTGGGTTTCCTCTCCCCTTTCTGAGATGAGAGGTGCCAGGTGAATTCCAAGCATCCTTGCTGTGTCCTCAGGTCTCCCCTCTCCCTGGGCATATTCTCTGCTGACCCTAGTGAGTACTCAGGCCAAAAACTTTGAAAGAAGATGTGTGCCTTTAGCCTGGGGACCAGGTACAAGGTCCTTTATGCTCTTGTAGGGACCTAGGAGGAGAAAGGGCTGAAAAGAAAGAATTGGGCAAATAGATCGGAATTTAGCTCTAAGGTAGGTATTATTATAGACAAATTCTTTCTATACTGGCCAGAGGGTTGGTCAAGGCTTTTGGTCTTTACATCAGGGGTACAGATAAAACAAGTTTACTCCTCCAGAGAAGGCCTGCGGGCAAAAGCTGCACAGCCTCCTGTTCCCTTCCATACCACGTACCATGCATCTGTCTTTCAGCAGCTGCCCAGGGCGGGGGGAGGACACGTCCTCCTAAATCAGCAGGACATTTTATTTGTCTCCTGCTGATAAGCCGTGTAAAAAGATGTCAACACAAGTTCTGCTCCTGAAATCTACCATCCCATTGGCCCTCCGCTCCTTCTAAGGAAGAGCGTAGGGAGATTACAGAACCACCAGAGAAACCCAGCTGGGTCCAGTGATGAGAGCAGAGGACGCTGTGCTATGAAACTGGCCTGGAAGGGTGCTGTGAGCAGGAAATTTGTGGAACTCTGTCAGCTTGAACTCCAGACGGAACCAACATTTCTTACAAATAAAGCTCAGACACAGCTCTCTGGTTTCCTTACCGTCCTGACTCAACACGTAAAACAGGCCAAATCCACTACGTTTTGGCAAAACACTTCATAATTAACTGAGGTCCAAGGCTTGGGAAAGATGCTCTTAGCGTGGCTGGTTTATCCTCAGGGCTAAGACTGCAGGGACCCTTCTTGGGGCTGCCGTCCTGCCTTAGATGCACCTCCATGGTTGTGGGAACCACTTCCCAGACCTGCCTTCTGCCCTGAGGTTATTGTGGCCTCTGAACAATACTGTCTCATGGTGAAAATCATGGAAAGTTTGTGTTAACGCGAGCTTTCTGTCTCAGGGCAGCCCTAACTCGAAGGCAAGGCGAGGGGGTAGGAAGGAGTGTGACTGTCAAAGGGAAAGAGAAAGGGTTGGACGTTGCAGGGGAGGGAGGGAGGGAGGGAGGGACACCTGCTCCGCTCCAGGAGCCGGGCGCTGCGGGACACAGTGGCAGGGCCCAGTGCTGGAAAGTCACCCTGCCCAGTCACTATTGTGTGAGGTGCTCCAGTGACAGGCTCGCAACCAGCCTCTCCTCTCCTTCTCTCTCTCTCTCTCTGTCTCACACACACACACACACACACACACACATGCACACTCTCCCGTGGCCTGGTGGATGGGAACACAGGCTCTGGCGCCACACTGTATGGATTCAGATCCTTGCTACACCACTCACCAACTTGATGACCTGGGCCACGTTATCGAGCCACTGGGTGCCTCAGTTTCCTCCTTCCCTCCCAAAGAACATTAATAGAAATGACAGTCCCTGCCTCATGCACATGGCCAGGAGGATGAAATGAGTTAATATGAGTTACGTACTTAGTACTGGAACAGAGTAAGTCTGAAGTGGGTGTTTGGTCAATCAAACCAGGGGAAAAGGGGTGGAGAGGGATAAATTGGGAGATTGGGATGGATATATACACACTACTATATATATTAATAAAATAGAGAACTAATAAAGACCTTCTGTAGAGCACAAGGAACTCTAGTCAATACTCTGTAATGACCTATATGGGGAAAGAATCTAAAAAAGTTGGATATATATGTATGCATAACTGATTCACTTTGTTGTACAGCAGAAGCTAACATTGTAAATCAACTATAAATACTCCAATAAAAATTTTAAAAAAAACTGTGAGGTTTCCCATTCCTCATCCTCTCCCCACTTGTCCTGCCTCAATTTGGCCCCAGTAAAACTCTAGAACAGCAAGGAGCCTTCAGGCTGCTGTGCCCACCTCTCCCCTAGGCAGTGAGGAAGGCTGAGGGGCCAGGGAATCAACCACAGAGATTCAGAACAACCGGCACTGCTCCAGGGGATGGTCCAAGGCCCCCCGTTGCTCAGTCATCGTGTGTCCCATATCTTGCTCGGGACCACTGAGGAGGAGGGGACATACGGCAGCTCTTAACCGTGGTTGGTGCCCTCTTGTGCCATCAGCCAGCATTTTGGGGATGCTGGTTAGACACTGTCCTGTTGTCTCATTCTGGTGCTAGGTGGGGATTATAGAAGTGGCGGCATCCCACGCTGTCCCTATCTCTGCCCTGTAGCCCTGATCGGACCCCTTGCCCTATGTCCCCAAAAATATTGCTAATGTTTGTTAAGTGATTAACATGTGCCTGGCCCTGGGCTAAACAGAAAACTTTAATGAACCCCGTGAGGTGGGTATAATACTATACTCATTTTCCAAGAGAGGTCAAATATGGGTTAGGGAGTTTAAGCGACATGGCAAGGTCTTAGCTCCCGTTAGACGCTTTGCATTTAGCCCAGAACTGGCTTGACTCTGCTGTTCCTTGTTTGTTTGGGGGCCTCTCCGGCAGGGTGTGGGTGTTGAGGGAGGGCGGGGCTCTTCTCCTATTCTCTTCTATTTGTCTTGGCTTCATGAAAGCACATAGAATGCTTAGCCCAGGGCTGAGTATACAGTAAGCTGTTAACATATGTTAGCTATTATTATTATGTAATACTTACTGAATACACTGTATTAGGCCCTGGAAGTGGGTCAAGAAATTAGGACACAATTCCTGTCCTCCAAGGGCTTACATTCTAGCGTGGGGTTGGGTGAGATGGGAAAATGAGACTCGCGCCAGAGTAAATTGCAAATGCATCCAGTAAGTGCTGAAAGAGAACAAGAGAAGGAGAGATACTCCTGGGCCGAGGTCGCTGGGGAGACGTCCTGGAGGAGGAGGAAGGATGGAGAAGATTCCGCAAAGAACGGAGGTTGTCTACAACAGGATGGAGAGAAGCAGGCCTCAGGGGCTTTATTCTCAGAACCTCCGCAAGACAAGGGTCAGAGCGGGGAAGGTCTCACAGGCTAGAACTCACCGCTGTGACCAGAGCCACTGGGCGCCCAGGCCTGGTGATGACAGGATGCAGCATGTTCCTGTGCCAGAAGCGGGCTGGGAGTCCGCCTGCCCAGTTTACAACTGTGGTGTTTATTGGCTACATTTCATCAGGCAGAAGTACCATAGTTTATCTAACCGTTCATTTTTATTGGGCTTTTAGGTTGTTTTTCAATTTTCCACTACTATAAATAATGCAGCAAGGCAGGATGGTAACAGACATGGACTTGACCATCAGAGAGGCCTGTGGGGTTTTTTTGTTTTGTTTTGTTTTTGTTTGTTTTTCTTTTTCTTTTTTTTTTTTTTTTGCGATATGCGGGCCTCTCACCGTGTAGCCTCTCCCGTTGCAGAGCACAGGCTCTGGATGCGCAGGCTCAGCGGCCGTGGCTCACGGGCCCAGCCGCTCCGCGGCATGTGGGATCTTCCCAGACCGGGGCATGAACCTGCGTCCCCTGCATCAGCAGGCGGACTCTCAACCACTGCGCCACCAGGGAAGCCCCCAAGGCCTGTGTTTTAATACTTTCTCTGCCACTTACTAGTGATGTGACCACAGGCAAGTTACCTAATGTCTCTAAGCCTCAGTGTCATTATCTATTAAATAAGAATGAAAATGCTACCTAACTAACTCACTGAGTTGTTATACATCCAGGGAAACCACATTAAAGTTAAAAAAAAATTATCTCTATGTATTTGAATGTTTACCGTGTGATTATTAGGTGCCCGGCTGTGTTCTTATATAAGGCAGTTGTGAGGATCATATGCCTTATTAAGAAGACATTGTTACTAATAGCCTCATGTTCGATGTAAGTGAAAACTGCGGGAACTTGTCCGAGGTCACCAGCCAGGAGGATGCTGTTGAAAGTGAGTAGTCACATGCCAGAGCCCATGTTCTGCACCGTGCCTCTGCTCTCCTGCTCAGTAAGTGCTAGCTGGTACTGCATTTATCATGATCATGCTGCTATTGGCGTTGTGACAGGGTGTGGGGAGGCTGCGGGAGACTCTAAGCCACTTTCAGATTTTTAAGCTCTTGGAAGAAATGAGAAAAGGCCAAACAGTTTTGTTTTTTTTTATGTGGTATATTTTAAATGTTTAGGTTTAACAAATTCACACTAGTAAACGTTTATTAAAAAATTTAAAAATGCGATGCCTTCTGGAACAATAGACACAAGAGATAAGCCCGGGGCTGAGTTTCCCTCCGAGCCTGCTCTGAAGCTTCTGCGTACCCGACACCCACCCCAGGATCTCACCCAGAGAAGCAGCCTTGGGGACAAGGGCTGGGAGGAGAGATGTGATACTTAGCTTAGAGCTATGGGACGTGAGGTCCCCCCCACGCCCCACTGGACAGTCTTCTGCAAGGCTGGTTTGTGGGGGAGGATGAACAGGAAGGTGACTGGCAGGGACTTGGCATGCAAAGTAAATGCTGAACGTTCACTGTGTAAATATTAACATTTTAAGATCCTGGAAATAATGCCGTCCGTTTATTTACAACTACACACTCTTGTAGCTGGCAGTTGTTTTAGATTCAAAGCAGGTTTTCTAAACTTTTTGAACACTTGCCATCCTATTCGTTCTTAGGTACCAACGCTAAAACCACATAGAATGGAACTCGGTATTTATTAGACAAACGCTATTTGCAAAGTCCTGTGCTTGGGGCTGTAACAACAGCAGTGACATTAGCCACGGCATTCACTGACCACATACTCCACACGGGTACAGGCTACTGCTTCGCACACATTGTTTTTATTTAATCCTCATGACCACCCTATGAGGTCAGTGTGTTATTATCATCACCATTACCAGATGAGGAAATGGAGGTGCAAAGAGCAGGTCTATTAGATTCTACGTCTGTTGGCTTATTGTTGGAACTCTGCTCCTACTGAAAGGCCCAAGTTGAAGTGACAGGTCAGACTGTCCCTTTGTAATTAAGTTTTGTCATCTGTAAAATTGGACTAGGTTATTTCTAAGATTAATTCCACATTCTTTTGATAGTTTCCTGTCAGAAAGGAGGACACTTCATATAATCTGGACGTTTTTCTTTCAAACTGTACTTTCCTGTGGACTCCATTTTTCTAACTTTTTTTGAAGTTTATAACCTGCATAGAGAAAAGTGTATACATCTTGATGAATGAACAGAATGAACACCCACATGTAACCAGCGCCTAGAAAAGAATCATAGGCTTCTGTTTTAATTTCAGAGATCTGGTGTCATTAGCTAATTCTTTCATTTAGTTAATATTCATTGAGCATCTACATTGTACTAAAAAGATGATGCAAGGGCAAGAGAGTGAGAAGACACGCCACAGACTGGGGGATAATATTTGCAAAAAACATATTTGATAAAGGACTGGTATCCAAAATATACAAAGAACTCTTAAAACTCAATAATAAGAAAACAAAAAACTTAACTAAAAGATGGGCCAAAGGCCTTAATAGATACCTCATCAAAGAATATATATAGATGGCAAATGAGCATGTGAAGAGATGTTCCACACCATATGCCATCAGAGAAATGCAAATTAAAACAATGAGATACCACTGCACACCTATTAGAATGGTGATAATCCATAACACTGACAACACCAAATGCCGGTGAGGATGTAGAGCAACAGGAATTCTCACTCACTGCTGGTGGAAATGCAAAAAGGTATAGTCACTGTGGAAGACAGTTTGGTAGTTTCTTACAAAACTAAGCATATGCTCTTACCATACAATCCAGCATCACACTCCTAGGTATTTACCCAAAGGAGTTGAAAACTTAGGTCCACGTGAAAACCTGCACACAGATATTTATATAACCTTTATTCATCATTTTCAAAACTTGAAAGCAACCAAGATGTCCTTCAGTAGGTGAATGGATAAATAAACCGTGATATGTCCAGACAATTCGGCGCTAAAAAGAAATGAGCAATAAAGCCATGAACAGACGTGGAGAAACCTTAAATGCATATTACTAAGTGAAAGAAGCCCATCTGAAAAGGCTACATAATGTATGATTCCAATTATATGACATTTTTCAAAAAGGCAAAACTATGGAGATGGTAAAAAAAAAATCAGTGGTTGTTAGGGGTTAGGGGGAGGTGGATAAACAGGTGGAACAGAGAGGTTTTTAGGGCAATGAAACTACTCTGTATGATGCAATAATAGAGGATGCATGTCACAATATATTTGTCAAAACCCACAGAATATACATCACCAAGATTGAACCTGAATATAAACTATGGACTTTTGTTGCTAGTGATGTGTCAATGTAGGTTCATTGACTGTAACAAATGTACCACTCTGTTGATGTTGATAATGAGGGAGCATATCATGAGGAATCAACACGGCTCCCTCAGGTGTGCCCTGAGGTGTCAGACCCAGCTCTGTGATGGCATCAGAGGTGCAAGCATCTGTTTCCATGCCCAGCTTCCTAGCAGGACTCCAAGCTCCTTGACAACACGAAATACATCTTCCTCTGAGCACAGGCTCAGTTTACACTTGTGAATAAAGTCCCTTCACATCAAACTTTACATTGCCGGTAAGACCTGCTTTGTTAGCTTACTGTGGAATACATTTGCTCCTCGTTATTCGTGGCTCCATATTTTCAAATTTTCCTGTTCACTGTAATTTATTTGTAACCTCACCAGCGCTTTTGCAGCCATTCACAGACATGTGCAAAGAAAAAATAGAAGCACTGATGCATACCTGTGTTAGAAGAACTTCATTCAGGCATGAGTTTTAGTACTGTTGGCTGTGAGTTCAATATTAATTAATCAACAGTATATACTCAGTAAGGTGTCAACAGTGCATATCTATAAGGTTATGTATTGATCAGTTGATGAAAATGTGACCAGGGGCTTGCAGCAACCTAACTGTGCATTTCCCCTAGGAGCCCTGGTTCAGTATTTGCTAATTCAGTGTTTGTGGTGACTCTACAGAATGTAACTACTATGAATAATGACAATCAACTGTATTTGCTTTTTTACAAGGAGAAAAGGATTGAGTCTCTTTACAGAAATTCTCTGACCATCACAAACAAGTGAGTTTATTTGGTCAACAAACAAGGTGGAGGGGATGACCAGTCCCCAGGTCCCTGAACTCATGGTCCTCCACTGAGTACACAGAGTTTACAACAGTCTGCTCAGATGTCCTTGGAATATTTTCCAGAAAAGTAAAAAGAGCAACCAAGTATCTTAATGCTTTCCAGCATATGGTTTCACTATGGGAAATCTAAACTTCACAGTAAAGTAAAAGCCAACTCTTTTCAACACTTGACTCTATTAGAAACATCATTATAAGTAACTGGTCTTTTAAACAACTATGAGAAAAACAAAATAACTTCTTACCTAAACCTCAGATCTGCAAAACTCTAAATGCAGATTCTTTATTAAAAAACAAATTAAGTATTAAAATGTAAATTGTACTGAAGTTATGTAGAACTCATTAAAAGACTAATATTGATCAAAACAACTTTTTATGGCTCAATAAATGCAAATAAAAAGGCATCAAAATTTGCTAATTATAACTTGAATCTTGGGTCCATTAATTAATTTTTTAATTTTTTAATTTAATTTTTTTTTATACAGCAGGTTCTTATTAGTCATCCATTTTATACACATCAGTGCATACATGTCAAGCCCAATCTCCCGATTCATCACACCACTACGCCCACCCCCACGGCTTTCCCCCCTTTGTGTCCATACGTTTGTTCTCTATCTCTGTGTCTCTATTTCTGCCTTGCGAACCGGTTCACCTGTACCATTTTTCTAGGTTCCAAATAATATGCATGAATATACGATATTTGTTTTTCTCTTTCTGACTTACTTCGCTCTGTATGACAGTCTCCAGATCCAGCCACGTCTCAACAAATGACCCAATTTCTTTCTTTTTTATGGCTGAGTAATATTCCATTGTATATATGTACCACATCTTCTTTATCCATTCGTCTGTCGATGGGCGTTTAGGTTGCTTCCATGACCTGGCTATTGAAAATAGTGCTGCAATGAACATTGGGGTGCATGTGTCTTTTTGAATTATGGTTTTCTCTGGGTATATGCCCAGTAGTGAGATTGCTGGATCACATGGTAATTTTATTTTTAGTTTTTTAAGGAACCTCCATACTGTTCTCCATAGTGGCTGTATCAATTTACATTCCCACCAAGAGTGCAAGAGGGTTCCCTTTTCTCCACACCCTCTCCAGCATTTGTTTGTAGATTTTCTGATGACGCCCATTCTAACTGGTGTGAAGTGATACCTCATTGTAGTTTTGATTTGCATTTCTCTAATAATTAGTGATGTTGAGCAGCTTTTCATGTGCTTCTTGGCAATCTGTATGTCTTCTTTGGAGAAATGTCTATTTAGGTCTTCTGCCCAGTTCTGGATTGGGTTGTTTGTTGTTTTAATATTGAGCTGCATGAGCTGTTTATATATTTTGGAGATTAATCCTTTGTCTGTTGTTTCATTGGCAAATATTTTCTCCCATTCTGAGGGTTGTCTTTTCATCTTGTTTACGGTTTCCTTTGCTGTCCAAAAGCTTTGAAGTTTCATTAGGTCCCATTTGTTTATTTTTGTTTTTATTTCCATTACTCTAGGAAGTGGATCTAAAAAGATCTTGCTGTGATTTATGTCAAAGAGTGTTCTTCCTATGTTTTCCTCTAAGAGTTTTACAGTGTCTGGTCTTAAATTTAGGTCTCTAATCCATTTTGAATTTATTTTTGTGTACGGTGTTAGGGAGTGTTCTAATTTCATTCTTTCACATGGAGCTGTCCAGTTTTCCCAGCGCCACTTATTGAAGAGACTGTATTTTCTCCACTGTATATCCTTGCCTCCTTGGTCACAGATTAGTTGACCATAGCTGTGTGGGTTTACCTCTGGGCTTTCTATCTTGTTCCATTGATCTATGTTTCTGTTTTTGTGCCAGTACCATATTGTCTTGATTAATGTAGCTTTGTAGTATAGTCTGAAGTCAGGGAGTCTGATTCCTCCAGCTCTGTTTTTTTCCCTCAAGACTGCTTTGGCTATTCAGGGTCTTTTGTGTCTCCATACAGATTTTAAGGTTTTTTGTTCTAGTTCTGTAAAAACATGCCATTGGTAATTTAATAGGGAGTACATTGAATCTGTAGATTGCTTTCGGTAGTAAAGTCATTTTCACAATATTGATTCTTCCAATCCAAGACCATGGTATATCTCTCCATCTCTTGGTATCATCTTTAATTTCTTTCATCAGTGTCTTATAGTTCTCTGCATACAGGTCTTTTGTCTCCCTAGGTAGGTTTATTCCTAGTTCTTTTACTCTTTTTGTTGCAATGGTAAATGGGAGTGTTTCCTTAATTTCCCTTTCAGATTTTTCATCATTAGTGTATAGGAATGCAAGAGATTTCTGTGCATTAATTTTGTATCCTGCAACTTTACCACATTCATTGATTAGCTCTGGTGGTTTTCTGGTGGCATCTTTAGGATTCTCTATGTATAGTATCATGTCATCTGCAAACAGTGACAGTTTTACTTCTTCTTTTCCAGTTTGTATTCCTTTTATTTCTTTTTCTTCTCTGATTGCTGTGGCTAGGACTTCCAAAACTATGTTGAATAATAGTGGTGAGAGTGCACATCCTTCTCTTGTTCCTGATCTTAGAGGAAATGCTTTCAGTTTTTCACCATTGAGAATGATGTTTGCTGTGGGTTTGTCATATATTTCCTTTATTATGTTGAAGTAGGTTCCCTCTATGCCCACTTTCTGGAGAGTTTTTATCATAAATGGGTGTTGAATTTTGTCAGAAGCTTTTTCTGCATCTATTGAGATGATCATATGGTTTTTATTCTTCAATTTGTTAATATGCTGTATAACACTGATTGATTTGCATATATTGAAGAATCCTTGCATCCCTGGGATAAATCCCACTTGATCATGGTGTATGATCCTTTTAATGTGTTGTTGGTTTCTCTTTGCTAGTATTTTGTTGAGGATTTTCACATCTATATTCAGCTGTGATGTTGGTCTGTAATTTTCTTTTCTTGTAGTATCTTTGTCTGGTTTTGGTATTAGGGTGATGGGGGCCTCATAGAATGAGTTTGGGAGTGTTCCTTCCTCCACAATTTTTTGGAAATTTGAGAAGGATGGGTGTTAGCTCTTCTCTAAATGTTTGATAGAATTCACCTGTGAAGCCATCTGGTCCTGGACTTTTGTTTGTTGGAAGATTTTTAATCACAGTTTCAATTTCATTCCTTGTGATTGGTCTGTTTGTATTTTCTATTTCTTCCTGGTTCAGTCTTGGAAGGTTATACCTTTCTAAGAATCTGTCAGTTTCTTCCAGGTTTTCCATTTTATTGGCATAGAGTTGCTTGTAGTAGTCTCTTAGGATGCTTTGTATTTCTGCGGTGTCTGTTGTAACTTCTCCTTTTTCATTTCTAATTTTATTGATTTGAGTCCTCTCCCTCTCTTTCTTGATGAGTCTGGATAACAGTTTATCAATTTTGTTTATCTTCTCAAAGAACCAGCTTTTAGTTTTATTGATCTTTGCTATTGTTTTCTTTGTTTCTATTTCACTTATTTCTGCTCTGACCTTTATGATTTCTTTCCTTATGCTAACTTTGGGTTTTGTTTGTTCTTCTTTCTCTGGTGCCTTTAGGTGTAAGGTTAGATTGTTTATTTGAGATTTTTCTTGTTTCTTGAGGTAGGCTTGTATAGCTATAAACTTCCCTCTTAGAAGTGCTTTAGAAGTGCCTCAGTTATTCTGCTATTGATTCCTTCTAGTGTAGTTTTCATTTCAGTTATTGTATTGTTCATTTCTGTTTGTTTGCTCTTCAATTCTTCTAGGTCTTTGTTAAATATTTCTTGCATCTTCTCGATCTTTGCCTCCATTCTTTTTCCGAGGTCCTGGATCATCTTCACTATCATTATTCTGAATTCTTTTTCTGGAAAGTTGCCTATCTCCACTTCATTTAGTTTTTTTTCTGTGGTTTTATCTTGTTCCTTCATCTGGTACATAGCCCTCTGCCTTTTCATCTTGTCTATCTTTCTGTGAATGTGGTTTTTGTTCCACAGGCTGCAGGATTTTTGTTCTTACTTCTGCTGTCTGCCCTCTGGTGGATGCGGCTATCTAAGTGGCTTGTGCAAGTTTCCTGATGGGAGGGACTGGTGGTGTGTAGAGCTGTTGCTCTGGTGTGCAGAGTTCAGTAAAACTTTAATCCACTTGACTACTGATGGGTGGGGCTGGGTTCCCTCCCTGTTGCTTGTTTGGCCTGAGGCAACCCAACACTGGGGCCACCTGGGCTCTTTGGTGGGGCTAATGGCAGACTGTGGGAGGGCTCACGCCAAGGAGTACTTCCCAGAACTTCTGCTGCCAGTGTCCTTGTCCCCACGGTGAGCCACAGCCACACCCCACCTCTGCAGGAGACCCTCCAACACTAGCAGGTAGGTCTGGTTCAGTCTCCTATGGGGTCACTGCTGCTTCTTCTGGGTTCCGATGCACCCACTACTTTGTGTGTGCCCTCCAAGAGTGGAGTCTCTGTTTCCCCCAGTCCTGTCAAAGTCCTGCAATCAGATCCCACTAGACTTCAAAGTCTGATTCTCTAGGAATTCTTCCTCCCCTTGCCAGACCCCCAGGTTGGGAAGCCTGATGTGGGGCTCAGAACCTTCACTCCAATGGGTGGACTTCTGTGGTATAAGTGCTCTCCAGTCTGTGAGTCACCTACCCAGCAGTTATGGGATTTGATTTTACTGTGATTGCACCCCTCTTACCGTCTCATTGTGGCTTCTCCTTTGTCTTTGGATGTTGGGTATCTCTTTTGGTGAGTTTCAGTGTCCTCCTATTGATGATTGTCCTGCAAGTAGTTGTGATTCTGGTGTTCTCACAAGAGGGAGTGAGAGCACCTCCTTCTACTTCGCCATCTTGGTTCAGGGCCTATACTCGGGTCCATTAATTTCTAATGTTTTTTTTTTTTTTTCCTAAAAAGACGTAATGAATGAGGGCAATAACTTTAAAAACAAACAGGAAAAATAAAAATTACAAACACAGCTATTGCAGTCATTCAACCAAATAGTTAAGTGGTGTGTTATTTTCCAGTGACTACTGTAAACACAACTTGGTAGAGAGAAATTTATTCTCTCCCAGTTTGAGAAGACAGAAGTCTAAAACCGGTCTCACCAGGCTGAAATCAAGGTGTCAGCAGGATCACACTCCCTCTAGAGGAGAAACTATTCTTTGTCTTTTCCAGCTTCTGGTGGCTGATGGCATTCCTTGGCTTGTGACTTCATTACTTTTTGGTCACATTGCTTTCTCTTCTTCTGTGTCAGATCTCCTTCTGCCTCCTTCTTATAAGGATACATGTGATTGGATTTATAGTCCACCTGCATAATCCAGGATTATCTCCCTGCTTAATCACATCTGCAAAGTCTTCTCTCTTTTTTGCCATTTAAGGTGACATTCACAGGTTCCAGGGGTTGGGACATAGATATCTTTGGGGATGGGGCATTATTTAGCTTTCCACATGTGGTAAACCTAATATTAATTATATCTATGCACCAGTAACCTAACAAAATGAAAAACGCAAGAGAGGTGCCTATAAGAACACCCACCTCTGTCCCTGAGCCCCCCATACTCCATGGTCAATTGTGATTCTTTTATAATAACAATAATAAAACATTTATCAAGAATCTGCCATGTGCCTGGTCCTGTTGTAAGTTCCCATGCATTGCCCCCAAAGGATCCTCACAACTACCCAATGAGGTAGGACCATATTTCCACATTTTACACATGTGGAAATGGAGGAGGCTAAATCCATGTTAGGAAAGAAGCAGAACCAGGGTTCAAAACTGGGGGCGTCCACCTCCCATGACCCTGTCTCTGGTTCACTGGGAGTGCACCCGACTCCCTGGAAAGGAACGTCTCATGGGCAGGAGCATGTGCCGCTACTGCAGGTGCCCAGAGAAACCACCAGCTGCAAAACTGGCTTGTGGACTCCAGCTCCAGGAGCTCCACATTGCCCTAAAATAAAATACTGTACTGAGAGTGTCCCTTTAAATTTTATGATAGCATAGCTCTTCAGAAGATCATTTTAAGTTTACATGAGCATTCAGGTGAATCTTACCTTTCTGAAGGTGAATGTAGCACTCATCACTCCCTTTGATTCTGGATCCTAGGATCCCGGGAATAGCTATTGATGAGCACAGGCGCTAACTGAGCCCATGGGGGTTAACGATGTTCACAGAACTGAGGGTTGCAGAAGCTGCGGATTCTTTTATATTTTATTTTTGTGGTGCAGGAGCAAGAGGGACCAGGAAAATGCCTGTTATTAAGATAACCAGTGATATAAGCCAGACTTTCTGGTCAAATGGATTAAATGACCTATAAAATGATTTTTCTGAGCCAAACGGTCCACTCAGTGTCCTGGAACACACTATCTCTTAGCCTGTGCTCGCATTGCTCTTCTTGTCTCAATTCCCACCTCCTTTCTGATCATCCATCATCACATACTGAACACTTAGTATAGGCAAGGCATTGTGTTAGGTGCTGCCCATATGAAGGCAATTAAACAGGAGTCCTCCCAATAGTGGAATCTAGAATTAGGTAATGAAAAAAAAGTAGTCAGTTTATTCCAACTCTCTTAAACTGGGTAGAGTTATTCACTCATTTACTCATTCATTCAACAAATATTTATTGGGCATCTTCTTTGTGCCAGGGATGAAGGAAGTAAAAAATAAAAAGGTATCTAACCTAGCCTGAGAGAGAGGGTAGCTAATGCTTCTAGGAGTTACAGACTTTGTTTAAGCTGAAAGATGGATGGGAATTATCTAGATCCAGTTAGAAGAGAGTTTTTCAGGCAGTGGAGATCTGTAAAGTGGGGTGTGAGGGGACCAAGTAAGGAGTGGCAATGGATAGGGTGAGGAGTTAGGGCCAGAACTTGGAGCTGCTTGAAGGCTATGTAAAGATTTCCAGACTTTATCCCAAGGCGGAAAAGGAGCTCTTGAAAATTTTTTGTTTACATTACAAAAAGCACACAGGCTCTGTACAATACATACGAACAGAAGTAAAAAGAGTACATTGTATATCTTCTACTACAACTTGACGGTGCAAGAGTTACTGCCTTTTAAGTATATAATGTATCTAAAAAGAAGGAAAACAATAAAATTTTTTTAAAATTAATGCAGATTGTATCAATGTCAATCTCTTGATTGTGATACTGTACAAAAATTACCCAAGATATTACCATTGGAAGAAATCAAGTGAAGGGTATTGTTATTACTATTATTATTTCTCACAACAGTATGTGAATCTACAAAGATCTCAGAACAAACCTTTTTTTAAATGCACCACACACAAAAATAAAGGCAAAGACATCTTCACGGGAAGGAGAATACTGATACAGTAAAACAATACAATGGAACCCACTGATAGCTTCTGAAAACCAATGAAAGCAATTCATCCTATGGAGCTTTAGAGGTGACTAAAGGTTCAGCTGTGGGTCTGTAATCCACATTTTCATTGCAAAAAAATCCTGGGAGTGATCAGAGCACTGATACAGGAAAGAAAAATGGAATGGCTCAAATAGCAATGAAATGTTACTAAGAGGAGTAAGATTGTGTGGTTGGGGAAAGAAGTGGCTGCTGGACTATGATTCCTAAGTGGATTTAGATGTGCCCAACACCCAGCTTACTAGCAAATAAATTTATGTTCTTTCATTGGCTATTGTAGGATACAGTGCTCACCAGTGGCTTCCTCTCCTGCAGGAACTTCCAGTGATGTTTCTAGCAATGTTCCTTGGATACATATGGACACTATATAAACCGCGTAACGAAATAAACACAAATATGGAGTAGGACATGCTCAGGTCCTAATATTCACAAACAAGTCAGAACTTACCAGCCTCTGGAAAGGTTTTTAACAGTGGGAGTGATATAATCAAACTTGTCATTTAGAATATCCCTCTGGCAGCGGTACAGACTACTTATTGGAGGGGGTGAAGATTCAAGGGAGAAACAGTAAGGACTTCCACTAAAGGGACAGGGGCAATGGAGAGGAGATAGATTCCAGAATTATTAAGGAAGCAAAAAATCTCTATCTCAACCATAAGAAATCCCCAGTAGAGCTTGGCCCTTGAATCTGCCGGGGTCAAATTTGGCTGTAAAACAGAAAACTCAAAATAACAATTGTTTAAACAAGATAGATGTTTATTTCTTTTATAAAAAGAAGTCCAGAGACATCAGTCCAGATGTGGTCTGGCGGCTCCAGTGTCACTGGGGAGTCAGGTTCCTCCTGTTCTTCTGATCTACCTTGCAAGTACATAGCTTCTGTCTTTAAAGTTACCTTTTGGTCCGAGATGGCTGCCAGAGCCCATCTAACTGGTCCACATCACTGGTAGTGGAAAGGAAGAAGGGAGAAAGCTAAGCCATCAACTTCTGCAAAGGCTTCTCCAGATCTCCACACATATTGATGTTTATATCTCACTGGCCAAAACCAATGGCTATACCTACTAATGAGGATGACAGGAAAATAATATATTCTAGCCCTGCTATTATTACCAGAATATCTGGAATGGATATTTGATGGATACTTAGCAGTCTCTGTCATAGCCATCAATCAAGTGAGACACAGAGAAGGTGAGAATATCCTAGCCCTCCAGGGGATGAGTCACAGAGTTTGGTGGACACTGTGATGTGCCACCCAGGTCTCCTTCCATAAAGGACTTTTGCCTCAGCTGCAGAGAGCATTGTCAACAGAGAGCTTTCACCTGCCAGCCCCTTCTGAGAGCCTCCACACCCAAGGAGCCTAGACAGCTTATGTTCAATGACCTTCAATACAGGAATATAAGATGGACATCTTCATCCAACTGAGGACAACTCAGAAGAACTATGCTAACTCCAGCTCTTTCCTTGGAGTTGGCTAAGGCTACTGTCGGGTTACACTGTAGTTTGAATTTTCAAGCTGGAATCTAAACTCCACAAAAAAAACAACAAAGTTCCCTTCTCTCGCCACAAATTTCTCTTTTTCCAGAAGTGACTCCTACTTCCTTGCCCTCCCTTCCACAGCATGGATGCCATGTTCATTCTTTAATAAACCTCCTGTGTGCCAATCTCCAACTCAGAGTCCACTTCTCAGGCCAGCCAGTGTGGCAAAGAGGGAGGGTGTATCTACCTGAGGTGTCAGAGACTCTGGAAGGAGGCGAAATGTTCATTTATTGAAAGTAGAGTGGGCTGAAAAGACGGAGACGTGCTGCTGTATGCACATGTCCTTTTTTCTGTCTCCTGCTTGCTTCTCATGGCTGTCAGTGCGCATGTCTATAGCATCTGTTACATCGCTTCCAATGTGTAACTATCCATCTAGGTTTGGATACCAGATCCTCAAACTTGTTAAAACTGTGTGTAAAGAAAAGAAAATGGCTGTTGGGTGAGAGCTGGGTCTTCCTAGATGGAAAGTGCCTGAGTGCCCACACGGTAGGACTTCCACTATCTCCAGCTACGCTTATTAGAGCCTTTTTAAAATTTTTATTTTTTGGTTTCTTTCTTGGCTCTTGGCTAGGTTCCAGATAGGTGAGATGGGACTCTAAATGCAATAAATAAGAGAGGGGGAAATTACTCTAATTTTGTGGCATTTTTGGTTCTAACTCAGAAGCCAATTTTCCTTACTCTGTCCGGAGCTTATAGAATTTAGCCTAAAACAGCCTGTCATCATAGACACCCCTTCCTCTGGCATTCCATCTGCCCATTTGTGAAAGCTGGTCCACACAAATGTTCACTCAGGATGAAAACAGACCACCTGGGCACCCAGTTGTGTGTGAGGGGTGCTCATGACCATGGAGGAAAATGTCCCAGAGGGTCCAGAACTGCATCATCACCCAGTTCTCAGGCAGGGAGTCCTACCCCCAAAACACTCCCTCCTCACCAGTGTGTACAGGGGACTGGCAAACATTACACTGCACCCAAAACTTCATAGTCAGAAATGTTTCTTCATTTCCATGACTCAGAGCAAACGTTATTCATATAGTGCCTCTGAATACACCCACTTCTGGAAAAAAAAGAGAAATTTGTGTCAAGAAATGATAACTTTGCCATCATTTCTTCCCAGAGTTTAGATTCTGGGTTAGGAAGCATCAGCTGCTAGTGACACGAGCGTGCATGCTATGTGGCTTTTGAGGTTTGCCTACTCACAGATATCTCTGGCTCTTCCCACTTGTCTCTGTCAACAATTGACACTGCGGTCTTTATTTATCTGGATTTTTAAAAATTGAATTTGTGATAGCACCTTTTCTCACAAAAGCACTTTTCAGGCAAGCAGTCCATAGCAGTTTCCTCCCGGTTTATTTTAGGGAAAAGTGCGGGAAAATCCTCTTCCTTTGAAAAACCCTAACTAAACTCACACAAGTCTGTAAATATATTTTCTCAGAGACTTTTATTCATCTTTGAATCTTCCAGGGTCTGACACCTGGAGTACAATAGACACTAAATGTTTGTTGAATGAATAAATGAATGAGTGAATGAAAGAACCAAATGACAATTACTGCATGAATAAATGAATGTGAGCTCAAGAAGCTTCCTGGTAGGAGGATAAAATTCGTTCCTGAAAGGTATAACACAGGAAAGACTGGATGCTGTGAGAAGGTGGGAGGGAATGATCACATCAGGTGAGATGAGTGATGTTCAATCAGGCTGTATCTGGTAGAGTCGCCAGGAGGGCTTTACAAATCCCAGAGCCCAACCTGTTAAATCAGAATCTTTCAGGGTGGACCCAGGCATTGGTGTTTTTTTAAAGCTCCTCAGGAGATACCAATGTCCAGCCAGAGTTGAGAGCCACTGAGACATGAGGATCAGAAAGAGATTCATAAAGGAAGTGGTTTTTTAAAACAACCTTTAAGGATGGATAGAGTTTTGACTTGTAGAAATGAGCAGGAACTAGGGAAGATGTCCTGACCAACCTTCCCTCCCAACCACAATTCCAGACTGTCTATCCTACCTAATCCAGACAGATGCTGGCAACTGGTAAGGGGGCGCCTGTGTAGTCAAATGCCTTTTCCCCTCTGGGCCACCTAAGAGCCTGGCCACTAGTGTCTGAAGGACTCAGGTGAGGGTCTGAACACTGAGGATCTTGGGGGAGCTGGCCTGAGGGACTGCCCACCCCAGGGCATGTCTGTATCCACTGGTATATTCCAACTCAAGAGCTGAAAAGGGAAGTTAGTGATTTCATCCTTGAGGTTGGGATCTCATGAAAAGATGGGAAACCTAAAGTCTTCCTTCCTGTGGTGCCTTCACAGGGATCTGAAAACCCACTGTTTGCTCCACTGGCAGCCCCTGCAACAGAGACCACAGGGCCTTCCACTACTCTCAGAAGTGATGCTGCAGAAGGCTCTTAGCAACTATACCCAAACTCCAAGGATTAAACAAAGAAAAATAATACATCAGAGAAGGACAACAGCTAGAGAGAGAGAAATAATAAACAAAGCAATCAAAACATAAAAAATAAAGACGTAAAATTTTAGAGCTACTGGAGGAGGTCGTCTACAAACTATACAAAACAATAACAGTAATAAGAGGTGCTGAGGAGGTTTTTAAAACACGTTCAGAAGACAGCCTAGAATTTAAACAGGCAAATGTGATTTTCAAATTTAAACAAATTGAGTTAAGTAAAGAGTAGGATAGTCAGTGTTGAGACTCAATTCAGGGCCTAGAGGATCAAGTGGAAGAAACAATTCAAACCACAGAACTGATGGCTTCCATAGGGAAAACAGAAATTCCAGAAGGAGAAGGAGGAATAGCTGGAGAGAGGCAACAAACAATGATGCAAGAAAATTTGGTACAGATGAGGAAAGATCAGTACCTGTCTTGCAAGTTTTCACCAAATTCTACACCCAGGTGTATCTTGGTCAATTTCCAAATTCCAAAGGTAAAGCAATAAATCTTTCAGGTTTACAGGTAAAAAGAAGAAGAAAGGAGAAGCACATTGGCACTCAACACTGCTGCATTGAAAACTAGGAGAGTAACATTTATGGACTTTTGAGAAAAAGGACTGCAACCTAGGATTCCTCTGCTGGCCAAGTTAGCCTTCATCTGTCAGCGAGAAAGAAGGATATTTGGGGCGTGTAAGAATTCAGGGAATATATTATTCCCACGCCCTGTCTGGGGAAAATACTAAAGAAAGGGCTCTAATTAAACAACAAATGAATCATAGCAGAGACCTCAAGATCAGGAAAAAAGAGTAAGTAAAAGAAAAGAGTAGTGAGCTATGATGCTTGCTATTTATATAAATATGTGTAATATCTAAATCCATAATAGTAGGTTGCCTGAGAATGTGTAATATAAATTCTAAATGAGGATTCTTAAAAAAGGCAAGGAACATTCCATGGAAATTCTAATAATAATAATAATAATCCAGAATGAAAAACTCTTTTGTATCTCAGCAAAACCCAGAAGTGGGAGACAGATGAGGCAACAAAGCAAAAGCATTTATTATATCTCCTCTGGAGAGAGAAAGGCGAAGGAAGGAGGAAGATAAAGTCTTCTAAAAGAGAGTTAGTAAACATGAAAGCAGAGTGAACTAAATAGAAAAGAAAATCATATGAGACACTACTGAACAAATCCAAAGGCTTGTTCTTAAAAAGTTCAATGAAATTGATAAACCCTTCCCTAGTCTGTTTAAAGAAAAGTGAGAACAAAAAAGTAAACAAGAACGCTCCCCAGACGTGAGAGCCCAGAGCCATCTGCCTGCCAGCATCTGCCCTGGGATTCAGGGGCTCAGGGATGGGCTGGGTCGGGATGCTCCACCCTTTCCCACATGTCCCATCCCCCCATGTCCCAGATTTGTCTCAGCCACGTAGCCGACATTGGATCAAAAGCTGCAGATGACATCAACGGTCCCAAGAGCGTTGCTCTAATTAAGAATAATACAGTAATTTTGGATGATTAAAAATAAATAAATAAATAAAAAATAAACAAGAACACCTGAAACACATAATGTTGTGTGTCAATTATACCTCAATTTAAAAAAATAGACAAAATTGGGAGTGAAAGAGCCATCATCACAGATACAGAAGAGATTAAAATAATTATAAGAATTTATTATATGCTAATTCTATGACAATAAATTTGAAGATCTAGAGGAAATTACCAAAATTAATCCAAGTGAAACCTGAATAACAATTTTAGTGGGAGAGAAAAGAAAGGTTGTTAAATGTCAACCATTAACAAGGGTATCAGGACAGATGGTTTAACAGCTCAGCTTTCTAACCTTCAAAGAACAGATAATATCAGTGTTAATTAATTTATTCTAGACCATGGAAAAAATTGAAAGCTTCTCAATTTATTTTATGAAGCAAGCATGATTTTAATGCTAGATAAAATATTAACAAATAGAATCTAGCCATGTGGCAAAAAAAATAATACTGTAACTAAGCAGAGTTTATTCTAGGATTACAAAGCACAACATCAAGAAATCTATCAACATAAACATTTTCATCAATAAATTAAAAGTGAAAAACCACACCCTATCAATAGTTCCTGAAAAGGGATTTGATAAAATTCAGCAGCCATCCATATTAAAGCTTTAGGAAAATAAGAATGAAATGATAGTTGTTGTATATAATAAAGTCTCTTTATCAAAAACCAATAGCCAATATCATTCTCATTGGTCAAACACCAAAAGCACTTCAATTAAAATCAAATCCAGACAAAAATGCCCACTATTGCCACTGTAACTCAACATTTTCTTCAAGATTCAGAGATTAAAACAAATGTCATAAGGTAAGAAAATGAAGTGATTAGTACAAGCATGTGAAAGAAGAAATAAAGTATTGGAATATTTCTTTTTGCTCATGGTTTTATCTCTTCTTTTCAGATTTATGCCTGCTATTAATGTTCCTGTTTAACATTGCCTTGGAGGTTTTTAGAAAATATAATAAGAACATAAAATTAAGTAACTGACACAAATATTTGATAATATTTTCTTCCATTGACCACATGACTACATTCCTAGAAAACCCAGGAAACTCTAGTTTTAAGAAAACACTCAAATTAATGAAGAATTTGGTAAGGTGACAAATTTTACAGAAACGCATACAAAAATTAATCATTTCTCTATACTATCACATGTTCACCTAAAAATAGAAATGAGAAAAATACTCAATTAATTTTAGTGACAAAATCTATAAAATATTGAGGGATAAATATAAAAGAAACATAAGACTATGGAAAAAAACCTTATGAAAAAAACCGAAACAAAATCTGAAGAATTTTAACACCAAACAATTTGTTCAAAGGAGTTAATATCTTAACAAATTCCTTCTCCCCCCAAATATAAAGGTAATACAATGCCAATTATAATCCCAGTAGTTTGTGGGTTGTTTTTTTTTTTTGGCTGGGGTTTTAATAGGAATTGCATTATATTTGTATATCACTTTGGAGAGAATTAGTTATCTTTACTATGTTGAGGCTCTCAATCCACAGACATGGTCCCCCTCTCATTTATTTAGGTCTTTGATTTCTCTCCACAGCGCCAGTAGATTTTTTGATTGTAAGTAAATTGGTTTTGAAGTATAGTGTACATACAGAAAAGTGCCAAACCATAAGTGTGCCCATGTAACTGACATCCCCATAAAGACATATAACATAACCAGCACTCCTTAAGTTCCCCATCCCACCCCCTCTCAGTGTCCCCCAACACCAAGGAGAAACCACCTACTATCTTGACTTCTAATACCACAGACTTACTTTGCCTCCAACAGGTTTTGTTTTTTAATTGGATAAAATGTGCTTAGAACTTACACAGACAATAAATGTTCAGAAGATAAGAAAAATAGGAAAAAGAATAACAATAAGAGACGTCTAACCTTATCAGTATCAGAGCACTCCAAAAAGCTATAGTAATTAAATCATTGTGTATTAGTACAGGAAGAGACCAACAGTAAGAGGTACAGAATAGGGGATGAAAAAAATCAATCCCGGTACATGTGAGCATTTAATACAAAGCTGATAATTCAAGACAGCAGGGAAAGAATAGATTATTTAATAAATGATACTAGCTCAACTTACTAAAACAAGTTGAATCCCATCTTATGCTATATACAAAAACAAATTTTAGACATATATAAGACTTGTTACATTTGTATAAAATTAAACAGTAAATAGCTTAGAAGAAAATCTAGGTAAATACATGGGTTGGGGAATCTTCTTATCAGAACAGGAAACCCAGAACCTCTGCAAGAAAGACATATTTGACTTAAATTGAAAATGCCACTAAGATAATACGTAAGAGATAGATTTGGAGGGAAAAAGTTTTACAGATGACGGATAAATAACAATACTATAAAAAGAGCTCCTACAAATTGCCCAATCAAAAAATGGGCAAAGACTACGAATAGATAATTCACAGAAAAGCAAATCCAAATTCTCAACAAACTTGAAAAGATGCTGAAGCTCACCAGTAGTCCACAAACTGCAAATTAAGTTTACAATGAAATATCACTTTACGACGATCTGAATGGAAAATATTAAAACAAGAGTGATAGCGACTGTTGCTAGTAGGGGTGTGGGTAAAGCATTCTCCATATTTTACTACTGAAAATATGATGTTTGGGCCTTTTTGAAAGCAATCTGGAAATATATAATAAACTTTAAAATACACATGCCCTTCAACCTTGGAATCTATTTGGTAGAAGCAAAAGCATCAGTACATAAAGATACAGGCTTAAGAATATTTATTGCTTCACTGTTTGTAGTGACAGAAATGTAAAACAAACAAACAACATGTCTTTCAAGAGAAAGATAAATAATGGATAAATTATGAAAGAGTCTCATCATGAATTATTATGTAAGCCAACGCAAAACAATGAATTAGAACCATACCAGGTAACAGAGGGATTTCCACAAGGTATTTTTGAGTGAGAAATAGAATATGTACAAAATTCATGATCTAATTTTTCCAGAGAAAGCAATGAACTCCCCCAAACCCTACATATACAGAGATTTATCTATTTATCATTTATCATCTATCTGATATATAATCTATATATCTATGTGTATATAATTTTATATCATTATATGAAGATGGAGAAAGTTAAAAGGCTATTAGCACCTGGTCATCTGGGGTAAGGGACTGGGGGAGAGAGCGGGTGGGATGGATACTTGAGAAGACTAAGAAATGAGAAGTTGCAGGGAATGTATGGATGGGAGTGAGTAGCTCCACTTATCTGAAGGGTACTTCAAGGATTCTGGGTATACTCAAAGTTTGAACTCCAAAGCTGCTGGTGGGGGGCTTTCCTGGGGTATACTAAGGCCAGACCCTCCTTAGAGGATGTGGGTACAAGACATATCACAGAGAATGCCTCTTGTCCCTCCCACCATCTGACCCGGTGAAATCATGTCATGACAAATAGCAAGGCCACTGTGAGGAACCCATAGTCTGGGATGTGCAGGACCTAATGCTGTGTTTAGGGTGAAGTGTTCCTGCAGGTCTCCTGCCAGGGGGCAATGGGGTAACCGTGGGATCACTGTATGTGTATATGGAACCCAATAACCCCCAGGGACCTTATGGCCTAGTTTGGGTAGGTCAAAGTCCTACCAAAGTCCACAACTCAAGTTATTAACAACAAACCCCAAGAGATTTTCACTTACTTCTCTTAAAGAACATTAAGGGATCCAATTCCTATTCCATATCGACCATCTTAAACTACCCTTTCTCAGGGTTTTACTTTGAGGTGATGAAAATGTTTCAGAAATAGATAGGAGGTGGTTCCACAACATGGTGAATGTAACTAAACGCCACTGAATTTTTCACTTTAAAAAGGCTAATTTTATGTTATGTGCATTTCACCTCAATAAATTATTTAGAAAAAAAAAATACCTTTTCTCTCCCAGCCTAAAACTTACTTTGTATCTTACCCTCAACTCTACCAAAAACGTTCCTGAAAGCCCAGTCCACAAACCCCTCCACTTTAGTTCCTTTTCTCTTCCCTCCTGTTTCTTGTAGTCCTGGCTGCACCCATCCCTCTATCCCATGTCTCAAAATCCCAGGAGGCAGGCTGGCAAACATGGAATTCCACATGTGGGTGAGGAAAGAGGGGAGCTGAGGGGGGAAAGACACATTTTCCTTTACCAGGTGGTGGGAATGGGCGAGCCGAAGGCTGGTATTACTCATTAGTAAGATTTGCCTCTTTCACATATGGGAGCATAAGGTAATTTGGGTACCAGCCGCCCTCAGCAGCCTGTCTCCCCCCACACTATGAGTCGCTGCCCCCGCCTGTCACGACAGCTTGTTCTCAGCCCCCCAAAGCCAAGGCCCTGTGACTGGGAGCCCCCATCTAAAGATTACTTTTGGATGGGGATAGGGAACCTCCCTCCTTTGGTGGGAGGGAGTCGGGGAGGGAGGGACAGATGGGAGAGCTCCACTGGGCAGCACGCAGTCTTGCAGAACAGGTGGTTTTGTTTATTTTTCTCCATTTCATTTACAAAATTGTACCCTTTCCTAAAACAGCCTCAGGACTCAAGCACAACAAGTACAGGCACAGTGAGATGGCATTTAATCAAAATACAGAAATTTAAGCAGTCAATATCTTGATGGAGCAGCAGAAATCGCCGCAAAGTAAACATCCATGCAGCCATTTGACTGCTCAGCAACTGAGAGGACAGGACAGGAGACAGGCATGTCCCAGTTCAGCCGCTCACCCTGTTCACCCAGGGCAGGGCCGGAAGACAGGAACAGGCCAGTCCAGAGGGTCTGGGCCCCCAAGGCTCCAGAATGCCCAACTCCAGCCCCTACCTCAAATGAAGTTGGGTTTCCCTGGGCTATTTTATGGGTTAACTATGGTTTTAGGGAATCAATCTGTTAATATTACTAATACCAAAAAAAAAAAAAAAAAAAACACTTCTGAAAGTCATTATGGCACAGTAGAAAGAGCTTTCTACTCCATTAACTCCCACTCACCCCCCCTTTTTTTTTTTGAGCCAAATTAACTTAGGTTCAAATCCTGGCTCTGTCACTTACCAGCTGTGTTGAACTTGCACAAATCACGTAAATTCTCCAGGCTTCTGTTTGTTCATCTCTGGGGCAAGGTCAGCGTGATATCACTGGTTTACTGGGAATCTCAGTTCACTGGGGTCATAAACATGAAACGGTTTATTTTTCCTGAAATTGCTCCCAAATTCTCAACCCCCCCCCCATTTCTCACTGGGTAGCTGCTCCTTTAAGTGACAGAGCAGCCCAATTCCATAGTGTTTCCGTCACCTTTTATCATTAAACGGTTATTTTCATTCCTTAAGATTCTGCCCTGTTCATTTTAAAATTTCAACCTTCGGTCCATTTCCAGTACTTTTCCTTCCCTCTTAAAACTGCAGAACGCCAATGAAATTAGAGTTCTAGATAAATAACGTTTTCATCTAAGTACCGCTCATTTTGTTTGCTAAATCTGGCAACCCTCCACCTTCTCCCAAGCACAGGCTTTAGGGAAGTGGTTCCCAACTCAGGCTGCTCATTAAAAATGTCAATGCCTGGGTTCCGTTCCAGTCCAGTTAAATCGGAATATCTGGGCATACCAAGAATTTTTTTTTTTAAGTTTCCCCGAGGGACTGGAACGCGCTCGGGGCTGACAGCAGCGCTTTGGAGGGGGGTGGTCCGGCTTCTTCCCGTTCTAGCAACGCCTCCCGCTTCCCAGCATGCACTGCGGCGGCGTGGGGGGCGGAGGACGGAGAGGCCGGTCTCGTTTTACGAGACTGTCGCTTGTAAGCTCGTAACCCTCTCAGCTGGTCACGACAGCGCCTCCACTTGACACCGAGGGGCCCTTTGTTCCCAGTGTATGGGCAGGCACCCAAATGCGGGCTCTCCTGTTACGTGCTCTGGAGGGCTCCGTGAGGGTCTTCCTACTGCCTGCTCCCTGGTGTGGAGACGAGGCTTCAGCTCGCCCCCAAATCAACCCTCTGCCGGAAGTAACCCGCCCCCCCCGCCCCGACAGCTTCCTGCTGCTGAGAGCCCCCTCCCGCCCCGAGGCGCCCTTCCAAGGGGAGGGTACTGGCAAGATAGCTTAAACCACACTGCCTCCTACAGGCCAAGGTGACCTACAGGGCTCGTCTCAGCAAGCCGGCACTTAGCACCTGTTGTTCTCAGGTGAGGGTCCAATTCCAGCACCTCCCTCTGCACCCACGACCATGTTACCCTCATAATAACTCATGTTTGTTGAGATTTTCTGGGTGCCTGGCACTGTGCTCAGCTATTTATCTCCTTTAATCCTCGAAAACAGGGTGGGGAGATAGGATTCATTTCCCCACTTTTCCGATAAGAAATTGTGGCTAAGACAGTTTAAGTAATTTGCCGAAGGTCATACAGCTAATAAGAATCAGAGTTCAAGTTTGACTCCAAAGCCTTGCCTTTACCGCTATAATTTATAATCGTCCTACTGTAATGTAATTTATGAAACTTATCTTGGTTTCTGGTACACAGCAGCCGCTCAATAAATATTAGTTCTCTTCCTAGATAACCTCATACTGGAAATCTGTCATCAAGTACAGTTATATAACGTTCAGTCCAAGTTACTTGGAAACACTGTCAAGCTTTGTTTCATCATCCCCATATATTAATCTATTAACTAATTCACTCTTTTAAAACATATACTATGTGTCAGGTTCTGTGCTAGTACCAAGATAGAGAACAAGAAAAATGTAGTATTAGTTTCTCTTGGCTGCTGCTACAAATTACCGCAAACTCGGTCACTGAACAGAAATTTATTATCTCACAGTTCTGGAAGCTGGAAGGCTGAAATCAAGATGTTGGCAGGGCCACACTCCCTCTGAAGATTCTAGGGGAACATCTCCTTGCCTCTTGCAGTTTATGGTAGCTCAAGGTGTCCCTTGGATTGTGGCTGCATCACCCAATCTCTGCCTTGGTCTTCACATGACCTTTTCCCTGTGTTTATGTCTTCTCCTCTTGCGTCTATAATAACACCTGTCATTGGTTCTGGGACCCATCCACGTAATCCAGGATGATCTCATCTCAAGGTACTTAATTACATCTGCAAAGACTCTTTTTACAAATAAGGTCACATTCACAGGTTCCAGGAGTTAGGATGTAGACATATCTTTGGGGGGCGGGGGAGGGTACTATTTAACTCAATACAAAATTATAATGCAGTGTGTTGGAAATAACTTGTTTGGTCTTTGGAGTGAAAAGTACATGTGTTCAAACTCCACCCATGCCATTAGCTCAGGCAAATTACTCAAATTTTCTGATATGTTAGTTTGGGTCTTCTGAGAAGAAGATGCCACCTGGGATTAGATGTACAAGAGGTTTATTGGAGGAAGTGCCTGTGTTATTCCTCGGGGATCCTCACTTGCATTTCACTGGATAGACTGTTCTGCATGATTATATCTAGCTGCAAGGGAGTCTAGAAAGATAAGTTTCCAGGCTTTATTGTACAGATAGGCAAGGGGGAAAGGAGATTTTGAGTATCTGATCCATAATACCTGCCAAGATAATACAATAATAGTGTCTACGGTGTCTGTGGTATGACATTTGGAAACTCCAGTTCCTATCGTGGAAGCAGAGTGCCTAAATCCAACTAACTCTGTGTTTGGGGATGAGGCAAAGGTCATCAAAGTGACTCTTGGAAGTGCATTGGTTTGCCAGATGAATGAGGGCATTTCAGGCAGAAGGTGTGCATATGCAGATCTGTGGGTCACAAGGGCCTGCTGAAGAAATGGCCAGCAATTTGGAAAAGTTAGACCATAACTAATGAGATAGAGAGTGTTGAAAAATGATGAAAAACACATGTCCCATATCAAGGCATTTGGATTTTATGCTTTAAGACAGGGATGTCCAACATTTTGATTGTGTAGTTTTATTCAATAAAAATCTTTTTTTGAGTATACACCCCTAGTATATATTTATTTATTTATTTACCTATAAGTGATATACTGCACTAATATGCCAGGTGGGTTATAAGTTGCACACTAGAGTATAAGCTCCCTGAGGGCAGGGAATTATTCTTTTATCCCCAGTACCTAGATGGGCCCTGGCACAGAAAAATACTTAATAAATACTTATTAATGACAGAATGAAAATTTAATAGAAATTGTAATTCTAGATTTCTTCTTGCACCCCATGGATCATATTGTTACAGTTGGGATGCATGCAACCTCCCCTGGATTTCAGCAGTGTGAGTAATAAGAGTTTCTGAAGGGTTTGAAACAGTAACATGATGAGATCTCAGAAATATGATTCTGGAGTGGTGTGGAGGAGACCAGAAGGCAAGTTAGCAGGTAGACTAGAACAGTAGTTCCTGAACCTCTAGGATTTCATGGACCAGTAATGGTAATAACAGTAGTATCATCAACTATTATTTTTTTCAATTTGTCAGCTTTTTTATTTTTCTAAATAAGGATTAAGGGGAAAAAGATTATTTGAGTTTTTTTTTTTTTTTTGCGGTACGCAGGCCTCTCACTGCTGCGGCCTCTCCCGCTGCAGAGCACAGGCTCCGGACGCGCAGGCTCAGTGGCCATGGCTCACGGGCCCAGCTGCTCCGCGGCATGTGGGATCTTCCCGGACCGGGGCACGAACCCGTGTCCCCTGCATCGGCAGGCGGACTCCCAACCACTGCGCCACCAGGGAAGCCCCGAGATTTTATTTTTAATGAAACACATTTTCATACCAAAAATGTATGAAGGACAATCTCAGATTAGAGGTGAGTTCTTTTTTTAATAGATTTTTTTAATTGTGGTAAAATATACATAACACAGCATTTACCATCTTGACCATTTTTAAGTTTACAATTCTGTGGCATTACGTATATTTGCATTGTTCTGTAACCATCACCACCATCCATCTCCAGAATGTTTTCATCTTCTCCAACTGAAAGTCTATACTCCTTAAACACTAACTCCCCTTTCTCCCATCCCTTCATCTCCTGGCGGTCACCATTCTATTTTCTGTCTCTAGAAGTTTGACTCTTCTAGGTACCTCATACAAATGGAATCATATAATATTTGTCATTTAGAGACTGGCTTACTTCATTCAGAATAATATCTTCAAAGTTCATCCGTGTTGTAGCATGTGTCAGAATCTCCTCCTTTTTTAAGGATGAATAATATTCCTTTTGTGTATATACCATGTTTTGTCTATTCATTTATCTGTCAGTGGACAGTTTTTTTCCCACGGAATTACTGGATCATAATTCCATGTTGATAATTCTATGTTTAATTTCCTGAGGAACCGCCATACTATTCTCCACTGCACAGTTTTACATTGGCTGCACAGTTTTACGTTCCCATGGGCAATGCACAAGGGTTCTACTTTCTCCATATCCTTACGAATAGTTGATATTTTGTTTTGTTTTGTTTCATTTTTTATAACTGCCATCTGAATGAATGTGAAGTGATATCTCATCGTGGTTTTAATTTGCATTTCCCTAATGATTAGTGATACTGAGAATCTTTTTATGCGTTTATTGGCCATTTGCATATCTTCTTTGGAAAAATATCTGTTCAAGTCCTTTGCCCATTTTTTAATCTAGTCACTTTGTTGTTGGATTGCAGGACTTCTTTATATATTTGGATGTTACTCTCTTATCAGATAGATGATTTGCAAATATTTTCTCCCATTCCATGGGTTATCTTTTGCTCTCTCAATAGTATCTTTTGATGCACAGAAGTTTTATATTTTGATGAAGTCCAATTTTTATCGATTTTTTTCCTTTGTTGCGGGTGCTTTTAGAATCATATCCAGGAAATTGTTGCTAAATCTAATGTCATGAAACTTTCCCGTATGTTTTCTTCAAAGAGTTTTCTGGTTTTAGATCTTACATTTAGACCCTTGATCCATTTTGAATTAATTCTGGTATATATTGTAAGGTAAGAGTCCAACTTCATTTTTTGAGTTTTTTATTTTAAATAAATTTAGACATATCTAGAAACTCACTGCATTGTCTTTAATTTTATTTTTCCCTGCAGATTGGTGCAAACTTCATCAGAGTCTGCGGGATGATATTTGGAAGCCCCAGTCTAGGCAAGAGACAGTGATGGCCTAAACTAGAGCTGCAGAGTGGCGTGGGTGGGGTGAGGTGGGAATGGAGGAGGTCAGCGTGGGGCCGTTCTCAGATACAGAATCAATAGAATGTCATGGCTGATGGGATGTGGAATGTGAAGCCAGGGAAGAAGCCTATGTGCGTGATGGGTAGATAATATTTTCTTTAATTGTCTAATATAAAAAAAAATCTGAAAGCTGGAAGTTACCTTAGAATTCTTCCTAAGCAACAAAGAAGTTTTTGTTTAGAAAACTTCGAGTCCTTCTCTAGGAGGTTATGGGAATAAACATAGGCCTTGATATGAAGAGGAAGTTAGGGCAAAGGAAGGCTGAACTAGTTTGCAAAGGAAATGAAAGTGGTTTAGTTTTTCAGAGTGGGCACAGAGGGAGAGGGTGAGGGACCCAGGAAGATGGGGAGAATAAAGAAGATGCAAGGAAGGTGGACCAGAGGAATGGGTGTTAAACAAGATGGTGGGTGCTGGTACTTAAAAAGAAAAGAGAGCCAGATTGGAAGGATAGCACAGAGACTTTGAAGAATGGGCCAATATCTTACGTTGTTTGTTGTTCTGTGTAGTCTGTAACCACTTCCATTATCCTTAACTTCCAGTAACCATCTGTTACATACTCTGTCTTGTGTTACTGGTTCCTTGGGAAGGTAAGTCAAAGAAAAAGGGACTAGGTCCCTTTTAGATGCAAAGGAGAAAGGAGAAAGGTGAGATGCAAAAGAGAGCTCTTTTCTTCCCCACTTAGTAAAGAAAATCTGGTACTGTGCAAGACTGACCCAATCCCTGTGGCCATGAAATGCAAAGCACTGATGGGCTCAGAGCTTGGTTACTCCTCATCTCTGAGACAGAGCGGTAAGGTTATGCTGACACCAACAGGCCTACCCTTGAGGTTGGGGGCAGGGTCAACCCCACTCAAATCAATGGCTTCTATACATGGAGGAAGGGGTGTGGTACATGGATGCTGGGGAAGCAACCACAATGTTCACTATAGGGTTTGAGCCAGTTCTTACGATATTAAAGTAAAAGCAGGAAAACCTGAGGACACTCAGGTTGCTGGTAATTGAGTTATATAGGATAACATAGAAATACTAAAATCCAATGAAAGAAAAAATGGCGCATTGTCTTGATGCTCTTTGATGATAATGTTTGGGCATTTTTCAAACATCCTAATTTCTGAATATAAACTTTAATATATTCATGGAAGCAAGGTGGTGGTGGTGTTCAAATTCCAGCACTTCCCTTACTATGACTCTGTGACTTAGTCTCCTCATCCATAAAATGACATTAGCAGTAATACCTGCCTTATAGAGTTGGCAGGAGGATTAAGTCACTGAATATGAGTAAACCTCTTATGACACATGGTAAGTGTTGGTTAAATAAAAAATTGCAAACTAGGGGTTTCTGGGGTCCCTGATAGTCAACTAAATTTTATCTGCCTTCCAGACACATCTGCCTCCTTCCTCTCCTGACCCATGGCAAAGTCTCCTAAAATCAGAAGGCAATCAGTTGACTCTCCCTAGCTTCCACAGCATAGATTCATCTCTGGGGACCAAGAATAGATAATTGGCCTGTTATTGATTAGACTTTGAGGTCACTCTTTCTTTTTTTTTTTTTTTTTTTTGCGGTAGGCGGGCCTCTCACTGTTGTGGCCTCTCCCCTTGCGGAGCACAGGCTCCGGAGCACAGGCTCAGTGGCCATGGCTCACGGGCCCAGCCGCTCCGCGGCATGTGGGATCTTCCCAGACCGGGGCACGAACCCGTGTCCCCTGCATCGGCAGGCGGACTCTCAACCACTGCGCCACCAGGGAAGCCCGAGGTCACTCTTTCTTTCCAGTGACTGTTGATCTGTTTAGAACAATAAGCAGTCAGTGATTTACAGAATGTCATCCTGCACATGCAGAGGAAGATACCCCCTCTAGAATGGCAAAGGTAATGGAACAGAGCTCTGGCTGGGCAGAATCCTTCAAGTGATGCAGGTATTTAAAAGCATGTGAGGGTCTATCTTAAATGCTTGGTCATAGCCTTTTTCTTTCTTTTTCTTTAAATAAATTTATTTATTGATTTATTTCTATTTTTGGCTGCGTTGGGTCTTCGTTGCTGCATGTGGGCTTCTCTCTAGTTGCGGCGAGCGGGGGCTACTCTTCATTGTGGTGCGCAGGCTTCTCATTGCGTTGGCTCCTCTTGTTGCAGAGCACGGGCTCTAGGTGCACGGGCTTCAGTAGTTGTGCCTCGATGGCTCTAGAGCGCAGGCTCAGTAGTTGTGGCTCATGGGCTTAGTTGCTCCTCGGCATGTGTGATCTTCCTGGACCAGGGCTCGAACCCGTGTCCCCTGCACTGTCAGGTGGATTCTCAACCACTGCACCACCAGGGAAGCCCCATAGTCTTTTTCTTAATCATAAATTTCAATGATTCAATGTACCGTGATATTTATTACAGTGTCATTTATAGCAATGAAAAATTGGAAATGTCCAACACCAGGGGACTGGTAAATAAATTAAAGGCAGCCACGTGATAAAGTTATTCAGCCACTAAAAGTCATCTTTTCAAAAAAGCTTTCAATGACAGTTCAATGTTTACAGTACAATGTTAAGTGAAAAGAGCAAGACACAAAACAGTATAAAGTGTAGGAGGACCTCAACCTCGTGAGAAATACACATACTCATCCACCTTCTCACAGAATATAAGACCGGAGGAATACGTATTAGAGGCATAACAGTGGGTGTCTCTAGGAGGTAAGACACTGGGTGGGTTTCATTTTCTTCTTTATATTTTCCAGTGTTTTCTAAAATCCAGATGAGAGAAGCTGTCCCCACTCCCATTTACCCCAGTGAACACCCCATATGACAAATCTCAACAGAGAAGGTCCGCATTCCCACTACTAAGATCCCCGGGCCACCCTGGATTCTGTACACACTGCATCCTGGTTGTCAAACTCTCCTTCAGTTTTGGGTGATTCCCTTGTCTCCACCCAGTAATTTTCCCCTTTTGCTTAAGAGGGAAGAGATGGTTTCTGTTGCCTGTAAGTAAAAGAACTTTAATTAATACTATACCCTAATTGCTTTAGATACATACATTTTTATATCCTCAACTAGATGTTAGCTCTTTGATGCTAAGGACTCTGTCTTTGCTTTCTCTGTACCTCTCAGAGTACAACTAAGCCAATTCCAGGAGCAACAGGAACACAAATATTGTGATTTCCCTCAAATAGGTGGGGAGCTCAAGGGGGCACCTAACACTCCTGGATGGTATGTTCGGTAACTGGGAGCCTTAAGGTGTGGGGAAGGTGATAAAAAATAAAGAGGGCCTCCCCTTGCGTCAGGTGTGGGGGCACAGGACTGGGGCTTTTCAAGAACAGAGCTAGCTTTTAGGAGGAGAAAAGTCCTGTTATAAAAATATTCTCTTCACTGCTAGTCATTAACCAGCAGGCCTAGCTCACCGAGAGAGTGACCAGCCACGTGGGCCCTGAGAAGAATCCAGCCCCATCTAATTAGAAGCCCGGGCTCCTCATCCACAATGATCCTGGGGACATTTCAGGGGCCTTTCTGAAGTCAGAAAATGCAGGCTTACACCTGCTTACAAACTGAGCCCTCCCCAACCAGGCTTTTCTTTCTTTCTTCTTTTTTTTGTAATAAAGCAATTTCATAGATGGTGTCTCTACTGTGTGATGAGGCTTTTGTACAGTATCTTCCCCTCTTCAAAAGAGGTAAATTTAGACAGGGGTAAACCTCACTGCCTCTACCCTGAGCGTGGCGTCCTGCCCCTCCCATCTGTGTGTCTGTCCCCTTGGGTCTCTGCTGCTTCGTCCCTGACTCCCTTTCAAGTCTCAGCTCTGTTCCCTTTGGCAGGAATGACTGTGCTCAAATTCCTTCCTGCCATCACCCGCCTACTACCTACCAGTTCTGCTTAGATGCCACCTGCCCCAGAGAACCTTCTCTGACCCCACCCCCAAACCTCACCCGCCTTCTCCCCTCCCGCACCTCGAAGACTGGGTCATACCCACCCGCCTGGGTAACACGCCCAGGCTCTTCCCAGCACTTTCACACTGAAGACCAACAGGCTGCTTGTCTGTCTCCCCACTAAACTGAAAACTGCATGAGGCCAGGGGCTGGATCTTACTCCCCACCGCAGTCGCTGTGTCGGCACTTGGTATAGAGTTCACGCATTCACTCAGCGAGCATTTGTTGACTGCATCCTGTGTGCCAAGCGCTAGGAACAAATGGTGAACAGAAACACGGTGCACACCCCCACGGTCTTGTTGGCACTTCCTACGTACACAGCTCTCTCCTCACGCCCTGGTTTTCTGCTGAATCCCCTTGTCGCAAATCTGCTGTGCAGAGTGACATCAGGGAGTCAGACTTTGTTATAAAAGTTCTGTGAAACGCATGCAGGTGGCTGAAGCCACACTCCTTAAGCAGCAAGAAATGACTCTGAATCATTTTCTAATTTTGCTCTTAAAAATCTCTCTCCTACCTTATGTAAAGCTGAAGAACTCTTTAAGATGATAACATGAATTTCCTTGAAGGAGCTAATGCAATGCTTCTAAACCTATCTTATGCTATTGGAACAAACCAGGAAGCGACTCTTTAGCCTGTTTCCCTCTTTTTACACGTCTGTTTCATAGATCAAGTGATGTCTAGTTGCTAGAATAGGCTCTCATTACTTCTTTGTTTTCCTTTGCGACTCATGGGCTCCTGGGACAATTCATTAAGGTCTAGTGTATGAACCCCACTCCTCGCCATCTAGGAAGCTCAGGAAGAGACAGCACAGGAGAGGAAAGACAACAACAGTCCCCAAACTAAGAGCAAGAGACCTCAGTGACAGAAGTTGCATGTCAAAGGAAACTGGACAGTGAGAAATGTGCCTGGGCCACTAGCCTTTGGGTACCAGAAGGCTTACACCTGCTACAGGTGGCCCACCCCTGGGGGACAGTGATCAAGTGAAGGCTGGACAAAGATGAGATGGCTTCAATTTAGGCTGAGTTTGAAAGCAGAGACAGGAAAATCAAGGCCATTGGCAATTGAGGAATGAGGACACTGAATGATGACAGGAGAGAACGGGACTTCTCCAAGCCAGAGACCTCACTAAGCAGTTGGCCCCCTAGGGATTTCCTGTGAGGTATCTTGGATCTTTAAGAAGATATTTTGTAGTTAGAGACCAGGCTAAAATGACACCACTGAACAGACTGGTGTCTTCGTTTTATGTAGATGTATTTTTCTGTCATAAAAAGTGGCACATACAGAGGAAAAGCATAGACACAAATAATCTAATCCCATCACCCAGAGACTCTGGGTCTTTCCCTAAAGTCTTTGTTAATCTGTGCATATAAAATCACCCTCAGGGCTTCCCTGGTGGTGCAGTGGTTGAGAGTCCACCTGCCGATGCAGGATCCACGGGTTCGTGCCCCGGTCCGGGAAGATCCCACATGCTACGGAGCGGCTGGGCCCGTGAGCCATGGCCGCTGAGCCTGCACGTCCAGAGCCTGTGTTCCACAACGGGAGAGGCCACGACAGTGAGAGGCCCACGTACCACAAAAAAAAAAAACACCTTCAAACTTTCCCCCCAAATTAGGAAATCACATGGCATATTCTATGTTCTAACCTCCTTTTCCTCACTTAAAAATATGTAACAATGTTGTTCCATATCAATTTATATAGATTTATATGACTTTTTATGATTAAATAGTATTCAATCATATGAATTTTGAGTAATTTATTTAATTCCCTCTGGTTTAGAAATTTTTTAATCATTATAAACGTTACAGAGAAATCTTTGCCAGTAAAACTCAGTCCATAGCCATGATGATTATCTTAGGGTAAATTCCTACAAGTAGAATTACTGGAACAAGTGGTATGCATGTTTTTAAAGAATTTGAATAGGATTCCAAATTACCCTTACAAAGGTCATGCCAATTTATACCCCTGGGTTCTGCTGACAGTGTAAAAGCATTTCCATTTTCTCACATTCTCAATAAAGTGTACCTTACCAGATGTTAATTCAGGAGAACACTGAGATACTAATTAGGCAGATTTCAAGGGAAGTATGCATCAAAATTTTATCATCCCAGTTTCCTTCCATCCTCAGCCCTCTCACACCCCTCTATTCTGTCTCTTTGTTTTCTCCTTGGCACGATTTGGGTACCCATCTCTCTCTTGCATTGTCTTAACAGGTTTGAAGGTAAGGAACATGTCTGATTCAATTTATATTCTTCTATACTCTTAGGGCCTAGAACAGAGTTTTGTTGGTGACACATTTGTTAAATAAGCTAAGTTAACTGAATTCAAATGTATAATTTTGATCCAAAATATCCCAAGAGACAGAAAGTGACATAGTGTAGAAAAATGGCATTTGGTAAATTATGAAGAGAATGAAAATGGGTGTTTTATTTTGAAGTCCAAAAGCTGCTTAGCAAGAATCTGTACCCTTGGATTCCTAAAAGAATCCTTGCCAATGTTGCCCATAGTCAACAGGTTCACTTAGTTATTCATTCTTTTATTCAGACACTGACTAGGGGCCTGTCAAGCACCAAGCACATCAGTGAACTAAACATAGTCGCTGCACTCAGGGATTTTACAATGGAACTGGAGAGCAGAAACATACACATTGATTCTGCAAGAGATATCAAGCACTCATGATGTGCCAGGCCCCAGGGATACAGAAATAAATATCTCATCTATGACCTCTAGGAGCTTATGATCCCACAGAGAAGAGAAACTGTAGAGAAATAATTTCACCTTTGGGTGATGAGTGCTATGTGTATCACTGCACCGCACCAGCAGAAGGCACCATGGCGTGGAGGGAAAAGAATGGGCTTCAGGATCAGGCAGATCTACGTTTGAATTTATGATCTGCTTTCTAGCTCTGTGACCCTGGGCAAGCCACTTCTAGTTTCAGTTTCCTTATACCAGGCTTAATGTACAGATTGAAGGAAATAATGTATATGAAGGGCCTTCAATACCTGTAGATGGTAAATGATGTTGTTAGCAGGATGAGGTCAGGGAAGGATTCACAGAGGAGCTGGTGCTGGGACTGGACCTGGAAAACGATGTGACGTTATTGGGCACAAAACATGGAGAAGGACATTTCAAAGGAAAGGGAATAGCATGGGCAAAGTAGAGGCATAAAACCACTTGGTCGGGCTTCCCTGGTGGCGCAGTGGTTGAGAGTCTGCCTGCCGATGCAGGGGATACAGGTTCGTGCCCCGGTCCGGGAGGATCCCGCATGCCGCGGAGCGGCTGGGCCCGTGAGCCATGGCCGCTGAGGCTGCGTGTCCGGAGCCTGTGCTCCGCAACGGGAGAGGCCACAACAGTGAGAGGCCCGTGTACCTCAAAAAAACAAAAACAAAAACAAAAAAAACCACTTAGTCTGTTTGGAAAACCATGGTTGTTAAGTGATGTTGTACCATAAAAAATAAGGAACAAGGAAGGGCAGGAAACAAGGAGCAAGTGAGCAAAATACAGATCGCCATATGTCATAGTGAGGAGCATGGGTGGTGTCTTCTACAGTTGAGATGTCCAATACAGCAGCTGCTAGCCTCATGTGGCTATGTAAATGTAAGTGAATGACAGACATAGAAAACAAACTTACCAAAGGGGAAAGTGTGGGGAGGGATAAATTAGGAGTTTGGGATTAGCAGATAGAAACTACTACATATAAAATAGATAACCAACAAGGACCTACTGTATAGCACAGGGAACTATACTCAATATCTTGTAATAACCTATAATGAAAAAGAATATATATATGTATAACTGAATACTTTGCTGTGTACCAGAAACTAACACAACATTGTAAATCAACTATACTTCAATAAAAAATAAATTAAAAATAAATAAATGTAAGTGAATAAAAATGAAATAAAATTCAGTTCCTCAGTCACACAAGCCATATTTCAATAGTCACATTTCATTATTCAGTCCCAATAGTCACATGAGGCTAGTGGCCAGCATATTAGACAGTTCGATAGCGAACATTTCCATCATTGTAGGAATTTGTATTGGACAGTGCTGCTCTAGAACCCAGCTACGCAGAGTGGTCAGCAGACCAGAAGCATTGGCCTCATCTGGGAGTTTGTTAGAAATGCAGACCCTCAGATCCCCAGACCCCAGTGAACTAGAATTTGCATTTAACAAGATGCACCCCCCTTCCCCACCCCACCTCTGGTGATTCATGATGCACATAGAAGTGTGAGACTCACTGCTCTCTAGAACGGGGTCCTCAACCCCTGGGCCATGAGCAAAGCTTCATCTGCCGCTCCCCATCTCTCCTCATCGCTCGCATTACCACCTGAACCATCTCCCCCCACCACCCACCGTCTGTGGAAAAACTGTCTTCCACGAAACCTGTCCCTGGTGCCAAAAGGGTTGGGGACCGCTACTCTAGAATGGGGAGCCATTTAATGGTTTAAGCGGAAACAGCATGGTCAAACTCACATTTTTTTCTTATTTTTCTTCATTTTTTAATCCAGCTCCCCATCTCCCCATTTCCTCCCTGCCCCACCCCACCCCTCCAGCAAACAGCGTTCTACTCTCTACCTCTATGAGTAGAGATAGAATTGTCTTTTTGTGCCCACCTTATTTCACATAGCATAGTGTCCTCCAGGCTCATCCCTGTTGTGGCAAATGAGAGGATTTCCTTCTTTTTAAAGGCTGAATATATCATATATCATATATTATATATATATATGTACATATCACATTTTCTTTATCCATTCATCAATCGAGGGACACACTTGGGTTGTTTCCATTCTTGACTATTGTGAACAATGCTACAATGTACATGGGAATGCAGATACCTCTTTGAGATACTAATTTTATCTCCTTTGGATACACTATACTCAGAAGTGATCTGCTGGATTATATGATAGTTCTATTTTTAATTTTTTCAGGAACCTCCATACTACTTTCCATAACGGCTGAACCAATTTACATTCCCACCAACATTGTACAAGTGTTCCTGCTTCTCCACATCCTTTCCAACATTTATCTTTTGTCTTTTGATAATATCCATTCTAACAGGTTTGAGGTGATATCTCATTGTGCATTTCCTTGATGACTAATGATGTTGGGCATCTTTTCACATATCTGTTGGCCATTGGTATGTCTTCTTTTGAGAAATGTCTGTTCAAGTCCTTTGCCCATTGTTAATTGGGTTATGTGTTTTCTTGCTATTGATTATTTGAGTTCCTTGTGTATTTTAGATATTAGCCTTTTATCAGATATATGGTTGGCAAATATTTTTCCTATTCCACTAGGTTGTCTCTTCACTCTATTCATTGTTTCCTTTGCTATGCAGAAGGATTTTTTGTTTGAGGAAATCCCATTTGTCTATTTTTGCTTCTGTTTTCTATGCTTTTGGGGTCATCTCCAAAAAATCATTGCCCAGACCAATGTCAAGAATCTTTTCTCCTATGTTTTCTTCTAGAAGTTTTACAGTTTCAGGTCTTATATTTAAGTCTTTAATTCATTTTGAGTTGACTTTTGTATATGGAGTGAGATGAGGATCTAATTTCATTCTTTTACATATTGATATCCAGTTTTCCCAGGACCAGTTACTGAAGAGATTGTTCTTTCTGCATTGTGTGTTCTTGGCACCCTCATAGAAGATCACCTGGCCATATATATGAGGGTTTATTTCTGGGTTCTCTTTTTCTGTTCCTTTGGTCTATATGTCTGTTTTTATGCCAGAAACCATACTGTTTTGATTACTATAGGTTTGTAATATAGTTTGAAATCAGGACGCGTGATGCCTCCAGTTTTGTTCTTCTTTCTCAAAATTACTTCAGCTATTCAGGGGTTTTGTGATTCCCTGTCAATTTTAGAATTTTTTTTCTATTTCTGTGAAAAATGCCACTGGAGTTTTGATAGAGATTGCATTGAATCTGTAGATCACTTTGGGTAGTATGGACAGTTTAACAATATTAATTCTTCCAGTTCATAAACACAGAATATCTTTCCATTGATGTGTGTCTTCAATTACTTTCATCAATGTTTTCAAACCTGCATTTTAGAAGTTTACTCTTGAATGAGGATAATGAAAGGAAGGCAAGACCAGCAGAAGTGAGCCCAGTCAGGAGACACTAGCAACAGGGCTGCTGTTGCCACTTTTGAGTAAATTTTAAAAAGGCAACTTTTCTTCACAGAAACAGCCCAGACAAGCTCGGTGAACAGAGTGTACTAGATTTAAGCCCTGCTTCAGCCCAGGCATCCTTGTGCAATGAATCCAGTGCATGATCATATGAGGAAGTGTATTGGCAGTTGTCCAGGTGAGTGATGAGGAAGGCCTGAACTACACAGCTTGAGGATGTTGATTAACAGCAATAAGCACCACTATATGCAGCATTGCTTTGTAACATACCATGTGCATCTTACACATACAAGGGCAGTGGCAGTTGTGAGAAAGTAAGAATCTGTACTGCAAACACCAATAAGGAGGGCTGGCCTCTTTACATCATGTGCTAATGGGCAGCCCTACCCTGTAGAGTCCCTGTTTCATCTCACATCAGGAAAGTGATTAAACTAATTGCCTTACACCAGTGCTGTATTTCATGTGTATAATACCCATAATTTGAGGTTTGAACACAATTGCAGTAAATTATACTAATCACAGGAAAAGTTCATTAAACTTATATAGGCTTATTGAAAAGTGTGTTGTTTTAAGCAATCAGTATCCCCAAGTTGAAATGTGCTTTCTTGTTTTATAATAAAAGAGATTGCGTACTTCAAAACTCTGTTCATTCGAAGTCTGTTTTTTTCTAAAATAATGGGAGTTTTTAGAAAATGTTAACCCATTTGAAGAATGGTCACCTTTTAAATCATGGGACATAATGCTAAAAAGATTAGAAAAATAAACCTAAAAGCAACCTTAAGTGGAAAGAGTCTTTAAAACTCAGTTTCTCTCATTTGTAGAGAAAAACATTTTTTAAAAAAGAAAAATACCCTCAGTTTTCTCTCTATTCTGAATACTTCTGAATTTCTTGGACATGGCAAAGTTTAATTTATGCACTTCCAATGGCTTTAGATAACATGAGTTGGGGCAGAGAGAATGCCTACCATTTGCTATACAATGTTGTACACACCCACACACACAATTATGCACACACATCCTGTATTGGTCAGGGTTCCTGCAGGCATCCAGTTGATACACTCAGCCAGGGTAATTGAGGATTGTTGAATAAAAGGATCATTCACAGCTGTGTAGGTAGGGCCGAAGGGAATCAAGGAGGACTGCAGCAGCACTCTGGGTCTAGCAAAGGCTGGGAAATGTTACAAAACTTGTCCAGAAGAGGAAAGGGGAGAGGGTAGTTTCTGAAACTCTGTCAGAGAAGACTGACCATAAGGAGCCTTGGCCTTTGGTAGAGGGATGCAGCCAACTTACAAGACCTAGCAGAAAGGGAGTTGAGGGAATAAATGTCCCAGCCTCACATTCCTCCCTCCCTCTCTTCTTCTCCTGGCATCTCCCACTGGCCAAACCTAATAGGAAGCCAAATGGTAAGGAATCTATTGCTACAGTCCCTTCAGGAGAGCCTCCAAAAACACAAAGCAAGGAGGAGAAGGGTAAAGAGTGAACAGGAGGGTGGAGTCAAGATGGCGTTCTAGGAGGACGTGGAATTCGCGTCTCCTCACGACTAGGGCACCTACCGGGCACCAGTGGGAGACCACGGACACCTAAAGGGATGGGAAGAACGCCCAGCAACTGGCTTGCGGGATCTTGGTTCCCAGGCCGGAGGTTGGGCCTGAGCTCCTGTGGAGGGAGCTCTGAGTCCAAACCACTGGACTAACAGAGAACCTTAGATCCCAGGGAGTATCAATTAGAGTGAGGCCTCCCAGGTCCTCATCTCAGCACCAAGACCTGGCTCTAACCAACTGCCTGCAAACTCCAGTACTAGAAGTCTCAGGCCAAACAACCAGTAAGACAGGAATATAGGACCACCCACAAAAAAAAAAAAAATGTTACAGACAAAGGAGCCAGGTAAAAATCTACAAGAACAAACAAATGAAGAGAAAATAGGCAACCTATCTGAAAATGAATTCAGAGTAATGATAGTAAAGATGATCCAAAATCTCAGAAACAGAATGGAGAAAATACAAGAAACATTTAACAAGGATCTAGAAGAACTAAGGAGCAAAACAAACAGTGATGAACAAAACAATTACTGAAATTAAAAATACTCCAGAAGGAATCAATAGCAGAATAACTGAGGCAGAAGAACAGATAAGGGAGCTGGCAGATAAAGTGGTGGAAATAACTACCAGGGAGCAGAATAAAGAAAAAAGAAAGAAAAGTATTGAGGACAGTCTCAGAGACTTCTGGGACAACATTAATCACGCCAACATTCAAATTATAGGGGTCCCAGAAGAAGAAGAGAAAAAGAAAGGGACTGAGAAAATATTTGAAGAGATTATAGGAGAGGAGCTTCAAGATGGCGGAAGAGTAAGACATGGAGATCACCTTCCTCCCCACAAATACATCAGAAATACATCTACATGTGGAACAACTACAGAACACCTACTGAACGCTGGCAGAAAACCTCAGACCTCCCAAAAGGCAAGAAACTCCCCACGTACCTGGGTAGGGCAAAAGAAAAAAGAAAAACAGAGACAAAAGAATAGGGACAGGACCCGCACCAGTGGGAGGGAGCCGTGAAGGAGGAGAGGTTTCTACACACTAGGAAGCCCCTTCACTGGCAGAGACTGCGGGTGGCTGAGGGGGGAAGCTTTGGAGCCATGGAGGAGAGCGCAGCAACAGGGGTGCAGAGGGCAAAGCGGAGAGATTTCCGCACAGAGGATAGGGGCCGACCAGCACTCACCAGCCCAAGAGGCTTCTCTGATCACCCGCCGAGGCGGGAGGGGCTGGGAGCTGAGGCTCGGGCTTCAGTCGGAGCGCAGGGAGAGGACTGGGGCTGGCTGCGTGAACAAAGCCTGAAAGGGGCCAGTGCAACACAGCTAGCCGGGAGGGAGTCCGGAAAAATGTCTGGACCTGCCGAAGAGGCAAGAGACCATTGTTTTGGGGTGCCCGAGGAGAGGGGATTCACAGCACCACCTAAATGAGCTCCAGAGACAGGCACGAGCTGCAGCCATCAGTGCGGACCCCAGAGACAGGCATGAAATGCTAAGGCTGCTGCTGCAGCCACCAAGAGGCCTGTGTGTGAGAGCAGGTCACTGTCCATGACCCCTTTCCGGGGAGCCTGTGCAGCCCGCCACTGCCAGGGTCCCGTGATCCAGGAACAACTTCCCCGGGAGAACGCATGGCGCGCCTCAGGCTGGTGCAACATCATGTCAGCCTCTGCCGCCGCAAGCTCGCCCCACATTCTGTACCCCTCCCTCCCCCTGGCCTGAGTGAGCCAAAGCCCCTGAATCAGCTGCTCTTTTAACCCTGTCCTGTCTGAGCGAAGAACAGACGCCCTCAGGCGACCTACACACAGAGGCAGGGGCAAACCCAAAGCTGAACCCCAGGAGCTGTGCAAACAAAGAAGAGAAAGGGAAATCTCTCCCAGCAGCCTCAGGAGCAGCGGATTAAATCTGCACAATCAACTTGATGTACAATGCCTCTGTGGAATACCTGAATAGACAATTAATCATCCCAAATTGAGGAGGTGGACTTTGGGAGCAATGATATATATATATTTTTCTCTTTTTCTCTTTTTGTGAGTGTGTATGTGTATGCTTCTGTGTGTGATTTGTCTGCATAGCTTTGCTTTTACTTTTTGTCATAGGGTTCTGTCTGTCCGGTTTGTTTTTCTTTTTATTTTTTGGTATAGTTTTTAGCACTTCTTATCATTGATGGATTCCTTTTTTGGTTTGGTTGCTCTCTTCTTTCTTTTCTTTTTTTTATCACTTAAAACATTTTTTTAATAATTAATTTTTATTTTAATTATTTTATTTTATTTTACTTTATTTTATCTTCTTCTTTCTTTTTTCCCCCCTTTTATTCTGAGCCATGTGGATGACAGGCTCTTGGTGCCCCAGCCAGGCATCAGGTCTCTGCCTCTGAGGTGGGAGAGGCAAGTTCAGGACACTGGTCCACAAGAGACCTCCCAGCTTGATGTAATATCAAAAGACAAAAATCTCCCAGAGATCTCCATCTCAACGCCAAGACCCAGCTCCACTCAACGACCAGCAAGCTACAGTGGTGGACATCCTATGCCAAACAACTAGCAAGACAGGAGTACAACCCTATCCATTAGCAGAGAGGCTGCCTAGAATAATAGTAAGGCCACAGACACCCCAAAAACACCACCAGACATGGACCTGCCCAGGAGAAAGACAAGATCCAACCTCATACACCAGAACACAGGCAATAGTCCCCTCCACCAGGAAGCCTACACAACTCACTGAACCAACCTTACCCACTGGGGACAGACACCAAAAACAAGGGAACTACAAACCTGCAGCCTGAGAAAAGGAGACCCCAAACACAGTAAGTTAAGTAAAATGAGAAGACAGAGAAACACACAGCAGATGAAGGAGCAAGGCAAAAACCCACCAGACCTAACAAATGAAGAGGAAATAGGCAGTCTACCTGAAAAAGAATTCAGAATAATGATAGTAAAGATGATCCAAAATCTTGGAAATAGAATGGAAAAAATACAAGAAGCATTTAACAAGGACCTAGAAGAATTAAAGAGAAAACAAACAATGATGAACAACAAAATAAATGAAATGAAAAATTCTCTAGAAGGGATCAATAACAGAATAACTGAGGTAGAAGAACGGATAAGTGACCTGGAAGATAAAATAGTTGAAATTACTGCAGAGCAGAATAAAGAAAAAAGAATGAAAAGAATCGAGGACAGTCTCAGAGACCTCTGGGACAACATTAAATGCACCAACATTCGAATTATAGGGGTCCCAGAAGAAGAAGAGAAAAAGAGAGGTACTGAGAAAATATTTGAATAGATTATAGTTGAAAACTTCCCTAATATGGGAAAGGAAATAGTTAATCAAGTCCAGGAAGCACAGAGTCCCATATAGGATAAATCCAAGGAGAAACATGCCAAGACACATATTAATAAAACTATCAAAAATTAAATACAAAGAAAAAATATTAAAAGCAGCGAGGGAAAAACAACAAATAACACAAAAGGGAATCCCCATAAGGTTAACAGCTGATCTTTCAGCAGAAACTCTGCAAGCAAGAAGGCAGTGGCAGAACACATTTAAAGTGATGAAGGAGAAAAACCTACAACCAAGATTACTCTACACAGCAAGGATCTCATTCAGATTTGACAGAGAAATTAAAACCTTTACACACAAGCAAAGGCTGAGAGAATTCAGCACCACCAAACCAGCTTTACAACAAATGCTAAAGGAACTTCTCTAGGCAGGAAGCACAAGAGAAGGAAAAGACCTACAGTAACAAACCCAAAACAATTAAGAAAATGGTAATAGGAACATACATATTGATAATTACCTTAAATGTAAATGGATTAAATGCTCCAACCAAAAGACATAGACTGGCTGAATGGATACAAAAACAATACCCATATATATGCTGTCTACAAGAGACCCAACTCAGACCTAGGGACACATAGAGACTGAAAGTGAGGGGATGGAAAAAGATATTCCATGCAAATGGAAATCAGAAGAAAGCTGCAGTAGCAATTCTCATATTAGAAAAAATAGACTTTAAAACAAAGACTATTACAAGACACAAAGAAAGGAACTACATAACAATCAAGGGATCAATCCAAAAGGAAGATATAACAATTGTAAATATTTATGCACCCAAGATAGGAGCACCTCAATACATAAGGCAAATACTAAAAGCCATAAAATGGGAAATCGACAGTAAAACAATCATAGTAGGGGAATTTGACACCCCACTTTCACCAATGGACAGATCATCCAAAATGAAAATAAACAAGGAAAAACAAGCTTTAAATAATACATTAAACAACATGGGCTTAATTGATATTTATAGGACATTCCATCCAAAAGCAACAGAATACACATACTTCTCAAGTGCTCATGGAACATTCTCCAGGATAGATCATATCCTGGGTCACAAATCAAGCCTTGGTAAATTTAAGAAAATTGAAATCATATCAAGTGTCTTTTCCAACCACAACGCTATGAGACTAGATATCAACTACAGGAAAAAATGTGTAAAAAACACAAACAAATGGAGGTTAAACAATACACTACTTAATAACCAAGAGATCAAAGAAATAATCAGAGGAAATAAAAAAATACCTATAAACAAATGACAGTGAAAACACAACAACCCAAAACCTATGGGATGCAGCAAAAGCAGTTCTAAGAGGTAAGTTTATAGCAATACAATCCTACTTTAAGAAACAAGAGGGCTTCCCTGGTGGCGCAGTGGTTGAGAGTCTGCCTGCCGATGCAGGGGACACGGGTTCGTGCCCCGGTCCGGGAGGATCCCACATGCCGCGGAGCGGCTGCGCCCGTGAGCCATGGCCGCTGAGCCTGCACGTCCGGAGCCTGTGCTCCGCAATGGGAGAGGCCACAGCAGTGAGAGGCCCGCATACCACAAAAAAAAAAAAAAAAAGAAACAAGAGACATCTCAAATAACCTAAACTTACACCTAAAGCAATTAGAGAAAGAACAAAAACACCCCAAAGGTAGCAGAAGGAAAGAAATCATAAAGATCAGATCAGAAATAAATGAAAAAGAAAGGAAGGAAACAATAGCAAAGATCAATAAAACTAAAAGCTGGTTCTTTGAGAAGATAAACACAATTGATAAACCTTTAGCCAGACTCATGAAGAAAAAAAGGGAGAAAACTCAAATTAATAGAATTAGAAATGAAAAAGGAGAAGTAACAACTGACACTGCAGAAATACAAAGGATCATGAGAGATTATTACAAGCAACTAAATGTCAATAAATTGGACAACCTGGAAAAATAGACAAATTCTGAGTAAAGCACAACCTTCTGACACTGAACCAAGAAGAAATAGAAAATATATACAGACCAATCACAAGCACTGAAACTGAAACTGTGATTAAAAATCTTCCAACAAACAAAAGGCCAGGACCAGATGGCTTCACAGGCAGATTCTATTAAACATTTTGAGAAGAGCTAACACCTATCCTTCTCAAACTCTGCCAAAATACAGCAGAGGAAGGAACACTCCCAAATGCATTCTACGAGGCTACCATCACCCTGTTACCAAAACCAGACAAAGATATCATAAGGAAAGAAAACTACATGCCAATATCACTGATGTACATAAATGCAAAAATCCTCAACAAAATACTAGGAAACAAAATCCAACAACACATTAAAAGGATCATACACCATGATCAAGTGGGGTTTATCCCAGGAATGCAAGGATTCTTCAATATATGCAAATCAATCAATGTGATACACCATATTAACAAATTGCAGGAGAAAAACCATATGATCATCTCAATAGATGCAGAGAAAGCTTTTGACAAAATTCAACACCCATTTAGGATAAAAACCCTCCAGAAAGTAGGCATAGAGGGAACTTTCGTCAACATAATAAAGGCCATATGCAACAAACCCACAGCCAACATTGTCCTCAATGGTGAAAAACTGAAACCATTTCCAATAAGATCAGGAACAAGACAAGGTTGCCCACTCTCACCACTATTATTCAACATAGTTTTGGAAGTTTTAGCCACAGCAATCAAAGAAGAAAAAGAAATAAAAGGAATCCAAATTGGAGAAGCAAAGCTATCACTGTTTGCAGATGACATGACACTATACATAAAGAATCCTAAAGATGCTACCAGAAAACTACTAGAGCTAATCAATGAATTTGGTAAATTAGCAGGATACAAAATTAATGCATAGATATCTCTTGCATTCCCATACACTAATGATGAAAAATCTGAGAGAGAAATTAAGAAAACACTCCCATTTACTATTGCAACAAAAAGAATAAAATAGCTAGGAATAAACCTACCTAAGGAGATAAAAGATCTGTATGCAGAAAATTATAAGACACTGATGAAAGAAATTAAAGATGATACAAATAAATGGAGAGGTATACCATGTTTTTGGATTGGAAGAATCAACGTTGTAAAAATGACTATACTACCCAAAGCAATCTACAGATTCAATGCAATCCCTATCAAACGACCACTGGCATTTTTCACTGAACTAGAACAAAAAATTTCCCAACTTGTATGGAAACAAAAAAGACCCTGAATAGCCAAAGCAATCTTTTTTTTTTTTTTTTTTTTTTTTTTTTTTTTTTTTTTGCGGTACGCGGGCCTCCCACTGCCGTGGTCTCTCCCGTTGCGGAGCACAGGCTCCGGATGCGCAGGCTCAGCGGCCATGGCTCACGGGCCCAGCCGCTCCGCGGCATATGGGATCCTCCCAGACCGGGGCACGAACCCGTATCCCCTGCATCGGCAGGCGGACTCTCAACCACTGCGCCACCAGGGAGGCCCCAAAGCAATCTTGAGAATGAAAAACGGAGATGGAGGAATCAGGCTCCCTGACTTCAGACTATACTACAAAGCTACAGTAATCAAGACAGTACGGTAATGGGACAAAAACAGAAAGATAGATCAATGGAACAGGATAGAAAGCCCAGAGATAAACCCGTGCACATATGCTCACCTTATATTTGATAAAGGAGGCAAGAATATACAGTGGAGAAAAGACAGCCTCTTCAATAAGTGATGCTGGGAAACTGGACAGCTACCTGTAAAAGAATGAAATTAGAATACTCCCTAACACCATACACAAAAATAAACTCAAAATGGATTAAAGACCTAAATGTTAAGGCCAGACACTCTCAAACTCTTAGAGGAAAACATAGGCAGAATACTTCATGAGGTAAATCACAGCAAGATCCTTTTTGACCCACCTTTTAGAGAAATGGAAATAAAAACAAAAATAAATAAATGGGACCTAATGAAACTTCAAAGTTTTTGCACAGCAAAGGAAACCATAAACAAGAAGAAAAGACAACCCTCAGAATAGGAGAAATTATTTGCAAACGAAGCAACTGACAAAGGATTAATCTCCAAAATATACAAGCAGCTCCTGCAGCTCAATATCAAAAAACAAACAACCTAATCGAAAAATGGGCAGAAAATCTAAATAGACATTTCTCCAAAGAAGATATGCAGATTGCCAACAAACACATGAAAGGATGCTCAACGTCACTAATCATTAGAGAAATGCAAATCAAAACTACAATGAGATATCATCTCACACCAGTCAGAATGGCCATCATCAAAAAATCTACAAAAATAAATGCTGGAGAGGGTGTGGAGAAAAGGGAACCATCTTGCACTGTTGGTGGGAATGTAAGTTGATACAGCCACTATGGAGAACAGTAAGGAGATTCCCTAAAAAACTAAAAATAGAACTACCATATGACCCAGCAATCCCACTATTGGGCATATACCCTGAGAAAACCACAATTCAAAAAGAGTCATGTACCAAAATGTTCATTGCAGTTCCACTTACAATAGCCAGGACACAGAAGCTACCTAAGTGTCCATCGACAGATGAATGGATAAAGAAGATGTGGTACATATATACAATGGAATATTACTCAGCCATAAAAGGAAACAAAATTGAGTTATTTGTAGTGAGGTGGATGGACCTAGAATCTGTCATACAGAATGAAGTAAGTCAGAAAGAGGAAAACAAATACCGTATGCTAACATATATATATATGGAATCTAAAAAAAATAAATAAATGTTCTGATAAACCTAGGGGCAGGACAGGAATAAAGACACAGACGTATAGAACAGACTTGAGGACACACGGAGGGGGAAGGGTAAGCTGGGACGAAGTAAGAGAGTAGCATGGACATATATACACTACCAAATGTAAAATACCTAGTGGGAAGCAGCTGCATAGCACAGGGAGATCAGCTCGGTGCTCTGCGACCACCTAGACGGGTGGGATAAGGAGGGTGGGAGGGAGATGCAAGACAGAGGGGATATGGGGATATATGTGTATGTATAGCTGATTCACTTTGTTATACAGCAGAAACTAACACACCATTTTAAAGCAATTATACTCCAATAAAGATGTTAAAAAAGAAAGAGTGGGCTTCCCTGGCGGCGCAGTGGTTGAGAGTTGGCCTGCCGATGCAGGGGATGCGGGTTCATGCCCCGGTCTGGGAAGATACCACATGCCGCGGAGAGGCTAGGCCCGTGAGCCATGGCCGCTGAGCCTGCGCGTCTGGAGCCTGTGCTCCACAACGGGGGAGGCCACAACAGTGAGAGGCGCTCATACCGCAAAAAAAAAAAAAAAAAAAAGAAAAAAAAAAAAGAAAGAGTGACTGGACTATATCCAGCACTCACACCACAAACACAAACACAGACACAGTTAAACACGTATCTTACATGTTCGTATCACCTCACAGTTAGCAAGAAATTCAAAATATCCTTCAGATATGCACCTGACTCATAGCTAATACTCCATATATATTTATTGAATAAATCAATGAAATATATTATTTTCAACTGATCTAATTTTTTTCTTATTCCCAATAGGTTTCTTTATATATTTATTCTTTTATTATGGAAAAATATACATAATTTACCATTTTAGCCATTTTAAAGTGGCATTAAGTACATTCATGATGTTGCACAACCACCATTATTACCCAGTTCCATTTTCATTATCCCAAATGGACACCCCATACTACAAATTTGTTTTTAAAGTGACAGACTTATTTTTTATTAATTTATTTATTTTTGGCTGTGTTGCGTCTTCGTTTCTGTGCGAAGGCTTTCTCTAGTTGTGGCAAGCGGGGGCCACTCTTCATCGCGGTGCACGGGCCTCTCACTATCGCGGCCTCTCTTACTGCAGAGCATGGGCTCCAGACGCGCAGGCTCAGTAGTCGTGGCTCACGGGCCTAGTTGCTCCGCGGCATGTGGGGTCCTCCCAGACCCGGGCTCGAACCCGTGTCCCCCGCATTAGCAGGCAGACTCTCAACCACTGCGCCACCAGGGAAGCCCCGACAGACTTGTTTTGTGTGCAAAGATTTGTGAAAGATAATTGGTACATAAGAGCTATTAAATGCAAAATAAATAAATAAATAAATAAGTAAGTAAAGAGATATTAAATGGTGTGACAATTTTCCTATTAGGAAAGAATAAAGGATAAAAAAACAAACTTCAGTGTGATTCTATCTACAGAAACATAGTGAAATACATGGAGTTACACAGAATTAACACACAGTGTGTAGTTAATTCAAATATAGGACTTGGATATTTACAGAAGTAACTTCCTGTTCACCGCCTTGATGATCAAATTGGCCAGGAAGTCGACCAATTCTTCCCTTCACTTTGTCTATACAGATGTGAATGCCCTGATAGCACAGCCTTCTTCCTTCTCCAATGGGGAAACAGCCATTTTCAATTCTCAGACCTTGCCAATGAAACCAAAACAAATTCCTGAAGAGTTTTGAGTGAGCATTTCAGTCACAATTGGCCTGTTGGTGGCAAGCGGGAGGTCCAGTCCTGGGTCTGCCATTCACTAGCTGCACGGATGCAGAACCCACCAACCAGGCCTCCCTTATCTGTAAAACGTCAGGGCTGGACTTTGAGCCCTAAAGCCCCTTTTGACACCAGCCTCTGTCCAAAACCCTCCAAAGCTTTCACTGAAAATCTCTCAGTCTAAAGACAGCAAATGTCTAAACACACAGTATTTACCCTTCTGATGAAATGGACGGTGTGGAATTTGACCCTTTTGACAAAACATGGATACGAAAGCCAACATTCTGTGAGTGTACAGACGGTGGAGAAACAAGTAAGCCAGATTCACTGACCAACGTATTTTTTAATGGGTATTTTAATGACATGAAGAGGCTAGTTCTGAGCTTTTATCTGCAGCACAGTTCTCCCCATGGTGCTGAGAGACTGGCACTGATCCATCCTCACCTGGTCTCCTTGGTAACCAAGGGCCTAGATCTGTGAGACGTCTGCAGGACATCTGGCCAGGATTAAAATGCAGGCGACCGCGATAAGAGATCAAGCCCAAAGCCCTGGCTTTTGAAGACCCCCTGCTAATTAAAGACTCAGCAACCTCAGGCTGGGATGTGGAGTGCCCAGAACTGCTGGCAGTCAGGTTGGCACAGTGGTTGAGAATGTAGGCTCTGGAATCAGACTGCTTGGGACTAAATACCAACCTGTCTCTCGTTAATGGTGGAACTTTGGGCAAGTTTTAGTTTGCCTCTCTGGGTCTCAATTTCCTCACTTGTAAAAGGAGTTTACTAAAGTACCTTCTTCATGTAGTTGTTGTCAGGATTAAGTGCATTTAAAGATTGAAAGTACTTAGAGCAAGGGTTCAGCATGAAGTAGCCGGCAGTAGTAACAATGAGATGATTATGTAACACCAATAAGAAAAATAGAGCTTTTTTGAGATGACTACATGCAGCATTGTTTTTGAGAGATCCTAGCAAAGGTTCTTGGACTATAAAAACACAGCTGGAAAAACCTCTGCTCTGTTCCTTAACAAGTACGCAAGGTTAGACTAGCATGGCAGGGATGTGAACAGCAGGAGAAGATTGTGAAGAATGAAATAGACGATTTTGGCATCAGACAGATCTGAGCTGGGATCCTCCTTCTGCAGATTACTAGCCATGTGAACTCCAGGAGCTCAGTCTGTCTAAGCCTTGCTTTCCTCGAATGTACAATGGGCAGAACCTACCTCAGAGGGTGTGTTGATGATTACATGGATGATGTATCAAAAATGCTCAGCACACTGCCTAGAACATAGCAAGTGCTCAATAAATATTAATGACTGCTATTACTAGGTCCCATCCTGCTCCATCTGGCCCAGTGTTGTCCCATATCCCTAAGTTTATACACTTGTTCATTCATTCCATCTGTCAAACATTTACCAGGACTAATTTTGTGTCTATTACCAAACCTGACACCAAGAATTCAAAAATGATTATGAGGTGAGGTTCATGCTCCTAAATATCTAAGCAACATAAATATCCTCCTAAATATCCTAACGTCCTAGTTTAGTCTGAAAATGAATCATAGATCCACCAAGTAACAGGAGAGCCACCTTCAGAGTGCCCCGTGCACAGGTGTGAGGTTACAAAGGAGGACCCAGGTGGGGGATGAGCTGGTCAGGACTAAAGGAAGCTCCTGGAGGGTCTTGATGACTGAGGAGAGGCAGTGTGGTCTAGGGGTTAGGTACAGGCCCGTCTCAGACGGTCATTATCCCAGATCTGCCCCCATGAGCTCATATGACCTTGGTTAAGTTACTTCATCCCTCCCTGCCTCAGTTTCCTCAGCTGTAAAATGGTGAAATGATAATACTTGCAGAATTAAATGAGTTAAAACCCAATGAAGCATGTGGCCTGTAGTAAAAGCTATTGTTATGGCGTGGGTAAGAGAAAGGAAGAATTTTTCAGGCACATAAGATATCAGGAGTTTTGCTTTTTGTTGTTTTGTTTTGAAACTAGACATTGCCCATGGAATGCCACCACTGAACCCCTTGAAGTCTAGAAAGATGGATCCTCTTCGTTTAACCCCAGGAAACCCAATCTTTCTCGTGACTTATCTGAAACACATGGGGCTCCTAAAGCCCTGCTAAATACTTATTTACCTGCCCTTGGGGCCACTTTTCAGCAAGGGCTGGCTCAGTATTATGTGGGCACCCCAGAGGCCCTTCTCCTTGGTCACCTACCCTCCCACCATCCACTTTCATCTCCCCAGGGTCCTGGTTTCATCCTGTCATTGGCCCTGAGCTGGAGCTAGTAAATGTCATCTCTCAGGGCTTCCCACAAATCCGTGACTGAGGTCCTGTTTGCCTGTGTTTTAAAATTCTTCAGGGTGGGCACCCACTACATAAGCCAGCCTCTTTCCAGCTAAAACCAATCACTTCCCATAGAATAATTTGTATTTTATACTAAAGACCCCTACCCTGCTAAGATAGAACAGGGAGGGACAATGGGGGTGAACAGTGTTGACCCTACATAAAATATATTATAAAAGTCCCTACTCAATTCCCCATACTGAAGTCTGGCATAGAGCACATTTCGTGGCTTGCTTTATTTATAAGCTCACCGAACACCAAGCTTGAGCCCCTGAGGTCTAATTTAGGAGGGTTAAGTGTTTAGTGGAGGCTTTGCATTGCTGAAGAGCAGCTGGATAGAAGCATCACCCTCTGCCCAGATCAGGATTCTGATTCCAGCAGCATCCAAAGTCCTATCATCCCAGTGACTCAGTGAGCAGCCAGGCTCTGTGAGTCACCACGAAGCTTGTCACTGGATGCATTTGTCTGCTCGGGCCAAACAGCAGTTCGGAAGAGCTCTTTTATAGTTTGATGGTCTGGAAACAACTAAGGCTGTCTTCACATTCTGTGTTGTTGGCTCATTTCTGTTTGGGAAAAGCAGATGCTGCCAGGGCTTCCCTTGCCCTTGACAGTGCTGAAAGAGGCTTATGGACTGATCCTTTCCCTCGCAGATGGGTAAGGACCAGTAGTTTAGAATCCCTTAATCAGCAAGCAACATTTCTTGAACAACTAATGTAAACACTACAAATGGCTTGGTCCAGTGAGGGAGAGAGGTGAGGAGAACACCTATCACAGTAAAATGGGAAAAGACCAGAGGAGAAAGGTACATGGGAGGCCATGAGAGCAAAGAGAGCCAGAAGTAGCTTCCCAAAACAAGAACAAGTTGAGTCTCAAAAGAAGGGCATAATTTACAGAACACCTGTCCTGGATATTTTGCTTACCTCATTTCAATTAATTCTCTCACCAGAGTCACAGAGCTAATAAGTATCGAAACTGGGGTTTGAATTAGGTTGGTTTGTACCCAAACCCATTTGACTTCATCCCACTGCTGAGGAACCAGGCCTGGGCAGGTGGGTTGCAGGATGTGATCTCAGGCCAAGGGAATCACCCTCCCAGCGGAGGGAAACCTCTGTGGACTCAAGTCAGACAGAAAAGGCCCGTGTAGAAATCCCTTCCCAGGTCTGAGGCAGGCACATGGCATTGTTTGTTGCTGGGCCCTGAAATGGCCTTAGAATCTTTCCCAGTCTCACACTCCAGGACCACCGTGGATCAGATTTGAAACCTATTTGCCACATAGAAGAAAATGTATCTGGAAGAGCCAGAGGAGTTCTAAAGGAACCTCACGGAGCCAGAGGTTCAGGCAGGATGATTTGAATTTTCTCAAGTTTTCGGTTGCCTTAGGGGGAAAAAGTTATTGACCTGAAAATTCCACTGCTAAAAAGCTGAGGCTAATGCTTACCTAAGGAAAAGGGCCTGAGGTCAGGATGGCTTCTTTTTTTTTTTTTCCACTCTTGTGCTGAAATTTCACCATTACTGCTGGTAAACACTTGTTGATTACCCCAAATTCAGACTCCAGAATGGTACTGAAAGCTTACTAAGAAGTGCCCAAAATTGGGCCTTGGCATAGAAAACTTAACAGCTCAACAGATTCACACAAGCTGCTTGCTTTGCTTTCCCTAATTAAAGCACTCTTCAGTTAAGGAGAAATGTTAAAGGCTACCCAACTTTGGTTGAAACATATATGTTAGGCTAAACTTACCTGAAACATCACTCTGACTCAGCCAGACTTTGATTTAAAACCTGCCTTGCTTTCTACCTCAAGTTTTTGAGCACTTGGCTGATGTCGGATGCCCAAATAAGGTTAACCACCACATCCCATTAAGAGGAAGAACTATTTCTCAGGTAGGTTTTTTTTTTTTTTCTGGCTGCAATATATTTGTAATATTCTTCCAAGGGCTCCTGTGGACTTAAATATATGACATTCAAAAAATAATAGGTAAATGAATTTCTATCCATTTCACTGAGGGAGTTTTCCCCTCCATTTGTAATCATTTTTTTTATGATTTTCTTCTTGCAGGAAACAGAAGTAGAGGTGCATTTGGGCCACATGCCTAACTCTGGGATCAGCTCTCTGTGATGAAACTGTAAGCAAATCCCAGGTGAGAGACCCAGCTGTTTCAGATGAACATGGCAAAGCCCCATGCTCCTGACCAAGTTGTCACACACAGAGCAGAACTATGGATGAGAGCTGTACAACATCTGTTGCCTGGGTAACCATCCATCCACTGAGCCAGCCCTGAGTCATAAATGGCGTGGCGAGGAGGTCTGCTAGGATAGAAGGCAGTGCAAACTCCTCTCGTCCTTCCCCATCTCCAGATATGACCTAAGGATGCCATATAAGGTTAGTAGAAACCTAATAGATCCCTAAAGACCTAAAGACCCGTCTTTCCCTAACCCTCATTCAAAGATTCCTGGACCTCCATTAGTCTCATCACAAAAATTCCCCAGATTTTTATCAGTGCTTAGCACATTACCAATGCTAAGCAACACTGCTCAAAATGTCAGTCCCTGACTGGTGCTACATCGTTCACATGCTGGCATCTGGCTCCCAGCCTGCATTTTGAGTAGGACTAAATTAGAGAACCAACTCCTTAGGACCAATATGGCAGCCCACCAGAGCTCACACACTTACCTGTGGGGATGGGAAAACCTACCATATGGTTCTCCTTTCATGTATTCCATCACATCTAAGATGCTGCACACACATTTAGACAGAAAAATTAATAATATGCCTTCACTAAGTAACTAGTTCCAATTCTCTAAAAACACTCCTAGGTGTATTCCCCAAAGAATTGAAAATAGGTATTCAAACAAAAACTTGTACACAAATATTCATAGCAGCACTATTCACCATAGCCAAAAGGTGGAAACAGCCCAAATGTCCATCGATGGATGAATGGATAAACAAAATGTGGTATATCCATACAATGGAATATTATTCAGCCATAAAAAGGAATGAAGTACTGATACATATTATGACATGGATAAACCTTGAAAACATTATACTAAGTGAAAAGCCAGGCACAAAATGTCACATGCTGTATGATTTCATTTATGTGAAATATCCAGAAAGGTAAATACATAGAGATAGAAAGTAGATCAGTGGTTGCCAGGGACTAGGGGGGGATGGAGAAGTGTGAGGAGGCTGCTTTACAGGTGTAGGGTTTCCTTTTGGATGATGAAATGTTCTGCAACTACATAGAAGTGATGGTTGCACATTGTGAAGGTACTTAAAGCCATTGAATTGTATACTTTAAAAATAGTTAATTTTAGGGAGTTATCTGGCGGTCCAGTGGTTAGGACTCCACACATCGACTGCAGGGGGCACTGGTTCGATCCCTGGTTGGGGAACTAAGATCCCACATGCTGCAGAGCCAAAAAAAAAAAAAAAAAGGTTAATTCTATGTTAAGTGAATTTTACCTCAATTAAAAAAGAATAGTACAAGAAAATGTATAAAACAGAGAAGCAGAAAGAAAAAATATTCCCCAGAGTTGCACCATCCAAAACCAAATACCCTTTGCACTTTGTTCCAGTTTATGTTCCAGAGTAATAATTCATAGTGCATTTATAATTTATATTTTGTTTTCACACTTAATGTTATTTCCAAACTATTGCCTATGGTCCATATGTTCCATGAGCATAAACACTGGGTAAAGCTTCCTTTTTTTTTTTTGGTATTTCTTTTTTTTTTATATACAGCAGATTCTTATTACTCATCAATTTTATACACATCAGTGTATACATGTCAATCCCAATCATCCAATTCATCACACCACCACCACTACCCCCCCCACTGCTTTCCCCCCATGGTATCCATACATTTCTTCTCTACATCTGTCTCTCAATTTCTGCCCTGAAAACCGGTTCATCTGTACCATTTTGCTAGGTTCCACATATATGCATTAATATATGATATTTGTTTTTCTCTTTCTGATTAACTTCACTCTGTATGACCGTCTCTAGATCCATCCACATCTCAACAAATGAACCAATTTCTTTCCTTTTTATGGCTGAGTAATATTCCATTGTATATATATACCACATCTTCTTCATCCATTCGTCTGTCAATGGGCATTTAGGTTGCTTCCATGACCTGGCTATTGTAAATAGTGCTGCAATGAACATTGGGGTGCATGTGTCTTTTTGAATTGTAGTTTTCTCTGGGTATATTCCCAGTAGTGGGATTGCTGGATCATATGGTAATTCTATTTTTAGTTTTTTAAGGAACCTCCATACTGTTCTCCATAGTGGCTGCATCAATTTACATTCCCACCAACAGTGCAAGAGGGTTCCCTTTTCTCCACACCCTCTCCAGCATTTGTTCTTTGTAGATTTTCTGATGATGCCCATTCTAACTGGTGTGAGGTGATACCTCATTGTAGTTTTGATTTGCATTTCTCTAATAATTAGTGATGTTGAGCAGCTTTTCATGTGCTTCTTGGCTATCTGTATGTCTTCTTTGGAGAAATGTCTGTTTAGGTCTTCTGCCCAGCTTTGGATTGGTTTTTTTTGTTCTTTTAATATTGAGCTGCATGAGCTGTTTATATATTTTGGAGATTAATCCTTTGTCCGTTGATTTGTTGGTAAATATTTTCTCCCATTCTGAGGGCTATCTTTTTGTCTTGTTTATGGCTTCCTTTGCTGTGAAAAAGCTTTGACGTTTCATTAAGTCCCATTTTTTTATTTTTGTTTTTATTTCCCTTACTCTAGGAAGTGGATCAAAAAAGATCTTGCTGTGATTTATGTCAAAGAGTGTTCTTCCTATGTTTTCCTCTAAGAGTTTTATAGTGTCCAGTCTTATATTTAGGCCTCTAATCCATTTTGAGTTTATTTTTGTGTATGGTGTTAAGGAGTGTTCTAATTACATTCTTTTACATGTAGCTGTGCAGTTTTCCCAGCACCACTTATTGAAGAGACTGTCTTTTCTCCATTGTATATCCTTACCTCCTTTGTCATAGATTAGTTCACCATAGGTGTGTGGGTTTCCTCTGCACTTTCTATCCTGTTCCATTGATCTATGTTTCTGTTTTCATGCCAATATGATATTGTCTTGATTACTGTAGCTTTGTAGTATAGTCTGAAATCAAGGAGTCTGATTCCTCCAGCTCCGTTTTTTCCATCAAGACTGCTTTGCTATTCAGGGTCTTTTGTATCTCCATACAAATTTTAAGATTTTTTGTTCTAGTTCCATAAAAAATGCCACTGGTAATTTGATAGAGATTGCACTGGATCTGTAGATTGCTTTGGGTGGTATAGGCATTTTCACAATATTGATTGTTCCAATCCAAGAACATGGTATATCTCTCCATCTGTTGGTATCATCTTTAATTTCTTTCATCAGTCTCATACTTTTCTGCATACAGGTCTTTTGTCTCCCTGGGTAGGTTTATTCCTAGGTATTTTATTCATTTTGTTGCAATGGTAAATGGGAGTGTTTCCTTCATTTTCCTTTCAGATTTTTCACCATTAGTGTATAGGAATGCAAGAGATTTCTGTGCATTAATTTTGTATCCTGCAACTTTACCAGATTCATTGATTAGCTCTAGTAGTTTTCTGGTGGCATCTTTAGTTTTCTCTATGTATACTATCATGTCATCTGCAGACAGTGACAGTTTTATTTCTTCTTTTCCAATTTGTATTCCTTTTATTTCTTTTTCTTCTCTGATTGCTAAGGCTAGGACTTCCAAAAGTATGTTGAATAATAGCAGTGAGAGTGGACATCCTTGTCTTGTTCCTGATCTTAGAGGAAATGCTTTCAGTTTTTCACCATTGAGAATGATGTTTGCTGTGGGTTTGTCATATATTGCCTTTATTATGTTTAAGTAGGTTCCCTCTGTGCCCACTTTCTGGAGAGTTTTTTTAATAAATAGGTGTTGAATTTTGTCAGAAGCTTTTTCTGCATCTATTGAGATGATCATATGGTTTTTATTCTTCAATTTGTTAATATGGTGTATCACATTGATTGATTTGCATATATTGAAGAATACTTGCATCCCTGGGATAAGTCCCACTTGATCCTGGTGTATGATCCTTTTAATGTGTTGTTGGATTCTGCTTGCTAGTATTTTGTTGAGGATTTTTGCATCTATATTCATCAGTGATATTGGTCTCTAATTTTCTTTTTTTGTAGTATTTTTGTCTGGTTTTGGTATCTGGGTGATGGTGGCCTCACAGAATGAGTTTGGGAGTGTTTCTTCCTCTGTAATTTTTTGGAAGAGTTTGAGAAGGATAGGTGTTATCTCTTCTCTAAATGTTTGATAGAATTCACCTGTGAGGCCATCTGGTCCTAGACTTTTGTTTGTTGGAAGATTTTAAATCACAGTTTCGATTACATTACTTGTGATTGGTCTGTTCATATTTTCTATTTCTTCCTGGTTCAGTCTTGGAAGGTTATACCTTGCTAAGAATTTGTCCATTTCTTCCAGGTTTTCCATTTTATTGGCATAGAGTTGCTTGTAGTAGTCTCTTAGGATGCTTTGTATTTCTGCAGTGGCTGTTGTAACTTCTCCTTTTTCATTTCTAATATTATTGATTTGAGTCCTCTCCCTCTTTTTCTTCATGAGTCTAGCTAATGGCTTATCAATTTTGTTTATCTTCTCAAAGAACCAGATTTTAGTTTTATTGATCTTTGCTACTGTTTTCTTTGTTTCTATTTCATTCATTTCTGCTTTGGTCTTTATGATTTCATTCCTTCTGCAAACTTTGTGTTTTGTTTGTTCTTCTTTCTCTAGTTCCTTTAGGTGTAAGGTTACATTGTTTACTTGAGATTTTTTTTTGTTTCTTGAGGTAGGCTTGTATAGCTATAAACTTCCCTCTTAGACGTGCTTTTGCTGCATCCCATAGGTTTTGGATCATCGTGTTTTCATTGTCATTTGTCTCTGGGTATTTTTTGATTTCCTCTTTGATTTCTTCAGTGATCTCTTGGTTATTTAGTAATGTATTTTTAGCCTCCACGTGTTTGTGTTTTTTGGGTTTTTTCCCTGTAATTCATTTCTAATCTCATAGCGTTGTGGTCAGAAAAGATGCTTGATATGAATTCAATTTTCTTAAATTTACTGAGGCTTGATTTGTGACCCAAGATGTGATCTATCCTGGAGAATGTTCAGTGTGCACTTGAGAAGAACGTGTAATCTGCTGTGGTTGGATGGAATGTCCTATAAATATCAATTAAATCTATCTTGTGTATTATGTCATTTAAAGTTTCTGTTTCCTTATTTATTTTCATTTTGGATGATCTGTCCATTGGTGTAAGTGAGGTGTTAAAGTCCTCCACTATTATTGTGTTACTGTCGATTTTGTCTTTCACAGCTGTTAGCAGTTGCCTTATATATTGAGATGCTCCTATGTTGGGTGCATATATATTTGTAATTGTTATATTTTCTTCTTGGACTGATCTATTGATCATTATGTGCTTCCTTGTCTCTTGTAACATGCTTTATTTTAAAGTCTTTTTTATCTGATATGAGTATTGCTACTCCAACTTTCTTTTGATTTCCATTTGCGTGGAATATCTTTTTCCATCCCCTCACTTTCAGTCTGTATGTGTCCCTAGGTCTGAAGTGGGTCTCTTGTAGACAGCATATAGATGGGTCTTGTTTTTGTATCCATTCAGCAAGCCTGTGTCTTTTGGTTGGAGCATTTAATCCATTCATGTTTAAGTTAATTATCAATATGTATGTTCCTATGACCATTTTCTTAATTGTTTTGGGTTTATTTTTGTAGGTCTTTTTCTTCTCTTGTGTTTCCCACTTAGAGAAGTTCCTTTAGCATTTGTTGTAAAGCTGGTGTGGTGGTGCTGAATTCTCTTAGCTTTTGCTTGTCTGTAAAGCTTTTGATTTCTCCATCAAACCTGAATGAGATCCTTGACGGGTAGAGTAATCTTGGTTGTAGCTTCTTCCTTTTCTTCACTTTAACTATATCATGCCACTGCCTTCTGGCTTGTGTAATTTCTGCTGAGAGATCAGCTGTTAACCTTACGCGAGTTCCCTTGTATGTTATTTGTAATTTTTCCCTTGCTGCTTTCAATAATTTTTCTTTGTCTTTAATTTTTGCCAATTTGATTACTATGTGTCTCAGCATGTTTCTCCTTGGTTTTGTCCTGTATGGTAGTCTCTGCACTTCCTGGACTTGGGTGCTATTTCCTTTCCCATATTAGGGAAGTTTTCAACTATAATCTCTTCAAATACTTCCTCAGGTCCTTTCTCTCTCTATTCTCCTTCTGGAACCCCTATAATGTGAATGTTGTTGCATTTAATGTTGTCCCAGAGGTCTCTTAGGCTGTCTTCATTTCTTTTCATTGTTTTTCCTTTATTCTGTTCTGCAGCAGGGAATTCCACCATTCTGTCTTCCAGGTCACTTATCTGTTCTTTTGCCTCAGTTATTCTGCTATTGATTCTTTATAGTGTAGTTTTCATTTCAGTTATTGTATTGTTCATCTCTGTTTGTTTGTTCTTTAATTCTTCTAGGTCTTTGTTAAACATTTCTTACATCTTCTCGATCTTTGCCTCCATTCTTTTTCTGAGGTCCTGGATCATCTTTACTATCATTATTCTGAATTCTTTTTCTGGAAGGTTGTCTATCTCCACTTCATTTAGTTGTTTTTCTGTGGTTTTATCTTGTTCCTTCATCTGGTACATAGCCCTCTGCCTTTTCATCTTGTCTACCTTTCTGTGAATGTGGTTTTTGTTCCACAGGCTGCAGGATTGTACTTCTTCTTGCTTCTGCTGTCTGCCGTCTAGTGCATGAGGGTATTTTAGATGCTTCTGCAGGTTTCCTGATGGGAGGGACTGGTGGTGGGTAGAGCTGGGTGTTTCTCTGGTGGGCAGAGAGCTCAGTAAAACTTTAATCCACTTGACTGCTGATGAGTGGGGCTGGGTTCCCTCCCTGTTGGTTGTTTGGCCTGAGGCAACCCAACAATGGAGCCTACCTGGGCTCTTTGTTGAGGCTAATGGCAGACTCTGGGAGGGCTCATGCCAAGGAGTACCTCCCAGAACTTCCGCTGTCAGTGTTCCCATCTCCACAGTGAGCCACAGCCACCCTCAGCCTCTGCAGGAGACCCTCCAACACTAGCAGGTAGGTCTGGTTCAGTCTCCCCTTGGTTCACTGCTCCTTCCCCTGGGTCCCAATGTGCACACTACTTTGTGTGTGCCCTCCAGGAGTGGAGTCTCTGTTTCCTCCAGTCCTGTTGAAGTCCTGCAATCAAATCCCACTAGCTTTCAACATCTGATTCTCTAGGAATTCCTCCTTCCATTGCCAGACCCCCAGGTTGGGAAGCCTGACGTGGGGCTCAGAACCTTCACTCCAGTGGGTGAACTTCTGTGGTATAAGTGTTCTCCAGTCTGTGAGTCACCTACCCAGCAGTTATGGGATTTGATTTTTCTATAATTGCACCCCTCCTACCATCTCATTGTGGCTTCTCCTTTGTTTTTGGATGTGGGGTATCTTTTTTGGTGAGTTCCAGTGTCTTCCTGTCAATGATTGTCTAGCAGCTAGTTGTGATTCTGGTGTTCTCACAAGAGGGAATGAGAGCACATCCTTCTATTCCACCATCTTGGTTCCAATAAAAACTGGGTAAGGCTTCTTGATACATATTTTTAAATTGTTTCTTAATATTGTTGTACTAATTTATGCTGACACATGAAATATATGGAAATATCTATTTCCATACTTCCTTGCCAGCATTGACTGGTCTCCTAAAAAAGAATACAATAGATTAGTGCATGGTTCTTTTAATACTGTTTCATTTGCACAGAGAACTCTACTCAATACTCTGTACTGGCCTATATGGGAAAATAATCTTAAAAAAAAAAGAGTGGATATATGTATAAGCGATTCACTTTGTTGTACACCTGAAACTAACACAACATTGGAAATCAACTCTACTCCAATACAAATTTACAAAAAAACACTAGTCCATTTGCTTGTTAATAAGGTTTTCACCCTGTGGGGTTTTTTTTCTGTTTTGAAATAATAAATAAATATTTAGTAGAGAGTTCTCTCTGCTTTGTCTTTGTCAGAGTAGATACTAGCTAGTTACTATTGTCTGGGGAAGAAGCCAATGGTAAAGGCTTTAAAACACTAGGCTAGACTAGGCTAGGCTAGACACAGTTGTCCCTGAAGAAGGAACTAGAGAATTCGAAGACTGATGCTATCAAATTACCTGAAATGTAACACTAAGCAGAGATAGAAAATATGGAAGAGAAGAATATAGAAGATAAAACTTTACAATTTTGATAGAAATCAAATAGTTTGCATCCATGAAGGACTTGACCTTACACGATTGAGGGAGGTGGTTAAACACTCTGCAAGGCTATTATCTTCTGGAATGATGCTGGAATAGCTACTATTCTAGCCCTGAGAGCTGCCAACAGAGAGTCACAGAAAGAACACAGACAATCATTGGAATAAATCCTGAGATGCAGGCTGTTCAGTCTTATACATGCTTATCTGGTTATACCTCAAGGTGTGGAGCAGGGGACAGTGACAACAGGAGCTGTGGCTGTGGAGGCCACTTAGTCTTTCTTCCCCAGGAATTAATAGATACTAAATTCCAGACCTGAAACTTAAAAGTAGTAGCAGTATAAAATTTTAAATTTAATCTGGAACATTACTGTGTGAGATACTGCCCACCAAGGTCACACTAAAATACTGAGCCTTGTTAATGAGTCATTGCAAGTGAGACATAGGACCATCATATCACTGATTGCCTTTGGACCCTTGCCTGTAGCCTTTCTGCTCCTCAACTTTGCCTCCTTGCTAAGCATCCCTTTTCAGGAATGTGAAGAATGGCTGAAAACCCAGAAATTTTAGGATTACCATGAACATTGCCCAAGATTAATCTGGTCTCTGCTGTTCTTTAGTAAATCTCGGGGAGAATCTCACAAATTAACAAAGACTGCTGAGGGTGGTAGTCTGTCAACATGCAGGATGCCCCCTCTCTTTCCAATTTTCGAGTAAAAATAACAAGAAAAATGGGTTCACCTTTAGTGTGCACAAGGAGAAACTGTTATTGAACTTGACAAAATCTGTTGAAATAAAGAATGCATGACAGATGAGCTTCACCTCTGGTGAGAAGTAGCTATGTTCTCAGTGGTCACGTCTCAGTCTTTCAAAGCCTAATTGTGATTCATGGCAGTAGTTTTCACCCTGTATCACTCAGAGTGTAATGTCCTACAAGCCAATCTTGCAACCAGAGCAACTCTGCTCATGTTCATTTATATACTAGAGTTGTATTAATATATTGCTTGAAAACACATTCTTAATTTTAAAGTTAGCTTGTAATTCCACTGCCATAAAGGAGGAAACTGTGTATGGTCTATAATTAATTGGTCCCCATTTTAATTTCTACAAGCTCTGCTATCTTAGACTGGCTACTTATTATTTTGCTTCTCAAATTCCTTACCTAAAAAATGAGAATAATACATAATTCTTCACTGAAGGCTATGGGGATCAATATGTGTGGGAAGACTTTTTGTAAACTGTGTCACCATGTGAGTGTTAAGAATTATCATTTACTATCAGTGACTGCAGGATTGTCAGGTGAGAAATGAATCTGGTTTCACTGCTGCCACAATATGTTGTAATACAGGAGAGTAAATCACTGAGAGTTAACCTTAGCATATTTTTCCTATTTTGAAGGATAATACTTCAGGAATTAGCTAGTCAAACAACAAAGAGAGAAAAGATAGAAAAATAAAATGAACAGAACCTCAGGGATCTATGGGACAACACACAAAGGCCTGATGTTTTTGTCATCAGAGTCCCAGAAAGGAAGGAGAAAGAGCATATATGTATATATTTGAAGAAATAGTGGCTGAAACTTTCTCAAATTAGAGTAAACTTGGGATTCAACAGTTACAGGTTCAAGAAGCCCCAACACGGTAAGCTCAATCCATGCTCGTATGTATCATAGTCAAGCTGAAGAACACTAAACTGGGTGGGGTGGAATTTTGAAAGAAGTCACAGAAAAATGATACTTTTACTTATAGAGGAACAGGAATTAGAATGACTGTAGCTTTCTCATCAGAGACCAGAAGGAAGCCACAGAACACTTTCAAAGGGCTGAAAGGAAAGAATAGTCAACCTAGAATTCTGTATACAGTGAAAATATCCTTCAGGAATGAAAGTGAAGTGAAGACATTCTCAGGAGGAGGAAAAGTAAGAGAATTTGTTGCCAGCAGATCTCCTCTGAAAGAAATGTTAAAGGCAGTTCTTGGGATGGAAAGGAAATGATATCAGAGGGAAACGTGAAACTTCATGAAGGAAAGAAAATCAATACACAGAAGTAGTAAATATCTGGGTAAATAGAATAAATGTGAAGTTTTAAATATATGTTACAGTTAAAAGCAAAAATAATAACACCATTCGATGGTGTTTTCAATGCATATAGATGTTATACACAGGACCACTATAACATAAAGGAGGGGTCTCCAACCCCCAGGCCACAGACCAGTACCAGTCCATGGCCTGCTAGGAATGGTGCCGCACAGCAGGAGGTGAGTGGTGGATGAGCCAGCGAAGTTTCATCTGCCACTCCCCATCACTCCCCATCACTACCCATCACTACCCATCACTTGCATTACCACCTGAACCATCGCTCACATTACCTCCTGAAACATTCCCCCCACCAGTGGAAAAATTGTCTTCCAAAAAACCAGTCCCTGGTGCCAAAGGGTTTGGGGATCACTGACATAAAGGGAGAAGAGTAAAGAGACTTATATGATGGTAAGTTTTCTGAACTCCACTTGAAATGCTAAAATATGTATTCTAGGTAGATTGTGAATGTTAAGTAATATGTTGTGATCTCTAGAGCAACAACTAACAAAATTATTCAAAATATTCAAATAATTAAAAAGATAGCAGCAGAGGGGAGAGATCAGGGGAGGCATCAAATAGAAAACAAATAATAAAGTGCAATACTTAATTCAAATACATAAATAATTACAGAAAATTTAAATAGTCTAACTGCATCTTTTAGGAGAAAGAGAATGTCATAGTAAATAATAGAGAAAGACCTAACTACATGTTGTCTGCAGGAAACCCACTTTAAATACCATGGTATAGGTAGGTTAAAAGTAAAAGGATAGGCAATATACACCATACAAACACTAATGCAAAGAGAGCTAGAATGGCTACATCAATAAAAGACAAAGTAAATTTCAGAGCAATGAAACTTACCAGGGGTAACATCAGGCTTCCCAACCTGGGGGAACAGCAATGGGAGGAGAAATTCCTAGAGAATCAGACTTTGAAGGCTAGTGGGATTTGATTGCAGGACTTTGACAGGACTGAGGGAAACAGAGACTCCGCTCTTGGAGGGCACACACATAGTTGGTGTGCACATCAGGACCCAGGGAAAGGAGCAGTGACCCCATAGGAGACTGGACCAGACCTACCTGCGAATGTTGGAGTGTCTCCTGCAGAGGTGGGGATTGGCTGTGGCTCACCATGGGGACAAGAACACTGGCAGCAGAATTTCTGGGAATTACTCCTTGGCATGAGCCCTCCCAGAGGCCACCAATAGCCCCACCAAAGAGCCTGGTAGGCTCCAGTGCTGGGTCACCTCAGGCCAAACAACCAACAGGGAGGGAACACAGCCCCACTGATCAGCAGACAAGCAGATCAAAGTTTTACTGAGCTCTGCTCACCAGAGCAACAGTCAGCTCTACCCACCACCAGTTCCTCCCATCAGGAAGCTTGCACACACCTCTTAGATAGCCTCATCCACCAGAGAGCAGACAGTACAAGTGAGAAGAACTACAGTTCTGCAGCCTGTTGAACAAAAACCACATTCACAGAAAGATAGACAAAATGAAAAGGCAGAGGACTATATACCAGATGAAGGAACAAGATAAAACCACAGAAAAACAACTAAAAGAAGTGGAGATAAGCAACCTTCCAGAAAAACAATTCAGAAAAATGATAGTGAAGATGATCCAGGACCTCAGAAAAAGAATGGAGACAAAGATCAAGAAGATGCAAGAAATGTTTAAAAAAGACCTAGAATAATTAAAGAGAAAACACCTAGAAGAATTAAAGGACAAACAAAAAAAGATGAACAATAAAATAAGTGAAATGAAAAATACACTAGATGGAATCAATAGCAGAATAACAGAGGCAGAAGGACGGAGAAGTGACCAAGAAGACAGAATGGTGGAAATCACTGCCATGGAACAGAATAAAGAAAAAAGAATGAAAAGAAATGAAGACAGCATAAGAGGTTTCTGGGACAACATTAAAAACAACAACATTTGCGTTATAGGGGTTCCAGAAGGAGAAGAGAGAGAGAAAGGACCCAAGAAAATATTTAAAGGGATTATAGTCGAAAATTTCCCTAACATAGGAAAGGAAAGAGCCACCCAATTCCAGGAAGTGCAGAGAGTCCCAGGCAGGATAAACCAAAGGAGAAACACAACGAGACACATAGTAATCAAACTGACAAAAATTAAAGAGAAAGAAAAATTATTGAAAGCAACAAGGGAAAAATGACAAATAACATACAAAGGAACTCCGATAAGGTTAACAGCTGATTTCTCAGCAGAAACTCTAGAAGCCAGAAAGGAGTGGCATGATATATTTAAAGTGATGAAAGGGAAGACGTTACAACCAAGATTACTCTACCCATCAAGGATCTCATTCAGATTCGATGGAGAAATCAAAAGCTGTACAGACAAGCAAAGCTAAGAGAATTCAGCACCACAAAACCATCTCTACAACAAATGCTAAAGGAACTTCTCTAAGTGGGAGACACAAGACAAGAAAAGGACCTACAAAAACAAACCCAAAACAATTAAGAAAATGGTAATAGGAATATACATATCGATAATTACCTTAAAATTGAATGGATTAAATGCTCCAAACAAAAGACACAGGCTCGCAAAATGGATACAAAAACAAGACCAGTATATATGCTATCTACAAGAGACCCCATTCAGACCTAGGTTCACAGAATGGATACAGAAACGAGACCCATATATATGCTGTCTACAGGAGACCCACTCCAAACCTAGGGACACATACAGACTAACAGTGAATGGATGGAAAAAGATATTCCATGCCAATGGAAATCAAAAGCTGGAGTAGCAATATTCATATCAGATAAAATAGACTTTAAAATAAAGAATGTTACAAGAGACAAGGAAGGACACTACATAATGATCAAGGGATCAATCCAAGAAGAAGATATAACAATTATAAATATATATGCACCCAACATAGGAACATCGGAATTATAAATATATATGCACCCAAATATGAACATAAGGCAAATGCTAACAGCTATAAAAGAGGAAATAGACAGTAACACAATAATAGTGGGGGACTTTAACACCTCACTTACACCAATGGACAGATCATCCAGACAGAAAATTCATAAGGAAACACAACTTTAAATGACACAATAGACCAAATGGACTTAATGGATATTTACAGGACATTCTATCCAAAAACAGCAGATTACACTCTCTTCTCAAGTGCACAGAGAACATTCTCCAGGATAGATCATATTTTGGGTCACAAATCAAGCCTCATTAAATTTAAGAAAATTGAAATCATATTAAGCGTATTTTCCAACAACAATGCTATGAGATTAGAAATCAATTACAGGGGAAAAAACGTAAAAAGAACCCAAACACATGGAGACTAAACAATATGTTATTAAATAACCAAGAGATCACTGAAGAAACAAAAAAATACCTAGAGACAAATAACAATGAAAACATGATGACCCAAACCTATGGCATCAGCAAAAGCAGGGAAGATGGAAGTTTATAGCAATACAATCCTATCTCAAGAAACAAGAAAAATCTCAAATACAATCTAATCTTACACCTAAAGGAACTAGAGAAAAAAGAACAAACAAAACCCAGGGTTAGTAGAAGGAAAGAAATCATAAAGATCAGAGCAGAAATAAATGAAATAGAAAAAAAGAAAAAAATAGCAAAGATCAGAGCAGAAATAAATGAAATAGAAAAAAAGAAAACAATAGCAAAGATCAATAAAACTGAGAGGTTTGTTCTTTGAGAAGATAAGATAAACAAAATTGTTAAACCTTTAGCCAGATTCATCAAGAAAAGGAGGGAGTGAACTCAAATCAATAAAGTTAGAAATGAAAAAGGAGAAGTCACAACAGACACTGCAGAATTACAGAGCATCATAAGAGACTACTACAAGGAACTTTATGCCAATAAAATGGACAACTTGAAAGAAACAGACAAATTCTTAGAAAGGTATAACCTTCCAAGACTGAACCAGGAAGAAAAAGAAAATACAAACAGACCAATCACAAGTAATGAAATTGAAACTGTGATTAAAAATCTTCCAACAAACAAAAGTCCAGGACCAGATGGCTTCACAGGTGAATTCTATCAAACATTTAGAGAAGAGCTAATACCCATCCTTCTCAAACTCTTCCAAAAAATTGCAGAGGGAGGAGCACTCCCAAACTCATTCCATGAGGCCCCCATCACCCTGATACCAAAACTAGACACATATACTAGAAAAAAAGAAAATTACAGACCAACATCCCTGATGAGTATGGATGTAAAAGTCCTCAACAAAATACTAGCAAACAGAATCCAACAACACATTAAAAGGACCATACACCATGATCAAGTGGGACTCATCCCAGGGATGCAAACAATCTTCAATATACCCAAATCAGTCAATGTGATACACCATATTAACAAACTGAAGAATAAAAACCATATGATCATCTCAATAGATGCAGAGAAAGCTTTTGACAAAATTCAACACCCATTTATGACAAAAACTCTCCAGAAAGTGGGCATAGAGGGAACCTACCTCAACATAATAAAGGCCATATACTACAAACCCACAGCAAACATCATTCTCAATGGTGAAAAACTGAAAGCATTTCCTCTAAGATCAGGAACAAGACAATGACGCCCACTCTCGCCACTATTATTCAACATACTTTTGGAAGTCCTAGCCTCAGCAATCAGAGAAGAAAAAGAAATAAAAGGAATACAAACTGAAAAAGAAGTAAAACCGTCACTCTTTGCAGATGACATGATGCTATACATAGAGAATCCTAAAGATGCCACCAGAAAACTACTAGAGCTAATCAATAAATTTGGTAAGGTTGCAGGATACAAAATTAATGCACAGAAATCTCTTACATTCCTTTACACTAACAATGAAAGATCAGAAAGAACAACTGAGGAAACAATTCCATTCACCATTGCAACAAAACGAATAAAATACCTAGGAATAAACCTACCTAAGGAGGTAAAAACTTGTACTCAGAAAACTATAAGACACTGATGAAAGAAATCAAGGATGACAGAAAGAGATGGAGAGATATACCATGTTCTGGATTGGAAGAATCAATATTGTGAAAATGACTCTACTACCCAAAGCAATCTACAGATTCAATGTAATCCCTATCAAATTTCCAATGGCATTTTTTACAGAACTAGAACAAAAAATCTTAAAATTTGTGTGGAGACAAAAAAGACCCCGAATAGTGAAAGCAATCTTGAGAACGAAAAATGGAGCTGGCGGAATCAGGCTCTCTGACTTCAGACTATACTACAAAGCTACAGTAATCAAGACAGTATAGTACTGGCACAAAAACAGAAATATAGATCAATGGAACAGGATAGAAGCCCAGAGGTAAATCCATGCACATATGGTCACCTTATCTTTGATAAAGGAGGCAAGAATATACAATGGAGAAAAGACAGCCTCTTCAATAAGTGGTGCTGAGAAAAGTTGACAGATACATGTAAAAGAATGAAAGTGGAGCACTCCCTAACACCATAGACAAAAATAAACTCAAAATGGATTAAAGACATACATGTAAGACTGGACACTATAAAACTCTTAGAGGAAAATATAGGAAGAACACTCTTTGACATAAATCACAGCAAGATCTTTTTTGACCCACCTCCTAGAGTATTGGAAATAAAAACAAAAATAAACAAACGGGACCTAATGAAACTTAAAAGCTTTTGCACAGCAAAGGAAACTATAAACAAGACAAAGAGACAACCCTCAGAATGGGAGAAAATATTTGCAAATGAATCAACAGACAAAGGATTAATCTCCAAAATATATAAACAGCTCATGCAGCTCAATATTAAAAAAACAAACAACCCAATCTAAAAATGGGCAGAAGACCTAAATAGACATCTCTCCAAAGAAGACATACAGATGTCCAAGAGGCACATGAAAAGCTGCTCAACATCACTAATTATTAGAGAAATGCAAATCAAAACTACAATAAAGTATCACCTCACACTGGTTAGAATGGTCATCATCAGAAAATCTACAAATGGCAAATGCTGGAGAGGGTGTGGAGAAAAGGGAACCTTCTTGCACTGTTGGTGGGAATGTAAATTGATGCAGCCACTATGGAGAACAGTATGGAGGTTCCTTAAAAACTAAAAATAAAATTACTATATGACCCTGCAATCCCACTACTGGGCATATATCCAGAGAAAACTGCAATTCAAAAAGACACATGCACCCCAATGTTCATTGCAGAACTATTTACAATAGCCAGGTCATGGAAGCAACCTAAATGCCCATCAACAGATGAATGGATAAAGAAGATGTGGTATATATATACAATGGAATATTACTCAGCCATAAAAAGCAATGAAATTGGGTCATTTGTAGAGACGTGGATGGGTCTATAGACTGTCATACAGAGTGAAGTAATTCAGAAAGAGAAAGACAAATATCGTATATTAATGCATATATGTGGAATCTACAAAAATGGTACAGATGAACCAGGTTACAGGGCAGAAATAGAGTCACAGATGTAGAGAACAAGCGTATGGACACCAAGGGGGGAAAGTGGGGTGGTGGGGGGTGGTGGGATGAACTGGGAGATTGGGATTGACATGTATACACTAATATGTATAAAATAGATAACTAATAAGAACCTGCTGTATAAAAAATAAATAAATAAAATAAATTAAAAAAAAAAAAAGAATAAACGAAAGTTACCAGGGGTAAAGATGGACATTACACCACAATAAAAGGGTCAATTCACCTGGTAGACATAAGTCTAAATGTGCATGAAACTAGCAACAGTTTCAAAATACATGAAACAAAAGCTGATAGTACTGGAAGGAAAAATGGAAAAATTCACAATTATAGCTGGAGACTCTAATACTCTTCTCTTAGCAGTTGTTAGAACAAGTAGACAGAAAATCCACAAGGATATAGTAGAATTGAACAATACCATCAACCAACTACATCAAACTGACATCTTTCCAACCACAAAAGCCTGCAGATGGTTTTCAAATACACATTGAATATTCACCAAGACAGACCATATTCTGGGTTCTATTGCAAACCTTAAATCATGTAAAGGAATTAAAAGCATACAATGTAAGTTCTCTAACCATAATGGAATCAAATTAGATATCAATAACAAAAATATAACTGAAAATATTCAAATACTTGGAAATTAAAGAATATCCTACTAAATAATCCATGTATCAAAGAGCAAGTTTCAAAAGAAATTAGAAAATATTTTGAACTGAATGAAAATAAAACTACAACATTTCAAAATTTGTGAAATAAAGTTAGTGTTAGATATGTCATGATTCTCAATTTTGATTCACATTTGAACCTGGAAAATACTAATCCCTGGACCCCACCCCAGACTAATGACATCAAAATCCCTAGGGGTGGAGTCCAAGCAAGGGTATTTTTGCAAAGCAACCCCCATGTTTTTACCATACAGCCACAGTTGAGAACTACTGTCTTAAGTGCTACAAAAGTAATAGAAAATGATCTGGGAGCACAGATGGAACAATGGACACAGCCAGGGCCATGATGGATGGCTTGAAGGAGGGGGCACTGGGTTTGAAGAATATGTAAGAATTTATCAGGTGGGAAAGGATTAGGGGGAAAGGAATTCAGGCATAGGAACAGCATGCATCAAGCCACAGAGATATGAAAGGATATTTAGGGAATGAGGTACAAAGTATATCTATTGTGCCACCTTACAAATACACACACACACACACACACATGCTTGTATATATATGTACATGTAAACCCTAATTCAAATATAAGCTTATTTCTTACCATTAGGGTGAAACTTACAAATGACATAAACTTACACAAAACTCTACATCAAGAAAGGATAGAAAATATTTGAAGATAGGTTCTTATTGAGAAGGAGAAATTTGGGGAGTAAAACTTGCTAAAAAACATTTGTTCATATTTCAGTTTACATATAAGGGTTTTCATATTGTACAAAATTGTGGCAGACAGAGTCACCAAATCAGTAAATCCCACTGGAATAGAACATTTTGTGTTCAGCCTGGACCAGTGTGGGTTTTTTCTTTTGTTCCCTCCCTAGGTTTCTAGTCTCACTTATGACCAATCTCCCTCTGCCCCCCACACCACCTTGTACTTTATTCTTTAATAGCAGAACACTGAACAGATTCACCTCCCTATTTCTTGCTTCTGTACCTTTGCTCATATCACACTCCTTGCCAAGACAGTCTCACTCTTTGCCCCCGACCCCACCCCAGTTAACTTTTACTCATCCTTTACTCTTCAACTCAGATATCACCTCTTCCAGGGAGCCTTCCCTGAACAGGAGTGCTTGGGTTGGGTCTTCAAGATCCTTTAAGATCCTTTTTTGTAAATTCAGGATACTTTGCATTTTTTCTGCATTGTCTTCAGATGTGCAGTAAAGTTTTATAATTTTATTCTTTCTTCATTTTGAAGCACAGGTCTGAATGAGATTCAACAAGGTTATGTCATTTCTGAGACTCAGTGGAGCAGCTGGAATCCTCTATTGTCATTATTTTGCAGGAAACCGATTTGAAAGATTGTAGCAAAGAGGCATTTGTTTTTCTTGGGTATTCCAGAAAACATTGAGGAGGGCTTTAGAAAACAAAACTCTAAACTATGGCAGGTGGTGTTATTTCAGAGAAGAAATTAGGCATTTATAAGGTTGGTAACACTAGACCCAGATGAGTATCTCCTCTCGTGTTGGAAATTTGCTGCAAGGATGCCAGGGTGTTCCATGGACACATCCTAGGCTCTCTAAGAGACCCAGAATTGCATCCCAAGAGGCCCTTTAAGGTAGGGAGATGTTTGTCAGCTGTAAAGCTTTTAACTGGAAGTGAAAACCCTACATAAACATTAATTCTCCCTCTCCCTGTGGCAGCAGACAGAAAGAGAGAGCACAAAAGTCTTAACAAAATAAGGAAATTAACCTGGCAGTGGGACAGCCATGAGGATTAGAGTTTTTATGATGAGGCATTATGACTATCACTGGGGATAGAACTGCCAACTGCCCTGCTTAAATGATGTGAATGTGTAGGAACAAGACTATGCTTGTTAAGATGTTACATGTTAATAAAAGTAAGCTACAGAATACTATATTTAATATCGTACTAACTCTATTTAAAAATAGGAACATGTGCGCCTTACAAAAGCAGTTGTGAGGAATATCTTCGACCTTTCAACAGTGATCGGCTATGGCTGTTGAGACTACAAGTAATTTTTAAAAATTCTTTTCCTTTATGGTTTATCATAGGATATAGAATATAATTCTCTATGCTATAGAGTGGGACCTTGTTGTGTATCCATTCTCTATATAATAGCTTACATCTGCTAATCCCAACCTCCCACTCCATCCCTTCTCCAACTCCCTCCCCCTTGGCAACCACAAATCTGTTCTCTACAGGTAATTGTTTTTGCTTGCTTGCAGTTTTTGGTATTTTATCTATTTTCTGTACTGAGCACATATTGCTTTTATAATAGAACAGCATTAAGCTTTATTCAATAATAGTAAATAAATAATAGTAAATTAAAATATGAGGCTGTGTGCAGGAAGAGGGCACCGGCTGGACCTGAGAATTCGACCAGTCAAGCTGTGAACTTGCAGAGTGAAGGTATGGACAGGGCATTTCTTATTCTTTGCCAATCTGACAAATGAAAAAGATAATAACTCAGTGTCGTTAATTTTTCTTATTTTGACACCAGTGTTGTTGAACACTTCTCTTTTGGAAAAAACACTGAGAAATCACTTTGGGAATCTGTTGTACAGTCTGATGTCATCAAAGAGACACCCACAGTATTCTCTGTACACACGAAATTCACATTTCTATCCTTAGTGAACTTTCCTTTAAAGCTGGATGGGCTTTCAATGAATGCGTAAACAAGGTTTGTGGAATCTATGTTCCACCAGGGAATCGTTAGTCTCGTGTAGGGACTCCGAACTCAGAGCGGGCCTGTGGATGATAGGTGAGCTGGGTGGGCTTTGGAGAAAAACTGACAATCCAAAGGGGGGGAAGGTGGTCCAGTGGCTACACTTTCCATATACAAAAGGTACCCAGGTACCTCCATGCCAGGCTTTATGTTCCGCCACTGGGCTAGGGCCAACCATCTGCCATCCAGAGGAAACTGGTGACAACACTGCCCCATCATCAGAAGCATGGTCAGCCACTGACAAAAAGCCAGGGCTTGATTAGAAAGTGACAAGCAAAAAGGTGATGAATCAAGCCTCACAGTTATTTCTGTGGCTTCCACTCTCCCGTGCAGACCCATTGAGAGTTTTTCTAGGAAGCCAAAAGAATCATTTAGTTCCTCAAAGCAACAGTGATGTGTCACTCCAGGGATTCCCCAGAAAGTCCTCACCACATTTTGAGCCATGACTTGCTGACTTTCATGCCAATAGGAAGAGTTAATGTTAATATCTGTTAGGCTCTTCTTACACGTATGAACCATTGAGAAAATGCTACAGAGCTTCAGAACACCGTTATCATAATCAGCATCATCACTGTCATCATTACTAACTTCAAGTAAATCGACTATGCAATCTTCATAGCAATAGATAGCTATCCTTTGCTGAACCAATTTCTGAACAAAATCTTCCTAGTCTGATCGTGGGACTGAATGACGTTTTAGAACACAGCAAGCATGAGCCTGATTGTAGGTTTAGCAGGGTGTGGGAAGTGAAAAACAGGAACACTTAAAACAATTAGACAATGGTCAGTGCAACTATTATTTACATAACAAACACTCAGTGATATCAATAACATTAATGGCTAATTTTAAAATTAATTTTATTTTTAAAATTCTCATGTAAGGGGGACTTCCCTTGTGGTTCAGTGGTAAAGAATCCACCTTACAATGCAGGAGATGCGGGTTCGATCCCTGGTCAGGGAACTAAGATCTCACATGCCGTGGGACAACTAAATTTGCTTGCCGCAACAAAAGATCCCGAATGCCACAGTGAGAATCCTCCCTGATGCAACTAAGACCCGACACAGCCAAAATAGATAAATAAATTAATAAAATAAAAAAAATATTCTCATGTAGGAAAATCAACCTGTGTGTGTATGTGTATGTGTGTGTGTACAGTGCTATGCATTTTAGTATATGTAGGGATTCACGTACCCACCACCACAATCAGGGTACAGAACAAATCCATCACCTCAGAAAACTCCCTCATGCTGCCCCTTTGTAGTCACACCCTCCCTGACCCCATCCCCTGGACACTGGTCAGTTCTGTATCACTACAGTTTTGTCTTTTAGAGACTGTCATATAAATGGAATAATATAGTATGTAACCTTTTGAGATTTCCTTTCACTCAGAATAATGTCTTGAGATTCATCCAAGTTGTTGCATGTATTAATAGTTGGCTCCTTTTCATTGCTGAGTAGTATTCCATTGCATGCCTCTACCACAGTTTATGCATCATTTGTGGAAGGACATTTGGGTTGTTTCCAGTTTCAATTAAGAATAAAGCTTCTCTAAATATTTGTGTAAAGATTTTTATATGAACACAAGTTTTCATTTCTCTAAGGTAAATGCCCAGGAGTGGGATTGCTGGCTCATATGGTAAAGTTGCTGGCTCATATGGGAAAGTTCCAGAGTGGCTGTACTATTTTGCATTCCCATCAACTATGAATGAGAGTTCCAGTTGCTCTGCATCCTTATCAGCAGGCCGTATTGTCAGTAATTTTTATTTTAACCATTCTACTAGACATGCAGTAATATCTCATTGTGACCTCAATTTGCATTTCCCTGGTGGTTAATAATGCTGAACATCTTTTCTTCTACTTCTTTGCCATCCTTGTATCCTCTCTGGTGAAGTATCTGCTCATCTTTTGCCTTTTGTGTTTTAATTCATTTGTTTGTTTTCTTACTGTTGAGTATTCTTATATATTCTGGATATAAATCGTTTATAGAATATTTAATTTGCCAAATTTTCTCCCAGTTTGTAGCTCCTATTTTCATTCTCTTAACAATATATTTCACTGACAAAAAGTTTTTAATTTTGATGAAATCTAACTTATGATTATAGTCTTTTATGTATCATGCTTTTGTGTCATATCTAAAAACTAACACCAAGTTACAAATATTTTCTCCTGTGTTTTCTTCTAAAACTTTTATAGTTTTAGATATATGATCTATTTTGAGTTAAGTTTTGTATAAGGTGTGAACTTAGGTCAAGTTTCTCTTTTTTTTTGCCTATGGATGTCCAATTGTTCCAACATAGTTTGTTAAAAAGACCATCCTTTCTCCATTGAACTGCTTTTACACCTTTGTCAAAAATCAATTGGTTGTATCTGTGTGGGTCTATTTCTGAGTCCTTTATTCTCTTCCATTGACCAATGTGTCTATATCCCTTCACCAATGTTTCCACTGTCTTGATATCTGTAGCTTTATAGCAAGTCTTAAAATCAAGTAGTGTGATTCCTCTAACTTTATTCTTCTTTCTCAGGATTTCATCAGCCAGTTTTCAATGTGATTTTGTTATGAATCCAACACCATGCCAAGCACCTTATGTGAATGATCTCATTTAGTCTTCACAAAAGACCTCTGAGGATCTGTGTCATTTCAAGCCTGCCAAGAAGCAGATGTCAACATTGATTTAAAAGTGCAAAAGTTTTATTGAGTGCAATTTCTATAGAGGATGAAAGGGAGAGGGAGCAGGAGTAACAGGGAAAGCCTTCAGGTCATGATGCTGCAAAAGGTCTGACACGATGAAAGAAGGGGGTAAGGAAGGAGGTTTAAAGTAGGAGGAGACTCAGACTGTAGCACAGGTCTGAGAAAATCTCAGCCAGGTTTATGGGGGAAATTCTAGAACAAAACTTTCCCACTAGAGGAGCCCCATGTTGGGTAGGAATCACCAGGATTCTTATATCCCCATGCCTCACCTTGCTCAGCTATTGGCTGGGAGCAGCCTTGGAGAGGCTTGGCCTCTCTGTGAATACTGCAGAGGAATTAATATCCAGAATGATCTGATTCTAACTCTTATTATTTCCCCAAATGCAAATTTCATCTCAAGATTAAATTTAATTGTAATATTACAAACATGTAAAATAATTTGAACCCTCCCCTGCTCAAAAATGAAGATCTCAAGGTTAATAGAGTTAGAAATTCTACAGCATTTTTCTGCTCAGGCAAAACCCAAATATTAATAGACTCAATATAATGCATTTCTAATGGCATTTAGATCCATTTCCCTGGCCACAGACACGGAACTGGACTTGGAATCTATTTCTTGCCCTGGCTCCTCATTAACTGATGTTTTTTTCCTTAATATTGTTGCTCCTTCTTCTTCTTCCTTTCTTATCCTTCTATATAAATTTCTTCAAAGATCGAAGTCACCATTCACTCACAACCTCCTATCTGGCAACAGAGGCCAGCCATCTTATGCTTTATTAAAAACCACATTCAAAATCTCTTTAATCAATGTTCTCATTGAACATTTGTAATGAAATGCTAAAAATGATGAGGCCTGTATGCAATGCCTTTCACTGACTGGCAAAACTATCACTGCACCTTGATACTCTAGGGCAGGGGTCCCCAACCCCTGGGGCCGCAGACTGATACCGGTCCACAGCCTATTAGGAACTGGATCGCACAGCAGGAGGTGAGCAGAGGACCAGTGAGTGAAGCTTCACCTGCCACTCCCCATCGCTCCCCATCACTCGCATTACCTCCTGAACCATGCCCCTGTCTAAGTCCGTGGAAAAACTGTCTTCCACGAAACTGGTCCCTGGTGCCAAAAATGTTGGAGACCACCACTCTCGGGCACCCCATTTGAGCATTCTAGAGCATATCTAGAGCAAATCACATTTTTAGTGCGATTTAAACATGTATTCTGACCAGCAGCTGGCAAATCAAGACATTTTATCCACAGATTTTTCACCAATCTTTCTATTCTTTAAGAAAAAAAAACAGTTACAAATGTAAAATGTATTCTTTTTAGTAATAGCAAAGATAATGTCAATGATGTCACTCCCATTTTACAGATGAGAAAAGTGTGGCCCAGAAAGTTAAAGTGACATCCAAAGCAGAACTGTGATGAAAATCTAAGTTTTATGACTCAAATCATGTGCTCTCTTCTCTATACATGAAAGTCTGTATATAGCATCATAATTTGTAAACATAGAAGATAAACAAACCTTTAAAAAGTAAATAGTTGACAGAAGGTTTGGAGTGTTTGTAAACATGGAACATGCTAAGCATCACATGTTTATGTAGGAGCCCAACCACTGACACTAATGAGAGACTGACCTCAAGATGTTTCAGAGACAGTTGGATGAATGAATGAATGAATGAATGAGTGAGGGTGTGCCCCAAATCCAGCACCGCCACTGCCAGCATCAGGGTCCAGAGGGTAACTACAGAGTTCCACCTGTTCCAGAACATCTCTTCCTGTGTCATGATGTCACATTTTCCTCCCATTTGTCCTGAAGCCTTCCCAGGCAGCCTCTGTTAAGAGCCAGGCAGCGAAGATAGAGTGTTTTTCCCAGCCCTGGACAAAACGTACATTCACGATCTGAGAGGAAATGGAAATGATGGGTCAGCCTTTCCAGAGAGCACATCTATGCCCATTCAATTCATCCAGAGAATCCTCCTTCTACCCTGCTCCCTGCTACCACCACCACTGTCATTTAACTCACCGCTTTGTCTATGTGTTTGTCTCCTTCATTGAGTGAGCAAAGTGATTTCAGCAGCATGTTCATCCATCTTTATATCCTACAGCGCCCATCACAGTTCTTGGTATAGTTGACAAGGCTTAAGCAATGGTCTAAATGAAGGAATGAGAACTATAGGCTCAATATTAGGGCTAGTTTTCTAGCATTACGATGAGGAGGAAGATAATGACAACAATGATGATGACGATGATGATGATGAGGATGATGATATTGGTTAACATTTATCGGCATTTATTATACACCAGGCATTCTGTCACATCTTTTACACACACAATCTTATTTAATTCTCACATCAGCCCTTATGAGGTAGGGATTTCTACTGGTCGCATGCACATCCTAGAAAACTGGGGCTTATTGGGGTGAAATAATCTGTCCAGGACCACACAATGAGTATGTGGCAGAAATATATCTTGTTGGACTCCAGGGAGCATAGCCTTAACTTCTATGTTATTCTGCTGGCCATACTGTCCAATCCAGGAAATGAATGCATGGTCCTGACCATGGTCTCTCAAAGAGATCAGGAAAGATTCCTTGAAAGATCTGGGAACCAAGTCACCTTAGCAATGGGGGGAAAAAATTGAGCAGAAGGTAGGGTCTTCAAGGAGCTTACAGCCATAATATGGAGATGAGATCAACATACATGTTAAAGAGAGAGTGACCCGGACACATGAAACTTACTGTCTAGATATCCACTCATTTATCTAGACAGCCATACCTCTACCAGTTGGTATGTGTACCCTATATGCCCCACCCTATGCTAAATGCTTTACATCTACTTTTAAAATAATCCTTCCAATGACTTTTAGAAAGTACATATTATCTTCAATTACAGATGAAGAAGTTCTAATTAGGAAAAGTAATTAATTTGTGCTAGACCACAGAGCCAAGAACAAGTTGTGGATTTGGGTTTCTGAGCCAGGTCACAGGACTGCAGAACCAAGATTACAAACCCCGTCCTCCACGTGCTCTGAACCAGGAGTGGTAGAGGTCTGGCAGTCATGCCATAAGAGGAGAATGTGTCTCCAAACTGGTGACATCTTTATGAAAAATGGGGATTCTTAGCAAAGACTTGCAGATCTGGTATAAACAAGTTCTTTCAGATTAGCTAATAATTCAGTCGGGATCTTATGGACATAGGATCTTATGGACCAGTCACAGTACAGATAGATATTTTATCTTCTGCTCAAAGATGGTAGGTCTGTATGAGGGCCACATGAGGCATCTTGAGTAGACAGGGTGATGGGACATGAGGGGACAGACGTACTATAGCCCAAGGACTCTGGAAGTCTGAAGAGTAGCAGGTCTGCAAAGTGAGTAAGGGAATGATGAGAAGCAAGCCCATAATTTCACTAGGGACTGGCCCTGTTTAAGGAAGTGGAAGAATCATGTATTAGAGACTTATTCTTGGAGATTATTCTGCATATTTTGTTATTCTGCTTATACAAGCAGAATATTGTCTAGTAAAAGAACTAACATTTTGGAGGACTTAATATATGTGCCAGTGCTCTAAGTAAGTTTTACATGATTTCTAATTAAGTTTTGCATGAGTTATACCTCATTAAATTCTCACAACTAGCTATTAGGCAGTTCGCTCTCAAAAAATATGGGTTGAATAAATGAATACTATACATATTAATCTGTGCCTTGCTTTTATTTAACTTAACAATACATTTGGAGCTATTTCCAGATGAGCATATACTGATCTGCTACATTCTTTTAAGTGGACACACATTATTCTATAGTATTGACGTATGGTGATTTATAGAACCATTCTCTTATCATTGGATGTTTAGGACATTTCTGTTCTCCTTATAATGATACAAACAATAATCCAATGAATATCTTTGTTTATACAACCTTGTATACGTTTCTGTAGGATGGATACCAAAAGTAGAGTGTCATTGTTCTTTTTTAAAAACTAAAAACCCAAAATTTATTAATTGTTGAGTTGATGAAACAACTCTAACTTCTGACCTAAATTGCTTTTTGAAACATTCTTTTTCTGTTTTAATGTAAAGTTGAAAAACATCTTTTTTAAAGATAGGAGGTATAAATTACATGCCTTCTATTTTGGATAATAGACCAAAAAGCTATGAGTAATCATAAAAGAGCTATAAAATTCTATTCTGTTCTCCAGCATGAGGCAAAGAAAAATTTTCAGAGTAATGAGTATAATTTGGGGTGTTTTGATGTCAAGTTCAGGCTTCACACCTTATAGTAATGCCCTTCATTACTCATATTTTCAAGCATTTTTTGTAGATTTGTTTTTTATACATGGAACAACAAAATATAGGGAGAAATGTACTAGTGACACCTCAAGTACTTTTTTTAAAAAACATATTTTGCACCTGTACATACTTTGATTCAACTACCATTCCTAAATCCCTGAATTTGTCATTTCAGAATTAGAATGCAGTTGGTAGGGGTGGGGGAGTGAGAGGCATAAACTACTGGGTGTAGGTAGGCTCAAGGAGGTATTGTACAAAACGGGGAATATAGCCAATATTTTGTAATAACTGTAAATGGAAAACAACTTTAAAAACTGTATGAAAATAAAATTTTTTTTAAATAAAGATGAGGCAAAGAAAAAAGAATGCAGTTAGTGGCAAGGGTCTGTAGGAGGTGAAGAAATAAAAAGCCAAACTCCAGTGTTGCCTGTGGGGTCATCCTCCTGTAGAGATGGCTCCTAGACCCTGAAAGAGTTACAGACAAGCAACTCAAATGTGCATCGACAGATGAATGGGTAAACAAAATGTAGGATATACATACAGTGGAATATTACTCAGTCTTAAAAAGGAAGGAAGTTCTGACACATGCTAAAACATGGATGAACCTAGAAGACATTTTGTTAATTGAAATAAACCAGTCACAAAAAGATAAATTCTGTATGATTCCACTTATATGAGGCACCTAGAGTAGTTAAACTCATAGAATCAGAATGCAGAATGGTGGTTGCCAGCGGTGTGCGGAGCAGGAAATAGAGAGCCATTGTTTAATGGGTATAGAATTTCACTTTTGCAAGATGAAGAAGTTCTGGAGACCTCTTTCACAACAATGTGAATATACTCAATACTACTGAACTGTACGTGCACTTAAAAATGATTATGATGGTAAATTTTATGTATGTGTGTTTTATCACAATTTAAAAAAATTACAGATGATCTAACCCAAATAACAGGGCATCTGCTAGACTTTGAGGAACCTACCCTCTAGTGCTCACATTTAAAGTTACACTTCAAACTTAATTGTACTAGTTGGGGTAGCCTAGACCCCAACAAGTTGACCTCAAAATGTAAAGTGGCTAAAACATAATAGAAGATCATTTCTTTCATGTAACAGTCTATGGCAGGTGGTAAATAAATGTTTGTTAAATGGATGAATGAATAAGTGTGGTTTATAAGATGTGTATACAAGCCATAGTACCAGGTATGAATATCAGTTTATAAACTCAGATGTGAAAGAAATGTGAGTTTATTCTTCCATAATTAAAAATTTTAAAATATATTAAACCTTCTTTCTGCTGGGCTAGGTGGCCAAAACTAAATCTGAGACAGCTCCTTGCCACTCTGTGGTGGGCAGAATAGTGGCCCCCAAAGATGTCCACATCCTAATGCCCAGAACCTATGAATATGCTAAAGTTCCTTAACAAAAGGAACTTTGCAGATATGATTAAGGATCTTGTGATGGGAAGATTATCCTGGATTATCTGGGTGGCCCAATGTAATTACTAAGGGTTCTTATAATTTAAAAGAGGGAGGCTGGAGAGTCAGAGTGAGAGAGAGATTTGCTGATGCTACTTTGATGGCTTTGAAGAAAGAAGAAGAGGACATGAACGAGGGAATGTAGAAGACTTCTAGAAACTGGAAAAGGCAAGGAAACAGATTCTCCCCTAAATCCTCCAGAAGGAACCCTGATGAGCTGATACCTTGATTTTAGCCTGATGAAACCTCATTTCAGACTTCCAATCTCCTGAACTGTAAAATCATAAATGTGTGTTGTTTTAACCCACTAAGTTTGTGATAATTTGTTATAGCAGCAGTAGGAGACTAATACGCACCATCCCCACTTTGTTGGCATGGTAACTAAATTCTGGAAGGGGGAGGCAACAGTGATACAGAGAGGTGATATAAAGCACAGGGACGCAGAGTAGAAACTGCCTGGATTCAAAACTCAGCTCAGTCACCTGTTGGCTTTGTAACCTTAGTGAACTTATGGAACCTCTCCACAAATGGCTACTTCCGCATCTGTAAATTAATGTTCTCATCTGTAAATTGGGAATAAGATCAGTACCTACTTCTTTGGGTTATTGTGAAGAATAAATATGTTCATTTAAGTAAAGGGCTTAGAACAGGGCCTGGCATGCAGTAAACATGATATAACTATTAGCTATTATTGTGGTTACTCTTATTATTATCATCTGGTCTTAGGCCTTGATTAGTCCATGTTGGTTCCTGCCAAGTGAGCCCTCAACCCTAGACCCACGTCTGTCTGTATTTCAGTTAATTCTGCTCCAGAATTCTCCCACCATTCTGGAAGCATGATGCTGATTCCCATACCAATTTGAAACAGATATCAGACCCTCACCCAGATCCCTTGGAATGCCTTTTACCTGCTGGTTGACGTGCTTGTCCCCCTAGCTTCTGCTGTGGCTTTGGCTAAAGGCTCACCCCCGCAACCTTGTCCAGAGGATTTCCCTTGGGCAATGGAAGCCACCTTGCCCAAAGTTAAGATCCCCTCATCCAAGGTCAGGAACCCAAGGGAAGAGTATAAACGTCTTGCTCTCTTGTTTCAAGGTAGGACAGACTACAGTACAATTTATGCTCCAAAGCTTGAGAGGATCTGATGGAAGCCACATGCTTCCCCTTCCCTGTCCTGCTGCCCTCACTACCCTACAGATGCCTCCTGAGAGAACCCCTTCAGTGTATTACTTGCACATGAAATTCTGTCTTTGGCTCTGTTTCTAGGGAACTTAATCTAAAATGTGGCCTAAGTTCTCAAGACACTTAGTAGGTGCTGTTTAGGGCACATGATAGGTGACCTGGGAGATGATAATAAGAAGCTGTGGGATTGCAGAGGAAGGAGAGATTTGGGCTGGAGGAGCAGGGAAGGCATCACAGACTAACCTGGGCCAAAATTCCGGTTGTACGCACCTAATCAAAAAAGCATCCTTTTAGACCAGGCTTGTGTCCTATGTACACAGAATGTGTAACACTATTTTCAACTCAATCTTAGTTGTCACAAAGTCTTTTTTTTTTTTTTTGCTTAAGAGCAATAATGCTTCTACCCCTTGGGTCCTCAATGTTAAAAGTAAAACTTAAAAGCTCAAATTTTTGTTGCACCTGGAAACCAAATAAAAAGTTTCTAAGACAAGAAAAATTAGGTTTGTAGTTTTTCCTGAATAGATTAAAAAAAAAAAAGACAAAATAAACCATTAAGTTCTGAGACATCTCAGCAATTCATACTATGATCTTTTTGTTTTATTTTCCCTTTAGGTGATATACTGTTTAATATGTAAGCATTTATTGCCATTGTGTCTCAGAATTTTAATTCATTACATTTTCTGTGGTTTACATGCTTCTATTCTTCCTGACATCCTGTGCTACCCAACACAACTCCTGCCCCCATTCAAACTCTTCTCTCACACCATCCATACAGATGCTTCCCACACACACATTTTCTATTTTTAAACAAAAGAACTATGGCCATTGGCAAGCTATTCAGGGAGTCATAAGAATATCATATGAATTCACTGAAAAAGACACTGACTATATATTCCATTGGACGTGCAGATAACAAATCTAAAGGACAGTGAACAACAAGGTCCTACTGTATAGCATAGAGAACTATATTCAGTATCCTATGATAAGCCATAATGGAAAAGAATATTTTTAAAAAAGAATGTGTGTATATATATACATATATATATACATATATATAACTGAATCACTTTGCTGTACAGCAGAAATTAATACAACATTGTAAATCAACTATACTCAATAAAAAAAATTAAAGAATCTGAAGGACAGTGTCTTCCCCAGCACATAAGTGTTTACTGAAAGGAACAACCAACAAAGACCAGTCATTTGCTGCTGAATAGGACAGAAAAATGGTAATTAGTGACTCTCCACTACACATCTGCTTCTTTATCCCCTTCCTTCTTACCCATAGTTCCTTACCTTTCCTGGACTGTTGCCAGGAACCAAACACAAACCAAACTGAATTGTGGGAACTGGCCCTAAACTGACTCAGTTCAACAACACAGCCACTCCAGCCCTGCTGGGTAACCACCTGGAGAGCCTGGCCCTGCCAGGGCGGCTGAAAGGCTGCAGGTCTTCCACCCTGGACCAGAGGTGCTTACTTATGAAAGGGAGAGTTAGAAGGGACTCCTTACCTGCCTCTGTCTACTTCTCACTCAGAAACACACTGGCATGTATGTTTTGACACTCAACTGGAGAGTCCCCAGTGTAATTCTTTGATTTTTGCTTTCTTAGGGTATAAAGTTGAAACTTGGAGGAAAATGACAAAAAAGATGCTTTTACTCCTTCCTCTCATTTCTCTCTTAAAAATATACATTAATATATGCTTTGGGCTTTCATATAGTCTTTTTTATAATTATTTGTTTTTCTCTTTTTAGTTCTAAACCAAGAATGGAGATACACCAGAACCAGAGGCCTCCTAAATTACTTCAAGGGCAAATGAGGAATCATGCTAGTGAACATAGCATGTAGTAGTTAAACATACTGAAGTATTTCTAACAAAAGCCTTTTAAAACATGTTGGTTACCTCCATTTAATATTGTAATAAAAACAGAAGAAAAATAGAGTGATTTGATCAAAACTCATCACATTATGGCAGAGGCAAAGCAAGAACCCAAGAACTCTTTGATCTGAACCCAAAAGAGCTTGTTTACCTTCCAGTATAATGGGGGGGGGGAGTTGTGAGTATACATCTTTGAACATAAAACAAAAACAGAAATATAACTTCTAGTCCATTTACTAATTCTCAGAGAATGCAGCCTCCAGTTTTAAAGTCTGTTTCAACATTTGAATGATTTTAGTACAAGTCTCAATTAAGGCTTCATTTAGATTACTATTAGCAGCATTGCTATATAAGGGATTTTGTGACCGCCTAAAGGGTTGGGATAGGGAGGCCAGTGGGAGGGAGACACAAGAGGGAGGGGATATGAGGATATGGGGATATATGTATCCATATAGCTGATTCACTTTGTTATACAGCAGAAACTAACACAACATTGTAAAGCAATTATACTCCAAAAAAGATGTTAAAAAAAAGAAAAGGAAATTAGATGTTTACATATCATCTCGCTATCCCCACCCCTAAATGTGCATTGCTATTTCCAGTTGTCCATAAAAGCAATAAAGCCATCATCAACAACTTCTATCTAGAACTGATGTGTGCCTTTATGACTCACTTCTTGTGTACCTATCTTGAGAGCACTAAAGCTGCATAGGAAAACTATAACTCAAACCCTGCCCTTAAAAAAAAGTATGCTTTGTCAGCCAGTGACAAAGGATCCGCAATGAGAACGTTAAAGGCAAGCAAATTGTGATGTACCAAGAAGAAAACGTCACCAGGGAAGAAGAGCACTAGAACATAATAGAAAGGGATGAAAGAATTCATGGTTTTCTCAGAATTAGCAGGTTGGGGTAGGTTTACTGGCTTACTTTTATCTTAATTCTTTACAAATATGAAGACAATTATCACTTTTATTACTAGGTAAAATATCTATCCAAGAATATGATCTTGTATTTGAATTGTCAGAAGGGCTTTCTTGTACTATTTTCAGCATGTAATTTGGCTAAAATGGAACCACAGCCTATTTAATTATTTCTGCCCCTTGTTTCCCTGTTATCTAAAGAAGTTCCAAAACCTGAGAATTAGGTTTAAACTCATAATTTTCAACTCATCTTTTGGTTTTTGTTGCTGTTGTTATCGTGTAAAACAGTTACCATTTCTAACTCTATTCCTGTATGTATTCTCTCCTCTAGGAGGGCAAAAATAAATTGAGTTAGACTTAAATAAAATTAAATGGTTGTGATATTTTTCAATTAAAAAAAACCCACCAATATTCTCTATGCTACTAATGACCCCTGCCATCACCACAGCAGTGCTCTGACTCTTTTGTTGGTCCAAAAGAGAGGCAAATGTTTTATAGGCCGGTGAAAGTTCTAATGGACAAGGATTCAAAACCTTTATCTAGGGCTTCCCTGGTGGCGCAGTGGTTGAGAGTCTGCCTGCTAATGCAGGGGACACGGGTTCGAGCCCTGGTCTGGGAGGATCCCACATGCCGCGGAGCAACTAGGCCCGTGAGCCACAGCTACTGAGCCTGCACGTCTGGAGCCTGTGCTCCGCAACGGGAGAGCCCGCGATAGTGAGAGGCCCACGCACCGCGATGAAGAGTGGCCCCCGCTTGCCACAACTAGAGAAAGGCCTCGCACAGAAATGAAGACCCAACACAGCAAAAATAAATTAATTAATTAATAAACTCTAAAAAAAAAAAAAACCTTTATCTATAATGCTAATTTAAACTAATCTGAGTTTATGATCTTTGGGGAGATTTGTGATCCATGTGCAAATTATTATTATAATAAATTATTTTTCAGTAGGGTTTAGTGTAAAGGAAATGAGCATGATTCTATGACTAGGCAGAGGAGAAGTTTCCTAAGAAAAACAACCAAGGGTTGGAATGAGAAATAGTTTCCCAGAGATATCTCAAAATGTGAGTCAGATACTAATTTGTCCTGAGAGATTTAGTTGAAGCATCTCTGGAGGCATCACATGGTAGCTCTATGTTTAGTTTTTTAAGGAACCTCCATACTGTTCTCCATAGTGGCTGTACCAATTTACATTCCCACCAACAGTGTAGGAGGGTTCCCTTCTCTCCACACCCTCTTCCAGCATTTATTGTTTGTGGATTTTTTGATGATAGGAATCTTGACTGGTGTGAGGTGACATCTCATTGTATTTTTGATTTGCATTTCTCTAATCATTAGCGACGTTGAACATCTTTTCATGTGCCTCTTTGCCATCTGTATGTCTTCCTTGGAAAAATGTCTATTTAGGTCTTCTGCCCATTTTTTGATTGGGTTTTTTGTTTCCTTTGCTGTTCAAGAGCTGTTGAGTTTAATGATATGCCATTTGTTTATTTTTGTTTTTATTTCCATTACTCTGGAAGACGGATAAAAGATATTGCTACAATTTATGTCAGACAGTGTTCTGCCTATGTTTTCGTCTAGGAATTTTATATTATCCAATCTCACATTTAGGTCCTTAATCCATTTTGAGCTTATTTTTGTGTATGGTGTTAAAGAATGATCTAATTTCATTCTTTTACATTTAGCTGTCCAGTTTTCCCAACACCATTTGTTGAAGAGACTGTCTTTCTACCATTGTATAGTCCAGCCTCCTTTGTTATAGATTAAGTGACCATAGGTGCATGGGTTTACTTCTGGGCTTTCTATCCTGTTCCATTGAACTATAGTTTTATTTTTGTGCCAGTAACATGCTGTTTTGATGACTATAGCTTTGTACTATAGTCTGAAGTCAGGGAGCCTGATTCTTCCAGCTGCATTTTTCTCTCTCAAGTTTGCTTTGGTCATTGGGGGTCTTTTGTGTCTCCATACAAATTTTAAGATTTTTTTTATCTAGTTCTGTAAAAAATGACATTGGTAATTTGATAGGAATTTCATTGTATCCACAGATTGCCTTGGGTAGTGTAGTCATTTTGACAATATTGATTCTTCCAGTCCAAGAACATGGTATATCTTTCCATCTGTTTGTGTCTTCTTTGATTTCTTTCATCAGCATCCTATAGTTTTCAGAATACAGTTGTACTGTCCCCCTAGGTAGGTTTATTCCTAGGTATTTTATTCTTTTTGATGCAATGGTAAATGGGATTGTTTCTTGAATTTGTCTTTCTGATCTTTCATTGTTAGCATATAGAAATGCAACAGATTTCTGTGTATTTTGTAGCCTGCAACTTTACCAAATTCATTGATGAGCTCTATAATGTACTGTTGGATTCGAATTGCTACTATTTTGTTGAGGATTTTTGCATCTATGTTCATCAGTGATATTGGTCTGTAATTTTTTTTTCTGTGATATCTTTGTCTGGTCTTGGTATCAGGGTGATGGTGGCCTTGTAGAATGAGTTTGGGAGTGTTCCTTCCTCTGCAATTTTTTGGAAGAGTTTGAGAAGGATAGGTGTTAGCTCTTCTCTAAATGTTTGATAGAATTTGCCTGTGAAGCCATCTGTCCCTGGACTTTTGTTCTTGGAAGATTTTTAAATACAGTTTCAATTTCATTACTTGGGATTGGTCTGTTTATATTTTCTCTTTCTTCCTGGTTCAGTATTGGAAGGTTGTATTTTTCTAAGAATTCGTCCATTTTTCCAGGTTGTCCATTTTATTGGCATATGGTTGCATATAGTAGTCTCTTATGATCCTTTGTAATTCTGTAGTGTCAGTTGTAACTTCTTTCTCATTTCTAATTTTATTGATTTGAGTCCTCTCTCTTTTTTTTTAACATCTTTATTGGAGTATAATTGCTTTACAATGGTGTGTTAGTTTCTTCTGTATAAAAAGTGAATCAGCAATACATATACATACATCCCAATATCTCTTTCTTGCATATCCCTCCCACCCTCCCTATCCCACCCCTCTAGGTGGACACAAAGCACCGAGCTGATCTCCCTGTGCTATGTGGCTGCTTCCCACTAGCTATCTATTTTACATTTGGTAGTGTATATATGTCCATGCCACTCTCTCACTTCGTCCCAGCTTACCCCTTTTCATTCTTTTTCCTTTATTCTGCTGTGTCATAGTTATTTCCATCATTTTATCTTCCAGGTCACTTATCCGTTCTTCTGCCTCAGTTATTCTGCTATTGATTCCTTCTAGAAAATTTTTAATTTCATTTATTGTGTTGTTCATCATTGTTTGTTTTCTCTTTAGTTCTTCTAGGTCCTTGTTAAACGCTTCTTGTATTTTTTCCATTCTATTTCCAAGATTTTGGATCATCTTTACTATCATTACTCTGAATTCTTTTTCAGGTAGACTGCCTATTTCATCTTCATTTGTTTGGTCTGGTGGGTTTTTACCTTGCTTCTTCATCTGCTGTGTATTTCTCTGTCTTCTCATTTTGCTTAACTTACTGTGTTTGGGGTCTCCGTTTCTCAGGCTGCAGGTTCATAGTTCCCGTTGTTTTTGGTGTCTGCTCCCAGTGGGTAAGGTTGGTTCAGTGGATTGTGTAGGCTTCCTGGTGGAGGAGACTGGTGTCTCTGTTCTGGTGGGTGGGGCTGGATCTTGTCCTTCTGGTGGGCAGGGCCAGGTCTAGTGGTGTGTTTTGGGGTGTCTGTGAACTTAGTATGACTTTAGGCAGCCTCTCTGCTAATAGGTAGGGTTGTGTTCCTGTCTTGCTAGTTGTTTGGCATGGGGCTTCCAGCACTGGAGCTTGCTAGCCATTGGGTGGAGCTGGGTCTTAGTGTTGAGGTGGAGATCTCTGGGAGAGCTCTCACTGATTGATATTACGTGGGGCCAGGAGGTCTCTGGTGGTCCAATGTCCTGGACTCGGCTCTCCCACCTCGGAAACTTAGGCCTAACAGCTGGCTGGAGTACAGAGACCCTGCCAGCCACATGACTCCGAAGAAAAGGATGAAAAAGAAAAGAAAAAACCAAGCAGATAGAATCCCAAAGCAAATGGGAAAAGCAAAACTAAACAGACAAAATCACACAAAGAAACATACACATACACACTCACAAAAAGAGAAAAAAGGATAAAATAAAATAAATAAATAAAAGAAATAAAAATTTTAAAAAGGAAGTGAGCAACCAAACCAATAAACAAATTCAGCAATGATAACAAGCACTAAAAACTAAACTAACGTAAACATAAAACCAGAAACAAATCAGACGCAGAATGTAAACCCCAAGTCTACAGTCGCTCTCACAGTCCACCACGTCAATTTTGGGAACATTCGTTGTCTATTCAGGTATTTCACAGATGCAGCATTTATCAAGTTGATTGTGTGGATTTAATCTGCTCCTCCTGAGGCTGCACGGAGAAATTTCCCTTTCTCTTCTTTCTTCGCACAGCTCCTGGGGTTCAACTTTGGTTTTGGTGCTGCCTTTGCATGTAGGTCACCCTCAGGCATCTGTTCCCGCCCAGACAGGAGGGGGTTAAAGCAGCGGCTGATTAGGGCTCTCTTGCTCACTCAGGCTGGGGGGAGGGAGGGGTAAGTAGTCATAATTGGAATGTGGGCGAGCCTGCGGTGGCAGAGGCCAGCATGACATTGCAATAGCCTGAGGTGCGCTGTGTGTTCTCCAGAGGATGTTGTCCCTGGATCACGGGACCCTGGCAGTGGCAGGCTGCACAGGCTCCAGGTGGGGGTGTGGGTAGTGACCTGTGCTTGCACACAGGATTCTTGGTGGCAGCGGCAGCAGCATTAGCAGTTCACGCCTGTCTCTGCTGTCCGAGCTGATAGCCGCGGCTCACACCTATCTCTGGAGTTCACTTAGGTGGTGCTCTGCTTTCTGTGGGCACGTGGAGCAGGAATCCCCTCTTCTCACACACCCCAAAACAAAAGGCCTCTTCAGCAGGTCCAGACTTTTTCCCCCACTCCCTCCCAGCTAGTTGTGGCACACTAGCCCCGTTCAGGCTGTGTTCACGCAGCCAACCCCCGTTCTCTCCCTGGGGTCTGACCTCTGAAGCCCAAGCCTCAGCTCCCAACCCCCATCCACCCCAAAGGGTGAGCAGACAAGTGTCTCAGGCTGGTGAGTGGTGGTTGGCACTGATCCTTTGTGCGGGAATCTCTCCGCTTTGCCCTCTGCACCCCTGTTGCTGCGCTCTCCTCCGAGGCTCTGAAGCTTCGCCCCCGTCCACCCCCTGTCCCCACCAGTGAAGGGGCTTCCTAGTGTGTGGAAACTTTTCTTCCTTTACAGCTCCCTCCCAGAGGTGCAGGTCCCATCCCTATTTTTTGTCCCTGTTTTTTTTTTACTTTTGCTCTACCCAGGTATGTGGGGGTTTTCCTGCCTTTTAGGAAGCCTGAGGTCTTCTGCCAGTGTTCAGTAGGTGTTCTGTAAGCGTTGTTCCACATGTAGATGTATTTTTGATGTATTTATGGGGGAGAAAGGTGAACTCCATGTCTTACTCCTCTGCTGTCTTGAACGTCCCTCTAAAATGGTTTATTTTATTGTCTAAAATATTCTTCGAACTTATATGGATGAAAAAATACCCAAAGATATCAATAAAAAAGTATGGAAAAGAAAAGAAAACAATGTGATGTTAGGGAGAGTAGCAATAATGGTTTTGGAAATTTCAGAAGGTACTATATCTTCAAGGTAATTAAATGAGTATGGTATGACATAGAAACAGACAAATAGATCATTGGATAGAATAGAGAATTGGAAATAGATTGTAGTATATATAAAAATATATGTAAGATGGATGAATACCATAGTTGTAGATGGATATATTTATAGCAATCATGAAGAGCTCTTACAAAAAAAAGGCATGTTGCCATGTAGAAAATGGGAAAATGATATCAACAGATAATTCACAAAGGACCAATTCCAAATATAACAAATACATAAAAAGATGCTCTAAAGCACTAGAACTCAGGAAAATGCACATAACACTAGCAATGAGCTGTCACTTCATACTTATCAAATGGCTAAAAAGAAAGCTAACATCTATTGCTGGCTGCAACACAGAGAAAGGAAAGGCACGATCTCAAGCATCGCTGGTGGAAGTGTGAAAACTTTTTGTTGTTGTGAAACTGTCAAACAACATCTGATAAAATTAAAAATGTTTACACTTTCCAACCCAACAATCCCACTCTTGGGAATCTAGCCTTCAGAAAGAAAATTACCATGAATTAAGGAAATATATAAAAGGTCTTTCCTGTAAGATTGTTTGTAGGAAATAACTGGAAACAGAATGAACGCCTATTATAGGGAAATGGCTGAATCGAGTAGGAAATACCCACACCAAAGGGAAATATGCAACCATTAAAAAAAAAATGCATGAAAGTTCTGTCAAGTGACTTGAAGGAATTTCTACAAGACGAAGAAAGTGTTTAATGGATACTATTTTGTAAAACACTAAGAACAAAATAAACACAAAAAACTCATGTGTGTGTCATGTATGTGTGTGTGTATCCATATAGGGTTACATGAGAAGGGAGGGAAAGGGAGACATTCAGACTGGGCTGCTCACATAGATCATCTTGGGGTGTTGGTGTGTGGTGACTTGGCAAGCATGAAGAGCTGTTTTTACAATGCAACCCTGGAGTCAAATCTGCAGAGAACTTCCCTTCCTTTGCTGCATGAATCACTAACAGCTACAAGAAAAAAGAGCAAAAATCAGACATATTCAGTTCTGACTTTATCATAGATTATATTTTTTTCCTTCCCAGAAGCATTTTCCTTATTTCTATCTGAATTCAAAAGAGTGAGATTGTTTTGTTTGTTTTAACAATTCAATTCTCTTTACTTCTATTTCAGAATTTGTGACCTTACATTTTTACACTCTTTCCCTAGGTTTTTATTCAGGTTTAAACTTGTTATGGTGCCCATTTTTTTGAGGGTAGATTGATGGGTACTCTTGTTTCCTGTGCCCTTACTGATGCTATTCAGTTTTTTGTTTGTACTTTTAGCCACAACAGAACATGTTTCTATGAGCAAATTTTATTAATACTCAAATATTCTATCCTAGGTTATAATTAATAGGTGAGAATTAATTGTCTTTTAAAAAATTTTCCTTTTTCCTATTTCTTTCTTTATTTTCTTTCTTTATTTATTTTTGGCTGTGTTGGGTCTTCGTTGCGGCACATGGGCTTTCTCTAGTTGCGGTGAGCAGGGACTACTCTTCGTTTGGGTGCATGGGCTTCTCATTGCGGTGGCCTCTCTTGTTGTGGAGCACAGGCTCTAAGTGCACAGGCTTCAGTAGTTGCTGCACACGGGCTCAGTAGTTGTGGCTTGTGGGCTTTAGAGCACAGGCTCAGTAGTTGTGGCACACGGGCTTAGTGGCTCCATGGCATATGGGATCTTTCCGGACCAGGGCACAAACCCATGTCCCCTGCATTGGCAGGTGGATTCTTAACCACTGTGCCACCAGGGAAGCCCCGAGAATTAATTGTCTTAAAGGTCTCCTACTCAGTTGAGGTGGATCAGGAAAGGTTACCTGGAGGAGGTGTGTGATACATAATAGGCATTCAAATGTTTGCCAGTGAGGGCACTTCTAAACTGACACTGAAGGGGCAAGTAGGAATTAGCCAGAGAATTGGGAGAACAGATAGGTTATTCCAGGCAAGGAAATACTAATAATAACAACAGGCATTTATTGAGACAACCTGCATTTATTGGAAATTCACTATGTACAAAGTGACTCGATAACCTCTTTGATGCATTAGCTCACAGATTCTACACATTAACCCTATATTTCCAATTTACAGATGAGGAAACTGAGGCTTAGATTCAGTGGCCTGCTTGGGTGTCAAGGCCTCTTAAAACGCAGTAAGGGGACTTCCCTGGTGGCGCAGTGGTTAAGAATCTGCCTGCCAATGCAGGGGACACAGGTTTGAGCCCTGGTCCAGGAAGATTCCACATGCCGCAGAGCAACTAAGCCCGTGTGCCACAACTACTGAATCTGTGAGCCTAGAGCCCATGCTCCGCAACAAGAGAAGCCACCACAATGAGAAGCCCACGCACCGCAACGAAGAGTAGCCCCCGCTCGCCATGACTAGAGAAAGCCCACGTGCAGCAACGAAGACCCAACGCAGCCAAAAATAAATAAATGAGTAAATAATACAAAACACACACACACACACACACACACACACACAGTAAGGGGTGGAACTGGGATTCAAACTCCAGTCTGTCTGTTGCCAAAGCCTGAGCTCTTACCTGCTATAGTGTACAGCCTCCCCTAACTGCAGGTGTAAGAGGCTGCATTCTGTCTCCTGAATGTATTGGGTTACTTAACAACTCACCCAGGCATGACCGTACTACCTTCTTCACATTTCACTACCTGAAAGAATTTTGTAACATTTCACACCTGGATGTTTGTGCACCTTGCCTTCTAGATCTTTTAGAAAAATGTTCAGTGAAGCAATTTCCAGCATTAACCTGCAGGTGGTCCCAGTATTAATACTATTCTATTCAGAGAAGTATCTATGTATTCTATTCTGCTTCTAGAAATTTTAAGATACCTAACTCTACTGAGTGGGGAAAATATTTTCCCTAAGGTAATTCAATAATTTAAACACATTTTTTCCTGATTTTCTTCTGAAAATCTAAATAGTTTTTAGAGTAGGTTGTCTTCATTAACTGTTCTTTACTCATATATGTGTATAAAGCACTAAATGACAAGGATTCTATTCTATTCCAAGTGAAGGTAAGGTAGTCAAAACTCTGCCTCATTTTCAGCTCTGTCTTTGGGATCGCTTGTTTACCAGGAACAGAAATCCTCTTAAACGAGCTAAGGAAAAAATGAGGAATTTACCTTAAGATACCAGAGTATCTCATGGATCCTGAAGGAATCAAGTTGACTTGGGTCTCCAAAGAGGCTAAGAAATGAACTGGAAAAGAGTCAGGAACCTACATTATTCTGGAGTCAAGTGTTCTCTATTTCTGATTCTCTCTGTTCACCCGCTTTTTTCTTTCTACTGCAGATCAGCCACTTCTATTTCAGCACACAAGGACCCCCTACCGGGTTTGGATGACTCCCAGGTCAATGTACAATTGAGTTAGACTCTGAGTTCCCTGGTTTAAATGATCTGAAGTTCTGCTGGCCCACTAATAAATTGCTTCCCCCCACATCCAGCCCTGGTCTGAATAATTGTGAGCAAGGAAGTGTGGGACCATTTAGTATATAGTATGTAGGGCTCCCCTCCAGGGCCTTGGAGAGGACAGATCTCTAAGAATAGTAAAGAGGGTAGGGCTTGCTGCCATTAAAGTAATAGTCTACAGACAGTAGTAACAAAAGGAGTAACATTTTACATAAAATCAGCCAAGCTTAGATATTCCTGTCCAGCTGGACATATACAAATGCAATGCAAATAATTTCAAGATGCCTTTATGGAACCTTTCTCAATTCACATATCCAAGTATGGCTCTTAGGAAAATGTTGTTTGATGCCTAAGAACGATGTAGTCCATAAATAATGCTTTCTTTCAATTTTCATAGGATGAAGTTTGACTTGGACCTTAGTCACAGACTTGTGACTTGAGGAAAACTCTTAGTGTAAAATGTATTAACTCTAACACATTTCAAGAAAATTCATGTTCCTACCCCATGGGTACCTGGCATGTGCCAGGTGATCCATGTATGTTTATCAAACGAGTGAATGTCAAGTTTTGCCAGTCTTTCAAGAACCATGCCACTCTGTTAGGTAAACTGATAAGAATGTTTTGCCTCCTGTTTTATTCAGGGGATAATTTATGTATTATACAATTTTGACTTTCCTGCCGGTGTCCTGCTGCCCAAAATGTGACAATTGTGTTCAACATTAGCACCGAATCAAATTATAAGACTCAAATCAGCCAACTTTCTTGGCAAAGGGTTGACAGAGGTGAGTGGAGAGAACAGTGGAAAGACTGAGGCTAAGAATAGACTTTTTGGATTGCTGGTAGATTTTTATCATGGTCTCCGCTCACTTGCCATTATTAGCATGGGTAATTAATAGCTGGCTAGCTGGATTTCCTCTTAGTCTCAGGTTCTATCATAATTCGAGTGAATTTAATCAGGACTGATGCTAATAAATGGATTTCTAGCCTGGACCCTTGGGAACTTTCCAGGGGATGGTGAGTGGAAGAACAACCGAGAACAACCAAGTGGCATCTTTGTCCCTCTGCAGTTTCCTGCTGTGACAGATCACCCTGGAACATACACCTGCTTGTCCACAGTTATCATATGATATCCTTAGATACCATAATGATGGAATCCAATGTGTCAGCTTGGGTTTAAAAATATGTCTCTAGTAGCTTTCGTTTTTATTATTTCATGTTGTCTGGTTCTCTTTATTTCTTATTTTTTACATTTCTGCACGTTAGCCTCTATATTCTGTTCATTTGTTATATTTTCTTCTAAGATTCTTGAGGAAGGGTGTTTATTTTTTAGCAATCAGTGACACTATTTGGGAAGTGATGAGTTTTGCTATTGTATTTGCTGTGCCCCTCAAAGCACAGTCCTCAAGTGAAGGACTTGAAAACATATATTAGAGAGGAGCCTCTGGCTCTAGTTACAAGCTACACTTAGTGTATTAGATATACTCCACAAAATTCTACTGAATTTTAGTCCTCATCAGTTTAAAAAAATTCCAGTCAGCAAAACACACAAATAGGTGACTATAGACTGAATGTCTGTGTCCCCCCCAAAGTAAATATGTTGAAACCCTAACCTCCAAGGTGATGGTACTTGGTGGTGGGGCCTTTTGGGAGGTGTTTAGGTCATGAGAGCATAGCCCTCATGGGTAGGACTTGCACCCTTACAAGAGGCTCCAGAGAACTCTCTCACCTCTTTTACCACATGAGGACACAATGAAAAGACAGCTGTCTATGATGGACCAAGAAGCCTGCTCTCACCAGACACTGAATCTGCCAGTGCCTTGGTCTTGGACTTCCCAGCCTCCAGAACTGTGAGAAATAAATTTTTGTTGTGTATAAGCCACCCAGTCTATGATATTTTTCTTATAGCAGCCCAAACAGACTAAGACACAGGCCTTCATCATTTCCAAGTTTAGATGTGCTTCTAACGCCGGGGGACAAGGCCCACTCCCACTCAGCATGGGTAACTTTTTTGTAGCCAGCTCTTGTGTAAGTGCTTTCACTGTTCGTGATTTTTACACAGTCAGATTATCCTTTGGCCACAACTGTTCATGCATTTGAGCACAAGATCTTGAATATTTATTTGTTATCATATATCTGATATTCTGTGACTCTCAAAATAGTACCATCGCCTTATTACATAAACTCTCAATGCTACATGACCACTGATAAAAAAATACCCAGTCACTGAGAGTCTCATAAACACCAAGAGCCTTGGGGTATGTCTTCAGGGGCACAGCTACATTCCTTCAACAGATGCATCTGCTAATTCATTTTTATCACTGCCTGCCCAAGCTGAATCAGAGAACAGCCACCATGTTTCTTGTTAGGTGGATGCCCCAATAAACAGCAATAGCTGTGAAAGCCAGTGGAGAAGTGCATTTTCCCCTTTCACTGGAATTCTAATTTATTTGATGGATTCTTAACTGCTGGGGAGAAAAGGGGTATGACCTTGTCCAAAGCCTGGAGAGCGGACTAGATCTCTTTTGGGAGTAGAGGCGACATTTTATGGCTTTGTGCATTTCTCTCACATTGTTCATTGTCCTTTGGAAAACTCCTTTCAGAAGTCTCCCCTTCTCAAGAAATTCTTCAACCCACAAATAAATTCTACCGAACCCACAGGATCCGAAACTCGTAGACCCGGGTTCAGTTTCCCTCCTTAGAAGCTGCTGACTTAGCGTGTGTAGCTGGACCCTTTTCTGCAGCAGGGGCTAAGATTACTTTCATTCAAGTTACAGGATGACAGCGGCCCCTAGTTTGGCAGCCCTGCAGAAGTAGGAACGGCCATGTTCAGCCGTGTTCAACCCACAAAGAATCCATCTTAAAAATTTAGTCGTAGTTCATTCTTCCAAAAACCAAGCCAGACCCACATTGACCCACCCAGGTGCCAGCTCAGTTTCTGTGGAATCAGAAACATCCTGATGTTACAACGCCCAGTCTCCCGATCTTTTTCTTCTTTTCTTTCTTTTTTGCCTACTCTTCCATTTTTCCAAATTACCTCTTGGCTGCCAATGACTTAGATTTGCCTGTTGGGAGCCTGGTAGTTGGGACTTAAAACCAAAGAGGCAGACGTCTCGGAGGTTGTGTTCTCTAAAGTTCTCTCCAGTTCTCTAAAGTTCTCTAAATTTCAAAACTTATATTTTGAAATATAAATTCAAAAAATCTCAAGGTCTAGTATCTATATATCTACATCTATGTTTCTTAAAGACTCACAACTCTTATGCAGTATAGATTGAGTTTTAGATGAAAGTTTATCCAAGAAATATTTATTGTGTATCTTTATGCAGTCGGAATGAGAATACAGTGGTGAACAAGACAGAAAGATCCCTGGTTTCCTAGAGTGGGCATTCTAGGAGCAGAATGGCTCCATAGAATTATCTACTTCAGAAGTCAGTGAGAAAAATCGTGCTAGAAACTGGAAGGGAGTATGCATTTGCCATGTTCTGTAGTGTACTATAGACACAGAATTGAAAAAAAAAGATTTCACAGGAAAATATTTCAGGTCGATTACTTCCATTCAGGAAATACATGCTCATTATTTTCTTCAAACTAGAAATTACTTTATCCCTTTTTTTCTTTGAAGTTCTCTTAAATCTGTTATTATTCAGATCTCTATCCAATTTCTCATCAAATTGCCCTATTTGTAGCTTCCAAACGTTAACACCTCTATGCTGAAATGGAGCCTATAAAATGTGTTAGGGGCTTAAACTGTGTGTGAGGCAAAAATGGTATTTAAGCCCTTAATGAAATTATGAGCTTTGGAAAGTGTCGCATTTTGGGTTTATGGGAGTCTTCTTTCACTTCCTTTTTGGGGGGGGTGGTTAGGGAGGGTGGGAAATACTCAATACACGTTTACACGTCTTCTCTTTTAAAATACAATTTTCATGAACTAGCCATTTTATGAACACTTCACATTGCTTGAAGGCATCTGTAAACTTCGTGTGTGTGTTTTTCCAACTCTCAAAGCAGTTTCTTCGTACTGGTCTTATTCTCACAGGCAGAAAAGCTAAATATGTCTCTCGTCGCTTCACCGATCTTTCTCCAGAAAAGTGAAAGCGAAGAGAAAAGAAAATAGAGAAAAAAGGAGCACGGAGGAGGAGAGAGAAAAAGGGGGGAGAGAGTGGGGGGCGGGTAAGGGAGTCAGAAAATGAAGGAATACTAGAGCACTGGAGCACAGACTGCGGACGCACAGACCCAGAGCAGCCACAGCGCGGAGCTGCTGGTGGCCACTGGTCGCCGGAGCTGCCAATCCGGGCGTAATCCTGTAGGAATTTCTCCCGGGTTTAGCTGGGAGTCACACTGCCGCCTCCCCTCCTCGAGACGCCCGGAGAAGCCCAGAGAAGCGGGCTCCGGAGGGAGGCTGGGAGCGGTAGGAGAAGAGGAGGAGGAGGAAGGGAGGAGGACCCTGGGAGGGAGGCGGCGGCGCGGGAGGAGGAGGGGCGCAGCCGCTGAGCCACTAGCTCCGCTCCGACGCGCTTCTCTCCAGATACTCCGGGAGCTCCAGCCGCGCGGATCAGGCGCTCCCACCGCTCTGTGCCCAAACTTCAGCTGCAGCTACATTCCAAGCCACCTAATTTATTCCTCAAAAATCAGAAACGGAGCCGCGACACGGGGAAGGAGTCCGAGGAGGAGTACAACAACAGCAGAGCAAGAAGAGCTCCAGAGAGCTGCCTCACCGGAGTAACAGCTAGGCATCGGTTGTGTAGGAACCAACAAGTGAGAAGGCGCCGCGTTCCCGGGGCGCAGCCGCAGGCGCAGCAGGAGGAAGCGAGAGCCCGGAGCCCGAGCTCCCGAGCCCGAGCCGCGGTCGCTGCGGCTGCTCTGCTCCGGTCCTTCTGCGCAGGCTGCGCCGGGCGCTGGGCGAGAGACTTCGCTTTTCCCTCGTTGCAAAGCGGCGGCTGGGAGCAGCCGGTCCCCGGGGAATATGCGGCGCGCTTGGATCCTGCTCACCTTGGGCTTGGTGGCCTGCGGGTCGGCGGAGTCGGTGAGTGGGCCAGGCTGGGGACGCGCGCGCCGTTTAGGGTGCAGAGACCGAGCAGAGTCCGCAGAGCCCGGGGGGAATCGGGGAGCGCCACCTGGGGGATGTCCCCCACTCCCAGACGTGCCCCTCGGCCCCCGGCGATCTGCTGGGACAAATGAGCTCGCTCCTCCACTCCTCTCCCCCTTCGCTTCCCGCAGAAAAGCGCCGCTCGCTGGAGTTGTCCTGAGGTCCCCCGGGATGAGGGCAAGAGTACTGCAGTTTTGTCGAACCGCAGAGGCCCCTGAAGTCACTCCCAACTTCTTTGCAGTCGGAGGGTCTGGAAGCGTGGCCGGGAAGGACCGATGGGGAAGGGTGGCCGGAGAGAGGAAGCCCGGATAGGTCTGCGAGGGAACTGGCCCCCTCCGCGCGCTCCCCGAGACCCGGAGACGCCCTGGAAACTTTGGGGTCCCTTCTCCTGCACACCATCCCCCCAAACCCCCGCGCCAGCTTTCCTACTCGATTGAATGCAGGTTCTGGGGAGATGGGGCTCAGCTTTAAGAAACCCTTGAGTGTCCGGAGAGGAAAGTTTGCAAAAAGTTCTTTTGTTTGATGTTCCCCTGGCTGGGGCGAGGGAGCAGACACTACGTGGAAACGCTACCGGCGGAGGCGCAGTCCTCGGTCCCGCGGTGGGTGAGCGGAACGCGCCCGAAAATGCCGGGGTGCGGGCCTCTGGACTCCCGGTGGTGCGGCGACCCGTGCTTCCTGCGGGGCGGGGGGCAGCTCGCGGGGCCTTAGGGACAGGAGGGCATTTCAGTATGGATTGCACTCGAGTGCAGCAGCGGGGCGAGGCGGGGTACTGTGACACTGCGACCGGCCTCGGGTCGATCGGCCTCGGGTCGCCCGGCCGCTCGGAGACCGAGGCTTCCATCCCGCCATGCTTGCCCTCGTGGGACCCGGCGGGAGTACCCCGAGGCCCGGAGGAGTCTCTTCTCCGGCGGGGCCGGCTGCGGGCACCCAGCCTACCTCCCCGGCCTCGGCCGTGGGAACTTGGTTTCTCCTCCTCTGGGCCGCGTTTTGGGGGGGGGGTTGGAGCTTGCTTCCTTAAGACGCCCAATGAGCGCCCTCTAAAGAGAACTGCCTCCTGGGCTTTCACTTGTGCTTGGCGGCCCCTACCTGGGCGCCCTGAGCTTTGTCCGCGATCCGGTCTGCAGCCTCAGGGCGGTCCGGGGCCTCGGTTAGGGAGTGCAGCTGTTTCTGTCCCTTCCAGTTCCCCATGTCTCCTCCCTTTGCCACCGAATAACTTGTCCATTTCTAATAAACTGAACCGCCTCTTCGAAGACAAATAATGTCATCCGTAGAGGTGGTTTTGTGAGTTTCTTCCCCTCGCCTTTAGCGTGTTGTTTCTCCCTTCTCCCCCCACCCCAGCCCCCTTTTTTGAGTTGATGCGATTTAGGATTGGGAAACCTCTTTGGCACTCAGCAGCAGATGGGCATTTTTCATCGGTGTGGGAACCTCTGTGTGTGCTAGCAGGTGCCCAAACGTTAGGCGAGATTGGAGAACAAGTAGGATTGTAAACTGAACACAGCAGATGAGAATTTGGGTGCTCCGGCTGTAGAATAGAACTCCGAAACGTATCAGCATTTCTCTTTGGCAAATGATCGTTTTATCCCTTGGGATTGGTAATCTCCCAGCCAGTTATGAACTTTGGCTCTTTGCACACCGAAAGGGAGAGATTCTCTGTTTATTTCAGAAAAACATTATTGATCATCTTGTTGCAAAACAGGGCAAAGGGAGAACTCCATCTAAAGATTTTCAGGAGAAGCCTGCCTGCCTAAAAAGCTGTGCAGGGTTATAAGGAGGTCCCTTTTTTGCTGAGTCCTGTTCATAAATTTGCTAGAAAGTGTTGATGTTTGGGGATTCTAGAGGAATAATGTTTCCTTGGAGTTTTGCATAAATCTGACAGTGCTTCTTTTTTTTTTTTAACATCTTTATTGGAGTATAATTGCTTTACAATGGTGTGTTAGTTGCTGCTGTATAACAAAGTGAATCTGCTATATGTATACATATATCCCCATATCGCCTCGCTCCTGCACCTCTCTCCCACCCTCCCTATCCCACCCCTCTAAGTGGTCAAAAAGCACCGAGCTGATCTCCCTCTGACAGTGCTTCTTAAGGAAGCTTTTTGGCTGAACTATACCTGTCTTCTCTGGTGACACCTCTACCCCCAACTCTGTGCCTTTGGGGTTCTAATATTTCTCATTTCCAACCAGAATTGGATGCTTTCCAAGTGAGCTGTTTCACTGTGGTAGATACTGTTTTCAGTAATTGGAATATCATTCAAAAGGGTGATTAGATATTTTTTAAATGTCAACTTGAAGACTGTAGCAGAGAGTCTTTGTTAAACAGTGAATCAATTTTTCTCAATAGAAGCTTTTTCAAGGCCCGGAACAGCCAATAGTCCATTTAAATTACTTTTCAGCCTCTGTTTCACATGTAGCAGCATAAACGTATGCGAAGTTGAAAGACTTCACTTTTCAACATTTAGTTATTAGAGTACATGATTTCCAGTACTTCTAATTTTAATTGGAAAACTGCAACTGTTTTCTGGGAGTTAGAAGTAGTGATCATCTAAGCGTAAAGCCTCTCATTTTCAAAAGGAAGAACATCTCCAGTTAGTGCATTCTTGAGTTTTATACTAAGTTCAAGGGGGTGAAAAAAGAGGTTCTCAGCAACCAAGGCTCAAAGCTGTCTGTGGAAAGGAACTGGTGGCCCTGCCTTTCTGGACGCTGGAGACAGCAGGGCGAGCCTGGTCATGGCGTTGCATTTATACCTCCCACCGGCATGCGAGAGGAGAGACTGACAGAGTGTGGCAGTAGTGATATGCTGCTGCTTTTCTATCAATTTTTTACATGACTGTTTATCTTCAGAAATAATACATTGCAGACTGCCATAAACACGTAATTTGAACTGGAAGTATGCTTAAGAAAAGGAAGCGTTTTGAACTAGTGGAATTTTTTGCACATGCTTAGATGTGTGTAAATTAAAAGAAACTGTCAGATCATTTGGACCCATGCCTTACGTCTCCGTGTATTATGAAAGGCAGGCCTTGGAAAACTTGCATTTGAAGGAAAAATTAAATTGAAACCATATAACCTTTTGCAGTTCTTTAGAAAAATACATTTTGGCTGCTCTAGTAATGTGGCAGATCATACTTGCTAGGGAATCTTAGAGAAATAAGGGCTCTTTCTCTGTTAGTTGGATATTAGCAGGAGGTAGATGTCACTTGAGAAGGGAAGACCTTATTAAGATCAGGCTTGTGGAAGATGGGCATCCAGAGGAATTTGAGTACACCCTCCAACTCCTGCTTCTGGGACCCGGAACGTATAATTTTGATGGTGCTTGCCATTTGAGGAACTGTGGAATATGCTTACACACAAGGCACCTTGAATAATCATTCGTTTGGAAGGGATTTCAAAAGATCATCTAGTTTTTTTCTTGGGTAGAACTAGTTCTCAAGTCTCCTAGAAGCCCCCAGAGACCTGACTGGCCAGCTTCAGGGGGCCCGGAGTCTCCTCAGGTTGGCAAAGCCTGAGGATGACCAAGCCACACAGAGCCTGGCCAGCTCTGTCAATTCAGGTTTACAGGGAGTCCAGTGGCTTAACGCCACAGTGCTATCGGCATGTCAGCTGGCAGTGATCTTAGGTCATGTGAAGAATGTCATCTGAGTTTAGATTCTCACGAGATTGTCTCTCCTCCTTTGCCAAAGAAGCAAACCAAAAGATCTTGCCCATCGTTTTCTTCTTCCCAAGACAGAAGACCTGCTGTTCATGCCACTGTCGAAGGTACATTCCGGTATTTCAAAACCACCTAATTCTTCCATGCACCAGAAGCCAAAATAAAGTTTTAGAGAAAAGCAAGAAGGAGTGAGGAAGAGCTTTCGCTGAAAACAAGCTACTCTTTTTCAGTCACCTCTGCCAGTACCATCATCTTAATTCTAGATTTGAATCAGATTTGAATCTTGAAGTCCGGTCCTTGACCCATTCATCTTTGTTGACTTTCGTGACCAGTCGGCCACTATATGCACCTATATGTTGTTCATTCCATGATATTTATTCAGCATCTATTGTACTAAGTGCTCAGGATAAAGGCGTAATCAAACCCGGCAGCCAGGAAGTGTTTCCCCTTCAGGTTTTTCTTTGTTGGCACCTTGCCAGCATGTGCCCCATGTCAACAGCCTTGCCATTGCCCTTCCTGGCCCAGATGCTCACCTGCTGTTTGATTTACCCTGTACCACTTGGATCGTGTTTCCTTGTTATCATGGTGTGGAGTCTACATTCCTCTGCCAGATTTATATGATGCTCCAGCATATCACTCCTTCCTAGTTAGTCCCACCCCCCGCCCCCATCCCTCTCCATCACGTCTCCCCACCCTCGCCCTCTCATCTCACTTTTGTGAATGCTCGCTGGACATGGCCACCTCTTCAGTGTTTCTCCTTTTAAATTCTGTTGATTCAAATCCAAGCTCCAGACAGCCTTTCACCACTGATCTAGCCATTGTTTTTCTCTTTCTGTAAATAGTAAGGCAGACTGACAATCAGAATCACTGTAAGTATGTAAAAATAGAGATTTCAGGGCCTTCTAACAATCAGAAACCTAAAGGGGGTGGGGGGTTTGTATTTTTATAAAGCATCTCAGATGATGCTAAAGAATTAGCCACATCTGGGAACCACTGGTCTAGTAACACACTTTACCCCTTCTACGTGCTATTTTGCGTTAGTCTTGGGGCTCCCAGGGGTAAGAAGCTTTGTGACCCTGAGGGACCAGTGTAGAGATAAAGGGTTTGGGTGGGGGAGATGTTGCTACTTTGCCACTTACTCCGTGTTAGGACTTGGACAAGATACTGACACTTTGAGTCACTTAAAAAAATACATATGTGCGTGTGCATATAAATTGCACCTGAGAATGCCTTTATAACAGGATTGTTGTGAGGATAAAATGATGGAGCGTGGGAGTGGTACCTGAGGCACAGAAAGTAAGTGTTGTTTTTTTTCCTTCTTCTTTCTTGGGCTGTTTTCTTGACTATGAAATGAGAGAGCCATATATGATATTCTTGAGGCCCCTTAGCCCTCTGATGTTTTGGAGACTGGCACTGAGGGGAAGGTCCTTGTTTCCACACCTTTGACCCCTGTGGTAAACACCTGTTGATGCTCCATACTTAAGGGCAGGTGCCCACGGCTGGGGCAGTCAGGGTCAGCTGGTCCTGCTGAAGCTCTCCTTCGCTCTGGTCACTGAAGACAGTGTGGTCTGGGGTCAGCTGAATCTACCAGCTTGGGGGTGGACCTGGGTTAGTTTGCAAGTTTTGACTCTCGACCTCAGTTTCATCCACATTGTGGTGTTGAAGAATAAAAAGGCAAATCCAGTGCCTCCCATCAGTGTACATTCCTACTTCTTCCCGTGTCCATGTCCTTTGGCTGAGTTGAGATTCTAGCAGGTCGGAAGGAGAGAGTTACAGTGGCATCGCATGCTTAAGTGCCACTGGGTGTCTAGAATGAGGTGGCACGGGAGGTCAGGGAATGTTGGGCAGCTGTGAGTAGCAATAGGGAGAATTTTTATTTTTTAAGAGTAGAAATGCATGGAAGAATTTCTTCTCTTAGCAATTTGAGATGTGGGTCCTGCTATTAAAAATCTCCATTGCATTTTGATGAGTCTGTTTCTAGGGCAACATTCGTTTTAACAATAAGGCTAGAGGGGTGATTGCCTCTGAGTAGGAAAGGACACTGTTGAAATAGACTGTGTACATCTGTTTTTCTTGGGTATCTCAAAGAATTGGTGGGACTAGGAGAAAGTCATTGGAGATTTCCCATTTGAATCAGCAGTGAGGCCAACTGGTACCCCAGTCAGTGATGTGAGAGTCAGGTCATGGTGTTGGACTCCAAGCTATAGAAAAATATTAGTAAAGACAAGACATGTTTTCACATTTCTCTCCTCTGTTGTTGAATCTGTTCTGTGAAAAATGTCACAAAGATGCAGTAAAATGTGTCCTTTGCAAAGCATTTTGATGTTTTCTTATCTTTATACAGGTATATTAAATACAAATAGTACAGATGTTTAAGGAATATGTACAATAAATAGAGTTTAGTCTCATGGTAAGAATGACACATGGAGCAAGATATACAAATACTAAAGGAAAATTAGTTTTTTAAAGTTCTTATCAAAAAAAGAGTAAGAGTTAAATATGTATTTTTGTACAACGTATTGTTAAATATAAAGATAGTGAAAATAAATGTACAGTATTGAAGGCAAAAGAGAGGCTTTGCACACATATAATTAACAATCTTAATCCCTGTGGGACCTCAGCTTTCCCAGCTATAAAATGATAAAGTGAACTAGAAGAACTTCTGTCTTTAATATTTATTTTTTTCTATATGCTTCAGGGTATGATTGGAGCAATGTTAAGATTAACCTAATCAATAAGTAATTATTAAGCTCCTGCCAAATACTTACTATTTTATTACCGGAGCAAGGAATTTATTCACATTACAGAAATGTAAAGCTACTGGTAAAATGCTGGTGGTAATCAGTTAACTTGAGCTAACTATTCATCATGTACTGGGATTATATACATTGCTCTGAATATTCATGATCTAATATCTAGTGTTTTCCCATGTATTTCCTGATATAGGCCAGTGTAGCAGCAAGAGCAGTTGATGTGATGGAACTCACTTTCATTCTAGAAAGAAGACAACATGACTTGTTGATGTAATCTGGAGGGCTTTTGAAGCATAATCCACTGAGGGCCTCAGGTTTCTCATTTGGTTTCTGGCCTTGACCTTCATTTCCAGAGAGGGGCCTTTAACTGCCTTCCCTTTGGTTCCTTTCTATAGCACCAGAGCCCAGCGTCAGTGCTGTAGAGACCATAGCAAGAGTCTAAATGAGAAGACAGTATGGTACAGTGGTTCAGAGCCTGGGCACTGGAGTTAAGACTTGCCTGGGTTAGAATCCACTTACTGTGTAAACTTGGGCAAGTTTCTAAACCTCTCTGTGCTCAGTTTTCTCATCTGTAAAATGGAATATCGTCAAATAGGTTCTTAGGATTACATGGGACAGAACACACTGGAGCTTTTAACACAGTGGCATCTTCACACTCAGTGTCACATGTTAGTTACTTATATTCTGTTTTCTGCTTCCCTAAAGAGTAGGGGCTTGACATTCTACGGGCTCATCTGATAAGCTCCAGCCCAGAGGGTGGCCTGGAAACTACATGATTGAGCCTGCATTTTCATAGCTGGGGTTCTTTCCCTGACTTGGGGAGGCCTAGCTCTACCTCGAGATATTGGGGACATTTTTGTGTAGATATACTGGGAGATACTGTGGGTTTGGTTCCAGACCACCACAAAAAAGCAAAGATTGCAATAAAGCGAATATCACAATAAAGTGAACCACATGAGTTTTTTGGTTTCCCAGTGCATAGAAAAGTATGTTTATACTATACTGTATTCTGTTAAGTGTAGTGTGTTGTGTCTAAAAAAATCAATGTACATTATCATAATTAAAAATTTTTTATTGCTAAAAATGCTAACCATCATCTGAGCCTTCAGCGAATTGTAATCTTTTTGCAGGCAGAGGGCCTTGCCTGGATGTTGATGGCTGCTGACTGATCAGGGTGGTGGTTACTGAAAGCTGGGGTGACTGTGGGAATTTCTTAAAATAAGACAACAGTGAAGTTTGCCGCATAGGTTGACTCTTCCTTTCATGATTTCTCTGTGGTATTTGGTGCTGTATGATAATCTTACCCACAGTAGAACTTCTTTCAAAACTGGAGTCAATCCTGTCATACCCTGGTGCTGCCGTATCAACTTGGTTTATGTCATATTCTAAATCCTTTGTTGTCATTTCAATGATCTTCACCAGGAGTAGATTCCATCTCAAGAAACCCCTTTCTCTGCTCATCCATAAGAAGCAACTCCTCATCCATTCACGTTTTATCATGAGAGTGCAGCAATTCATTCATATCATCAGGTTCCACTTCTAATTCTAGTTCTCTTGCTATTTCCACCACATCTGCAATTACTTCCTCCACTGAAGTCTTGAACCCCTCAAAGTCATCCCCTCAAAGGGTTGGAATCAACTTCTTCCAAACTCCTGTGAATGTTGATATTTTAACAAATGTTCTTAATGGCATCTAGAATGGTGAATCCATTCCAGAAGGTTTTCAATTTGCTTTGTCCAGATCCGTCAGAGGAATCACTGTCTATGGCCCTACGAAATGTGTTTTTTAAATAGTAAGACATGAAAGTTGAAGTGATCCATGGGCTGCAAAAAGGATGTTGTGCTTGTAGGCATGAAAACAGCATTGCTGTCCTTGTACATCTTCATCAGAGCTCTTGGGTGACCAGGTGCATTGTCAACGAACAGTAATATTTTGAAAGGAATCTTTTTTTTCTGAGCAGTAGGTCTCAACAGTGGGCTTAAGATTACGTAAACCATGTTGTAAACAGATGTGCTGTCATCCAGGCTTTGTTATTCCATTTACAGAGCACAGGCAGAGTAGATTTAACATAATTCTTAAGGGCCATAGGATTTTCTGAATGGTAGATCAGCATTGGCTTCAGCTTTAAGTCACCAGCTGCATTAACCCCTAACAAGGGAGTCAGCCTATCCTTTGAAATTTTGAAACCAGGCATTGACTTCTCTGTAGCTGTGAGAGTCCTAGATGGCATCTTCTTCCAATAGAAGGCTGTTTCATCTACATGGAAAATCTGTTGTTTAGTGTAGCCACCTTCATGAATTATCTTAGTTAGATCTTCTGGATAACTTGCTGCAGCTTCTACATCAGCACTTGCTGCTTCACCTTGTACTTTTACGTTACAGAGATGGCTTCTTTTCTTTTTTTTTTTTGCAGTACGCGGGCCTCTCCCTGCTGTGGCCTCTCCCGTTGCAGAGCACAGGCTCCGGACGCGCAGGCCCAGCAGCCATGGCTCACGGGCCCAGCCGCTCCGTGGCACGCGGGATCCTCCCGGACCGGGGCACGAACCTGCATCCCCTGCACCGGCAGGCGAACTCTCAACCACTGTGCCACCAGGGAAGCCCCGGCTTCTTTTCTTAAACCTCATGAACCAATCTCTGCTAGCTTCAAACTTTTCTTCTGCGGCTTCCTCACCTTTCTCAGCCTTCATAGACTTGAAGAGAGTCAGGGCCTTGTTCTGGATTAAGCTTTGGCTTAAGGGAATGTTGTGTCTGGTTTGATCTTCTAACCAGACCATTAAACTTTCTCCATATCAGCAATAAGGCTGTTTTGCTTTGTTATCATTTGTGTGTTCACCTGAGTAGCACTTTCATTTCCTTTAAGAACTGTTTCTTTGCTTTCACAACTTGGCTAACTGTTTGGCGCAAGAGGCCTAGCTTTCGACCTCTCTCCGCTTTTGAGATGCCTTTCTCACTAAGCTTAATCATGTCTAGCCTTTGGTTTAAAGTGAGAGACTCTTTCTTTCACTTGAACATGTAGAGGCCACTGTAGGGTTATTAATTGGCCTAATTTCTATATTGTATCTCAGGGAATAGGGGGGCCCGAGGAGAGGGAGAGAGATAGGGAACTGATCCGTGGAGCAGTCAGAATACATCCAACAGTTATTAAGTTTGTTGTTTTATATGGCCGAAGTTCATCCCCAAAACAATTACAACAGTAACATCAAAGATCACTGATCACAGATCACCATAACAAATATATTAATAATGAAAAAGTTTGAATATTGTGAGAATTACCAAAATGTGACACAGAGACACGAAGTGAGCAACAGCTGGTGGAAAAGTGGCGCCGATAGACTTGCGAGACGCAGGGTTGCTGCAAACCTTTAATTTTTAAAAAATGCTGTATCTTTGAAGCACAATAAAACAAAGTATGCCTGTACTCACCCTTTTCTCTAAACGTGGGTGATGTGAGAGAATATGTCATCGATTATTTCTGGCCCATGAACAGTTTCTCCAGTAATTTTATCTCTACAAATCTCTCCAGAGGAAATAATCGTAGCTGGGTAAATGTATTTATTGAAGCCTTACTTATAATAGTTTAAAAAAATGGAAACAACCTACGTGTATAATACTAGAGGAATGGTTAAATAAAAGATTCTAAATTATACATTAATTATCATACAACCATTAAAAATGTATTGGAAGAATGTTTATAACTTGGAAACTGTTTTTATAATAGAAAAAAAGTCAGATATAAAACTATGTATAGACAACATTGTAAATCAACTATACTTTAATAAAAAACTATGTATAGTAAAACCCTGGTTATATTAAATAAATTTAAATATATCTACACATATATGTATATATTATGTATTTATGTATCCACAAACCTGTGCGTTGATGAAATTGCATAGAACTAAATACACACAGATGCAAACACAAATGAGTACAGGTAAAACTGGGGAAATCTGAATAAGATTGGTCAATTGTATCAATGTCAGTATCCTTGTTTTTATATTTATAAAATGTTACCATTGGGGTAAACTGAGTAAAGGGTACAAGAGAAGTCTCTGTTATTTCTTACAACTGCATGTGAATCTACAATTATCTCAACAAAAAATTCCATTTAAAAAAAATGGCACCAGGGGACTTCCCTAGCAGTCCAGTGGTTGAGACTTCGCCTTCCAATGCAGGGGGTGCGGGTTCGATCCCTGGTCAGGGAGCTAAGATCCCACATGCCTCACGGCCAAAAAAGCCAAAACATAAAACAGAAACAATATTGTAACAAAAATTCAATAAAGGCTTTAAAAAAAATGGTCCACATCAAAAAAATAAAAAAATAAAAACTTTAAAAAATGGCGCCAGACCTAGATGGTTTTACAAATAAGTTTTGCTGATCCTTCAAGGAACAGATACTTGTTCCAAAGCTTAGAGAATGACAGAAGATTTCATGAGGTTGGCATTATTCTGTGTCAAAACCAGACAAGGAAAGCACAAGAAAACAAATCTTTAGGCCAGTTTCACTTGTGATCATAGATGCCAACTTTTTATTTTATTTATTTTTTAAACATCTTTATTGGAGTGTAATTGCTTTACAATGGTGTGTTAGTTTCTGCTTTATAACAAAGTGAATCAGCTATACATATACATATATCCCCATATCTCCTCCCCCTTGCATCTCCCTCCCACCCTCCCTATCCCACAATTTTAAATAGAATGTTATCAAACTGAGTACAGCAGCTTATTAAAAGAATAATGATGAGTTCAAGTAGGCTTTATCCAAAGAATGCTTCAGCATCAGAAAGCAATGCAGTTATTAACAGTTTAAGGGAGATAACAGTATGGTCATCTCAACAGATTCAGAAAAGCATCTGATAAAAATTTACAAAAATGTTAATATAAAGGTCTAATATCTGGTTAACTGAAGGCTTACTGTATTAGGGTTAGTACATCTGTGCTGAAGACTCAATATATTTGACATGTTTAGGAACCAAAAAGCCACTGTGTACTGAGTTGTTTGGCAACAGTCTCTGCATGGATGACAGGTGCGTGACAGTGCAGTAAATTATGGGTCATAACATATATAGATCCTAATTCACATGAAGTCGTAGTTCTAGTGTTGTCATGTTTCACTTGTGTGCCCTCCCAAATTAAGATAACACAGGAGATGATATTGAAGGGTATGATGATGAGTCAGGTATGCTGTAGTTCAGTTTCTGGTATTACCACCTAAAAGCCACATGACCTTGGGGAAGTTTCTTATCATCTCTGAGCTCGTTTTTCTCAGTGTAAAATTGGGAATTATAATATTTTGCTTTTGGGTTAATTTTGAAGATTAGCCTCAATAATGACTGAAAACTTCTAACAAAAAACCCGACCCAAAGTAGGTGTTATAAACTCATTTGATCCTCTTTCCTTTCAGCTTTAAGTTTCGTGATTCCCGAGTATATTATATATGCACAAATATGTATGCATGTTTCTTGTTTCTTGCTTGCATTCTGACCCTTGGCACCAAGGGACATATGTTTTCACACATTTATGACCAGTTTATTTTTCACCAAGCAAGGTGTGATGCTGAATTATATTTTTTCTTTCCTGCATCATCCGTTTCCTGGATTACATTCAAGTAAAGCTCAAAATAGACTTGCATACAGGTTGGAAATTTAGTTGAGATTTGAAAAATCTAACATAATACTTGGGATTATAATTATAAAATGCTTAAAGGAGGTCCTATAAACACTGATTTATCTGTTAGGTTTACTAATGAATTAAAATCTTAATTTCATTTATGTCTCACCTCTGAACTCATTTAGATAAGAGTGCAGAGTATTTTGGTTTGAGTATTTTGTTTATTTTTGAGTTGATTAGATTTTGTAATTGTTCTGATAGTTATTGGATGAAGTTTCTTATTTGGTAAGTCAGTTAATAATTAACTCATGTTACTGCACATCGAACAAGGGCAAAGCTCTTGCTTGTCTTGCAGGTTAAAAAGAAATGACATGATACCTACCTTCAAGCAACTATTATCTACCTTTTGATTGTTTAGGGTAATTGCACCTGGGTTGAGCCATATTTAACACATGCATTCTTTGTAAACTATGGATCTGTTTGTTTTTGTCTGAATCTAGTTAGACGTATCTAGCAATCAAAACTGCTTAAGAACTACAGTTGAGAAGGATAAGAAGAACCCCTTGTAGAAGAGAAGTTACTGCTTTCCTAGAAAGAAGCCTTCCCTGAAGTGGCACAGTGTGCTAGAGAAAAACCAGAATTAGACACTGGATTTTCATACTTTTTAGTTTTCCTCCACCTGCTCTGCAAGCAAAGACTTCCGAATATTAAAATGTACAAAAGATTCAAAGAGCAAGAAATTGTTTAGAACCTGAATAGGCTATTGATATTTATATCAGGCAAGAAAGAAATCTTACATTTCATCCAGTTTAATTCTCCATACTTTATAAGCTTTGGACTCTTAAAGGGGAGAGCTAGACCTTATACTATGTGTTCAGTTGATCAGATAGTCTTAACTGATGAATGAAAGAGGTATACAAGTGTTGGGATGATTTTCACTGTGTTCTTTTGGATTCTGCCTTTTCATTATGTGACCATGGGTTTTGGAGCTAGAATTGACTTGTCCAAGATCACATAGTTAGTTAGTGGTGGAGTTATAAGTTGGGCCCAGGCTATCTGATTTGCTGATGTTTTCTTCTTACCATAACACATTCCCTTTGGGGCTCATTCCTCTCCCTTATTCCCTACACTAATGATTAGCACCTAATACACTTACTTCTGCCACATGTTTGATAAATAAATGAAATTCCAAGTGGAACATACATTATATGTTATATCTCTGCATCAGTGTGTTTTGTGCAAAATGAATAAAGTGATGTTGAGATAATTTCAGAATTTCCAACAAAAAATGTGCTCCTGCTAATTTCTTTATTGTCTGTGAAGCTTTTGGCTGATTAGGGGAGAAGGGCTGAGAGTACTAGGATCTGGAAGACCCAGAGAGAGAGAGAGACTAAAGTCAAGTTGATTTGTAAATCTTGGGAAGATTGTGGAGACTTGCAGGCAGAAAAGGAGATAAAAACTTCATGGAGATAAGAATCAAAACTGGAAGCAAAATCCTCATGAATTACTACCACATTTTATGTAGGTAGCAAACTGCTGTTGTAGGTTGAGGGGAGAGGAACATTCTTTGGATTTTTATACTAAAATTATGTCAGAGCCTTCAGGGAAAAATGTCTGTGGAACTGAGGGCCCAGGTAGAAGCAATTTTTGCCAGCATTGGATGATCTTCTAACATGTTTCTCTTGAGTACTGATGTAAATCTTAGTGTAATAACATGAATATATTTGAGTCCTAGTTTTTCAGAAAATAAGTCTGTGGGATGATATTTTTAAGAATTGAATTTTGTTAAAAGACAATAACATGAGAAATTACTACACTGATCTCCTACTGTGGGCTTAGAACTATGGTAGGCATTTCCCATTTATTGCCTATAATTGTCTCACAACTGCTAGGCGGTATTACTTACCATGGCTGTATTTTAGATGACAGAGCAGAAGTCAGATCCTCAGTTTTTCTAGCTTTAAATAGCCCTGGCTTGATACTGTAATCTTTCGAGAGAGCAGTGAGAGTGTTTAAATGTATAATCACTTTTTAAAGCAGTCTGATGGGTGCAGCCCCCATTAGTGGTGGGTCAGACCCTTCATTTGCATTGTTGGACTAATATTCTAGGTCACACATTTCCTGATTTCTTTACCAACATTTAGCACCTTACCCCAAAGGCTTCTCTCCACAAGCTTCTGTCTGTGGAGAGAATGGGAGAACTGAGTGTAGAATAAATAGGAATCTCTTTAAATACCAGATCTGCTGGTGTCTGGCTGTAGGGCTTTCAGCAGCTTACTTAGTCTCTCTGGGCCTCAGTTTTCTCATCTGTGAAAAGAAGGTGAGTCACAGTAGCAGCTCATCGAGATGCTATGAGGATTAGTTCCTGCACATCAAGCATTTAGGAGAGTGCCTGGTGTAGAATAGGCACTAGTCTCCTGTTGACGCTAATTGAAATGGATGGCTAATTAGGTGTGCTGATCAAAGAAGAAAGCATCCTCTTTTGAGGTTTTGAAACTGAGACAGAGAAGAATGATGGTGCCACTGACCAGATGGGAAAGACAAAAGCAGAGGCTGAATTTTTTTCTTTTCTATTTTTTTTTTTTTTTTTGTGGCTGTTGTTTTTTGGTGAAAAAAGGTGGTGTTTTGCCTCTTCAGCTCCTGTTCTCATCTGGAGAGTGAAGAGCAGGTTCTAGGTCAGTGGTTCTCAGCTTTTCCTGCACATTAAACTCATTCAGGGAGCTTTTGAAAGCTCTCTGTACCTGAGCCCCACCCAGAACCAATTAAACCAGAATCTCTGGGGATGGGGCCCAGCCAGCTGGAAATCTCCCCAGGTGATTCTAACTTCTAGAAGATTTGAGAAGAGAACTGTTTTGGATGCTTTCGTGGTCTCCTCCAGCTCCAGAGGAAGTCGGGCACTCAAGATTTTGTCTTCTTAAACCATGCTCACCACTGCCTGTGACCCAGCCACGTGGAATACAGTGGCTTCCCAGGACAGTTCTGCTGCCTGGCACAGTTTAAACTGTGTAGAATTGGGAAGTGCTCGCTCCGTCTGAGCTTTTTCCTCTTCTACCCTTCTCTTCAACATCTCTTTCTCTTGGGTTATACTCTTCTGATAATTATGTTGGTGGATTAGGATGCCATTTGCGAGGTCTTTAGACAGAAGATTATACATGTATAAGTGAAAGTTATCTAAGGATGTCTTTAAAAATTTGAAATATTTCCCTTGCCTTTTGAAAACTCTCCTTGGTGGAACAAAGAATGCCTGTCCTCTTGGCCTGGTTGCAGAAAAGCATGTTTGGTCAGCTTATTAGATTTGCCTGAGTTCACGCTTTGAGCAGAGAGATGGTGTGTTTTACTGATTGAAAATGTATTCTAGGGCTTGTCTGAATGTACTGGTCATGTATAAGCTGAGCACACGTGTCTTAATGATGGCCCTCTTATTGTAACTGCACTTCAGCTACTTGAACCTGGTTCAACTCGAATTAATTCCATGGAAATAGACTGTTTCCGGTTGGAGTTGGGAAGAGAGAGTGCTTTAGGCTGTCCTGTGAATAAGACATCTGAGTTGTCTTTAGTTCTTTCTTAAGTAAAAAAGCAGCAGCCCATTATCTAATCTATTCATAGTTTACTTTGTTCAGATATCTAATTTGGGAGCATGTTTGCCCTCACTCAACTCTGAACACAATTTTCCATCCCTTGAATAAAAGAGGATCTCTTTAATTGACTCGGGAAAAAACCTTGTTTGAGAATTCTGGAGTTCTCAAAGCTTTTAAAAACAGCTCTGCAGGATGACATTAAAATGCTGACCCTTTAGAAACTACCACTCAACATGTATCTGTCCTACAATACAGATGGAAGAAGTATTATTCTGAGCAAGCTGTTAAAGTGAGCCATTTGCTGTGATTCATAGGCTTTTAAACCCAATGAGTCTGTAATATCCAGAAGAAAAGTTATTGTTACTGTTTATTATTTTGGCGACAATAGGGTTAAATCTGTCTTTACAAAGTATTAAGCGTGCACAGAAGACTAGTCTTAGAAATCAAGGAAGTGGAAATGTGAATTCTACCCCCCTCCGCCAGTGTATCCCTGATAGATGTTCCGGAGCATTAATAGAATAAAATTGGCAGATAAAGGCATTTGTTCTCAGTGGAAATTGAGGTCTGTTGCAGGAGTCATTAACTCTAGCTTTTGACCAGTGGTTCTTAAAGTGTGGATGGATCGTGGCATCTTTATCACCTAGGATCTTGTTAGAAATGTGGGTTCTGGGCCATACTCCAGTCCATCCAAATCAGAAATCTGGGGGTGGGGCCCAGCAATCTGAGTTTTTAAAAGCCCTTCGGGTGATTTTTGTGGCATGCTAGAATTTGAGAACTACTGAGAAATGGTTCTCATCCCTGACGGTACAGGCACCACTAAAGGAGGGCCCCTAGTGGTGGGGCCCAGATATCAGTGTTCTGTTTTGTTTTGTTTTAAAGCTGCCTTGGTGATTCTACTGTGCAGACAGGCTTGCAGACCACTGCTTTAGGGCGCTACTACTCAAAATGTGGGCACTGGACCAGCAGCCTGAGCATCACCTGGGAGCTCATTAGAAATATAGAATCCCAAACCCCATCTGAGACTGCTGACTTCTAATTTGCATTTTAACAAGACTCTCAGGGACTCACAGCCACATTATAGTTGGTCAAACACTACTTTATGGAAATAGTGAGTTTCCTTTAAAGAAGTCAGTCCCTAGAATGCCCTTAATTTACAGTTTTGAGGGGAGGCAGAATAGCTGCTTTGGCTTCTGTCTGGTGTTGACTCAGGGAAGCAGGCACTGATGAGGAAGCAAGGGATGGCTCAATAGCTACTGCTTAGGAGATCCTGGAACCATGAGGTGTAGCAGTAGCCCATAAGCCATCATCATTTAAGCAGTTAAGACACTTCCCGGTGCAAGTAACAAAACTTCCAACTCAGATTGGCATAAGAAATAAAAAGAAACTTTTTGGCTAAGATAATGGAGAAGTCCAGGAGTAGTTTTGTCTTCAGGCTGGGCTGCCTCAAGAGGCTTAAATATCAGGTCTTGGGTTGTACATATCTTTCAGTGCAACTTTCCTTTCTCGGGTTTACTCCCAGGACTTCTACTAATTAAGGTAACAGCTCAGCTGTTGTTAAAAAGAGATTTCCCCAAATATAGTGGCTTAAAATAGCTGTTTTATTTCCCTTTGACATAACAGTCCAAAGACAGAGCTGGTGGGATGGTTTTACCATGCTCCCATGCAGCTCTTATCTGTGGCTCCAAGGTGGCTGCTTCATCCTTCCCGTCTCCCAGCCAGGAGGAAGAGTCAAAGGGTGGACATGAACATTCCTCTTTAGGCCACAACCTGGAAGTGTAGCGTCACTTCCACTTGCATCCCATTGGTCAGAGTATAGTCATGGCTACACAAAATGCAGTGCAGGTTGGGAAATGTCTCTACGTGGGCGGCCACATGCCTAGTAAGAATCTGGAGAGGTCGTATTACTAAAGAAGGGACGATTTTGGATATTGATGACAACCAGGAGAAACCACTCCCCTTGTGGTGGCAAGATGGGGTATGGCAACTTCAGGTTAGCACACAGCCTGTCTTCTCAGCAGTTGTAGAAACAGCTTCTCTTTCCCAGTTATTCTAGTAAGAATCCGAAAATAGCTTGTCATTAACTTTTTTTAAAATATAAACTTATTTATTTATTTATTTGGCTGTGTTGGGTCTTCGTTGTTGCTGTGCGTGGGCTTTCTCTAGTTGCAGCGAGCGGGGGCTTCTCTTTGTTGCGGTGCGCGGGTTTCTCGTGGCGGTGGCTTCTCTTGTTGCAGAGCACGGGCTCTAGAGCACAGGCTCAGTAGTTGTGGCACACGGGCCCAGCCGCTCCGTGGCATGTGGGATCTTCCCGGACCGGGGCACGAACCCGTGTCCCCTGCATCGGCAGGAGGACTCTCAACCACTGCGCCACCAGGGAAGCCCCCCGTCATTGACTCTTGATCGGCTTGACCTGACTGCCTCTGGCCTGGGTCATATGCATCATCCCTGGAACACAAGTGGAGGAAGAGCCTGAATCCCCTTGGACCGTGATAGGAAAGGATTGGCTCCCCAGATAAAAATGGAGTGACTGTTACCTGAGGGAGGAGAATGAATGCTGTCAAAATGGGACACCTTTTTTTTCCCTTCACCTGTGCTCTGGCTCTTATACAGTAACTTCTCTCTCCTCTTTCAAGCCTGACCTTCACCTTACCTGATTTTGCCAGGGTAAGATATTTGACACACACAACAGTTTGCCTTGGGGCTTACACTCCTGATGACCATATCTTGGAAGTAGGTTCATATCTTGGAAGGGGGGTCATATCTTGGAAGGGGGGGTCATAACTTGGAAGTGGAGGTTGTAACTTGGTTGTGGGTTCAGGCATTGCCCTTTGTCCAGGTAAAAACTCCAGTATCCATCTATTTAGTGACAAATTAAAAAGCAGGCATAGTATACAGTGAGCTTACTCTTTTAACTGACATTTGGACCTAGACAAGAAAGGGAAGTGGAGAACTTGGGGGTGCTAAAGCCAGGGGTGGAGGAGTATTTACTGTCAACTTAGTCGTGTATGGAATATTTGAAGATTATTGGCACATTAGATAAAAGGCATTTAAAAACAAATATTTTGATGAGTTTAATAAACATAGGAGACTGCAGCAATGTACTTTTGATGTCTTATTTTAATGATTGGTAAGTATTGATAAAGGAAAAGATAAATTTGTTTATCTTTGACTGATTGGTAAACTTTTTTAAAAATATTCTAAATGAAATGGTTTGCATCTTTAACTGCAAAAGATTGTATAAATAGAGGCCATCATCAAACAGTGATGAGTGTTATAAAAATGATGAATTGTGCTGTGTTTACCTCTCATTCTCAAGGTTTTGTTTCCTTTAATATATATATATATTTTAAAATAACTTACTCACTGTATAGAAGATTTGAGGTGATATCCAAGACTGCAGACTTTTCCACAAACTTTAGAAGAAATGATATGTGGTTGAATTATATGAAACAGGAGCATTTTAAAAGCATACCATGTTAAAAAAAAGTTGTAACCATTAAATGATAGAAAAATAATGCATAATATTCAAAATAACATGCTATTTCCAAGCCTCTCAACTGAATGCTTATTGCTTATTGCATTATTGTCCTTTTTAATAAAAATGTGGATTGCAGGCACATCTGATGTAAATGAATTAAAATTTTATTTGCCCAGAACTTTGTGTATTGCGTTAATAAGATTTACCCAAAACACTATTGTTGGTTTAATAAATATTAAGAGACGCCTCCTAGTGTTTGTCATTTTTCTCCCTGGGCATTAAGTACTCTTGTGAGTCTTTACCAGACTGTTTGTGTTGTTTTGTGCCTTGAGGTATAAATAGAGACAGAAAACCTAGAAGATTCAAACAAGTTCCATACCGTAAACTATTCGCAGATGTGTTTAGTATTCATTCAGGAAAGCCTTTTAATCTGTTTCATATAAAACTACTTTCTTTTAGCATCTACATATGCAAGAGCTTGTATTTATTTTACTGGAAATTTAAAAAACGATCATAAAAACATTTTCTGGAAAGCATCGTCATCTAACAAGCACTAGGAAGATATAATGTGATGACTTACATCTGACCCTTTGCCTTCTTGGATCTTATATTCTTTTGGACAATTAGGAATGAAAGGGGTGGTAGCTCCCAAAGAGACAGATTTTGATTGAATAAAAGGAAGCCCTTTCTAAAAGGCAGGCAGGGATGGAATAGACCAGTTCAGAAGTAGTGAGGGCCCCAGGCTGGAGGTAAGTAAGCATGTGCTTGGATGGCCTTTTGGGATTTTTAGAGGAGATTCAAAGCATTAGCTGGCTGGGAGATGAGCTGACCTGTATAGATTCCTTCTAACTTTAGATTCTATTGTTCTTATAATATTTTGAAGTTAAATGCCAAACAACTTAAAATATATTTTATTTCCTGATAACCTGGTCTTAGACTAGACATCATTTGTTGTCTCAGTTGAAGGAGTATGGCACTCTAGGGCCAATTTTCTGTTAAACTGTTGGCAAGATGTCTATTTGCCAACTTGAGGGGACAAGTAACTATTGAAATTTGCCATTGCCTCAAACTTCAAGTGACCCTGACAGGTACTTAAATGAGGAAGAATGGACAGCTTGACTGTCTGATGTGAGCCAGAGAGGTGTGGACCTGGGAGATGAGGCAAACTCAAGTCACAGCAAGGGGCCAGGACTTGAGGGCAGCGGAAGAGTCTTCAAAGGAGGAGAGGTAGATGGTCTCCAAGCCAGCATGAAGAGTATCAGGCAAAGAGGCCACTGTCCCAGGCTGTCAGGGATGTGGAAGGTAGGCTTAGCCTCCGAAGCATTCATTCCCCCATCACTTTGTGACATGCACCAAGTACCTCTTCTTCGACTGGATGAGATGGTCATGCTGCATCATGATCACCCATGACCCATGGGACACAGCACAAAGCTTTCCTTATGAGGCTTAAGCAACCACTGTGAAAAACACCACTGAAACAAATGATGGGCAGAAGGACTCTAGGTTAGGAACCATTTCTCTACCTCTTTACTCTTGTCCAAATAGCACCCCATTCATGTTTACTTCTTTATCCTGCATGAAGCAAGAGAATGCTGGCCAGGTAACCAGAAGACTTGGGTTCTTATAAGCTGGCCTTTCTCTGCCAGTAACCAGCAGTGACCTCTAGCACATCCATCACTCAACCTCTTTTGTCTCATTTTCCCCATTTGTAAAACCCGCTGATCTCTGCCACCAAATGTGCTATAGTTCTATAATGGCTGCACTCTTCTTTTTTTTTTTTTTAAGGAAATAATTTTTTCTCCTCTCTACCTATTGCCTTGGAATGAAGTTTTTTTTTTTTTTTTTTTTTTGCGGTACGCGGGCCACTCACTGTTGTGGCCTCTCCTGTTATGGAGCACAGGCTCCGGATGTGCAGGCCCAGTGGCCATGGCTCACAGGCCCAGCCGCTCCGCGGCATGTGGGATCTTCCCGGACCAGGGCACGAACCCGTGTCCCCTGCATCGGCAGGCAGACTCTCAACCACTGTGCCACCAGGGAAGCCCAGAATGAAGTTTTTAAAATTCCAGTCCACATTTTAACATTTTGCTCTATTCTCTTCTCCTTTGTCAGCCAAGTAAATTGGTTACAGTTGTCATTTAGAATGCTATAATCTTTCATGACTAACCACTTCCTCTCAGGGATGCCACTCCATCTAGCTGTTATAGCTCAGATTTCTTCCTCCCAGATAGGAGGATGGAGGTTGCTTCTGAGTATGGGAAATAGAAGCTGGAGTAGGAGGTGAAGTTCTCACAGTTGGGAGAATGTGCTCCACCTGTTAGAGACAGGAAACAACTGGGGTGTGAAGGCCAGCTGTCCTTGTTCTGTGGATGGCAATTCCCAGCAGATTTTTTTCCTCATTTTTGGGCTCTGAATATTACACACTATGCAGTTTCTTTGTCCTGGAATCTAATAGTTCTGTTAAAAACTGTGCAAGTGAATGTACTCTAGAAAGATACTGAGACTTTGAGTAGCTCAAGCATGGTATTCTGGGGGTTCCAAGGAGTGACTGAACCGCCTCTTCTAAAGGCGAGCATTTCACCCAGCATGATTTATCCACAGACTTTCAAATCTGACTATCTCCCAAATGCCTATGAAATTGATGGCAAGTATTAGTATGAAAAATGCTGCCCAACTGTGATCACAACTGGCCCACCGATTTACAGCTCATTAGCTCCAGGACTGCCCAGAGGAGGCTTTCCGGGTGGATGGGTCTCCTTGCCTAAAGTGCTGTCCTCACACTGCCTGGATTAGAAACATCTTGGGGGAGGGAAAGGGGGGGTTGTTAAAAATGCACGTTCTGGGCTTCCCTGGTGGCGCCGTTGCAGGGGATGCGGGTTCGTGCCCCCGTCTGGGAGGATCCCACATGCCGCGGATCGGCTGGGCCCGTGAGCCATGGCCGCCGAGCCTGCGCGTCCGGAGCCTGTGCTCCGCAGCGGGAGAGGCCACAACAGTGAGAGGCCCGTGTACCACCAAAAAAAAAAAAAAAAAAAAAAAAAAATGCACGTTCTTGGTTCCCACCCTTGACTCTGCATTTTAATGTCTAAACACACTGAAGTTACAGAATGAACCGCTTTTGGCCGAAAAACTAGAAAGCTTGGAAGGACTTTCTGTGGACCCCACCTCTATGCTAATAACCTTTTTGGTGTTTTTAGTTCTGGTCTGAGGTCCTCTACAAAATGCAAAATTTGACACTGAGCTCAGGATCAAAACATACCTTGCATTGTCGGGAAATTATTTAGTTATTAAAAAATAGTTTATTTGGCTGTGCAATAGGATCACTGGCAAATAGTCTTTCTTTTATGCTGCTTGCAGTTGATGTACATATATACATAGAATTTAATAGCTTTCTTAAGCTATAACTCACATACCACAAAGTCACCCATTTAACGTGTACAGTTTAGTGATTTTAGTATTTTCACAGTTGTGCAACCTTTGCCCCAATTTGATTTTAGAACATTTTTATCACCTCCAAAGGAAACCCTCTACCCATCCACAGTGACCTCTCGTTCCATCCCCACCAAGTCCTAGGTAACCATTAATCTACCTTCTGTCTTTATAAGATTGTCTCTATAGATGTGTCTATTCTGGACATTTTGTGTAACTGAAGTCATATAATATGTGGTCTTTCGTGACCACTTTCTTTCACTTAGCATAAACTTTTCAAGGTTCATCCATATGGGTGCCTGGATGAGTACTGCGTTTCTCTTTTATTGCTGAATAATACTCCGTTGTATGGAGGTACCAAATTTTGTTTACCCATTCATCAGTTGATGGACATTTGGGTTGTTTCAGCTTTTGGGCAGTTATGAACAACGCTGTTTCGAAAACGCTTGTATAGGTTTGTGTGTGGACATGTGGTTTTGTTTCCCTTGGCTGTACACCTAGGCGTGGAATTGCTGGGTCATATAGTAACTCTATGTTTAACATTTTGAGGAACTGCCAAACTGTTTTCCAAAGTGGCTGGAATATTTTACGTTCCCACCAGCGGTGCACAAGGATTCTCTGCATCTTTGCTAATACTTGTTATTTTCTGTCCTTTTTGATCATAGTCATTCTAGCGGGGATGACATGGTACCTCACTGTGGTTTTGCATTTAATGGCTAATGATGTCGAGCATCTTTTTGTGTTCCTATTAGCCACTTGTATTTCCTCTTTGGAGTACTGTCTGTTTAAATCCTTTGCCCATTTAAAAATTGGGTTATTTGTCTTCTTTTTACTGAGTTTCGAGAGTTCTTTATATGTTCTTAATGCAAGTCCTTTATCAGATATTCAATCTGTAAATATTTTCTCCCATTCTGTGGATTGTCTTTTCATCCTCTTGGTAGTGTACTTTGAAGCACAGAAGTATTAATTTTTATGAAGTCCTGTTTATCTAATTTTTCCTTTGTTGCTTTTGGTGTCATATGTAAGGAACTGTTTCCTCACTGAAGGTTGCAAAGCTTTACTCGTATGTGTTCTAATAGTTTTATGTTTTTAGCTCTTACGTTTAGGTTTGTAATCCATTTTGAGTTAATTATTAATTTTTGCATGTGTTGTGGAGTAGGGGTACAACTTTTTTTTTTTTTTTTTTTTGCATGTGGTTTCTAGTTGGTTCAACACGTTTTATTAAAAAGACTATTCTTTCCCCCATTGAATTGTCTTGGCACTGTTGTCAAAAATCAGTTGACCATAAATGTAAGGCTTTATTTGTGAACTCTTGATTTTATTCCATTTATCTGTATGATCTATAAGCACTATAGGTACATATTTATGTACACAGATAATGTGTGTCTATCTCTATAGACACACCTATGGAAGGGAATCTTCAAACAAACTTGGTTGTGATGGATGTCTTTCCTTTGGCTTTAATTTAGGTGGTTAGGAAATGGGATGAATTAAAAAGTAGGAATGTAAGACATTAACTATATCAGGAGACTTGGCCATGAGGCCCCTCAAGCCTCGCTGAGCCCACTTGCCAGTGATACAAAGGGTAGGTAGCAGAGTGGTTGGATTGCTGTTAGTTTTTATTCTGTTTTTCTCCCTTCTGAAATGGAATGCATTTCTGAATGTTTGGAGTGGAGCACATTTTAGGTCTCTGGTCCCTGGCTTAGCCTTGCCAGTAAAAACTTGGTTAAGTGACCTTCCTGAGCTCTGACTGCCTCTACCCTGCCTACAGTTTCTGAGCCTGGGTTTCTTCAGCTGTGAAATGAAGGAGCTTGAGTAGATTCTGATGCTTCTCCCCAAGTCAGCTTGAAATGTGTGATTTTTGTGCCTGGCCACCCTTTAAAAAATGGTATGTTTTATCATGGTCGCCTACACATATAATTGAAAGAGTAAAGACGTGTCCTACTAATGTTCTCTATTGGTGATTTTGGTGAGAAGTGTCTGGGAAGCACATAAATGGTGGCATTGAAGTGATCCGTTCTCTTAGTTTAACGGTATTAAAAGCCTAGTCGTGTGCTTTCATAATATTTCTTGGTTATTTTAATTTTTAACGATAAAATGGGTGACATAGAAAAAGGAAAAAACAAAATTTTGCTGTGACACTGTGTACTTCTGCCTTGTGGATATAGTTAGAGAGACTGCCTTACCTTGAGAGCAGTTAACTTACAGATAAATAGCTGAAACTTCTTTCAGAAATGTCTTAATTTTATTCTTGGGTTCGTGGGAATTTTAGAAATAAAGGCTTTTAACTGTTCACAGCTGGTGCATGAATATAGTGGTAATAATTAGGAACAATATGGTTCACCTCTTAAGTTGTTAGTTTTTTAAATTTTTTTCTTTTTTTGCGGTACGCGGGCCTCTCACTGTTGTGGCCTCTCCGGTTGCGGAGCACAGGCTCCGGACGCGCAGGCTCAGCGGCCATGGCTCACGGGCCCAGCCGCTCCGCATGTGGGATCTTCCCGGACCGGGGCACAAACCCGTGTCCCCTGCATCGGCAGGCGGACTCTCAACCACTGCGCCACCAGGGAAGCCCCCACTAAATTTTTTTGATCTGAAGTCCGGCAGCGTCTTCCAGTGGAACATTAGGTGGGGGTCCGTCCTAGTTTTCAGTCAGGGAGTGTGCGTGTCTTGCCTTGTCTTGCCAATTTGTTAGAATGATTTCCATGGTTTGATTTTAAGGTCTTCCACCTAAAAGCACATACACAAAACCAGCCCATACTCAACAAAATCCATCCAGACATCCTCACTACAGAGCCCTTGAGCAGATGCAGTGAGCACCATGAGCCTGGATCAAGCATATCTGGGGAGCTTGCGACCTCAGATGTGGCCCCTGCAGTTGGACCCTACCTGATGGAGATGGGAGCCTTGTTAGGAGAGGAAGTGAGCTTGAATTAAGCGCTTGTGAATGGGGGCTGAACCCCATTGTGGAGCTCATTACTTCCTTGGGGTAAAAAACTCTTTCTATTCCCTGGATAGTAGACCCAAATCAGAAAGCTGATTTTTTTGTTTTTTGCAGTACGCGGGCCTCTCACTGTTGTGGCCTCTCCCGTTGCGTAGCACAGGCTCCGGATGCGCAGGCTCAGCGGCCATGGCTCACAGGCCCAGCCGCTCCGCAGCATGTGGGATCTTCCCGGACAGGGGCACGAACCCGTGTCCCCTGCATCGGTAGGCGGACTCTCAACCACTGCGCCACCAGGGAAGCCCAGAAAGCTGATTTTTATAAGTTATTTATCCCTCCCACCTTTGAAGACTTTTGTAAAGTCTTCAAATTCCAAAGTAATAAGACAGTTTATTGGTGGAGTTCATGCTCCATGGTTCCATCTTAGAGAAATTTTTCTAAGTGATAAATATTTATTAGAGAATAAGTATTGGACACAGTGGTTAAGACTTTGTGCTTCCACTGCAGGGGGCGCGGTTACATCCCTGGTCAGGGAACTAAGATGCCACATGCCATGAGGCGCGGCCACAAAGAAGAAAAAAAAATAGAGAGAGAATAAGTATTAAAAAACATGTATTCTTGAACAGTGATTTGGATGGAAGTAGTATTCTGAGAAACTTTAAAGCAACGACAAAATCGATTTCATATGAGAACATGTAATTACATCACACTGTTAAAGGATACCTCTTTTACCTTGGATACCTTGGGGAGAAAAAAAAATCTTAAATTTACATTTCATGTCAAAGAAATGTAAATCCTAATTTATGTTATTTTTAGGAGTTAGTGGTAGAACTTTAGTTTTATGAACAAATTGATAGCTTCTTAAAATTCACACAGACCACTAATTTGGCTGCGGCAGTCCACACTTGTGTTCTGAAACTAAGTGATTCTCATAGCACATCCTCTTCACTTTTCCCACAGGACTTCCTGGAACAAGAAAACTTTTGCCAGGTAGAGCTGATATAAGAATGCTGCCAAGAAAACGTTGTAATGACAACCTTTATGCTTTTAAAGGAACACATTGTAAAAAGCTCTCTTGAATCTACAAATAGAACCCATTTTACAAAGCTAAGCTGTTGTTCACATTGTATTTCCAGGGAAGCAAGTTGGAATTGTTTTTACTTCAGAGGGTCATGGAAGTGAAGTGGAGAGAGGTTCTGACCTTGTGGAAACACTAGGTCACTATTAGGAATTAGTGTGAGATCCATACATTGAGCAATTTCTAAATGGGTGATTTTTTGTTGTTTTAGTCACTTTTGCTATTTCTTGAAAGATTGTCTGTCCAAGTGAACAGAGGGACAGTGAGAATCCCTTTAATAAGGAGCCCTACCTCCCTGCCCCTCAAAGACTCTCTTTTTTTCATCCCGAGCTGTTTATATATGATGAGCGTGTGGACACTGTGCATGCTTATGTCTTTTAAGTATTTGCTTCTGGAGAGCCAGCTTGAAAAAGCAAAACAGAAAAATCCATTGGCATTTTGAGAGTTGAATCCACAGAAGATGTTGTTTGCAATGTGCCGAAAACATAAGGTCCAAACAGCCGGAACAGGCCTGGTGCCAGGCAGTTTCACTGTGAGAGAAAGAGGAGGTCTGAAGTAGTCCTTTTAGGATTATCTCCAACTCCGCAGCTGCTGTCTGAGTTTGATTATGCACATCCTGCTCCGGGAGAACTGCCTTAACCCTTGGGCCCCTGGGGAACATCAGGGCTGTCTTTTAAACAAAAGACTCTTCCCCTGGACACCCAAGGGCAAAAGCCAAAACAATATGGAGGTTAAAAGAAGGTGGAGCTTTTGAAGATTGGATTTGAGAAAACAATCTAGGAAGCAAACTGACTGCAGAAGTTCGGAACTGCATTGTGCCTTTTAAGACCCTTTAATTTTACAGACGAAGGAGCAGAGACTTGGGGAAGTTAAGTGACTTGCCCAAAGAGAACTAGTCAGGACTGAAATCCAGGTCTCCTCGCCCCCGGATTATAGCTGTTTTGTAGAGCACCACATTCTTAATGACACGATTCTCACATCGATATACGTAATACGTTGTATATTTTTGAAAATTGAGCCGAAAGAGAAGAGACTTTAAAAAAGCATTTGGAGTTATGAGCTAACCAGCCACATTCAGATTTTTCTTTAAAGCAGTAGTGTTCCTCAGCGTGTAAATCCTAATAACTGGACCAGTATATAGATTATTCCAGTAAATTCTGTGTATGAGTCCTAAAGACAGTACAGGCATATTAGAGAGGTGTTGGGAGGGAAAATTTGAGTCTAGGAAGACTGTTCTGAAAACTAGGAAGGATGTTTATGTAAAGAACTCTTTTGTTCAACAATGGTGGCTGCCACCTCTGAGGATTTATGGCCTCCAGTCTGGAGAAGGTAGGTGGGCTCACATTATCTGTGCTGAAGAATGTGTGGGGGGTCCTTGAGCCTAATGGTGTCCAGGTAACAAAAGGCTTCGTCAAAGAAGATGGCTGTCTAGAGTTCTTGGAGTGTAATGTGTGGCTGTTTGTTTCACATTTGTGTTGGGAAGTGAGAATTTTCCTTGCTCTGTAGTTGAAACAAGATCCCCAGTTTTCTTCCTTTTAAAGGTTGGGAAGTGAATTTCTTGTAGGAAATAATACATTAAACCCAGGAATGTCACTGAAATGTGAATGCTTTCCCTTCTTGCCCAGTTAAAGGACTGAACTGGTAGAGTTTTGTTTGGTATAATGGAACTGGGTATCATTGTTACCTAAAAGGGTGTTTGACTAAGCAAGAGAGAAAAATCAGGATGATCTTATTCACTAACATGCCAAGTGGATTTGGAACCTATTTTTTTTTTTAAATATAAATTTATTTATTTTTTTTTGGCTGCGTTGGGTCTGTTGCTGCGCGTGGGCTTTCTTTAGTTGCAGCGAGCGGGGGCTACTCTTGGTTGTGGTGTGCAGGCTTCTCATTGTGGTGGCTTCTCTTGTTGTGGAGCATGGGCTCTAGGCGCGCGGGCTCTAGAGCGCAGGCTCAGTAGTTGTGGCACACGGGCTTAGTTGCTCCGCGGCATGTGGGATCTTCCCGGACCAGGGCTCAAACCCGTGTCCCCTGCATTGGCGGTCAGATTCTTAACCACTGCACCACCAGGAAAGTCCCTGGAACCTATTTTTATACTTTCTAATAGTGGGGTTTTTAATTACTTTATTCACTTTTAAAGGTTATGTTGCTTGTGAGCTGAGCATCCTTTTCTATGTCTCACCATCCTTTCTGCAAGACTTAAAAGAAAATACTACATTTAGGATACCCTACTGAGATAACAGTGGAATGTCTTTCTTTGCATTTATTCTCTTTCTAGGATTTTGGTGACGTCTATAGCTGAAAATAAAGCGGTTGACGGGAGGTCTGGAGCATATCCCAAACAGGCAAATGTGAGAGTCTTCTTTTAGAGCTATGCCTTGGGAATGTCTTTTATTTAGTGGTCTAATTAGGACATGCCTGAGTCCGTTTACTGATTGACAAGCTTTTGAAGTACCTGTTGCCTGCAAGTGAATTTTTCAAGTGGTTACCTGATTTTTTTTTCCCCTCGACTGGAGAAAACTTAGGGCACAAGAAGAAGCTATATATTATTTTCCTTGTTCTTCACCAAAGACAGAGTTTTGGGTACTTTGGAAAGAGAAGGTTATCAAAAGGTAATGAATCCTTTCCTCCTTTGTTTCCCTTAATTGATAGCAGTGGCTCTTTGTCCCTTTGGGAAACACTTTCTCAGTGCTATTCTAATGCTGTAATGATATCAAAGGAGGCAATTAAGGTGATTTTCTCTGAAGGCAATTATTCCAGTTTATGATATATTATAAAACTTTTGGAAGAGCCATTTAGACTCATAAGAGAGGGGAAGTAGTTTAGGAATCTATGATCTTTATTTGAGATAGTTCTTAGTCTCTCTACTCGGATATTTTGAGCAAAATGGGCAGTTTCAGAATGTGTAGCATAAGATGAATTTTGTGTATGTACTGCCTCCAAATTGTCACCTTGCCCAGAAGCAACCTTCTTCAGGTGGAAGCTTTCTCTGGGAAGGGGATGTATATGTCTATTTCTGGATTAGTTTCACACAAATGAAGTGTCTTTGCCACCTGCTGCTCTTTGCCTAGGGTTGGAATTTTTCCCTTTCACTTCTTGTCACTTGGCCTCTGAATGGCAATGTGTCCTCCCTTTCAGAGCCAGAAGATTCTGCGTAATTCATCAGGAGAAGTTTCTCCGAGGAGTTATTAATTCAGTTGCTCCGGAGCAAATAGCTCACACTGCAATGATAAACCTCTGAATTTGAAGTCTCTTCAAAAATTCTTTTTCTTTTCTTCCAAAAATGTATACAATGGATTTCCAAGCCGCTAAAAATCCCACATTGCATCGCACTGTCATTGTCTGTAATCTCTTTTTAGAGGATTTAGTGTTGTTTGGCTGCTTCAGCTAAACCACATTAACATGAAGTTCAGGCTTTTGAAGTGTAGAAGCAGTGAAGGAATAATATCAGGAGATCCTTTAGATTCCCTTGAAGAAGAAAGAGGAATGTATGGTGAATATACATGAATGTCCCATGTTTGAAAATGTGACTTATTAATTTTGGCTGGGAGTTAAGCTTGCCCCTGGTGCCTTGGGCCTCTTCCAGGAGTGATACTCAGAGTCCTGGGTACTGTTAGAGAGGACCCTTTCATTCTTGGCATTCTGGGGGAGATTTACATCTGTAAGCCGGATAAAAATACATGGAAAGGTGATTAGTTTAATTGGCCCACTATTATAATTATTCAGTAGGAGGTGACTGTACAGGACGGCTATTCTAGCCCAAAATGCCTGGTCGGAATGGGAGGAAACTCATTGAAAACAGCAACAACATTATAAAATGTTGGTTTAAATGTGCATTTAAAAGCAAATTACTCTGACACTTTAAGAAGGATGGAGGAATTCTTAACTATGTGGGATTAGAATCCACCCTCACCCCCCCGAAATGAGGTGGGCTTTTTTCAAGGAAAATTGTGGGGAGTTCTGCTAATGATCTCTCTCCCCTTAAATATTACCAGGGTAACAGGATTTAGTGGATGTAAACTCGTTCCAAGTGTTTGTAACATTCAGATAGCCATTCATTCCCAAAGTGTGGGGACCGACAGGGTGGCCACAAGGGTGGGGATGTTTTGGCTTCTTTCAGAAAAAGCTCCGTCGAAGGGAATGTTGTAAAGCAGAGTATTTTTCTTTCACATCAAAGACCAGGGAATGTTGTACAGACAGTGAGCTAAGAAGTAGGGAGCAGGCCTCTCAGTGCTCGCTTTGGGAAAATATGTGTGGAATGTCGTAGTTCACGGACCAGGGCCCCCGTCCCCAAGTGAATCCAGGTGCCTGCCCGGGGCTGTTTTCCTGGAGCCCAATGACCGGAGGCAGAAACTGAAGCCAGATGAACCAAAAATAAAATTGATGGCTTTATTGGACATTCTTTTCATGAAATTTAACTTTCTAATGTGCACATATATCACTCGGGGGATGTCATTATCTGTGGCTGACCTTTTGTTTGGGGGAGTTGCAGATCACTGCTGCTGTGCTCAGCTCAGCTTTGATTCGGCCCACATCTGTTGAACATGTGGGGTATATATATATGTATATAATTTTTTTTTCCCCTCTGAAGTACACTGACAATTGGCTAAAAAGATTTAATGAAAACCAGTCAGAACTAATTTCACTTACCTATTCCAGTTTAGGGTCTCAGCTCTCCTCGTTTCAGATGTAGACGTTAGGGCTTCCTGCAAGTCACAGCTGCAGGCAGCATCAGGGAGGCTTCTTGGGCGGGGGACTGGGTGCCTTTGTCTGGCCGCCCCCCTCCGCGCCCCCCTCCCCCGCGCCGCCCCCGCCGGTCCCCCCGCCTCCGACTGCCCCGGTTAATGATTGCAGGGCGGGCTGGGAATAATGAGCCAGCGCTGCAAGGCTTGTTATCAACGTGCTCGAGAAATATTTAAAAACCATCCCTCCTCCCTCTCCGCCTTTCCAATAGGAGTCAGAGCATGGCTGTGGTTACACCTAATAAATCCCTCAGACTTCACTGGGCTGTTTAATGGGACCTAATGGAGTGTCATGTGCACTTCGGTGGGTGGCGGGTGGTTCTTATTTTTGTGTGGTTTACTGCTCACTCTTGAAAAGCTGTGAGGTCTGAAGACATTCCAATAATTACAGTCTTTTATGGGATCAGAACCTGCGGGAGACACGACTTGGGCCATTATTTAACAAGTCATCCGAATTTCCATGTGAGCTTGGGGGATAGCGCAGGAATTAGGTCACAATAATATAAAATTGGACTTTGTCCTTCAACTTACTCCAGAGAAGTGGCTGGAACGCCTGCTCTCCCTTCTTCAGGCAGATCCCAGTCATGGTTTCTCCCTCTGCCCAAGTGCTCCTGAGCGTTCCTGGCTGCCCGTTCCTTCTCCTCACGGCATCCTCAGTCTCATCTTTGGCCAGTCTGGAGGCAAGCAGTGGTGAGGCTTCTGGTTTGGGTATGATGTCACTTAGGGCAGGAGATGGCCTTGTCTTGAACTTGGTCGTCCTAGAGAAGCTTCTGCCTCTCACCTTGGAAGATGCCCTCCTTGGGGTTGATCAGTCTTCTTTCCACAGCAGCTCCATGTTCAGCCTCCCACCTGTGCTTGGTTAATACTGGTCGGTCTCGTTCCCTGTAGCACTGGGCGGTCCACTTAGGTCACTGGACAAGTTCCTCCACAGAGCCCCTTTCCTGTTAGACTGAGGCTGCACCGTCTCCTATCCCTGCTGTCTTGGTTGGACTGCATTATCTGTGGGCCACTTAGGGAGCAGGGACAAGGTTCTTACCCTGGGAGCTAGAAGTCAGGGCCAATTCCTCCAGTCTTTGTCTTCTCCTTAAAGCTTTCTTGTGATAAAACCTTCCTCTGCTGGTCTACCCTCCAGGCAGGTTTGTTGAACTCAGACAGATGAAACCGTGGTGCTTGGAAGGGTTAGACTCCTCTAAGATCATACCTTGATACAAACTAGATTCCCCAGTCTTTATTGATTTCTGGGTGCTTTCTCTTGATTTGTTAGATTCTCACCTGCCCTGGAAAAAGCATTGTCTGGCCTTAGTTTCTCCATAAGTAAAATCAGAATAAGACGACTAACTCATGTAACTGAAAGGGGAGCAGTCACAGTGCCTCCAGAGGGAAGGATCTAGGATGTTTTCTTGGCTCTTCATAATTTACAGAGCTTTTCTCACACTTATCAAGGTCATTCCTCACAGTAACCCTGAGGGGTGGGCATCATTGACCTTGTTTCACAGGTGAGGAAAGCAGTCTCCTCGCGAGGTTGAAGGACAGGCTTAGCAAAACTGAGCATTCGGTCTGAAGTTTATGAAGCATCAAATGGTAGAGATGGCCTTGGCTCTTGGACATGACGGGTAGTGGGAGGCATGTTTTGCCTTTCTTGATGTTTTGGGCCTGGCAGCCTCCCCAAAGTGGCTTTGTACCTATTTTTGTTATAGGTCTAAGGAGGTTAGAATTCAGTGAATACATACTGATTATTTGTGATTCCTGATTTTAAACATAGGAATCTTTAAAGGGAATGCAGACTTTTAAGTCTTACAGAAAATGAAGTAACAAAAATCATTTTACATAAGCCAGAGAAAAAAGTTACAAGTTTACATGCTTGATGTACAGAGCTGATCTCCTTAAAGCAGTTGCTAAAACCACCCTGTTATTATATAACAATATGTGATTCTTGTTATGCCTTACATGACCATTAAATGCAGAAATTTCTTCACTCCTTTCCTTGACCTTAAAAAGGTGGAGCAGATGTCTCTAGTCTGTTCTCAATGTTATGGGGGAAATAGAGAAACTTCTTTCTAGATGACAGGAGTGCCAAGAGGGTGGGCTCCTGTTAACAGTGGGTGGATTGTGCCCAGAGAGCTGTGGAAACCACACCCCCATCAAGGGGAGGAGATTAAACAGTGAGCAAAAAGTGGGGAAAAGCCCTTCCTTTTTCTTCATGAGAATTAAGGGCCTCCGTAAGTACTTGGGATACATCACAAAGACACAATGGTCAAGCCAGGGAATCCAGAATTGGGTTCTGTTTTGATCCCCCTGCATGTAGCCGTGGTCGGGGTGCCTGATTTCACTTGTCTCCGTTGATCCATCTGTAAAACCGGGATGGTGATACCGCTTCAAGGAAGGCTTGAAAGGCACTCACAGGGCTCCCGGATCTGCAGGGGGAGATGGGGACCTGGCCACTGGCCTGGAGTGGAGAGGCAGGTGTCCTCTGGAAGATGGTGGCTCCGTGCAACAGTCGTCCTGATGTCTGGGTGACGCCGGTTTCTAACACTTGGTGTTTGGATGTCAGAGTCATATTCTTCGTTCTCTTGTGACTCCTGCTGATTTTTGGCACTGACCCATCCAGGATTTATTTCAACAGCTAGCATGGTGCCTGACCCATAGTAGGTGCTCAGTGAATACTGGTTGAGTGAATGTACCCCAAGGGGAAGAGGGACAGTGTGCTTACTGACATGTGGGGAGAGACCATGCCCGGGGACAAGTTTCGAGCTTCATTATTTCTGCTTCTGGAGTGTTCAGATGTGCCCTACGTAGCAACAGAGGCGATGCTGCAGTGCCATAAATATCACCAAAATCATTCTTTGTTTTCCGTTGCCATTGTCCTGGTCACTGCTTGTCTAGAACAGGTACTGCGGGAGATTCCCAGCTGTTCTTGTGCCTCTGTTGGATGCTTTTACACTAAGCTAGCTGTCCACTCTCACAGCTATCTTTATCCTTCTAAAAGAGAAATCTGATCATGGCACTTTCCTTACTACTTAAGTGCCCTCAGCGGCTTCCTATCGCCCCCAGTGAAGTCCGCACTCCTTGCTGCCACGGCACAGGGCCCTCTGACCTGGCCCTGGCCTTGGTGCCTCCGCTGTGTGATACCCCAGGGCCTCCTTGGGTGGCCCTGCAGGCTATTTGGTGGGGGGGAGGGGGAGGGGCTCGAATCTACCAGGTGGAATTAGATCTGCTGGGTTTAAAACCAGGGAGTTTTAAAACCTGCTATGTGCTGAGTCTCCAAATGAGCTGAGAATCAATATATTTGGGACAAGTCAGCAAGGTACACTAAAAAGAAAAAAAAAAGTCATTGACTGTTTGGAACAGGAGTGCAATAATTCATGTTAAGGGACCAGAGAAAATTGAGATGTTAAGAGTTCTTTGCATATAGTCTTCAAAACTCTATTCAATAAAAAGTGTTTTTCAACTGATCCTATAGTTTATCTGGAAGAATATATGTTTGTATAGGTACACACATATATACACACATATATATATTTTACTTTGGAAAAGGAATGAGATGGAGACGTACTACTGGAGATTAAAACGTACTGTAAAGCTATAATAAAAGAGGATGATGTGGGAGTAAAAATATACAAACAATCAAACAGAATAGCACCTCTCAGAAATTTTCAGTGTGGAATAGCAATTCCACAATAAGTCCTTGGGGGAAGGTACAGATTATCTGGTAAAGGAGGTCATGAAATTGGATAGTTTAAAAAAAACACACACACAAGCTATTTAGATCCTTGCCTCAGGTCATCACCAAAATACATTCATGTGGTTTGGGTTATATATTTTTATATAAAACAGAAAAAAAAGGATATTTGATCTCTGAACAAGGATATCTTTTAAAGCCTGAAAGCAAGAAACTTAGTGATTGCTCAACTTGAATACAGAAAATTATTCCTTTTACTGAGGAATTACAAATGACAATAATGATCACTAGTACCAAAAAATACAAACCCAAACTAGTGTTCATTGTTCTATCCTATATTAGACAAGCTTTAGAAAATGCAAATACCCAGTACTCATTAGGATACATCCTTTCTAGAAAGAAATGTAATTTAAAATAAATTCTAGATATTTTTAAGTGGTTTGGATTTTACATATACTGGGGGAATGTTACTATTTAAAAACTAGTGTAAATTATTTAAAAATGAAAATCTCTAATTTTAGTTTTATAACCTTGGTTTTTCATCTTAGTTCTGTTGTTGTTTTTTAAAATAACAAAGACCTTTTGGCCTTTGGGTTGTCCAAAAGAGAGATATCTATAATTTACTTCTATTAATCATTTACTTCTCCATATAAAATATGGCAAAGAGATAAACCATCGGAGAAAACATGCCTTATGAAGGGGATTTATGATCCTTAATATTCTAGAAGACCATAATGAGGCATCCTATGTAAAAAACAAGTCATACTAGACTCCAGTTTCTGAAATGTTCACATTGTAAGTTGCAGGGTGACTTTTTTTTTTTTTTTAATTTATTTATATTTGGCTGCATTAGGTCTTTGTTGCTGTGCGCGGGCTTTCTCTAGTTGCAGCGAGCGGGAGCTACTCTTCATTGTGGAGCACAGGCTCTAGGCGTTCAGGCTTCAGTAGTTGTGGCGCATGGGTTTCAGTAGTTGTGGCTCACAGGCTCTAGAGCGCAGCCTCAGTAGTTGTGGCGCACAGGCTTAGTTGCTCCGCGGCATGTGGGATCTTCCTGGACCAGGGCTTGAACCCTGCATTGGCAGGCGGATTCTTAACCACTGTGCCACCAGGGGAGTCCCAGTTTTGCTTATTTTATATCTCAGACTTGCCTTTCTCATTCAATGTTATGTTACTAAAATTCATCCATGTAGTTGTGGGTAGTTATAGTTCACTCATTCTGTTGAGTGAACATGTCATAGAATAATTTATCTATTCTGCTAGTGTGAACATCCATTTTTTTCTGTCCCCCAAAATATGAGTGTTTGTGTAATGCACAAGTATATGCCTAGGAGTAGAATTGCTGGGTCACGAGGCATGACTTTATAGGATGATGCCAAACTGTTTTCCAAAATTAATGTAGCAATTTACACTCCTAGTTGCAATGTACAAGTGAGCCTGTTCATTCGTATCCTTTCCAATATTTGGTATTGTCAGATTTCTTAATTTTTGCCAATTAAATGGGTATAAAATGATATCTAACAGTCTTGATTTGCATTGGCCATATATGTTACCTCTTCTGTGAAATGACTCTTCATTTCTTTTTTCTGTTTTTCTTATTTATTTATTTACTTTATTTTTGGCTACGTCTGGTCTCTGTTGCTGTGCACGGGCTTTCTCTAGGTTGCGGCGAGCGGGGACTACTCTTCGTTGTGGTGTGCGGGCTTCTCATTGTGGTGGCTTCTCTTGTGGCGGAGCATGGGCTCTAGGCGCATGGGCTTCAGTAGTTGTGGCACATGGGCTCAGTAGTTGTGGCGCACGGACTTAGATGCTCCGCGGCATGTGGGATCTTCCCAGACCAGGGCTCGAACCCGTGTCCCCTTCATTGGCAGGTGGATTCTTAACTGCTGCGCCACCAGGGAAGCCCCACTGGGTGACTTTGAACAAGCTGCTTTACCTCTCTGGGTCTCAGTATTCTCATCTGTAAAAATGCGAGAGTTGCATTAGCTCACAGTTTCCCAACTGGGATGCCGTGCCACAGCTGTGCCAAGATTCTGATGCCCCTGAGCATTCAGGGCAGCTGGACAGAGCCTGTGGTGGAGGCCACAGGTCCGTCACCTCCAGACAAGAGCAACTATTTCTTTCCCCCAGTGAGTCGTGCAAATACTACCACAAATCACACTTAATGCATCAAACCTGTGTGAAGCAAGTTGTTCTATTCTTAAATTCAGGAGGTGAAAGCTAGGTGGAGAAGGAGATAATTTCAAATACCATAATAAACCACTCATCCTTTCTACTCAATGTTCAATAGCGTGTTAAAAATGAATGGCGGGGGCCTCCCCGGTGGCGCAGTGGTTGGGAGTCTGCCTGCCAATGCAGAGGACGTGGGTTCGTGCCTGGGTCCAGGACGATCCCACATGCCACGGAGCGGCTGGGCCCGTGAGCCATGGCTGCTGAGCCTGTGCGTCCGGAGCCTGTGCTCCACAATGGGAGAGGCCACGGCAGTGAGGGGCCCGTGTACCACAAAAAAAAAAAAAAAAAAAAAAAATGGCGGAAAATACATCAGAAGGTTATCAGTAATTGTTTCTGGTGGTGGGTAATTTTATTCTCTTATTTATAATGTTCTATATCTTTTAAATTTGCTGTGTTAGGAATGGGTTAAGTTTAAAATAAGAATAGTCTTTAAAAACAAATTCTCCCTGTAGCCGTCCTTATATTCCAAAACTCCATAAGTACAGGTGGCCGCTTGTGGCTGTCAGTGTTAAGATTCTAACAAAAGTAAACCACCAAACCTGGACCCATTTCTCTTTATGTAAGTATCCCTGGGCATTTTCATCCCAGGCTTTCTTGCTCAGGCTGATTTAAGGTGTGAGAAGTAATCTTTAAGCAGAAGACCTGTCTGTCAAGGGAGTTAGAAGCCTTCTCCTTACTCAAGGGTAGCTCACCAGAAAAGTCTTCTTCCCCATAGTCCTCCCCAGATGCTCTCTTCTCTCTCTTTTCCCTTCCCTGGGATCCCTGGAATTACGGAATAATCCTTCTTTCTTTGCTCTTCTTGATCCCCGGTGTGGATTTAGAGGTCCCTTGTGCCCGCTCAGCTAAGTGACGGAGATTCTGTTCACTTGTCCTTTATATGGCAGCCCTTCTCCTTCCGTAGTCATTATTGGTTTTCCTCTCCCAGCCTCCTCCTGCTTATTTACATCGTTCTGGTAATGAGTTGCCTGGAACTTTCCAACCTATTAGTTTAAATCAGATTGGGGAATGTGGGCTTTTATTCACCGTTTGTTGGCTTTGCTTTACTTTGAGGATAAACATTATAGACATTAAATATGTTTAAACCCTATTTTCTCTGGCTTCTTAAACAGGTACTTCTGATTGACTCCAAACATTTTAATTTTCTGAAAAATGTAATTGCTTTGTCTAAGTGATGGGAATGGCAGGCCCATGGGAAATGAGAAGTGCCATTATAATTCTTAAGTAAAATTTTAGATTGATTAATAGCGAGGCTACTGTGGCATATAGTAATTACTTATAAAGGTTAGAATATACTATCATATTGTTTATATTAAAACTATACTAAATATAGATTACTTTCTTTTATATAACACTTTAGGGTCTTACAGGGTGCTTTGACATTCTAAGCAGAGATAACAAACTAAGGTATTAAGTAATAGAAATTTCTAGTCGGTAGAACCCTAGTAAAGAACATTGTAATTATATATTTAATTTTTAAAGTAATGTCGTTTTCTTAAGTGATGCCACTGCACTTTGAGCCATTGTAACAAATTTGTTGAGTGCTTTCTGATTATACAGCACCATGCTCTGCATTGCAGGTGATAGAATCACTTAGTAGCTGGCCACTGGCAGTAGCTCAGACTTAAAATTTAGAGTTACAAAATGTCAGAGGTAGTATGGACCTTGAGGTCATCTTATCCAGTGCTTCCCAGCCATTTTCACGTCATGGCACACATTGAAACGGTTTGCACAGCCCACTGCCGGGAAACAAATGGCCGCTTTTGGCTGGAGGTAATGGTTCTGGGGCCTCCAGTGTGGGCTCTGTCCAGCTGCCCTGAGGGCCCAGGGGCATCAGAATCCTGGCACAGCTGTGCCAGCGCATCCCAGTTGGGGAACTGTGATCTAAACCAACCCTCCCATTTTACAAATGAGACGTCTGTGTTTACACTGAGACCCAGAGAGGTAAAATAGCTTGTTCAAGGTCATACAATGAATTAGTGATGTGTTATAGTAGATAGAATTTGGAGCATTTCGGAGTCTGAAATGACTTCTTTTTTACATAGAATGATCTTTTTCAAGATCATTAAGGACCATGAAGACGTTTTACAGGGCATGTTTTCCCAGAAGGTTTATTATCTCTTTGCCCTATTATATAAAAGAGAAGTACATGCTTAAGAGTAGGAAATTATACGAATATTTCTTTTCAACAATCCAAAGAATAAAAGGTTGTTTTAAAAAAACAGCAAAATGAAGGTTATGAAGCTAAGAACAGTCCAGTATACATAAAAACCACCAAACCATTTTAAAATATTTTATTTACACAAATCAAAAATGTACTCAACATTTAAAACCTGTAAGTTTGGGAGTTATCTTGCTCTTGAAATTCAAGAGATAAAAGTAAGATGGAAAAGGAGATGAAAAATGTTAATATCATAATGAACCACCATCACCTCCATCCTTATATTTACTGACCGACTATTGAATATGACTCAATGATTCTAGTGTATTCGTGGCTTGGTTCAGCCTTATGTACGTCCACGTGTGTGCCAGTCAAGATGGGCACTGGAACACGGCATCTCATTTTCAGTTCCTTGACTGAACTACAAACTCTGTGTGCCAATTTAGGACAATTTATGGCATGCTAGAGTTGTGACATCACATTGAGTTGTTCCATCATTACCTGTAGATGTGTAGCTCTGGACTAGCATCACCTACCATTAACAGCTATATGACCTTGAAGTTCCTTAATCTCTCTCTGACTCCTTTTTCTCATCTATACAGTGAGGGAATAATAGTACCTGTCTGCTAGGCTTGTTGCACAGATTAAGTACTTTTTATAAATGCAAAGACTTAAGAATAACATCTGGCACATAGTAAACCCACAATAAATGTTAGTTGTTGTTATTATTTGCCACGATTGTCATTGAGAAGGCAGCAGTTGGGGTCTTCAGGTGTAGCTAAGAACTACCGTAATTTGTTAGTCTCAGACTTACACCTTTTATATAAATAGTAGTCACCTAACTGAGTGCTTGGGACCCCAGGGAGTATGACTCTTGCTAGGCACCAACTGGCTGCCTTTTGAGGGGACTTTTTGTTGGGCTTTCTTATTTGGGGGGAACAAAAGAAAGCCTACCTCCTGGGACATGGGTAAATATATTTTCCCCCATAGTTAACATGAAATTCTAGTCATTATTTTGCAGAATATCGTGGACTAAGAAGGAAGGATAAAGATCCCAACTTTTGGCTTTCCGAAGACTGCAAGTACCAATAATCTAGACGGCTTCTGGCCCACATGTGACTGAGTACATCCTGGGCTGTGCCTTTACCTTCTCTGACAGTCCTCCAGGTGGGAGCCAACTGCTAGAGGTGTTGCGAGCCATCAGGGATATGGTGTAAGAGACTAACTAGGTGCCTGGAATGTAGACCGCGTGCCATGAATGTGACTTCTCTTTTCTGAGTTCATTGTTGCCAGAGTGCAACAATGAACTCAGAATGCATTTTTTACCTTTGTCTTTGGGCAGTCTTGTGTGGTGGCCCATGGGAGGCTGTTTCACTCCAGTGGCCTTTCCATTGGTGGCTTTCAATGAATGGTTCTCAGGCTCCTCGTTCTCTGCTCTCTTCCCCCACAAACTTTTTGAGCATCATTCTAAGTTATTTCAGCCCCTTTAGTTTTGTCACCCAAGTTCTTAGTCCCCTCATCACAGTCTCTAGCCTCACCACGCTTCTTGCTGTCTCACTGTCCTACCCCCTCCCCCATAGGGTTGACAGATAAAATACAGGACTCTCAGTTAAAATGTAATTTCAGATAAACACCAATTTTTTTTTGCGGTACGTGGGCCTCTCACTGTTGTGGCCTCTCCCGTTGCAGAGCACAGGCTCCGGACGCACAGGCTCAGCGGCCATGGCTCACAGGCCCAGCCACTCCGCGGCATGTGGGATCTATCCGGACTGGGGCACGAACCCGTGTCCCCTGCATCGGCAGGCGGACTCTCAACCACTGCGCCACCAGGGAAGCCCACACCAAATTTTTTTAACATGAGTACATCCTATGCACTAAGTGGGACATACTTATACTAAAAAGTATTCATTATTTGAAATTCAGATTTAACTGAGCATCCCTATTCTTAGGGCTGACAACCCTGTGCATACCTGTACCAGTGACACTGTTGTAACTCACGCCTGCAGGGGCATCTTTTGGCTTTAGGAGCATCAGCAGGAATAAGAGAAGCTTCCTAGGCACCTCCCGAGGCCTTGGTTTGACTTCCTTGAAAGAAAAATGGCCGCAGGTTAAGAGGAGAGTCTGACAGTTATCAGGGGGCTCTGTGATGTCAGGGCATGAGATACATATCTACTACTTTGATTTGGGAGATGGACACTCTAAAAAGATGGTCTTTCAGCAGTTAAGTGTTACATCAGGCAGCTTTATGAAACGTAGAAAAGGCTTTTTCATGCAGCTCAAAGGCACGATGTTGAAGGGGAAAACCCAGACAGGAATGATTTGTGTTCATTGACTATGAACACTTCTGGAAATGTCCGTGGGGAACCCCGAAGTAATCAGATGACATGGACTTGCCCCGCAAGGAATCTGATTTATGGGTGAGAAATTTGAATATAGAATGGCTTATGCCAACTTTTCTTTTTCTTCTTTTTGTTTCTTCCTTTCATGTCCCTCCCGAAAGACAGAACTAGGGGCTGCCACAGCTATGGATAGGAATAATTATGTGAAGGTTGGTTATGGCCAGAAGGCTCCCACATAGGGGTTACGCTGATGGCTCCATGATATTTCCTGAGTACCTGCTGGATGTGGTTGGTCATCGTATTTATTGTGTGCCTTGTGTGTGTCTGGCAGGGCTCTAGGTGCTGGGGTTGCAGCAGCGAGTGACACAGTTCCAGCTACGTGGAGCTTGTGCTCCATCCATGTGGGTGCTTTGAGAAATACAGATGTACCAGGTTGGGAGGGAACCCTGGCCTCCAGGAGCCTAATGAGGATTGGTTCCTATGTGCTTTCCCTCTGTTCAATTAGAGAAAGAGTCTGCTGTTGGCCAGAGCACTGGAAATCTGTCTGTGCGTTGTTGTTTGGGAAGCTCATCAAACCTCAGGTCCCTCGTTGAGGAATTTTATACCAGAATCTTCAGTAGCCAGTCCAAGCTGACAGTGGCAGGCTGTAACAAAATAGCTAGTCAACCAGCCAGTCAATGTATCTTCATAAACGAATGAAGGAACTCTCCATCTTTTGTCAGATAGCAAGCCTCCTAATCTTGGTACGTTAGCAGTACTTTTGCAGGGGTCTACTGTTATGAAAAATGGTGGAACTTGATTAATTCTGATGACATTTTGATAAATTTGAGGGGGCTAAAAAGATTGTACTGTGACAGTTAGGTTTTTCTTCCTTACCAAGAGAATTTATAAATGGTACAGAGTAACAGAGAAAGCTCGTGGTTCTGAAATTTCTAATTTTTTTTTTAAGATAAGAGAAAAAATAAGCCTTATTTTAAACCCCTTGGAGTTTGAACTCTTGCCTGTATTCTAGAACCCTCTTGGGCTGCTTGAGATCCCCAGCCTGAAGTTCACGGGATCTCACAGTGTCCAGGTATCTCAGAGATGTCACAAAGTTCTCCAAAAATTCTGAAAACAATATACTTAAGGAATAGATGCCCTCAGTGGAGTACTCTTTAGGGCTAGCAGGGTTCTCTGTGGGGGCGGGGGGGAATAGCAAATCAGGCAAATCAGGAGGTTATGTCAAAAAGACTGCATAGAAATCATTGGTTTTAGGTGTTCAGGGAAGTTGAAAGAAACTAATAACTTTTCTTCTGAAAGATTTTTGCTTTGGGATATTTTGTTTATTTTGTACTGGTTTCAAATGCTATTTTAATGAGCCTAGTATTTTGTAGTGGGCCTATAACATAGCCATGAATTTTAATGATAATTTAGGGGGGAAAAAGTTCATTCTCCTATTCCTTAAGGGCTAATACACTTAAAAGTATGTCTTTAAAATCTTTTTATTTACAAGTGACCTCTGACTTTAGACCTAATTGGTTCCCGAACGTTTAGTCTTGAGGCATGGCCATAACACAAACTCTTATTTCCTGTAGGCTGTGTTAAATGTAAAGCTTATGTGATGTATTGGGCTTCCATTCCTGGAAGTCGGTTTTATAATACTAAAAATAACAAAATGGATATGAAAATATATCAAAAATACAAATGCACTTTTTAAAAAACAAACATTAAATATTTTAAATGAAAGATACTATAGATAGTAAAAAAAAAAGCAAAAAAGCTTTGCTGTAAATAAATGTTACTTTTGGGGAATTTTTCTGCTTAGGTTGGATTGATTGAAGCTTGTTATTTGAATTTCCCTTAAGCAGATATAGGTATTTTTTTCATTGCTTCAAGGACCTTAAAATTGTATTATATGATAGGGTTGTCTGCCTCAGATTCTGTTGCACATGAAAATTGTTAGAAATGCCACTAAGTTTCTTAATTGCTGAAAGTTGAAGGAGGGACAGTTGCCATGGCAACTTCTGCAGCCACCCATGCTCTGATATTTCAGAAGGATCTTCTTTGCTGAGCTGTGAATGAAATACTAAGAATTCATTCAAGTCTTCAGAATGAGCAATTGCTAAAGAAATTCATTTTCCCTAAGTATGGTTAGAGCAGACAGTTAGCTGGCTGTGTGCTGTCCCCAGCTGTGTCAGCCAGGCCAGTACACTGACCAAGGCATTGACTTTTGTGGGTCTGATTGCCATCAGTTTTGTTATCCCCGTAAGGATCTTTTAAGAGGAGAGGCAGTTGCAAGTTGAGCTGTCTTTGGGGTTTGCTGCCCAAACATCATTAGGATGTTCTCCTTTAATCTGTGTGTGTTTGTGTCTCAAGAAAGTAAGCAAAACATAAATTTTGGCTAAGAGAACAAATTTATGCTGTAATCATTTGTTGGTTTTCCTTTTAAATAAGAAAACAAAGCAGGGCCTGGCATTACTTGTAATAACCAGCACTGACCATAGAATTTCATGTAGGAGTTCCTGCAGAAGTGACATTAGAGGGAGATCTTTTATCTCCCATGTTGTCAAAGATGAAACACATCTAAGTGTGAACGAGATGATATAAAAGTATTTTCTTCAAACATCTTGGGGTACTTATTTTTTCTTACTGATCATCTCATCTAGATTTTGTGCTTTGTAGAGTTGCATACATGGTAAATTACTTAAGAATTTATGGATATGTTGACTCTCACTTTCTGATAGAATTTTTATTTTTAAAAAATAACTGACTTATGTTAAGAAAGGAAGAGAACCAACAATCTTGCATTATTGCTCATAGTCAAGTAAACATCAATCTATATATCAACATGTGTTAATCAACAGTAGTTATTTGCCTAGCACTATACCACAGGGATCCAAAGGAGACACGAGGAAGGGTCTCTACTCCCTTGAAGTTGCCTGACCACTTATTAGTGATTAAAAAGCAATATGACATGCGTTTAATGAGGTTTTCACTACCAGTGCATTCTACGTCCATTTTTTTCATTCATCCAGTTTGCTTGTGTTAGATAACATTTCTGGTATTCTTAGTCTTATAGGTCACTCCCCTATTCAGGTTTTCCAATTTTCTAAGGTGTCCTTTCTGGATCAAGGTATAATTCAACCCTTTCCTACCCTTTGGGACATCATATGAGAGGAATGAACAGAAGCAGTTCTGACCAATTAACGTGGTTGGGAAAATGAGACCATATTGACAGGAAGATTTGACAGAAGAAATGCTTCTAAAACAAGTCATTATATTTAGCTTCACTGACATAATTAGATCAAGCTTCCAAGAAGTTCCAAGGAGTAGGAAGAAGAAGTGTCAGGTTCATTATGAAGAGCGTCTGTGATTATGCATTTCTGATGTCTGTTTAGAATCTCAAGATGGAGGGAGAAAGGAAAAGGGAAGCCCCTACAGGGGCGGCAGTAAACGCCTTGATGACTCAGAATTGTACACAGTAGCTTTCAGCAGGCCCCCCTGTGCTCACCTGCCCGCCTTGGGAGGTCAGCCTTGTGGAGACAGTGGCTGCCCAGAGGCCCCTCCCCACGCACAGCTTTTTTTTTGTAAACTTCTGTGGTTTGTGGAAGTCTGGATTTGAAAAGATTTAGCAATTGTTTATTCATTCTGTAGCGGCTTTCTCTTTCCAGATGAAGAGGCTACCTTCTTGGCCTTCGTGAAAATAGGTTTGACTCCTGCCATGAAACAGAAGCATTAAAATATAAGCTGATGGGCTTCCCTGATGGCGCAGTGGTTGAGAATCTGCCTGCCAATGCAGGGGACACGGGTTCGAGCCCTGGTCTGGGAAGATCCCACATGACGCGGAGCAACTGGGCCTGTGAGCCACAATTACTGAGCCTGCGTGTCTGGAGCCTGTGCTCCGCAACAAGAGAGGCCGCGATAGTGAGAGGCCCGCGCACCGCAATGAAGAGTGGCTCCCACTTGCCACAACTAGAGAAAGCCCTCGCACAGAAATGAAGACCCAACACAGCCATAAATAAATAAGTTAATTAATTTTTAAAAAAGAAAGAATATTATAAAAAATATAAGCTGATAAAAGCAAGGCAGTTTACCAGAAAAATCTCAGTTCACACAGGGCAAGTGAGCTATTAAGTCCCGCCTTCTCCTTGAGTAGTAGGTAATAGAAGAGAGCCTCGGGAAGCATTTTCTTACCTGATTTTTTTTTTTTTAATTGCCAGTTCATCTCTGTTTCTCTAAGAAATTTCAAATAGTCCAGTATAAGAAAGAGACTTAGAGCTTCCCTGGTGGCTCAGTGGTTAAGAATCCGCCTGCCAATGCAGGGGACACGGGTTCGAGCCCTGGTCCAGGAAGATCCCACGTGCCGCGGAGCAACTAAGCCCGTGCGCCACAACTACTGAGCCTGCGCTCTAGAGCCCGCGAGCCACAACTACTGAGCCCACGTGCCACTACTGCTGAAGCCCGTGTGCCTAGAGCCCATGCTCTGCAACAAGAGGAGCCACTTCAATGAGAAGCCCATGCACCGCAACAAAGAGTAGGTCCCGCTCGCCGCAACTAGAGAAAGCCCGCTCGCAACAATGAAGACCCAACGCAGCCAAAAATAAAGTTTAAACAAAAAAAGAAGAAAGAGACTTAAAACTCCCTCACATGTGGGGAAACTGTGTTCTAGTCTCTGAGGTACACCTACTTTGATTCAAAAAGTATTTATTATAGAAAAACTGTCCACGGTCTATACATACAATGGGTTATTATTCAGCCTTAAAAAGGGAGGAAATTCTGACACACGCTACATGGATAAACCTTGAGGAGATTATGCTAAGTGAAATAAGCCAGTCACGAAAGGCAAGTATAAGTCTTGTATGATTCCACTTTCATGTGAGGCACCTAGAGCAGTCAGGTTTATAGAGACAAAGTAGAAGGGTGGTTGCCAAGGACTGCGGGAAGGAGGAATGGGGAGTTGTTTAACGGGGGCAGAGTTTCAGTTTTGTAAGATGAAGAGAGCTGTGGAGGATGGCGGTGATGGTTGTAGAACATAATGAATGTAAACACTACTGAACTGTACACTTGGAAATGGCTAAGGTGATACATTTTATGTTCTGCATATTTTACTATGTTTTTTTTTTAAAAAAAGGTGTTTGTTGAACATCTGGTTTTTGGGTGCCAATTATACTCCAGTGACTGACACAAAAGCCCCCAGGTTTGAGGGTGCTCACGGGAGAGGTGAGGGTGTGATGCTGCTGGGATGAGGAGCACAGTCACGTCACGATTAAGGATGATTTGGTCCTAAACTCAGGTGAACCTGAACTGAGCCAAGAAAAAGGACCAGACGTGGTTCTCTGATTCCCACTTCTGCCCCGCTTCCCCTCACAACACGTAGTGCTGCCTTGTTGCTGCATCCCCAAAGCCAGTGCCTTGGGATCTTTTTTTGTTTTTTTTTTTTTTTTGGCTGTGTTGGGTCTCCATTGCTGCGTGTGGGCTTTCTCTAGTTGCGGAGATCGGGGGCTCCTCTTCATTGTGGCGTGCGGGCTTCTCATTGCAGTGGCTTCTCTTGTTGCCGAGTGCAGTAGGCACACCGGCTTCAGTAGTTGTAGCTCGCGGGCTCTAGAGCGCAGGCTCAGTAGTTGCGGCTCACGGGCTTAGATGCTCCGTGGCATGAGGGATCTTCCCGGACTAGGGCTCGAACCTGTGCCCCCTAGCGGATTCTTAAGCACTGCGCCACCAGGGAAGCCCCCCTGGGATCATTTGAACCAGTTTCTCCTTTAACTGGTTTGCTTTCTGCTCTCTTCCCAAATCCAGCTCTGCTCTTCCTCCTTGGCCTGCATTTTTGTATCCCCTATTTGATGTGTGAGTATCTCTTACTTTATAGCCCATGTCATTTTCCTTCTTGGACTGTAAATTCAGGGAGGACAAGGGCTATGCCCTTTGACATTTGCAGCACCCAACACAGTAAACTACACTTAATGAAGGTTTTGGATAAGAATGAGCCTCTGAAGTTAGAAGATGACATTGCTAATGCCTATTTAATTGAAGGTTATTAATGCCTCTTTAACAGTGAAGGATAGTCCTCTGTTTAAACCAGCGGACAAACAAGGCCTCAAGCTTTTGCCAGTGGTCCCAAAGAATTTGCAGTCAGGTACATTCTGACCTGGACTTTGCATCCCAGAAAGGAGGAGAGATGCGGCAGCAGGGCAACTTTCTTTCCTGTGCATGGTTCAAAGACGGAAATCAGGGCTGGGATGGGTCCGAATAGTTTTTTTTAAGATAGTCTTTTATTTTTTTAATTTTTATTTATTTATTTATTATTTTGGCCACACTGTGCAGCTTGTAGGATCTCAGTTCCCTGACCAGGGATCGAACCCAGGCCACAGCAGTGACAGCGCTGAATCCTAACCGGTAGACCACCAGGAAACTCCCGGGTCCAAATATTTACATACTAGTTCAGCCTATTAAATAAGAGATTTCCTTCTCTCCCTCATCCTGAGTAGACTTTTCCCTCTACCTAGAATAATAGCCATAGGTAGGGTTACTGTATGTCCCAGTTTTTTATACCTGTTTTTCTGGCTTAATTATTAATCGCTCCCCTCTTTCACTCTCCAAAGTGCCCTAGTTGATGATAAATTTTATTGCTACTGTGGTAAAAGGAGGAACATGTAGAGAAAATCAGTTATTAAGGGAAGGTTGGGAGAATGAGGAAGGGAAATTTAGACTACTAGAGATTCAGGAGGTGAGGAATTTGAGAAATAGCTGTGTCATCTGGCATGTTAGATATTCTTTGGATGAAAAAAAATATTTGGCTCTTAAATTATAAGCATGCTAGTCTAATATGTTAGAATTTGAAAGTCTTGAGGGCTGCATGGCATCAAATGAAGATTTATTTTAATTAGTCACACTATAAAATCCTTTAGTGCAGGTTAACAGGTTAATATATTTACTTAGAGCTTCAAACATTTTTATGGCTAATGACAAAAGAGTTCACTGTAATGTACAAGTGGGTGTGAATATCTTGCATTTGTTTCTTTAACTATGAAAATGAATTTCAATCTTTTAAAGTTCTGTTTTATATGTGTATGTATTTAACTTAGGTAATTGTATATTGGGTATTCATTATTGATTGACCCTTGCTTTTAAAAAAAGCCAAGATGATAATGAAGGAAATTAGGTAGGACCATAGTAATATCTTTTTAGTTATTGAGGGAACATCATGTAATCTGAACAGAATAAGTGTTTTCTTTTTAAATCCAGTATCATTTAGGATTTTTTTTATGTCACAGGTTTCAATTTAAACAAGTTTGAGCTGATTTTCTGTTAAGGAGGTGTCTCTGTTTAAGTAAATGGAAAGACTAGCTGAAGGGTGCTTTCAGGGTTGGTTTTCTAGCAGCCCAACAATTTCAGCACCTTCCTGTTTATTTCCATTTTTCTGCTCTGGCATCTCTGGTATCTGCTTCTGTCTGAGCCTAGCGCTCGCCTTGCTGAGGACAGTCATCATGTTATTTGAGGGTCTTTATTTATTTATTTTTTAATCACGACAATGTGTACTTTAAAATAAAATTTAAAACTTTTCAAAACTTATCCAGTAATATTGCCTTACATTTTGAAAGAGCTTTATAATTTTACAGAGGACCTTCATTCACATCCATGTTGTTGGAACAGCACTCTTACTGGGTGGAGAAATTATCATTTGTATTTTGCATGCAAAGAAACAGAGTGTGAGTGACTTACTCCAAGTGTTACAGCTGACAAAATGAACTTGAACTCAAACCCAAGTCTTCTGACTTTACGTCCATTGGTCTAGCCATGATGATCCCTGGTACTTTTTCTCACCTAGTTTATTGCAGAATATCGTTTTTTCCCCAATTTCCTTTCCATGGAGGCTTAATTTGAGGTTGGGCTGCACTGTTGTTAGTAAAGAAATAACCTGGGTGCCTTTAGGCTAATTGGACATGGTTTACCCATCAGCAAAGTGACTTGACCATTGTAAAAGCATCCCTATCCTACGGGTATACCCAAGAGAGGCCAAGGAGCGTCCGTTCAGTTATCCTGTCGACAACTCTGCCTCAACTGCCATCCCATCCCATTCCGAGCAGAAGGATTTTCCCATCTGTGTTCTTAAGCTCTTGCCCTTCTTGCATGCTGACTGTCCTCTCCATTCTAACCTCAAGAACCAGGTGGACTGCTGCTGCCTCAGTGCTGTTTTCTCTATTTATTGTAGTAATCACTCCTTCTCTCCTCTAGTACCTTGACTTTCTCTCATGGCACTTATCACACACTGCTTTGCACTATTTTTCTTTATTATATTCCTTCCTACAAGATTGTGCTGAGCTCCTCAAGGGCAATTAACCATTTCTCATTCATCTTGGTGTCCCCACCGCAGTTAGCACAATTGCCACATCCCTAGGAAGCTTTGCAGTTAATATTTTTTAATAAATGGATGGGTTTAGCGATGGTTATGCCCACTCATAAGGTTTGAGGACTGAAGCTTTTTATAACACATGCATATAATTATATATGCTTATATGCTATATATGCTATAATTATCACCTGGTTTGTGCATAATTAAAAAAATAATTGTATATTTTTATGCAGTAAGTCATCATGTGCAGTTTTAAGTCCGCACTACTTTTTATGGGCCTGTGGTTTAAGTAAATGGCATAGGGGTTTTTGAGACACTGCCGTGAGGAGGGGGGAGGGGCGGAGTTGAGGTCTTTTCCAGAAGCTCAGTGAGCTGGCTCTTTGTGCTGTCAGTATATCCTGTTAGGCTAAGCCCTGGCACAGCTGTTCCCACCTGACTAGCTTTTCTCTGGTAGCTGGCATCTATTGCCTTAGCTGAGAGAGCAGGTTTGAAGACTTTAACTCTTCTCTGCCTGGCCTTGGTGTCAGAAGTATTTTAGAGGACTTTTGGAAAGTAGAAATTTAACAGACAAGATTTTGGTGGTTTTGAGAGTTCTCTCAGTTTTCCGTCTACTTCATTTTTTTTAACATTTACATATTTACATTTCACTCCATGGTCCACCAATTCTGTAGCACCAGGACTGGGCTAATAACTAGTATTTTAAGGACTAGGTAGGTAATCCTGATGTGTGAAGTCAGAGAAAAATTCACCTCGAGAGAGATCAGAATAGATCAGTATCGGGGAAGGAGGGGCTTTGAGATAGACCGTTTGAAGTGCGTAAGATTTAGGTAGGTGGAGAATATTTCCACGTAGAGGTAAGAAATAGAATGGAAGTCTAAGGTGAGAATGAGCACATAATGTTAGGACGGAGGCAGGCAAGGAGGATCTTACCCAGGCTTCAGTGGAGGATGATTTGTCAGCAACAGTCCACAAACTGTGGGTGCATGAGAAATGTCCACGAGCTCTGTAAACGTGCACATTCCTGCACCCCACTCTGAAATTCTGTCAGTTTGGGGTGTTCTGCGATTTAGGGTGTGGCCTGGGCATCTGCATTTCTGACAGACATCCAAATGACCTTGAACTCCCTGCAGTGGATGGAACCCCTGCTCTGGAGTAAAGAGCATAAGCTGACAGGATAACAAGGACTACATTTTGGCAGCTCTTCCATTTTTGGATGAGGTTTTGGGGTTTAAGGTGGGGAGACCAGAGCTCTGGCTGGGGGATCGGTTCCAGGGCTGCTGAGTAATCCTGGTGAGGGGTTACAAGCAGACAGGGGACAGGGAGAGGGGAGAATCAGGAATTAAAGGGCAGAAGTTTAACTCGGAAGAAGATATTAGCTGAAAAGGGAGTTTACTCTGCTGTAAACTGGTCAGAAATTGCAGAGAAATTTTCCATTTCATAATCTGTTGCAATTTTTTTAGAAAGGTAAACCTTTTCATCCATCCCTCGAAGGGTCTGTCAGTGGTCCCTCACAGACATCCAAAATAGACTAAGATCGGAGAGTGATCCAGTCTGGGGGTTTGACTAGGAATCCGGGAATTCTGGACGGACCTAAGGATTTCATGAATCAACTGCCAGAAACTGTAGAAATTTGTGTGGACACACAATTTTGGGGGAGAGAGTCCGTAGTCTCCCTCATGTTCTCAGAGGAGCCCTTACTAGGATTTGGGGTAAGATAATTTAGTACTTGGCCAATTGGCTGGCTTGCTTTCTGTCTCTTCTCTCTTAAAATATGAAACAAAGTTCCTATTAGTGAAAAAATTAGCCAAGAGAACACACAAGACTCCAGTCCATAGTATGGAGTGATGGGGGAGCCGTGGACTTCCATAAAGAAGACCGTCCCTTTGCTTTTGTGTGATGGGAATGCCATCATCATAGTAAACTGGAGGAAAAGGGGAATGGGGAGCTTTTTGTAGAATGTGTGATGAATTTTTCTGTTCCTCATGGAGCAATTTCAGTGGTCTCAGCTGAAGTACAAAGAAAGGGCTATTTTAACGACAGGGAGGTGAATTACTAGTTATTGCTATCAAGTTTGGAACTGAGGGAAAAAGCTGGTGTCTGAAACAGGACTACGTGTGAATGGATTTCTCAAGTGTTTCATTAAAGATTTGTCAGAACGGTTAGCCCTCTAACCAACTAGAATCTCGCCTCTGATACCTTTGTGGAATTAAAAAATGTTTTTGGGAAGAGGGCTTCCACAAGCCTTTTGTTTGAATTTCCATATATTGATTAATGGGCCCAGCAGAGCATCCTGCTGTGAATTCCCTCTGCTGATGGGAGCCTTCACAAAGAGCAAAGCTTTTCTGAACTGGCACTTTCCACGCAGCCTGTAGCCTGCTCTGTTGGGTGTGACCATTTTTAAAAAGCCACCGTGCTAGAATGAAAACGGGCCATTTCTAAATGGCCTGTTGATTTGCAAAACCTTTTGGTGTCAGATTGAATGGTCTCATATCTGAGTTGAGGGGAAAACGCAGGCTATTTTCAATTTATTACTGTGTCTCAAAGGTTTGAGTTGACGGCATTTAGGCAGTGATGTTCCCCTGCTGTTGAAAGGTCTACTACCATCAGATGCCTTGGATGCACATGTAAAAATCTGGTTCAGTAGCTTATCCTGTGAAAGACTCCTGCAGCCCCACTTACAGTGTGAGTCACAGTCGGTAAATATGGATCTAGAAGGCCTAATTATGACTCAAGCTCACCCATAAACTTGGAGACCACCTCCCCACCAGCGCTCTCCACCCACTATTTATAGAAGAAGCTACCGGCGATTGTCAGGGTCTATATTCATTTGCCGCATCCCAGTATTCAATCTTGAGGCCAGTCTGGGCTCTTCATAAGGTTTGCACATGGTAATACGTGGTGTCAGGGTGTACCTGGGTAAATTTTTTTTTGTATTATTGTTATTTTTTTGGCCTGCTGTCCGAGGATATCAAAGTGGCTCTTACACAAAACTGTGGGGTCTGGATTTAAAGGATGCTTTGTTTGTCTTGATATCTGGCCTGACTTGAGTGGGGCCTGGTTTGACTTTTTATGCAAATTATACTGCAGCTTTCGTAGATGTTTATTACTAACACTAGCAGCAACAACAATAATAGAGGCAGTTGAGATATCCACTATTCGTCTTTCCCCAAACATGAAAGGTCAAGGAGGAAGAAAGTTCTAAGGATCACAGATGCTTTTTGCTGCAGACAGACGTACAACGTGATCCATCTTGATTGAGGGATTCTTCTCACCTTCAGGCAGTCTTCCCTGCAGGGAGCGAGCTGCCATCCTTTCACTGTTTTTTAACCTATATTTTACCCCATCATTTCAGTGCTTCCTTTTTTTTCTTTTTGAAGTGACAGGAATATTCATGAAAGGTGAGAAGCTACTGGAAGTAGCTATGACCAGAAATGGACCAATGAAATTCCTGGTCTGAACCTTCTGTTTAAACGGCCAGTTTTAACGGTGAGAATCTGCTTTGCAATGAACACGAAACACGGAATTTGCAGCTTTGAGGGCATGCAGTTTACTGTCTTGATGTCGATTTTGGTGGTAAGTAGGACCAGAGCAACAAAAAAGCTCTGATTCCCAACTTTACAGCGTCCTAGACAACAGTGCGCACACGGAGTAGACATCATTCAATGGGTTTCTGCAGCATATTCTGTGTTGTGTACAATTCCTTCTTATCACTGTTCTAGCAAATTGAACTCAAATGCGCCTGTGTACCTTTTATCTCTTGGATCTCAAATTCTATGTCAGAAACATTTCTTGGGTAGTCACAGTATAGGAATCTAAACATGGAGTGTTTAACAGAACACTTTATCCTGAAATTGAGATCCTCACTTCTTCAAGAAAACTTAGGGAAGAGTGTTATTTGAAACCAACTTGATGCATTTCTAAACTTTCCCCCTCTTTTTCTCCTTTGCATTCATTTTCCTCTCAAGCAATGGCCTTGACATGGGGAAAAAAACAAACAAAAATGTTTTTCCCAATGTTTTCTGTATGTTTCCTGCTGTTGAACCACAATCCCCCTGAACAGCTGGGTGGCTTGAGGCTCTCCTGAAGGGTGTGGTATAAGTGAAAAACAAAACGCTTATCTGTAGGTAACCCTGAAAATGGGACTGAAGTCTTTGTCTCGGAGAGCTGTCCAGCAACTGCTGTGAACTGAGCAGCCTTTTTAGAAATGAGCGGCTCATGAGTTGTTGGGAAAGGTGAAGTTCAAACCTGACAGCAACACTAGGAAGCGTTAACACAGCCGGTAGATAGACTCAGTTGTCCTTCACGAGTAGGTCCGCTGGAGCCAGTAATTTGGGGAATGTTTATTAATTGGCCCTTTGTTTCTCCTTGTCTGGAGTGTCTTCATCAGGCTGTTATTTTGGTGCCTCCTATCAGGGACAATATGGTTTTAAAAGTCCTAATATCAGTTTCTCTTCTGAGGGCTATAGTAATAACTCCCATATGTTTGCATACTCGGAAATGCCTTTGTATAGGGGCTCAATAAGTACTGAATATTACTCAAATAATGACTCAAATATTACTGAATTTGATTTTTTTTAATTTAATGAGCAGCGTTTAAAACAAATAACGCCTATTTGCTTAGGTTGAACCAGAGCCTAGAAACTGTTGTAGTGACTAGTAGTCCTTTAGCTAAAAGAATAGAGTTAGAAGAACTTTTCTGATTCATCAGTTTTGAAATCCAGCTCACTTTGGAGACTGCTCTCTCTCTTTTCGGTTTGAAATTTTACCCTTGGGATTTGGGGGTTTCCCTAGTAGTGTATTGTCCCTCCAGATATGGGCAGCTTAGATAGGCTGCGATCTCTCTGCTCACATGAAAATTTGAACCCTAAAAGCTTGTCAACGATCTCATATTTACAAGTGTGTATAATTAAAATATAAAAATTAAAATCAAAATGGAGGACGGGATGGTTGCCCCAGTGTCACTGTAGGATTTTTGATAGAATCTAGTGATAATTCAAGCAGTTGATGGAGAATGCTAACAGTCATGCCCAGAGAGGGACAAATTCTACTGAAAAAGAAAGCTTAATGGCTAATTATACTATCATTATTGGCACCACACTTGTGTCAGTGGTGCTGGTGAGGAAGGAGTTTTGATACTCCCCGCTGTGCATGTGTAACAAGTGCATTGACTTGGGCTGATTCCCACCCAACACACAGAGCCCTAGAACCCTGGGGAAATAACTTAGCCCAAATCAAGTCCCCTGACCTCCCTTCCCTAGGCACGTTTTGTTAAAGAATAAAGTGTTCCACTGAAGTATATTACAGTGATTCTTATTTAAACTGGCCAATCATCACTGTCCACTGCCCTTCTGTGATTATTCCTCATTGGCGTCTGGAGCCCCCAGGAGCCTCCTTTGTGGGTCTCGCTTCTGGAGTTACAGGAGTCAAATTCCTTCCCGTTGATGGGTGCCCTGATCATTTTTCTAGTCCTAATATCATCAGCTCTTGGTTCCTACCCACGGTCTCCATGATCATCGGGCTGACGAGGTCCCTGGGTTGCACACAGCTCGCAGGTTACTGTTGAGGAGGGCTCGGAACTTGCCTCCTGCCCAGCCAGCGATCAGCACGCTCACTCAAGTTCCACCCGCTAGCAGGGCTACTGGAAAAGTAAGTGACTGTCCCTGGGAAGCTCCTGCTTGGTTCTAGCCATTGAGCACGTTAGCCCATTCGCTGGGGGAGGCTTCCTTTGGCCCACACCTAGCCCAGGCAGGTGGTGTAGGTGCAGAGAAGACACCTGTCACGTGCTTGTTGTGGGTTGCATCACATTCCTCCTACAAGCCCCAAGAAATTCACCTCTCACCCACTAAATGGGATTAAGAGAGAAAATCTGCCTGTGGTTATAATTTTCCTTATCAAACCCATCTGTTCTGCATAGGACAGTAGAAAACCGACGACTTCGTCAGTAAATAATTACTGGTAACTAATGCTATGCGCTGCTTACTTAGGTGCCAAGCAGCTCTCCTAAGCAGTCTATGTCTGGAATCCTCACTGCCATTGTGTGAGGCAGGTATACTGTTATCCACCCCAGGTTACAGGTGAGTTAACCAGAGAGACCCGGGGCAGGTAAGTCACTTGCCCAAAGTCACTGGGCTGGTGGAACCAGGAATTAACCCAGCCTATCTAGCTCCAAGGCTTTTAAGCTCTTGCACTGCTCGTCATCAAGTGCAAGCTAGTTTTAGGGTGGTTAATTTTGGATTCTAATGGACTTTTCAGGCGATTGAGTTTGATTATTTCTGAGACTAGGCAGGTCATTTTGAGAATCTACGGAGGAGAGATATCAAGAAAGAAGCCAGTAACAGAAAGAGTTCTTGACCAGCTCAGCGAGTTTGGCAGGCCCAGTGCTCTGAGACTTCTCTCCTTCAGCTCTGATTCCAACCCATGTGAACTTGGGTGCCTGTTCCTCTTGTGCCCATTTCTTTTTTCTCGGAATAGGTTTTCTTGGATATCTCCATTTCCTTCAGATGTTTTCTTCTCTTCCTCCTTCCTTTTTCTTGAACAAGATCAGCCTGTGTTCACTCTGGGGGGGCAGGGTATCTGCCCCATGAGTCAGGGACTTGATTGGCAGTGCGAGGGGCCAGTTCTTGCTGCCTCCTTGGAGGGCTTGATGTGTCCTGATTTGGGGAAAGTAACCAACTTCAACATTCTTCAACAGAAGCTGCGACCCACTGGTATGCATTTGGCTTGCCTCTGATTTGATGGCGCTCTTCTCCAGCGAGGCTTGGCCAAAACCCCTGCTTCACCCAGACCTTGTTCCAGTGAATGTCTCAGCTTCCAGGTGAAATGAGGAATGAAATACAGATTCTAGTATCTAATATAAAACTCTAACTTGTTTTTACTCTGAGCTCCATCTTGGGACTCTGTTCTATCCAGAGGCCCCGAGGACCTTCTTTCCCTCTTTTGTTTTGATATATTAAAGTTCTTGAATTATATTCCATATTATTGATCTTGGCAAATGGGGGTTTCAAAATTGAGGGAAGTAAATGGTGCTGTGTCGTTACCATGCATTTGTTTGAATTCCATGCAACATCTAAAAGGAAGGAATTCTATCCAGCCACTGTCTTTTGACATAAAATCAGTTTGCACTTTGGATTGATTCACTCAGTACATTTGGTGTTTGCCATGTCTAAGAGTTTATTCTGATTCAATGTCATTGTAAAGTCCTAAATTTTACTTAGGGCAAAATTTTCTAATAGTGCTACCTATAGGCAGTCTTCCTCTGCTTTCAAGGCTAAAAGGGACAAAGGAGTTTTTAGGCTTTTGTCACTAACTTTTAACGTATAATTAAAAGTATTTTTATACTGTTTTGAAGCCTCTCTATTTTGTTTTGTGGTTCTGTTTTTCTGTAGAAGGGATACTTTACAATCCTTCAGTGTATTTAGTTAACTTTTCCTAGAGTGTGGTCTCCCCTCCCCCATCCCACATTGGAAAACTGAATGATGAAATTCCTGTGGAGTCTTGAAGCTTCTTGCCTTTGTTAGCGGGTAATGCTTCTCCAATTCATTAAGCTTATAAGAGTTTTCTGGTATTGAATGAAAAAATCTTGTAGGTATTTCAGGAATTCCAGAATAGCTATTTTATAATCAGACTGATAAAAAAAAAAAGCAGTTTTAGGCTTGGAGTTAATATGTAATGCAAGGTTGATATTTTTAAAATGATGCAAAAATCTGACACGCTTATTTTACAAAATGCTCTTCTACATTGAGGGAGAAATTGCTAAAAGGCATAAAATAAGTTTCATTTGATAAATATTTGTAAGAAAAATGTGTTTTATGAGGCACACTTTTTAAATAGACTTAACCCCTGTAAACCAGTATTAATTTCAGAAAATATTAATTACAGGCATTCAATTCTGATAACCAATCTATAAGAATACTATACACATGGGTTGTATGAGAATGCACTTTTATAAAATTTTATACTGTTTTATTATTTTGATTTTTTTAAATAATATTTTTGAAGATACCTACAGCAGTTGTAACTGTAAAGGACCTAGAAGTTTACACTGTTTAATATGCGAATAGCCTAAACAGTTGAGGGCTGTGTGTGTGTGTGTGTGTGTGTGTGTGTGTGTGTGTGTGTCTACTGAGTCATTCCTCTTGCTAAAGTTTGATTGCTTTAATGTTTTCCTTTTAGGAAGAGATAAGGGTAATGGGAAGCTGTAGAGATAAGCTAACCTCATACCAACATCAGTCTAGAGCACCTTGCTTTTTTTTTCTTGCTTGCTCTCTCTTGGCAGCAAGAATTTCACCCACCAAAAACAGAGTAGATGCTACAGCTATTTATCCATCATAAAGAACCACAGATGTATTCTTTTCTTTCTGCTTTATTGCTGTACTTCAGGATACTGCCTTCAGACCATGAGAGCCACTTGTACTTCAACTTATTTATGTTTAATTGTATACAGGAATAGGTAAGCTCTCTGTCTAGTTTGGCTCCAAGCTCTCTGTGTAATAAGATAATTGATTGATGACATACAGTTCTGGATTTATACCTGGGATATTTTTTCTAGGGAGGTTTACATGGTGATTATTTAAGATATAAGATTCCGGTGCATTGAAATATAATAAATGAATATCCAAACAGCTGGCCATCCATCCGTAAGGGGTCATAGAACAGGTTAACATCCGAAATTTAATAAGGTCTTGAGTTTTGTGAATATAATTTCCTTCAGTGAAGCACAAGTGTGAGAGTATTACTCTTAAAATGATTATATCTTTGGGCACATTTTCCTAATTTGTGATTTTAAAAGGAGAAAGTAGATTTTATGCAAATCCTGGTTTCTTTTACAGCATTTAATTAAAAATAATCTATACTCTTATAATGCTATTAATTTGCCAAACACTTTACAAAGCAATTTCACATCCTTCACCTAATTCATTCCTCACAAGGTGCTCTGAGATAGGTTTTGATATCTTCGTTTGACACACTGAGTGGGGCAGAGGTCGGTGCCCACCTGATTTTGATCTGGAACTGGGGACTGGGGATCCCTTGTCTCATTTGGGATCCAGTCCACTTTCTACTGTGCTACATGAAACTTTGGGGGGGGGGTTGTTTTTCTCTTTTTTTATGTTAAGATAAAGACACATCCTTAACTAGACGCTGCAGGTCTGGCCTCTGCCTACTTCTCTGCCCTCTCGACCCGTATTGCCTGCCTTCCTGTCAGTCAGCGGTGTGGGCAGCTTTCAGCTTCTCCTGTGGGCTGCTTCCTCCCTCCAGGGACTTTTGCATTAACTGCTATTTCTGCTTGAAACGTTCTTCTTCCCTGTCTCCTCTTCCTTCTTGCCTTAGTAAAGACCTAGCATCCTTCAGGCCTCAGGGTAAGTCTTCTTTGACCGCCCCCCGCCCCAAAAAAAAAGCCAAACCTTACACACTTTCACAGCTCTGCTCACCTCTCCTTGGAAGCACTTTTTTCTACAATTTATTTTCATGGTGCTTGATTGTCTCTCATGAGACCAAGCTCCAGAGGATGGGGATTTTGTCCAGTTTTGCACCCTGTGTTATCAATGGGGGAGTATGGCCTCCTTGTGGGGTCTTTAAGGATCATCACAAATGGCCACAGAAGTTACCCCTGGAGAGGCATATGAAATTAAAGGAGTTACTACACTCACAGGTCCCAGAAGAGGGAGGCCCCGCGTGCCACTCAGGGGACCGTGTGAGAGGAGCTCCAGGGAGCACACTCAGCCAGGCAGGTGGCGGGCCCAGGGGGAGAGAGGACCTGCGGGCAGGTGCCTTTGTTGGGCTCAGATGGAGTACACAAGTATAGGACGTGAGGTGAGTTCCTTGGTGTGTCTGAATGTCACTAGCTCGCAGTCGGGGAAGGGCAGGATGGGGAACTTGTGGTAAGACCAGCTATATTGTAGTGGTGCAACTGGTCACCTGGACAAGGTGTTGGCAGCCTATTTGGGGGATGCTGAGGCTTAAGAAAAATAAGAAGTTGGAAAAATTTACTACACACACATTATATTCTCAGCCATTAGCTTGGTGCCCAGCACATAAGAGGTTTCACATATCTGGATGGGTAGATGGATGGATGGATGGCGCAGACTTGTTTTGTCTCCTTTCTTAGGCCATTAGAATCATGGGGAGCTCATGGGATTCAGTTAGCATCCTTTAAGAGTAGCTGGTATGGGAATTCCCTGGCGTCCAGTAGTTAGGACAAGGCGCTTTCACTGCAGTGGCCCGGGTTCAGTCCCTGATCTGAAAGCCATGCAGCAAGCCCCCTGTCCCCCTGCAAAAAAAAGTAGCTGGTATGGCACTTGGCCAGATTTGAACAAATTAGAAATGTTTTGTTTAGTTCCAACTCCAATCAGTTAACCAATATCTATTGCGTATGAGACAGGGTGTGAAGTGTTGTAGCTCTGTTGTCTTTTTGATGTCTCCATCTTAGCATTTACTCACGTTTATAGAGCAATGAGAATGATTCAAGTAGCTGATGGAAGCCACCAGGTAAAACTGCACAGCTAATAAATACTAGTATTTATTTAAGGGAGCTGCATGAACATTTAAACGCAAATGTGGAATTTGATAAAGTGGGCTAGATTAAAATGTTTTCCCTCTGGTGTGTAATACTTCATGGTCTTGGAAGTTTTCAGAAAATGAGGCCACTTCTCAGTTACTCCAGACAACACTTACTCTTCCAATTTAATAGCATTTTCTACACCAATGTCCTTCCTTTGTTCATTTCTCAAACTCCCTTTACTGACCCTGCAAATTGAGGCATCCGTACAAATCCACATGCTTAACTTATTTGCCTGTTGCAGAGGTTTGAGATAGTATAAATTTTCTCATGGTCTAAGAATAGTATATATCCAGCTTGAGCCGTAATAAATTGTTAAACTTTGTGCAAGCTGGACCTCTCAACTTCCTCTTGAGCTTGGTTGTTAAAACATAGTTTCTTTGGAGTGAATTATCAGAATATCACACATACACGTATATTCGAATGGGATTAAGGGACATACTTGGAAGTCCAACTTGAATTAGAAAATTTATGGTTTGGATTATTTTTGTAATGTTAGTTCAGATTTTTCACCATTATGTTTCCCTCTCTGGGACTGATCATTTGAGAGGTTAACTACATATAAGCCAGCTTTATAAAATAGCTATAAAATAGCTGTGCAGTTTTACCTGGTGGCTTCCATCAGCTACTTGAATCATTCTCATTGCTCTATGGGGGATAATAAGAAATTTTATTATGTTTAAAAGAAAAAGAAACTAAACATGGAAATTATTCCTCCTCTTTGGCCGCACTACTGCTCTCATGCTGTGGATTTTTAACTTTTAACCAGTTTTAAGATTGGATCAATTGAATATTTTGTCATATGTGTGATCACTCCATATCTTTATATACGAAGTGTTGTTTCTCCATATGTAAAGATATGTGTTGTTTCTTGCTAAACAATATTTTTGTCTCTTTGATACTTGCCCCAAGCCCAAAAACAAAACAGCTGTGTTGTGTAGTAGAAATGCCTGCTAGAATGCCAGGCTGGGATTTTTTTTTTAAAGAAGATACACAAGTACAAGAGGAACATAAGTACATTAAATCGATACTGAGGATACATGTCAGGGCATGTCTAAACCATGTCTACACTCAGTGTACTTTGTAAATAAAGCCCATACGCATGAGTAGTTAGCAGTTCTAATTGCATGAAACCCGTCTGAGAAGGATCCATTCTGTTCTTGACGGTTGAGGAGATTATAAGTGTAGGGTAGAGACGTGTGTCATTTAGAAATGGTTTGCTAGGGTTCAGACATGCTGCTTTTCTGGTGGGTGGAGATGGGCTCAGAGGAAAGTAACTGGATTTGCCCTGGTTCTTGGGAGAGAAGAGGATTTGTGATTCAGGCTCAAGGTTTGGATAACCAGGAACCAGGGGAACCAGGAATGCTCAAGCAAAAGAGATGGCAGATGGTGCCATTGTGGCAGGAAGCTGATGGACCTTCATTGGTAGGGATGTTGCCTGTGTCGGCGCCTGTGTTGGTTGTTGTCTTCAATTGCATCCTTGATGTGTATGGAGGAAATCTTTTCAAAGTGAATGTAACGATGCTGCATTTCTGAATTTTACCTCTTGAAATTGGCTTGAATTCTGATGATTAAGTTCCTGACACCTAGTGGGTGCTCTGAAATATTTATTGAATGGAAGAACGGATGTGATTTTTAAATGGGATAAGTCCATATAAATCAAATATCCGTTTTTGAAGCATTTCCATAAATCATATGAATTTTTTTATTACTGTGTAATAAACTAAGTGACATATATTAGTAAAGCACCTCAATAGAAAACTCTTAAATCACACATTATCTTAAATGTCACTTATAAATCTAACTTCCAGATTATTTCATGGATTGCTAGTAGAGGAACTGGTCTATTTTTAGACTGTTTTGCATGACTTACTGGAGTTGGGGAGTAAGTCTACTCATGGTAATTTAATGACTAAGTTATCTACCTTATACTCAGTTCTGGTCTAGGTGCTTGTCATGTGGGACCTCCTCCCCAAAGAAGGATGGTGGAAACAAGGTTGCCATATTTGGTACAAGGTCTGGTGGTGACTAGATAGGATGTAATGATGTGAGAGAGGAGAGTCGAGGCTGAATGGCCAAGAAGGAGGTGAGATTTGAGGTTGGGCTTAAAAGATTTAGGAGTTTGAAGGCTAGCGGAGAGAATGAAAGGGATTGCTGGGGAATCTCCACTAATTTGGAGATGGAGTTGAGTGTGAGACTGAGGAGGGTGACCGACCTTGAGGCTGTTGTAATAGGTGGGAAATGAGGTGGGGTGTGAGGCCAGGCAGAGGATATGGGATTTAATAAGATAAATAATAAGAGACCATTGATCATTTCTGAAAAGAGAAGTGAAAGAATGAAACTGTGGTTTAAAGATAAGCTTGATTTGCTGTGTTCATGAGTACTTCTCATGACATTAGTATAACTTGCTGTTTCTATACCCCTAATGACCAGTAATGATTTAGGGATTAAACCTTTCTGAGTATTAGGCTTTTGTCTCCATTTTTATGCCTCTCTAAGTTAGAGTGTAAATAAGTGGTTCAGTCCCCACTCTACAGAAGGGGAGGTAAAGGAAACTCAGGAGTTCTGCAGCCAAATTCTAACCAAGCTGGAATTAATCCAGGAATAGTAAGCCATCTTTCCTCTTCCAGTTACTTCTGACCTTCCTAATGTGAAATGAATTGTAAATACTTGAGGAAACAAAATACCTCCGTGAGTCTTTGAGTTGTATTTACTTTGATCTTAAAGCTTACAAAATATTGAAAATTGATTCCTTCCCTTAGTTTTTTGTTTTTTGTTTTTTGTTTTTTTTTTTTTTTACGGTACACGGGCCTCTCACTGTTGTGGCCTCTCCCGTTGCGGAGCACAGGCTCCAGACGCGCAGGCTCAGCGGCCATGGATCACGGGCCCAGCCGCTCTGCGGCATGTGAGATCCTCCCAGACCGGGGCACGAACCCGTGTCCCCTGCATCGGCAGGCAGACTCTCAACCACTGCGCCACCAGGGAAGCCCCCTTAGTTTTTAATTGATTTTTTAACAGCTTTACTGAGATGTAATTCACATGCCGTATAGTTCATCCATCTAAAAAGTACACAGCTCAGGGGTACAACCATCACCACACTCTAATTTGAGAACTTTTTCATCAGGCCCATGAAAAAAAACCTGTATTCATTAGCAGTCATTCCCCCCACCTCCCAGCAGTTCTCACCTCTTCTCTCCATCTCCCCCCTCCTCAACTCTAGGCAACCACTAATCAAATTTCGGTCTCTATAGTCCAATTGATATTTTTTAAACTAGTATTTTACAGAATGTTACCACAGATTTTTGGCATCAGAAGACCTAGGTTCAAACCCCAGCTTACTAGTACTATGACCTTGAGAAAAAACTTTAACTTTGTAAGTCTGTTTTCATACTTTTGAAACATGAATAATATCTACTTCACAGCTTTTTGTGAAGACTAAAGGATGTTTATATAAAAGTGTTAAGTTATGTATATGTTCATTATTCCACAGGAGGTGTGTAACTGAATTACTAAAGGGTCTCAAATATTGATCCTTTAAAATAGTTGGTGGAACATAATATGATGCATAACAAATATTTGCATATAAAAGGACAGAGTTTATGTTTTTAAAGCTATAGTTTTATTATTTATGTGACTTTAGGGTTTGACATTTAAGATGGAAGAAGTGTTTCTGGATTTCCCTGCAGAACCTAGTGTAGTGGTACTTGGGCTATTATTGGATCACAAACTCCTTTGAGAATTTGATGAAAGCTGTACACATACACTTGATTTTATTTTATTTATTTATTTATTTATTTTTTTGCGGTACGCGGGCCTCTCACTGTTGTGGCCTCTCCCGTTGCGGAGCACAGGCTCCGGACGTGCAGGCTCAGCGCCCATGGCTCATGGGCCCAGCCACTCCGCAGCATGTGGGATCTTCCCAGACCGGGGCACAAACCCGTGTCCCCTGCATCGGCAGGCGGACTCTCAACCACTGCGCCACCAGGGAAGCCCTGATTTTATTTTTTTTTAAATCAGGAGGTTGATGGATCCCTTAAAACCATCCATTTATTCCCTGCGTACTAGATTAAGAGCCCTTACTCTTTTAAAAGAGAGATAAAATAGCTCTTCAACGCTGGAGTGAACAGTCCCACACATTGGCAGGAAAACACAGCCATCAGCTTGAAGTGTGTTTATTTACCCTCCAAGTTTTAGTATCCATGTCAAAGTGTGCCCAGTATGTGTTTGGCCAAGCAAGGTGGATTTTCTTCTAGGTATAGAAATGTACACACATTTCACATAGAGAAGAAATGAAGGGTAGTGTCCTTGAAAGAGAGAGCTGGTGAGAAAAAGAAAAAACAACCAGAGCATCTGTCATATTGTAAGTATCACCCGCCCTGGTCCTGCCCATTTTAGAACCCTTGTATGAACAAGCATCGGATTCCCAAAGGACTGTGGAGAAGTGGGAATTCACAACAGCCTTACTGTGCAAGGTGAGTGGGATGGCCTTGATTGAGTTTATTCTCCAGGTAGCTGCTACTCACGAGCCGCTTGATATTGCTCCACTGTTGTTTATTTCATTGTGGTTCCATGGCCCCATGGTGCAGCATCCCTTAGTAGATTTAACAAAGTTCTTACCATATCGAAAAAGAAAATTTTTGCCTTATCATATCTATTTTCCCAGTTCCTTCCCTTAGCTGGAAATGTTTATTATTGTGGGAAAATATTTGGATACCAGCAGTAAAAGGATCTGACTAAGAACAAAGCCCAGAGGGTCGCGATGGGGAGAAAAAATGAGCAGAAAGCAAATCAATGCTAGTAAACACAGAATGGCCAGGTGGCCCCTGTCAAATAAGAAGACCACTTGCTGCACAACCTTTGAATCATAGTTCTTTATCAGATATATCTTCTGTAAATATTTTCTCCCAGTCTGTGGCTTGTCTTCAAAGACACTTGGCAGTGTCTTTTACAGGGCAGAAGTTTTAAATTTTAATGAATTATTATCATTTATTTCCTCCATGGACTATGCTTTTGGTGTCTCTAAAAAGTCATTCTCATACACAAAGTCGTTTAGATGTTCTCCTATGTTATCTTCTAGGAGTTTTATAGTTTTGTGTTTTACATTTAGGTCTATAATCCATTTTGAGTTAATTTTTGTGAAGGATGTAAGGTCTGTGTCTAGACTTTTTTTGGGGGGGGGGCAGGTGGATGTCCAGCTGTTCTAGCACCATTTGTCAAAAAGATGTTTTCTCTCCATTGTACTGCCTTTGCCTCTTTGTTAAAAATCAACTGACTATACAGTTGACCCTTAAACAACATGGGTTTGAATTGTGCGGGTTCACTTATACGTGGATTTTTCGCAGTAGTAAAATATAATACTACAGTACTGCATGATCCGTGGTAGGTTGAATCGTTGGCGTGACAGGCAGATGCAGAGGATACTGGCAACAATGGATATGGGGGGCCAGGGATACAGAGGGCCAACTGTAGGTTACAGGTGGATTTTTCAACTGTGAGGAGGGTTGTTGCCCCTAACCCCTGCATTGTTCAAGGGTCAGCTGTGTTTCTGCCGGTCTGTTTCTGGGCCACAACCTTTCAGTGACTTAAAGGTAAATGACAGAGGTGGTATGTTTGCCGGAGCTGCCTTGCCTCCCTTGCTTGTTCTTGGCAGGCCTTCTGAAGGCAATGGTTCATGGGAGAGTCGGGATGGCAGGGGGCTGGCAGGGAGGACGCTCCCTGTGGGTCTTGGGAGCTCTGGGAGTTTCTGAGGAAAGGACTGATTGTTACCAGAGGCTCTGCATCAGTAGAATAATAATGAGTCCAAGCCTCGTTTCCCTCTCTTCTGCAGGCTACCCGTTCATAACACACTCATTCTCACTGGGAAGATAATTATCAGTGAGAATGAGTAACTACTAGAACCAAGGATTCCATTGATACAAATATAATTGGTAGTCCTCACCTTCAATTCTTCATTCTAGTGAAACCTAAAATAAAATTAGGATTGTTTTCAAGCAGAGCTTTTGTGCTTAAATTACCCCACTTCTCTCTCTGTATCTGCAGGCTGATCTAAATTCCAGATTTCCTATTTGGGGACTTGGATGGTTCTCCCACGGAGGTCAAGGTTCATTTGATGATAGATTAGTGAATGTAAGAGAGGGGCCAGTTCACTGTAGAGTCCCATTCTTTTTTTTCTCTTTACATTCCCCCCTCCAATATCACTTAACTCTGTGGCTTCACATCATCATTTTCACATGCACGCCTCATCCCTAATTTGTTTTTCTGGCTCTATGCTCTTTTCTCTTCCACTGTTCTAATCACCTGATAGACATTTTCCTTGGACACTCTGTTGGTACCTCAAATACCAAAAGCGACATTGGCTGGTCTTCTCCCAAACTTATCTTTTTCATTGCTTTTTCTATAAATGGTGTCAGTGAGATGTCTCTGTTGCCAAGTCTTACTGAAACTTCCAGTCCTGACACCTTACAAATCCCTCGCATGTCCATATTTCATTACCTTGCTCTAGAGTAGCCTTCTTGACAGCCTTCTGTCAAGTCTTCCTAGCTTTTCCTAACCCACCCTTCTCATGATCTCACTTCCTGCCCCCAAACTTTCAAGAGCTCACAATTCCCAGCTAGAGTTTGGGCTTCCTAGGCTGGCACTCAACCAACTTGAATTTCCTGGCTTTTCTACCTAACTTTCATTTTTATTTCTGGTACATTCCCTCATGCTGTTTGCTACCTAACTAAGCTGAGTGTTCTTTCCATACCCCTGTTTCCTATAAATATCTTATACTTTTTCACTTTTGTGTCTTCATTCTCTTCTAAGCTAGTGGTCCTCAAACTTCAGTGGGCATCAGACCCACCTGGTAGGCTGGTTACAGCACAGATCACTGCGTCCCACCCTGGAGTTTCTGTTTCAGTAGGTCTGGGGTGGGGTCTGAGAATTTATAGTTCTAACAAGTATCCAGGTGATGCCGATGCTGGTGGTACAGAACTCCACCTTATACCTTGAGAACCGCTCTTCTAAGCAATTTTCAAAGCTGATGTGGAAGTATTACAGTCCATGTTTAATACATTTGGGTTAAAAGATAAATTTAACTCTTAAGAAGGTTGTCAGTTATTCAGATCTGTGCACTGGAGTTTGTTTACAACAGTGCTAAAATTGAGTTTTGAACTTTAAAAAATGTATAATTTAAGCTGTTACTCTGTGCCATCTGACAGGCCCTTTGCCTGTAAAAGCACTGTTGAATTGAGGGTTATACTTCTGTTTCCTCTCTACATACTGGATGAGGACACTTGTCCTCTTTACTCTCAGGCCACCGATGACCTTGCTCTGTCATTACAGACCAACAGGCTCTACAGCTAGTCAACTGCCAATTACCAAACTACAGGCCTGTCTACTGAAAGCTTTGCCAGCATCTTGGTGGTTCTTTCTGTTACCAGGCCTGGGCGTAATCTTGTAGCTTGGTGGCTTGGTAATTACACCCTGTTAGAGACTCAGGTGTCCTCATCTGTCCTAGTGAGAAGGTTTTACAGTTTAGTCTTAGTTTTAAATGTAGGGATCTGTCCTTGTCCCATTTAAAATGGTTGTGTAAGCCGCCTTTAGTGCCGTCAGTAGGGGTGGGAAAAGAGAGGGGTGGCCTGCAGCCTGTTAAGAGGCACTTTCATGCTTTTAACTTTGCAAGGGTAGGTCCAAGGGTGACTGCAGTTTGAGGAGGGTGTTTGGAACTCCTGAAAAGGTCATCAATTCCTCATAGATCTCACTCCTCTTCTCACTGCAGTTACATTCCGCAGGTCTAGCCTGCAGTCCCTTAAACGTTGCTTGCCTGTGGCCTGCCTTCACACAGAGAGGTAAAGAACCTCTCATTTAATGGGGCTTCATTTGTGAAGGATTCTAAAGGGAAAGCCTGAAGAGTGCTTGCTGTTGTATGAACGTACCTAAGATGTTTCCCTTACACACCTCTGGACTTTTGATATCTAACCCAAAATAAAACATTCCAAGGAAATGCCATCAGATTTTAGATTTTTTTCTGTGGTTCATCTTACAAGTTTTATTGTTTCCCGTAAGTAAGTGACGAGGTCATCCCTGCCAGTGTTTTGGGAAAGCGCCTTACACATTGCTTTGGGAGTTGAACTTCGTGGTCTTTTGGAAAACTGACTTGTCTTCTGTCGCATTTTAGTCTTTCTCTGTCCATTTTTCACTCTACTTCATAAACTTTGATAAGTTAGCAAGCTTGTCAAAGGGTAGGTAGGTATCTTTTTCTGCCCAGGTGTATTTATTTATTTTTTAAAAATTGCACATTGAGGAAAGAAAAGTAGTTTTTAGGGAAATTACAGTGCATTAAGCATTACAGTAAAGGCATAAAATGTTATCAAGTATTTTAGTTACAGTTTTTTATGAATGAATATTATATGAATGAATTATTATATGAAAGAATAGTATGCATTAATACACTAAGATCTTATTTCTGAAGTTTGTTTTAGAAATGAGATTTTTGTTTAGTCATAGTCTGGCTAAGTGGGTACATTTGCTCTTTGTAAGTCATCAATTTTTTTAAATTGTCAGAATTTTTTTCTAGAGGTGAAAATTTTATTAGAGATGCTCAATCTATCATTTTATAGTTAAGTGCAGTGAGGTCCTGATAAATCACACTGATTGCTGAAACCACCCTGAATCTGACTTGATCTTTTATTCAGAAGATATCTCAGGTCCTATGGGATCATCATACTGAAAAAAATCTTCCTTGTTTCTCTATGCAGAAGAAATGAACTTAGGTTGAGTCTTAGTTTAGTAGGGTTTTGGATAAACAGAGTGTAACATATGTAAATCCTAACACTGTGTTCTTATGTGGTCTTGTCCATTAGGTGAGGACAGGGTGGGCAGCAGTAGGAGAAGGGGAGTCAGAAGTGAACATCTGTGACACCAGCAGGAGCTGCTCCTATGACTGTAGTGTTGAGAGTGTCACCTTGTGGCTGTGTCTCAGTTTTCCCTGACATCCATCACACCCACATCACACAAAGATTGGGGAAAACTGCATTTCCTTCCATAAACCCTAGGTGTGTCTGATCAAAAAGGCCTCATAGGGCTTCCCTGGTGGTGCAGTGGTTGAGAGTCTGCCTGCCGATGGAGGGGACACGGGTTCGTGCCCCGGTCTGGGAAGATCCCACATGCTGTGGAGCGGCTGGGCCCGTGAGCCATGGGCGCTGAGCCTGCGCGTCCGGAGCCTGTGCTCTGCAACGGCAGAGGCCACAGCAGTGAGAGGCCTGCGTACCGCAAAAAAAAAAAAAAGGCCTCATAGATAACTGCCATGAAGAAATTGGAGACATTTAGAATGTAATGATGTTTCCCCTGGGGGCGGGAGGTGAACGGTCCAGGGGTGGAAAATTGAGGAATCAATGACCCAGAAGTTGTGGAGTTGAAGTTCTGCAGCCAGCTGAAATATCTGAGTTGTTACCCCCAGAAGACTCATACTGTGAGTGAAGAATACCATGGGCATGGCGCCCTGAAGACCTGGGCTTGAGTCTGCCTTCTTTCCCGCCTCTTATGTCACTTAGTATCTGTGCGATCTTGAGTAGGACTCTGTAGACTCACATTCTCTTTTTTTTTTTTTTTCCAAACGAAAGGTCTGAACGTATTTATTACCAAGCCAGCCCACTAGTGCAGAAACATTGAAACGAAGAGAAAAATCATTTTCCCAATAAAGCACATCCGGCTGTCCAGATAGTAGCAATGTTTTCAGAGTGATACGTTAAGATACAAGCGACCTTGGTAACAGCGTAAATATGTGTGCCAGCTTATGTGCAACTCCTTATAGACCCAGCTTGGTTCTTCTCCAGTGTCTCTTCTTGGACTTGGACTTGATTTTATTATGAGTTTTCATCCAAATCCATTGGGGAATTGGGACAATTCTGTTTTGTTTCTTGGCTAGGAATCGCTTGATCCTGAAAACCTTGTGAGTAGACCTGGTGAGGAACAGATTCTACTGCACACACCAGGATGGCCGAGAAAAAGAAAGAGCACCCTTTTTGATGTCAATGATGCCCACTGCCTGGTCTGCCTCATCTGGTTGCTGGGAGCATTGACTACCTCACCTGGGTGTGGGGAGCATCTCCCTGGATGACATGAAAGTGTGGCATAGATGTAAAGCAGCCAAATGTCTGGTGTTTATCATGATAATTGTTGTGGTTATATTATATGTTTATTATATTGGCTGACTTTATTGTGGGTTTCTTAGATGCTTTCTCTTAAAGAAATATGGGATTTTAATTTAAAAGCACATTTCATGTAAGAGCATCAGAGTTGACTTTGGTAAATTCATGAACTTAAACACTTAAACTCTCTCCTGGCCTTTAATTATTTCTTGATTACTTAAGAGCATTTAATTCATCCCAATGCTTTGGAGTTATAAAACCATTAATATTATTATGGCTCTGAAAGCAAAGGCTACAGCTAACTCATTAGAATGATAAGAAATATTGTGAAAGGGTTTTCAATCATTCTCCTCACAACATTTCTGGGAAAATAATGAAACGTGAGCCATAATAGAGTTTATCTGGGCATATTTTACATGTCTAAAGAAGCCTTTATAATAACTATTGTACTTATTAGTTTTATGTGAAAGACAATTAATAAGCATATACAACATACCAGAAAATATTTTTGCTGATCTTACTTTCCCTAAGATGTTTGGTTTTTTGTTTGTTTTAAAGTCATTCTGACCTTGCAATTTGAGAAGCATGGGCATTATTTTAATACTTTCCTTTGTAAGCATTTATATTTAGGGAGGGGGTCTGTATATGTGTTTGTGTGTGTATGTTCAAGCATATCTATCAAATGTCATCAAAGGCTGACTTCAAGAATTCTAGTAGCAAAAAGATAGGGAAGAATTCTCATTTCTCAATTGCAGTTTGAAGAGAAAATGGTTTCCTGTTATGAAAGTCTTAAGTTTTGGCACGTTCTGCCATCTTTAATCTGATTGAGTGTTCACAAGGATAATTTAGTTGTCATAGATATTTTTTCCTAAACTTATTTTTGCCATAAAAGCCTCATTTCCCAACTGTATTCTGAGAAGTGGAGCGGAAGTAACATCTTTTGAGTACCTACTATGTGCCAGGCACTGTTAAGACACTTTATGTGCAGGTGTCATTTTACCATTGTAGGGGTATAATCTTCACTTTTTAGCAGGGGAAACTCCTGTGAACTCTTGCTGTCATTCAAACCTAGGTCTCCTGCACACTGAATGTCCATATTTTTCCCACTGTTTCCTTGTAAAGACATAAATTGCCAACTGTTTATCTAATATGCCAGTAAAGCTTATTCTACACTTAAAGGAGAATTGTCTCAGTTTTCTTTGCTTTGTCTTAAAAGTTATATGAGTTAGGGGTCAGGTAAACCCTCTGTCTGCAACGAAGCCTGTGGGTTTTTCCTCTCTTCCTCAGAAGTTCTTGATTACATCTGGCACATCTTATAGTGAAAGAATACGTCTTGTGGGGGTGAAAAATGAAATGGTAACTATAATGAATAAAATTGTTAGCCAGTCCAACAAGTTGGTTTAAACAAAAGGGGGGGAAGCACCTCGAACGAATTTGTTTTTCATAATATACCTTTAAAACGTAATCAGAACTTGTTGAAGATACTAAACAATCGTCCAGTTGCTAAAACGGTTGGATTAGTACATGTTGATAGAGCCCTGAAGCTCTGTCTGTATTAGCTGGACAAGCAGCGTGGCTGGAGGGGGTGATGTATCTGGGTCAGAGAGGTTCAATGACTTGCCTGAGGGAAAACCTGGAGGTGGAACTCTCACTTGGTGTTCTTGATTCATAGGTGAGAAATAAATACCACAGTGATTGAGTTAGAGCCATCTTTTCTTGTATCTGCAGGTTTGTAGAATGTGAACTGGTTTGACACTGTAAACTGAGCACGGGTCTGCTGAAGCCAGGAGCTGATTGGTGTAGCCCTGCTCTAGGACCATAGCTTAGGCTGCCATTTTGGAAAAGTGGGCCTTTACTTGTAAGGAAAAATAGGGGAGAAGTGAATTCATTCAATAAACATTAACTGAATTTTTCTGTGTTTAGTAGGGAAGCAGGTGACGAGGGGAACTCTTCATCTGTTGGTGTAGGCAGACGTAAATCAGAGTGTAATATAAGTAAAAGTCATAAGGAGTAATGAAAAGTCATTATGTGACCAGGGAAAGATGAGGACTTACATGTGGCTGGTGCTTAGGTAGAATGTCCTTTCGTTCTCAATCCCCCTTTTTCCTTCTTATTAGCTCAGCCTAGCTATCCTTTTCTCCATGAAGGCCTTTCCCTGACCCCCGCATCCCAGGACTGGGTTAGATTCCCTTGTGTGGGGTCCTAGAGTACAGTTTACCACCCATAGCAGACAGCTACCCCCTGGATTATAAGTGACTCTTACCTGACTGTAAGCTCCTGTGAGAGAAAGTCCATGTAGACACAGGGCCCTGCACCTAGTAGGTGCTTAAATGTTTGCTAAATGAAGCTGTAAAGGTTGGAATTCAGTTGGGGACGGCCCTGTAATAATAATAGATATTTACTGAATGCTTATTATGTGCCAGGCACTATAAAAGGACTTGATTTGTATTAACACCTCTAATTGTTCAACAACCCAGAAAGTAGGTACTATTTGTCTTATAGATGGAGAACCTGAGGCACAGAAGTTGAATCGGTCCTCACAGGTTGCTTATAAGTGCAGAGCCTGGCCCAACCCTAGTCTTTTGGATCCAGAGTCTTGTTCTCACCCACTTTGCTCCCTGCTTGCCCTGCTTCGGAGTTTAGACTAGCTCCTGGAGCCAGTGGAGGCTGTTAGTGCTCTAAGCAGGGGAGTGTGTGCCCATGTAAAGTAATCCTGGCACTGTTGTGTAGATGGACTGTGCAAAGGAGGGAGATGCCTGGAACAGGGCAGTCATCCCTCACACGGCACTGGCAAGACAGATCAGCATGATTTATTGACTTAACCAACAGGCGGAGCGCTTCCTATGTGCAAGGCACTGTTCAAAGTGCTTTACAAATATTAACTGATTTAATGCTCATAGCAACCCTACAGGGTCGGCACTGTTACGATCATCCCCACTTTATAGAAGAGGAACCTGAGCCTCAGGGAGGACCCATAGGTGGTAAGTGGCAGGGCCAGACAAGGCTGAGTCCAGGCTCTTAACCACTATCCATGCTGCCCTGAGTCTTCCTGTAAAAGGGAACATCTGATTACTGGTGGTCTCCAGGGATGCTCCTATTCCAGATAGTAGAGGATCTCGGTGATATTTTGGAGATGGATTCTTCCATTTGTAAAAGCATCTGCTCTAAAGACATTAGTCTAGAAATATTTAAATGATTCTGTTCTATTTAATATATGCTTGGCTTAGAGCAGAAAACAAAACAAAACAAAAAGCAGAAGACACAGGCCCTGCCTTGAGGAACTTATATTATGCTGAGGGGAGACAAAAAAGCACATAGACATATAAAGAAAAAAATAATTTTGGCTGGAGAAAAATAAGTGAAAAAAGTTTAAAAGGTGATGTGATAGACCTATACTATCCACTACGGCGGCCACTTGCCACGTGCCCATTGAGCACTAGAAACGTGGCCAGTCCACACTGTGAAGTGCTGTGTAAGATACACACTGCAGTTTAGAGACTTAATATGAAAAGAAAATTATCAATATCTCAATTTTTACATTGATTACATCTTAAAATAAATTGTTTATGTATTAGATGAAATAAAATATACTAAATAAATGACAGGTGAAATACGCTAGGCCCCAAAGGACAAATATTGTATATTCCACTTATATGAGGAATAATTGGATTCCTAGAGATAGAAAGTAGAATGATGGTTGCCAGGGGCTAGAGGGGCAAGAAATGGGGAATTATTGTTTGATGGGTACAGAGTTTCAGTTTGGGATGATGAAAAAAGTCTGGAGATGGATGGTAGTGACAGTTACTTGACAATATGAATGTACTTAATGCCACTGACTACTAAAGATTTTAAATTACATTTGTGGTTCACATTCTATTCTTATTGGACTATGTTGGGATAGCGAGTGGTGGGTAAGATGATCAAGAAAGGCTTGTTTGAGGAGATCTTCAAAAAGAAAAGATGAGTCCTCTGAAATGAGAAGGAACTGACCACACAGAATCATGAGGGAAGAGTTTCAGTCAGATGGAGAGCTGGTGCCAAGGTCCTGGGGTGGGAACACGTTTGAATGCCTGGGGAGGCGAGTGAGATGAGGATGGCGGTGGGGGTCCCAGGTCATGCAGAGTCTTATGAGCCATGGTGAAGAGTTCAGATACTTCTTCTGCTCAACTTGAGATGAGAAGCAAAGCAAGAAAAAAATGCAAAGTCTGTATAGACAACACCATACAAAACTGCTAACATTTCGGACCTACAAAATGGCAATTTCATCTGATTGAACCTAATATTGGGATTTGTTATGCCCTTTCTGCAAGCAAAGAATGCACTTCATTGTTTCTAATTACCTGTTCTTTGTTGGGCGCCTCAGAGGACAGCACCCTTCCTCTGAGAGCTTGAGAGCACTATGCCTGATAACAAATCTGTGTTGAAATGGAAGAAAACCTAGCTGGCCACAAACTGACACTGTCACAAATCATAAAAAATTCTGAACGCAGTCTCTTGAATGTTTCCTGTTTTATAAACCTTTGTCTTTGTCACCTCTGTGGCTTTTGGAACATGGAGGGAAAGATAATAGTATCATTAGCACCTTTGGATCTCTTGTCTCTATCAAGTCATTGTGGGCATTTATTATTATTGCACAGGGAGACTTTTCCTTCTGGAAAGGGCTTGACTCAGGATAAGAAAATTGAAGGATTGGCCTTCCCCGTAGGGGAGGGTTGTTAGGAAGGCAAGTTGGGTGGTTTACCCATGTATTAAAGGCCGTTGGTGCTGGCTCAGGTCGTCTTGCGGCCGTGCTCTGCATCCCGCACCCACCTTGGTGGCCTCATTATGTTATTACAACCTTTCCTGGAGCAGGGGGCCTGGGACAATGAAAGGAGACCCCATGGGAGGTGCTGCGGGACAACTCTTTTTCTTAATAGTCTTTGATACCAGAGCCCCTGGTGGAAAATGTTTGTTCATATTAGAGGGGGAGATGGTTAATACCTAAAATCTTTCATCTGGTGAAAACATTCTCTGGGCTTTGAAACCTCTCTGGCCACCTGCTGGGGACCAGTGGGTCCAGCCAGAAATAATGATTACCGCCTTGGACTCTGGTCTTTTGTGGAAGTGGTCTGGGTTCTGTTTGAACTCCCCAACCAAACGCTTCTAAGTGGCTCTGGGCATCTCAGGTGGTGTGAGGGGAAGAGGTGAGTGCGGATTCCTCAGGCTATGTGTAGTTTTAAAAGTTGACTGGATGCGTTGTGCTCCCCTGGGATGAGTAGACATCTTTTCCAGCCTAGGTGCTGTGCAAGCTAATTTTCTAAAAAGAGTAGAGGCATGTTATGTAATTGTTGATATCTGAGCCACAAAGCAAAAATCTGTCCCATAATTCCTAGAAGATCTCTCAGCTCTGCATACTGTGATCTGTTTCTGTGGAGTCACTGTTGTGTCATCTTTGTTTACTGTCAAATGGCCAACTAATAGAAGTCATGAACTGCATTCATTCACCACTTTCTAACCACATGAGGAACTCCTTATATGGATAGTTTATATGAAGGTGGAGTTGGGTTTAGGGTAGTAACACAGCCTTTCCTTTATTCTTCAGTCCTGATCAGCTTCATTTGGTTTGTTTTATATCAAAGTTAGCCAGATCATTGTGACCCCCAGGCTTCATTATGACACAGACTAAGAAAGCTGTGTGATTCCCCAGAGTAGCTTGAGTTTGAAGAACAGTCACTTTTTTTTAACAGGGTACCGGATCTGCCTAAAAGAGCAAATGTGTCTACACAATTATAAATAATCATGCATTGGGTTTTTACTTTACAGTTTACAGTGGCTGTTTCACACGTTGCTTCTCTTTAATCTTCCCATGAAACCTGGGAGATGGGCATTGTTATTTTCTCATCTTACAGGTAAGGAGGCTCAGCCTCCGAGTTTCTGTCCAGGTGCGCTGACTTCAGGTTGGATTCTCTTCAGCCCCTTCTAACTCACATGTTGCCTAACTTTCTGGCACGTGGCCCAGTGGTCTCTAAGGATATGGTCATTCAACATAATGGGAGGAACCCATCATCCATCAAGTATTTCTGATTCTCTGTCTAGTAACTCCCACTGGCACGTCCTGCTTGCTTGGTCACCAAACTCATCATGTCTCAAACCACCTTGCTGTGTGAGCCGCATGCCTGCTTCTTCCTGTATTTCTGAGTCACTGAAAGACTCAACCCCTCATTTGATGAAACCTGGGTGTTAGGATTATATGGTGCGTGATGGTGGACACACCATGTGATTGCTAGGGCTCAGGGTTCCACGGCTGTAAAATGGGGCTAATACCTGTCTTATTGGGTGTTGAGAGTATTTTGGGGTCTCATCCATCTACATTTGGCACACAAATGCTCAACAAGGATAGCAGCTACTGTTGTCATTTTTAAAATATCATTATAGCCTCTTTCCCCTCATTCAATCAATTGGCAGGTCCTGCAGATTCTACCCACATTAATACCATCGACTCTGTCCTTTCCAATCTCTCTGCCTTGGACTTCTTACATAATTGCTGCCATAATTTGACTCATCAACCGTGGCTCCATTCCAGCCCCTCTAATCCATCATCTGCACTATATCCAGCCTCATATTTCCAAAAGCACAAATTTGAAATTCTCCTTGAAGTCCTTCATTTGCTTACAGAATAAATATAAATTCTTTAGTTTCTCCCCGAAGGCCCTTCATGACCTGACCCTTTTCATAGCCTCATCTCACTATCATTCCTGTTCCTGGACACACACGCTACCCTCCACCATGCAGAACTGGGGCTCCTCTGAGTAATTCCCCATCCTGTCTGGGTCCCCTAAATGTCTTGGTTTTCTGTCCCCAGTTTCCCGTCTTCCCTCCTGCCCCTCAGATCCCCCCTGCTGCCATGCCTAGCTGGTATCAACCCACCTTCAGCTTCGTGGTCTCAGCACCTCACATGGCATCCTGCACACAGTAGGTGCTCAAGAAGTGAACGAATTAACTCTTGGCTTCAGTGGATACTGCGTGGCCAGCATCTTTAGCCCAGGGTCCTCTCACGTCTCCGGTGTCTCTCGGGGGTTGACAAGGCTGGACGCAGACTGGATCTTCAGGGGAAGACCCTGGGTTGGTAACTGAGCCAGCAGGAGGCCTGGAGTCTGCCCCTGGGAACTTGGGGTGAAGAGAAATGAGGTCACCGTCACCACAATTCATCCACTTTATCACAGCAAGAAAGCCTACCTGAGGTTCAAGTATATACAGCAGCAGCTGTCCCACCAGGAATTTATCCAGAGTTGCCATTTGACTATTCAGAATTTACATCATAATTGTCCCTAAATATTCCCTGCAGAAGCAGCCATCCTCCCCCCACCCCCACCCCATCAACAACCAGCTGAGTGATTATCCATGGTTACCAAGCCTACCATCTCCATCAGCCGAAAAGTGACAAAGCCAGGCCTGCTGGCCCTACAGGCCGTAGGCACTTACCCTGTTGTGGCTGGAATCACACTTGTCCAGAGTCATCTGACAGCTTTCCACAGAAGGTTGTGAGGCGTTAGTCTAGTCTTATTGTTTTGTGAGAAAGACATTTAACGCTTCCTTCCATATGTTATGCTCTGGAAAACTCAAGAAGCATGGAAAACTTATTGCATTACATGTATGTTTGAAACCACTAGAAATCCAAGCCTCTCTCCTTCATGAGAACTATGGGGATTTGCTTTGTCCCCCCCACAAAAAAAAGATGCAAAACCTGCTAAATATGTTCCCAAGCAAGTGTTGACATCTCTGAGTTTCGTGCTCAGATATACAGAAGTGCCTGAAAAAGGACCCCACGATCCACCTTTTATGGATCTTGGAAATGCAGACTTCTCTGAAAGAGAAGGCTGTGACCAGGGAAAAGGATTTATTCTCTAAGACATAGGTTGCTCTCTTTATGCTGGTGTGTTTCAGTCAACTTTTTACTGAAGTATAATGCCATCAGCAAAGGACACAAATCAGAAGTGCCCAGCTTGAATTTGCAAGTTGCCCTTTTCATATATATTAATATATAATGATTAATAGGATTTGGTGCCACCACCAATTTCTCATTGAATTAAATGAAGGGGTCAGTGAGGATGGAGATGGGAATGAAGTTCTGAATTCCATTCTCTTGACACAGCTGTTTAATAACCTCCCCGTTACTCACATGCTCAAGAAGGCCAAGTTTTGTTTCCTGGTGCTCACAGCCTGTAACTTTTGTCTCCAGTTCTGTTGCTTTAGCCTTTTGAATACACAGATGAATTCCAGTGAAGCCCCCACATATAAAGGTGGCCTGCTCCCGTCCTACTTGTTTGTCCGAAGAAAGGACCCCAAAGAGTTTATCTGCACATGTGGTTCTGATAAGGGAGTTCCTTACCTAGATTGGATTTCCCCCCCTTATGACAAGGCCTCTCTTACCCCTATGTCTTCCCCTTTTCTGTCTTCAGAGGTGGAAACTCTTTAGGGCTGTAGTTTATCTCTAAAGTTCATGGCCTTCTTTTCTTCTAGAAGATTTGTCCGATCATCTCCCCTCCTCCCATGCTGTCTTCTGTGGGTCCACTTAGTTGAAGCCAACTTAACACAGGCTGGTGTAATTTTCAGTCAAGTGTAGTTCACTCTTCCCCCTTGTTAGGAAAATAGCACTTTCTTGGCCCATTAGTGACGAACTAATACTCCATAATATTTTCTAATATCCAGTCCACATTCAGTTTTCCCCAGTTGTCCTAAGAATGTCTTTTCCAAAAAAAAAAAAAAAAAAAAAAACAGAGTATACTACAGTTTTTATTCCTGGTAGTTTATTAATGGATCAGAATATGTGGATGATTGTGATGGCTCAGTGGATAGAACAGTGGTGCAGACATTGTTAATCATGTAGACAGTTCCCCAGGAGAAGTCTGCATTTGCCTGTCTGTTGTTGGCAGTTTCCTTACTTGCTTGATGCAGCAAGTGTAGGCAAAAGTGAATGAATAAGCATGAATGCAGACACCCATCACCACTGTGAATGGGCCACTTATCACTCCTAGAAGTCTGGAAGGTCTCATTTCTTTCATGAACCTAATTGTCATTGGTGTGAGGCAGCCACATACACACGTTGTTAGTACCCAGGAACCATCTTGTGTGTGCTGGTTTGCCAAAAAATGTGTGTTTTTATTCTAGAAAGGAGCATAGCTCAGCACAGGTACATGGGCAGGCCTTAGGAATTCACCAGAGATTTGGACGTCATGATCATTAATAGACTTTATTTTGGGGGAGTACATGTTAAGATTTACAGAATAATTGAACAGATAGTATATAGTTTTATATATCCCCCAGGCCCCTCCCCATTTCCCTTATTATTGCATACATTGGTTACAATTAATGAACCAATATTGGTACATTATCATTAGCTATAGTCCATGGTGTACATTAAGGTTCACACTTCGTGGTGTACATTCTGTTGGTTTTGACAAATGCTTAATGTCACGTATCTACCATTACAGCTTCACACAGGATAGTTTCACCGCCCTAAAAATCTCACTTTCCATCTGTTCATCTGTCCCTCCTTTCCCCGAACACCTGATGTTCTACTGTCTCCATAGTTTTGCCTCTTCCAGAATGTCATATAGTTGAAATCGTACAGTGTGTAGCCTTTTCAGACTAGCTTCTTTCACTTAGTAATATGCATGTAAGTTTCCTCCTTGTCTTTTACTGGCTTGATAGCTCATTTTATCTTATCGCTGAATACTATTCCACTGTTTGGCTCTACCACACTTTGCTTATCCACAAAGCTTACTGTTTTATTTATTTATTTTTTTAAATACATCTTTATTGGAGTATAATTGCTTCACAATGCCGTGTTAGTTTCTGTTGTACAGCACGGTGAATCAGCCATATGCATACATATATGCCCATATCCCCTCCCTCTTGAGCCTCCCTCCCTCCCACCCTCCCTATCCCACCACTCTAGGTCGTCGTTATTTTTAAATAGATGATAGAACATTCCGGCACATAGTAGATGTTTGGTAAATCAGTAGTTGTTAAATGACTTAGTTAGATTGAATCCTTACTTTTTCTGACAGGTGTGTAGTGCAAAGGGAGTGTTGTGATGGAAAAGGCAATTCTGTGTTAGGCATTGATTTCTGCTAATATGCAGTTATTGTTTAAGGAGAGAGCATTTAACCCCACAGCGGCTTAGCCCAGCAGCTGCAGACAGCTTTGATATGCCCAGGCTTCCAACAACAGTTTAAGCATTCTTCCTAGTACTGCGCTGTCCATTGTAGTAGCCACTAGCCACGTGTGGCTATTTCAGTTTCAATTGATTAAAAGTAAATAAAATAAAAAAATTCAGTGCCTCTGTTGCACCAGCCACATTTCAATTGCTCGATAGCTATATGTGACTAGTGGCTCCCATTTTGGACAAGGCATTGTCATCATCACAGGCAATTGTATCGGACAGCCCTGATCTAGAGCATTCAAATGGAAGGAGGGGATTGACATGAGCTGATCAGGCCGATTCTGGTTTCTCCTTAATGCTTAGCTGTTTCTGAGCTGTAACAATTTTACAATGGAAGAGAGGAAGGCCAGAGATTTGTTTGCTGGAGAAAAGTTGCTTAAAATAACTTACTGGGGATAAAAAGGCTGCCCAGGCCAGTGAAGCTGTGAAATCCTTCTTGTGTGACAACCCCAGGAGGCCTAGCTTGCCAAAGCTTTAATCCCTTGATCAACTAGTGTTAACGGAGTTTTATAGAACTCTGAGTTCTTACTTATTTAGTTTGGTGAAAAAGCAGGGGCCTTCTCTAATTTGAGGGGTTGGGTTGGGTGTGGAGAGGGAGTTAAACTTCTCAACTAATAAATCTGCAAATTGTACACCCACCCCTGAGTAAATGCCTGTGGTCCTTGGATGCCAGGAATGTGAAACCTGAACAAATATCAGATATTTGCCACAGAAATTGTAGCTCATTCCCTTGAAATTGAGATTACTTTTATTTGGGAGCAAAGCAAATGACAGTTAAGTTTTCTTGGTTTTTTTCTTTTTTGCCAGCTCTTTGGATGTGATCAGATCTAATTTCATTCCCGTGGTAAGTGCCATGCTGACACAGTGTTATGGGTTTCTTCAGTCTACTTAGATTTCAATTCTGTATGCATTTTATGTATGGCATTTTAATAAAGTCTTCAGGTTGTTTTCTTCTAAATAGAAGTACAGATAACAGACATTATATGAAATTGTGCTTTTCCTTAATGCTTAATCTGGAAGTTGGCTGTTGATGTTGGTGAGGGTTTTTAATATAATTTTCAACTGAAAACACCAAATTGCTCTGTTTGCACATTGTAGCTTTAAATATTGACTTTTCACCTTTTGACATGCTTGGGTTTCTAAGAGGGCCTCATGTGGAAAGGCAAATTTGACAGCATAATATATCTACCAGAATTCCTATGAAAAGACTTAAAATATTCTGGTATTTGGACGTCCATTCAGGATGTGACCACTTGGAATCATGACTGTCTGTAAACACAGGCTTAGAATTGATAGTTTTCCCTAAGAATAGGCACAGAGAAAATAGTATATTATCTTGCAAATGAAGAATTGGAAATGCCAGACCTCAAATGAAGACAGATTTCCCTTTAATCTTTCGGCTAGGGTCACCTGCTAAACAACTCTTAGAAGAGTTGCTGAGATTTAATCAGTATTTAATAATTACTGCATTTGTTCAACTGACTTTTCTTTGAAAACAAACACGTTGGCCCTTGAATAAAAGGCAGGATAACGGATGGATTTCTTATATTTACTATGGTTTTCCTTTAATTTTAAAAAGTATATTTTAATTTAGACACTGTTTCGTGTTAGCAAAGTCTCAAGAAATTGATTACGGTTTCTTCCATGGGATTGTTTTCTTAAAAGCCATGCGAGGGGAAAGAATCAATATTAGGGCTTTCCGAGTGGCAGCTTTTTACAGAGTCCCCCAGCACGATTGATTACAGCTGTTTTTGTAAAGGATTTTAAAAGAACAGTCTGTATTAAAAGCCTCCTTCTTTGGTATGAGCTGGAACAGTTCCAAGCGGGTTTCCACGGGGGCTGCGCTGCCATGTGACCACTTGAATGTAGGGCTTGTGGCCGCACCGGCGCGCCAGGGCAGCCAGGCAGGGAAAGGCTATTAGGTGAGGGGCTGTTGGCCTGCATGCCAAAGAGGTTACCCTGGCAGCTGACATCACTCAGCCGAATTCCTCAGCCTCCAAAGCAGGAGGGGCAAGAAGCAAGTGGTTTTTCTACCAGCCGTGTGTAAGCGGCTGGAAGAGAGAGATGGAAGTATCCATATACCTTGTTCCATTGGCCAAAGGCAGGTAGGTCCAGTCCAAGTTAGGAAGGATAGAAACTGATAGCCCCCGAGCTTCCACATCCTCAGCTGTGGCCTGGAGGCCGGTGAGGAGTGGACGCATCTTCCCTGGGTCTCTTACTCTTGAGCCCCAGGAGAGAGTTCTTCTCAGCCTGCCTGCTGATCTTGTACCAATTAAATAATAAACTCTACTCTGTGGGCAGAGGCGCTATGTGGCAGCAGGGTGCCCGGAGCAGTTCCATCTATTCGAAACCGGTCCCATCTCAAAAGGCTGTGTGTGACAGGACCCAAGTGAGAGACCATGAATGTGGACTGGGCTCCCCGGGCTTTAATTCTCAGTAAGACCCTGTGCTCTCTAGGAAATGAAGATGTAACAAGTAGCTCCAGGCGGCTGTCATCTGAAAGGGCGGGGCTTTCTACATAGATCTTTCCATTGGTTGCTTTGCAGAAGGCATTTGCAGGCATGGGGTGGCCCATTAATTTGGGAAGAAGGAAGGATCCTGGGGAATATGGGAATTTTTAGAAAATAATTTAGCACACTTGGGTGCTAAATCACCTCAGGCTTTTGGTATGGCTTGCTTCAGAACTGATGGAATCAGCTAGTAAGCTGCTTTTATTACTGGATTCACCTGGAGAAAAAAAAAATTCCTTGCGATGATCTGATGTGTTTTTGACTCCTAACTATTTGCTTTTCCTTATCTCCCAAATTTTTAGAAAACTAAGTGCTATGTCTCCTATGAAATGGTACTTATGAATGTGTGTTCCAGCTGAGACTTTTAATTATCACTAGTGAATTACCATGAAGTGGCCTCATTTGGGTGCAAAAAATAATGACAGGCTCTTTTCAATATATTCTCTAAAGAGCTTCTTAAATATTATTTTTTAACTGAGTATGTAATTTTACCATCTTGCAGGCTCTGTTTTTCCCTTCATCTTTGACATCCTCGTATTTTAAGAATAAGAGTTACGATTCCATCAGCAGAATGTCAGAATGTCTTCATAGATAAATTCTGATGGAGGCAGATCAGAAAGACAGGCAGCACTGGAGTGGATTAGGTTACCTTTTGGATTTTTGAAGGCTTTGCTCACATGTTAGTTTGAACAGCCAATAACGTGTTTATTGTTTTTGGAAAAAAATATGACTAGCCACACATCTCCTTTCCTCTTCCTATGGCAAGACTGTAAATGTTATCTTCAGATAAATAACTCATAAACAACACTTGAGAACACCAACAGGAGCGCTTTCTAAAATGCGTTCGCTTGAGAGATGGCACAGGTCACGTGACTGTAAACAGTCCTTGTGAAACAGGTGCTTTTGTCTGGGAGCTCAGGCTTCATTTCTTGGGAAATTCCATGCAGGGTCCACAGTGGATTTCATAATGGGACTCTAATACCTTTAAACTTTTTCCTGCTTCCTCTATCAAGGAAATCATTTCTTTAAAAGCTGCTTGGCCTTCATTGTTTACTGGTTGGAAAGTTTGGTCAAGAACAGTTCCTTTATATAACAAGAAGAAATACAGGGCCAGGGGCTATGTGCCTTGGGCAGAATCAGAGTGTTTTTCCAGTAGATAATCAAGAATATGAATAATCCTTCAGCACACGGTGCAGCCGCCGCTGTGACTTGGCACTAGGTATTAAAAGCCCACTGTTCATGTACGCTTTGCTATATTTAAAATAGACAACAAGGACCTACTGTATAGCACAGGGAACTCTGCTCAATGTTCTTTAATAACCTACATGGGAAAAGAATTTGAAAAAGAATAGATACATGTATATGTATAGCTGAATCACTTTGCTGTACACCTGAAGCTAACATAACATTGTTAATCAACAATACTCCAATATAAAATTAAAAATTTTTAAAAAGCCCATGTTCAGAACAGCTTGACTCCACTTTTGAAGTCCGTGTTCTCATCCCCTTTGGGTGTGTCCCTTTCTGTGTAGCTTTGTTCCTTTTATTTAGATAAGTGCTGACACATTCTCAGTCTTCCAGCGTAAGGAAGTAGCCGCATGTCATTTTCTTCATTGAAAAAGTCTCCTAGATCAGGTAGTCACTGTGCCAATCCAAGGCTCTCTGGAATCAGCAGAAGGAGAGATAGAACAAGAGGCTCCCCTTGCAGACAGACGAGATCAGTGTAACAGAATGGACTCTGAAAACCAGGAACAACGGGAAACATCTTGGGGGCTCACTGGCACATCAGCCCTGGAGGTGTGTCGGGGGCACAGTGCTCCCAGGTCAGGTAGTGGCCACTGCAGGTGGGGACTAAGCTGGAAGGGAGCTTGTTGACTGGGGCACCGGCAGCCTCACCTTGATGTGGAGTGTCTTCCTTGCTTTAAATAACTCAAGAGCAAAGAGTAGCTAATGAGATGGGTAATTAGACCCAGGACATTTTCAAACCTAGAATCTTGTGATTAAATATCCATTTTACTATACGTTTGGCCTTTATGGCTTCAGTTAAACTGGATCGGAAGCGGCCCAAGCACTGTGGTATGATTCTGTGGCACTTTTCTGAAGTGTGCACTTTTTTTGTTAGTGTTTGTCACTTATACACCCATATACTTCCATGATGCTTCCTTTAGGTTCTTTATATATGTATGTACCTGTCTGTTTGAATGCATTAACTGTTAAAAGTTACTGTTGATGTTTGGAAGCTGGTCCCTGGCCCTTTCCATTGATCTTGTGCTTTCTGTGCCTTTAGGAGCATATATATGTTGGAAAATATAACAATGATATCAATTAGGAATGAAATCATTCACAAGCCACCACCCTCACCAATTAACTCTCTTCATTTTTCCACTCCCCTTTCAATGCTTAACCAAATGATATGAAATTTTAAGAGTTGTAATATTAGAAAACATTAAAGCAATATATGCTTTTTAAACATAGTGTGTTGTCTAAACTTTTTACTCATTGTTCTGTGGTATATGCTTTTTAATGTCTGTGTTGAGAAATTAACGTATCATACACAATTGACATAGCTACCCCTCTAGGGTTGCATTTAGGTTGTCTCAGGGTGTTCGCTTTAATGCAGTAGTAAACACCCCACCTCTCCTTCTTTTTAGAATATTTCCTTAGGGTAATTCCTGAGAGTAGAAATACCTGGTCAGATGGTAAGAAAGGTTTCATATCTTCGTAAAACACATTGCCAGTGTGCTTCCCAAAGGACTTGTGCCCATTTCTGTTAGTTGGCATCTTTTAAATAAAGCTTCTCTTGACAGGCCCGCAGTAAAGCTTCCCATATTCCTATCAACGTTCAAACTCAGTGCTAGCTTAGACCTGAAATACAGGCTCAGTTGGAAATTCCATCCACCAACCGCTGCTCACTGCCAAGAGCAGGTTCATTCTCCAGCATCAGCTGGAGCCTGGAAGGGCGTGGTGTGCCCTTTGGACCGGTCTTTCCCATTTTTCTGTCCCGTAGGCGTCCTGTGGCACTCTGTCAGCTCCCGTATAGGGTGGAGAGTATATGTGGTTGTGCCTTGGGGCCTAAAATTGTAGCAGATGAAAAGCCTTTAGAGTGAATTATTAAATCTAAACCAGAGCCTGTTGGCTTCCTGTGCTTGATTTGGAGTCTGTTCCATTATGGTAGTTTTTACAAAACACTTCTGAATGAGAAATAAATTCCAAATCTCTTTTTTTCCCCCTCTCCTGTCAAACGCCACCAGGAAACAGAATCTCGTTATTTCAGTTAGAATATATTAATACTGACCCTCTCCAGCACTTGGGAGTTTTCAGGTTAGGCCCACACAGCTTCTATTTTTACCCTAGTCTAAACTGTGGTCATATGGATGGCAAAATAAAAACTGGAATATTCTAGTTTGGGAGGGGGAGAGGCAGTAGTGCTTATAATAACATGGCTGCAAACCTCTTGCTTCCCTCTGTTTGATATTCCAAAAAAGGAAGAAAGCACAACTTGGAGCACATCTGTAAGTCATGAACATTTTCCTTTTGTGTGTCATGCATATTCAACATAATCCCACTCCGCATCCCAGGCGTTGCTTTAATGTACGTTGCTTCATAGAGCCCTGTTTTTGTAGCCGACAAATTTAATTCAAGACAAAGGAGGCTTCCCTTCTCTCTCTGGATCAAGAATCCGAACGCTTTACCACAGACAGAAGTAAAAAGTTTTGGTGTGTTCTGCTTTTGTCCCCCACTACCTACCCCTAACCCCCTACCTCCCGGTTGACTTCCTTGCTCCCAAAGAGGAAGACTGGTTTTTGTTTACTATTAGCAGTAAACCAATCTCAGGAAGAGGATTTTAAAAAAAAAAAAGTATTGATTAAATTTTGTAGTATAGATGTTTCAAAATTCAAAAGTTATGAAAGGACATAAAGTGAAAACTCCAGGTGAGAGATTTTGCATTTAATTAGTTGTCCCTGTAGTTTCTCTAGGTGCCAAAGCATAAAGTATGTCAAGAATTTGGGTGCAAGGTTTAGATTTCTTTCGGCTTGGTTTATTTAGTTGAGAGCTTTTCTTCATGAAATGGTGGCTTATAGAAATGAAGGGCTTTGGAACATGGGGGTTTGTAGAGGGATAGGCCAGTGGTATGATTATTGGTAGATGAGCATATTCTCAACGAGTCTGTGTAATCAGGGCTGTTCACAGATTAAAGAGAAATGGGACTGGGGACCAGCCTCCTGCCTGTTCTGTGTGTCTTAATGCTTGGGGGCAGAGGAGGGTTGCATCATTCAGTTAAATAAGCGTGCAGGATTTTCTGGGTCCTCCTATCTGAGAGGCTGGTTGAAATTTACCCAACAAACCACTTACTGAGCCAGATACCGTACTGTAGACTCAACAGACAAACGTTGTAGGGAGAAAAATAATTTTGAAGCTCCAGCTACACCAATATACCTACAGTGAGGCATGTTTGGTGAAAATGATATGGATTCTATTGAATCATAAATATAAATTGAGATGAGTCAAGTAATCCTTTGGCAAGATTATTTTGCTGTTGTTTTTTTTAACATGCTGATTATTGGACTGAGCATTTTATTAGAGAAAGATTTTATTTGAGCTTTGTTGGCTAGAAAATCTAAGTACTTTGAACCACATTCATTTCTTTTTTTTAAACAAAGAGGAAAATTTCTACTGTGAAGTACACTAACTCAGTGTTACTTTTTAAAACACTTTTCAGCCATTTAATGTTCTCCAGAGACTAGTGTTGTACCCAGCTCATTGGAGGCATTCTTAATGAGTTGGTGGGTTCTTCTAAGGTCATACTTATCTTTCTGTTAGTCCTCCTCACAGTAAAAGGCTGAATTCCAGATCTCCCTTTTTAAAAAGAGACCTAGTAAGAGTACATCGGTTGAGTTTTCCTTGATGCGAGGTAACCAGCTAACTTATTTAAAATACATGGTTATTTCCTTTCACCAAATGGCTTAAAGCTTGGGTTTAGCCTTTCAGAAAAATGTGACCTCTCCTACTCTTTGTTGAACCTTTTTCGTGTGCTGGCTCTAAAACAGTAGGGGATACAGAAAACATCAGACCTCCTCCTGGTTCCTGGACCTCTTCAAGGAACGTACATTCTAAGTGGTGAGATAAGATTCCCACTCTGTATGCAGTGTCCAGCAGGAAAATCCGCCATGACTGGTCAATTCCAAATGAGTGGTTCAGACCTGAAGGATTGTAAATAGATACGGTAGGAATTCTGTCATCTGTCATGCTTTGGTTTGTTTCAAAAGGTTCATGGAACTAGTTGAAATTCTCCACGGTTGCCGATGATTTGACTTTTTTAGAATTTATTTTTTGATGTGACGTTTTTATGAGCAGCCCAGTCATCTTTTTGTCTCATTCACACCCAAATGTGATTCCACCTTCATAAACCTGATTTTTTCTTTTCAGAATTGGATTTATTTTCCTATGCACCAGTAAATAATTTAAACTAAATCCCCACTTTATGGAAGGTATGCTGAAGTGTTTCTTAAAGTTAGAGACTTTAGCAAAAAGCTAAAAGGACTAGTAATTAAGGACTAGTCTAGGTGTTTGAAACAGGTCTGAGCTAAAGATCTTTCTTAAGGATTCCTTAAGTAAGGATTTAAGAATTTGCTTTCAGGGCTTCCCTGGTGGCGCAGTGGTTGAGAGTCCACCTGCCGATGCAGGGAACACGGGTTCGTGCCCCGGTCTGGGAAGATCCCACATGCTGCGGAGCGGCTGGGCCCGTGAGCCATGGCTGCTGAGCCTGCGCGTCCGGAGCCTGTGCTCCGCAATGGGAGAGGCCACAACGGTGAGAGGCCCGCGTACCGCAAAAAACAAAAAAACCAAAAAAAAAAAAAAAAAAAAAAAGAATTTGCTTTCATGTGTGACCTCACCTTTGACCTCAGCTTTTGTGGGAATTATATACAGGATAGTAGAATATGCCTAGGACATTGTTAGGTACCAGGTAGTTTTCTGTAAACAAGTGCTTGGTAAATACAATAGCATTTGCCTGGAAATATATAATACAGTCATATCTCACGTATTCAAGGACAGCAATATCTTTTCCCAACAATAAACATAGGTTTCTTTCCTTCCATTACATCTTTGGCTTGGATGGGACATCTGATAGAGATGAAGGTATTACTAAAAATGAATGAATGGCAGTTGGCATCCTTCACATGGGCAGTTTACAAGAAGTTAGGCAGAGAAGAAATTGTTAAGCTAGAATTCTAACTCTTCACACAGACTTTTTCCCCATCTATGATGCCAAGAATACTAGTTCTAAAAGATGCTAAATAGATTTTTGGGGAGGGGGGGTTGGAGAATTTCCGTGGCCAAAGTTTGAAGGTCCTGGATCAAGCAGAGTTCAACAGGACTCTTTATTACAATTCTTCTCAGGACCTTTATTGTGTGTGAATCACCAGGGGGGCTGGGGGGAGGCACAGCATGGCCAGCCCTCTCAATGACCACACACTTTGAAGCCCAGATTTGGATGTGAACCCCTGCCTCCCCACTTCTGAGCTGTCTGTCTTTGGACAAGCCTCATTTCTTTGGTCGGCAGTGGAGACTGTTGAGATGATTACAGGTGCCAGTGCTTATAAAACACTTAGCACAGAATGCCTGGCACATAATAAACACTTAACCATTAGCTACAGCTAATCCTTTTGAACCCCAGGCTGACTGGCTCTGATAGCTTCATGTTGTAGGACATTACAGTGCAATAGTAAAACTTAGGAGGGAAAAGTTTTGGGCTCTAGTTTGGCCACCAACTAGACTGGGTGATTTTCAGTGACTTTGCCACTGTGGTGTTCTGTGTCTTCACTTTTGAAATAAATCGGTCATCTAGATACCTATAGTGTCCAGTCAAGCTCTAAGATTATATGTTCCTTTGGGCTCTACCTAAGCCAGAATTGGCAAGTTCATCTTAAGGGCAAGTGTATCATCTCTGTGGGACTATGTGGGAGAAAATTTTAACTATTATTTCTTTTACAGTGTGTGTTAGCTAGTAATAAAATAGTTTATTGAGTCACCTCTGGAAAAATAAGCTAAAGTTACAGCCAGTTTGGTGCTTTGTAATCACCATAAAAGTTAATATATATTTGAGTCTAAGTCAGGACTGGATGTGCCTTTATCCTAAAACTAAGAGACACCATCCAGGTGTTTGTTATCTAAGATATGATTTAGAATGTCATAGCAGGCCACATGAATATTTAAATTTTATGTCCAAAGGATAATTTTCTGAAGCTTGGGTCTGGGAGTGGTATCCATAAATAGTTAGGTTTTCTACTTTCTGACTTTGTTATCAACCTAAGTTTCCACCATAAGGTGAATTTAACACCTACTGCTTTGAGCTTTAATTATCTTGACCACTGTTTATCGGTTGCACTAGTTTAAGGCATTTAGAGGACATTCATCTAGTAGATAAGGCAGTGTATCTTTCAAGGAAGACCTCTAACTTCTAAATAACAGATTTCCACCCTGGCAGTTTGAAACATGATATTTGTTTGATGTAAGCTTTACCTCACAAGAAAAAACCAACAAGTAGATTTGTTCAGTTGCCATCCCACGATTTTCTTTGCTGACAAAGTGGGCAGGTTTGTGATATTGCTTACTAAAATCGAGACTGGTGCACTTGTGGTCTTCCAGGCACTGGATGAGCATTTTCTCTGTTCATTTTTATTACAAATACCATGTATGTTTGGGCCAAACTGTCTTGTCAGAATATTAGTTTTCACCATTCTCAAGTATGTGAGGCCTAGATCACCATTGTTTTCCTCAATTTTCTGTCCTTAGGGGAGTTTATTTCCTCTTAGGGGTTTTTGTTTGTTTGTTTGTTTCTTTATGGTACGCGGGCCTTTCACTGTCGCGGTCTCTCCCATTGCGGACGTGCAGGCCCAGGGGCCATGGCTCACAGCCCAGCTGCTCTGCGGCATGTGGGATCTTCCCGGACCGGGGCACGAACCCACGTCCCCCGCATCGGCAGGCGGACTCTCAACCACTGCACCACTAGGGAAGCCCCTCTTAGGGGTTTTGTATAAAGGAAATTGGTGTCACCAGGTCTCTGAGTGGAGTTTTCTTTGTCATGGAGCCCAGGGTTTGGGCGGAGGAAGTGGCAGCAGCTGACAGGGGAAATGCAGGTGAGGTCATATGGTATTCTTTCAAGGAAAAGGCATTTTTCTTTCATCCTATAGGTGATAGGGAGCCACTAAAGGGTTTTCTTCAGCAGGGGAGCAATGTGGTCCTTTTTAAGAAGAGTACCTCAGCAGACAGTGGATTCAAAGACAATGTCTTGAGGGATGGCTAAGTACGGAGGCCTCTGTAATGGTCTGGACCCAGCATGATGAGGTTGCTGCAGTTCGAAGGCTAGAAAAGAAGGGATGGAGTTGGGAGACAAACGTGTATCTTGCCTGCCTTCCAGGCATGTGGGGACCCAGCACTCAGGCAATGGGCCTTCTCCTCTGGGAGGAGCTGCTTCCTCTATGAAGGCAACTTAGTGCTCAGTTTCCATGGTTGAACCTCCATTTGGTCCTGCAGTCAGTTTTCCTTCTCGTGTACCCAGTTGCTCTCTACAACTTCCCCTTGCTCTCCTGCATGCATGTCTTGCATCAGCCAAGGGGGGAAAGGTCTGAAAGGCCAGCTTTGTTTTTCTTCCAACTTGTACTCTCAGCCCTGTTAGCCAACAGTCTTGGCGCTGCCTCGTAGAGATGGCTGGTCCCAAATGAAACAAATGCATTAGGAAATCCTACCGTCAGGCTGCATCTCCACCCCCTGGGCTGTGCCTCTGCCCGTTTCCTCCTGGTTCCTTTCATCCAGTGGCTCTGTCTCATCGAACACGAGAGCGTTCTGTGTGTCTTGGGGTTTTCTGCTGAGTGAGGCACATCGCAGTTGGCTGGTGTAGAAGTAGTAGTCTTGAGTCACCCCTTCTCTTGGCTTTCTAGAGATGCACATCTTGCCCCCAGGGAATGTCAATGCAGAATTCTTTTCCCTCTCCGGGCATGTTAACTTCAGCAATCCTTTCCACAGACTGCGGAGGCTTCACCAAAGGAATTGTCATGTTTGTGAAGGTGGTTTTTTTTAAAAGGAAAGACAGTGGAGGTGTTTCTTTGAGCATTATCTGCTACCGAGTGAAAAGGAGTCTGCTTAAATTGGAATCTATAGAAGGATGGATATTGGTAATTCCTCTTAGGTGCTTGGTGCCCCCGACATCAGAGCAGGAGTTAACTTTTAGTGTGAGGTCATCACTATTTGCACCGCACCGGATGCTGGAGGAACAAATACTTTTAGCTGCCTTTGAGCACATTAAACATCCAGTCAGCCGCAGGACCACCCTGGAGCCCCGCAGAGCCCGAGGGCAAGCCAGCTTCTCTGCATGCATCCTGACCCCAAGTCTTATAGTAATTCAGGTCTGACAGCTTCTTCCTAAGGAGCTGGTTGTCCTGGAGAAGTGAGTTGCTTGTCAAGCCTCCCCGTGTGGTTGAACTGTGTGGTGGCCAGAATCCTCTGGGAGACGTTTTTGGCCCATCTGCCTGTGAGTGTGACAGACATGTCTGTCCGACAACTGGGTCACCTAATGAATAGAAATTCAGTTTACAAGGAGGGATTAAATATCTTCGTGTGGCCGGCGCCACCTCAAACTTCTTTGACGGAGCCAGGAGGAAAAAGGCGTTCAATGTTAAGAAAAGGCAAACGGGTTTCTGCTTTTAAGACTCAAGGTCACTTAAGCCAGGTGCCATGCCATGTGTGGGGGAGGTTTGGGGCCAGTGATCTCCCAGGCTTCAGATGGAAAGATTTCAACTTTAGGGGTCTTATGACACATGTTATCTCTGAAGCCTGAGTCAAAGGCCAATTTGTTTTAGGTAATCTCAATTGGCAAATATTTACTGAGTACCCATGCAGTCTTAGAGGCCCGGGGAGCACACACAGGGCATTGAGGCCCTGCCTTCTCCAAGTGTGCTCTGCTGAGGGGCAACAATTTAAAATAACACTGAGGGCTTCCCTGGTGGCGCAGTGGTTGAGAATCCGCCTGCCAGTGCAGGGGACACGGGTTCAAGCCCTGGTCCAGGAAGATCCCACACGCTGCAGAGCAACTAAACCTGTGCGCCGCAACTACTGAGCCTGTCCTCTAGAGCCCATGCTCCACAACTACTGAGCCTGCATGCCACAACTACTGAAGCCTACGTGCCTAGAGCCCATGCTCCACAACAAGAGAAGCCACCACAATGAGAAGCCCGCGCACCGCAACCAAGAGTAGCCCCCACTCTCCGCAACTAGAGAAAGCCCACGCACAGCAACGAAGACCCAATGCAGCCCAAAAAATAAAATAAATAAAAATTTTAAAATGTATATATATAAAAAAATAAATAACACTGAGAGTTTGTCTTAAACTGTTCATAGGCTACAAAATCCAAAATAGTAGTCTGGAACGAGAGGACATGGAAGGACTGAAGAAGTCAGAGCCTGTTTTGTAGACAGGATTTGAGAGAAAGAACGACAGGGTCCTGCAGATGAAGTTCACAGGACAAAGTTTAATACAAGCAGGACAACACATGAAACAGCCCAAGCAGTGTTTACTGAGCATGTACTATACGCCAGATACATGATTGTGGGGAGTTGGGGTGGACTGAAGATGTATGAGGTGCGGTCCTCACCCTCAAAGGAGCTGACTGCATACTGTGGCTCAGTGACGCTGATGGTGGGGTTGTGGAAACCAGGGCTCCTGATACGGTCGGTTCACAAGCTTGGGAAAACACCCAAGGCCTGGACTGGGGAGAGACTTGGAGACCTGTGTCATGCAGAATGGCCTCAGAGGGCGGAGTTAAGCTCTGACTGTTCTAGTAGGAAAACTCCAGCACACTCTTGGATCAGGGTGGTCACTCAGTGTCTGCAGGCCAGGCCACTGGGAAACCAGTCCCCGATTAAAGTCTCAGTTCTCAGAATGTGCCGATGTGGCCGCTCACACAGAGTGGGCGCCCATACCTTTCCGTCAGTTGTCCCTGACTCCTGGAGAACACAGCCTCGGGTTTAGGACACTTCAGCCTCTCCAGCCAGCGGCCGAAACCTGAGGGAAGATGGTGTTGCTCTGATGGGGGGCGGGGCCAGCATCCTCCTAGGAAGGTTCCAGTGCCAGTGACAGCTGGAACAGAAGGCTTTAAAGGAGATCTAATGAAAGCCTCTGTCGTGAGGGAAACATTTTTTTGTCATTCCTATTAGGAAGAGACATTCCATTGGATTTTAAAAAATAGGACAATAATGAGTGTTGCCTTTTTCCAAACACAGATGTTGTTTTAGAAGCTGACAGATTGCTGTATTTGTTTCTGGGCTTTCATGAGATACTGGTGGTAAAATATCAATTGACTGAAACCATTTAAGAAAAAAATTATACATCTACTCGGCCTCCAATTCATACGACTTGCTTTCTTGGTAGGATTAGGTTGAATTGTAATACTAAAATTCTTACCGAAGAGCTAAGAAGCTGTGGAACTGGTCGACTTAGTGAATGATCCTTCTCCATATTCACTGTGTGATTTGCTGTTACCAAGTGCCAGGAATATAAAAAGAATGTGCTCATGTGGGTTTATCTGCATTTGTCATTAAGGCTCTGCTAAGCCCATGAGCCCCAGACGCGGCTCACGGTGGGCTGTCGCCCTGGTCTGTGAGCCTCACAGACCCTGCTCCTCAAGGGGTATGGTGCTGGCATCTGCATGCGTCTGGGCTGTGGCAGGAAGCCCTGTGACAGCCTGCCCGCCACCACGAGCTCCTGGCTGCAGTGATGCCTCTCTGAGTGTGGCCAGGCCTGCAAACATCCAAGGGGCCTTGACGGATCCCTGGGTGGTGATTTTGCCCAAGCACCCTAATACATCCCCAAGAAAGTCTTAAATGATTTGAATGTCTTGTATCTTTTCCAGTAAAGGAGCCTCACGGTGATTTAGTGACAACAGGAATGCCTGAGATAGTTCCAACTAGCACTGGGGGGCCCTGGAACTCAGACAGGTTTAGTGGGACGTAAGGAGATAAGCCCGTGATAGGCGCTTCAGCCTCTGAGCCATCTTCATGTTACTGAGTTAGGTTCTGTAGGCTTCCCTCAGGGGCATTTGTCTGTGGTCAGCCCTTGACGTAATATGAGTTGTCAGGGTGTCCTAAGGAGGGGTAGGGCCAGAAATGTGGGTTCCAAGGAACAGGGGAGAGGGACGGGTAGTCGCCGAGGTGTAAACCTGCACAGTGAGTTGAATAAGCTCATTTCCTAATTTCTCACCATCCTGAATCCCTTCTCTCTCCTTTCTCAGCGGGCAGAGCTGACATCTGATAAAGACATGTACCTTGACAACAGCTCCATTGAAGAAGCTTCAGGAGTGTATCCTATTGATGACGATGACTATGCTTCTGCATCAGGCTCGGGTAAGGCAGGCTACGTCCACACTCTCCTCTGTTCTCTGCGCTTGTGTAAGCACGTGTGTGTGTGCACGCATGCACACACACACACACACACACACACACACACACACACTAGTGGAACTTACTTCGGGGAGACAGGAGGTATGCACAATGGTTAAGAGCATGCTCTGTGGAGTCACAGCATCTGGGTGTGAATTCTAGCTCCCCGCCACTTGAGCTGTGAGATCTTGGGAATGTATTTAACTTGGCTGAACCTCAGTTTCCTCATTTATAGAATGGAAGGTAATAATAGTCCCTCCCACATAGGTTTGTCGTGAGGCTCAAGGGGTTGACACATCTGTAGCTCTTAGAGTATGCTGCTTGGCATGTAGTCAGTGTTCTGTCAACATTAGCTTTTAATTTTATTATTAACGCTTTCAGAGTGATGTCATGGAAACCACCCTGAAAGAGATCCCTGAGACAATGGTTTCATACAGCTGCCAACCCTACCTTAAATATTATAGGTGAGACCGAGAAGAGTTATACTTTCTTACTCCTAGTGTATTGCTCAAACGTAGGAGGGAGAACGTAGTAGCCAGGTAAAATGATTGTACAGTGATATCCTCAACTCCAGTGGTGTATCAGTTATCTATCACTGAAGTAATGACTCGTAACAAACCACCCCGAAGTGTAGTGGCTAAAAACAACAGTCATTTTATTTAGCTCATTACTCTGCAGGGTGGAGATTTAGGCTGGCCTGACTGGGCTCCTTCACATGTCAATTGTCAGTTGCAGGTTGGGTTTGCAGCTTTGCTGATCTTTCTGGATTCTGTCATATCTCTGGGACAATGGGACAGACTTGGCTCTGGTCATGCAGTCTCTCATCCTCCAGAAGGCCAGCCATTTGTCCACAGGGAGGAGGCAGAGATTCCAAGACAGCAAGCAGGAGTGAGCAAAATCTTCTGAAGCCAAGGCTTAGAACTGGCACAATTTCACTACCATATTTGATGGGTCAGAGCCAGTTATAAGGCGAGGCCAGAGTCCGCCTCTTAATGAAAAGAGCTGCAGGGCCACATTGCAGAGGATGTGGATACAAGGGGGAATAAAGGATTTGGCCAATTTTGCAGTCTACCATACCTGGGAAATGTTTCACCTGTGCCAGGATTGGACCCCAGGCAGCAGAGAAAGAAGAAGAGCTTGTGCATATGTTAATGATCCAGTCAGGAACTCGAAGTCAGCAGCATGCTAGGCAAGTCTTATCCAGGATCTTCCTTGATCTGAGTTTTCATTTTCTGTTCAACATTTGGTAAAAGTTACGCTGAATGTAGATGTCTCACAATCAGATTGGCCTGGGCTTCAGAATGACCCAGAGGAAATTAAAATCAGTTGTGTCTTTGGGAGAGCTCTAGCTACATAAGAGTGAGTGTTTTAGGTTGGAAAACAGCAAGTCTGAGAAAGACAAGAGAGGTGGTGGCTGACCTAGTAACAATGAGCTTACAATGCAGTCCTCATGTAAAAATAGCCCTCATGTAAAACTAGTTATTCTGGGGAAAGTGGTATATAACGCACATGCAGGAAGAGTGTGAAAAGTTGTTCTCCATAGTCCACAACTCTATTAATAACGTTCACTCATGGCACTTCTTTTTTTTTCGTTAGCACCTCAAAAGTGCTTTGTAACTGTCTTCTTCAAAATGTCCCAGGAAATAATAAATATGTATACATTTTGGTCCCCATTTCACAGGTCTTAGAATCTAAGAGTTGTTAGAAATTTGTGGAGGTTGTCCAAGTCATTTTGCTGATTTCTGCCAAGATTGTCCCTAAGTTTAATATAAGGACTCAGGTTCAGTCCTGCTCCTCTGGCAGCACCTCTCCTCCCCCACTCCCCCCCATCCAGGTGAAAGGGGATTGGAGTGGATCATTTGAAATCCTGAACCACTCATCAGACGGATCGAGCTGAGGCTTAAATGTGGTCCCACATTGCTTCCGCCTTGGCTCCAGCCTCAGACAGATCATTGCTACAAAGAAGTGTATCATTCTGGGGCTTCCCTGGTGGCACAGTGGTTAAGAATCCACCTGACAGTGCAGGGGACACGGGTTTGAGCCCTGGTCTGGTAAGATCCCACATACCGCAGAACAACTAAGCCTCTGCGCCACAACTACTGAGCCTGCACTCTAGAGCCCGTGAGCCACAACTACTGAGTCCGTGTGCTGCAACTACTGAAGCCCGTGCGCCTAGAGCCCGTGCTCCACAGCAAGAGAAGCCATCTCAATGAGAAGCCCACATACCGCAATGAAGAGTAGCCCCCGCTCACCACAACTAGAGAAAGCCCGCACGCAGCAACGAAAACCCAACGCAGCCAAAAATAAAATAAATTTTAAAAATAAATTAATTAATTAAAAAAAAAAGAAGAAGTGTATCATTCTGGATTTTGGAAACCTCCTTGCATTGCACTGGGGATGTTGATTTTCAGCTTAAAGGTAATAGAAGCTGTAACTAAAATTTGTAAAGCCCTTACTGCATGTCAGGCACTGTTCCTAGTCTTATAACATCTCTGTAAAGAGAGATTGTATTATCTCCATTTTTCACATGAAAAAACCTGAGGCTCAGGGAGATTGAATAACTTGCCTCAGATCACACTGTTGGAAAGAAATGGAGCTGGGATAGGGGCCAGGGAGTTGGGCTTGAGAGTGTGTTCTCTTTCACTCCTTTGCTCTACTGCCTCCTTGTGTCTCAAAACTCTACTCCAGAATGAGGAGACCCTGCCTAACTGATGCCCAGTCCCAGCTGGAGACTGGGATCCCCCAGGTTTTGGCCAGAGGGTTTCGTTCCCTCTGTCCTCACTCACGTCATGCTATCCAGTGGAAGAGCAAAGGGACTGGAGGGAAATGGCCAGAGGCCTAGAGGGTGCTTCCCAGCTGAGAAGATGGTACCAGACTATATATGTGCACTCAGGGGTGGACATTGGCAGACATGAAAACTTCAACCATTCACTTAAATGTTTCATGGGCATTCACTGTGGACCAGACACTAGGCCGTGTTCTTGGGACACAGATGAAAAACTAGGTCCTTGTCCTCAAGGAACCAAGAGTCTGATGAGAAAAATGTAGAAATGAGAAAAAAATCATTGTTATAACTTGTCATGGGTGATATAACATAAGAAGGTGCTATAAAACAAAAATGTAAGAGTGAAATGCAGAGTTCTGGTTAAAGATGGCAGATTGAACACACATACCTTTCAATACGCAACTAAACCAACAATAAAGGAATTGGGCCTAAACTCACAAGGACAAACAAAACAGTACAGGAGACAAACGCCACAATGTTTTGAAAGCTGGGAAGCAGATGGGCTAGTAGTAACAGACTTGGCAGACGTGAGAAAGCTGAGTTAGCCAGTAGTGGGGGTGAGGAGAGCCAAGAGGCAACCACTTTACACAGTAGAATCCTCGTAGGGCCCCAGAATTCATGGCACTAGATGGAGCGTGAAAATGGTACTAAACTCAGGATGATTAGTTGAAAGTCTGTTCAAGATGCAGGTAGATTTCCTAATTCCTTCCCACCATAACGCAGCAAAGGGACTGATGCTCCCAACCTCAGGAGAAAACTGGAGGTTTATTATCTGGGGAAGATAAAACAGAGGGTCTTTGGACTGGGAGTGTACCAGGCACAGATGGGGCAAGGGACCCCACACTGAAAACAGGAAATACAAGTTCTCAGATTAAGAGTTATTTAATGCAGAGATATTCCCAGTTGTCTTCTCCCAGTCAGTTCCTGGAACACTGACGGGCTGGCCTTTACCCTCTCCAGGAAATTGGACCAACTCAAAGGAAACAACTCCAAGATACTGGCATTGGCAATTTCTCCAACAAAACACACAAGTCTATCTAACTGATGATGCTAACGTTTGACAGACCTCTCCTGTGTGCTCAGAACTTCTAGTCAGCTTCTCAGCCTTTCCTTCTTAAATACAAGAAGACAACCAAGGCTCCTCAGACATTTACAGGAGAACTTGTAACTTCTGAAAGATAGAGACCTTCCCACACCCCCAAATTGGAAGAGAACAGAAACTCACAGTGAGAAGAGAACTTACAGAAAAACTTATTACAGTTGGAGAGATAAGGCTCTTTAATGTTGAAACAAGAAGAGGATACTTTGAAAAAGGAACATTCTGAGAGTGCAAGAGTCCTTGGAGGGTGGAACTGTCATCTAAGAGGTGAAAAACTCATTAGGAGATGATATGCAGATATTTATTCAATTCATTCCACAACTATTTAATAATGACCCATAACACGGGGGAACAGACACCATTCTAGGTGCTAGGAACACTTCAGTAAATAAAATCTAATGATGCTTTCTCTGGTGGTGGATTAATTTTATTTATTCCTTCCTGTATTTCTGTTTCCCAATATCATCCATGAAAAATGTATTTTTTAAAAATATGTATTCTTTTTATAAGTAGAAGAAAATGTTATTTTTTAAAAAAGAAGAGACTTAGTGAACAGTGGAAACATAGAGAAAGAAACAGTTCCACAATGGATGGAAAGGGGATGACACTGATTCTGGGCATAAAAGTGTAAGCATGAGTTTCCCAGGTGGAAATGAGCTTTGGGCTCTGGACTAGCATGTCTCAGGCAAAGCGGGCTGAAAGGGGGTCCCTAGATTACTGGTTTGGGCAGGAGGGTCAATCTTTTTAATAAAGATAATAAATGCAGTGGAGGAGCCTCTGAGGTGGGTCACTCACCTATCTCTAATTTAAGAAGTGCCAACTTGAGGGAATTTTCTACTTTACAAAATCTCGTCTCTCACAACAAATTCTCCACACTCCTAATTTGGCAGTTCGTATTTGTAACTCTTGTGAGCCAAGGGAGTCTTAAAAGCCCTTAATTGAAAATTTTTCATTTCTCATTGAATTTTTTTTGTAAGAAGCAAGTTAATCATATTATGTATAAAACTTTGATGGAAAATTGGGGAGACTGATATGAAAGAGCAGTGTATTTGGAGCCATCATTATTAATGACTTACATTTATGTAACATTTTATGTATACAGAATGCTTTCAAATATACATATTATATTTGCACCTCTGAGACTTAGTTGTTGTTATCCCCATTTTACAGGTGAAGAAACTGACTCAAATGTTATTTGCCCAAGGTCACAGAGAAAATAAATGCCAGAATCAGTACTGTTTGTTTAATGCCAAATCCAACATTTGTTCCAATAGACCCTCACCATTTCTTCTCTGTATAATGAGTGTACGTGCCAGAGGCAGTCGATATATCAAAATATTTTTAAAATGAGCCTTATTCATAGCTTTGCACTATTCCCAGTATCTTACCTCTTGCTTTTTGAACCGCTTGTTATTGTAACATGCTTCTGTGAGGAATTTGGGGCTATTCATCATTTGTTCCTGTCCGAGGAAGCAGGTTAGCTCGAGTTACAGACTGAGTTTTTTTTCAGTTGTTACAAATTTGACGAATGGTCAGCTTAAAAAGAATGTTATAAAAAAAAAAAAAAAAAAAAAGAATGTTATAGTCTGAAGTCCGGGAGGCTGATTCCTCCATCTCTGTGTTTCTTTCTCAAGATTGCCTAGGGGCAGGACAGGAATAAAGATGCAGACGTAGGGGATGGACTTGAGGACACGGGGAGGGGGAAGGGGAAGCTGGGACGAAGTGAGAGAGTGGCATGGACATATATACACTACCACATGTAAAATAGATAGCTAGTGGGAAGCAGCCACATAGCACAGGGAGATCAGCTCAGTGCTTTGTGACCTAGAGGGGTGGGATAGGGAGGGTAGGAGGGAGACGCAAGAGGGAGGAGATATGGGGATATATGTTTATGTATAACTGATTCACTTTGTTATACAGCAGAAACTAACACACCATTGTAAAGCAATTATACTCCATAAAGATGTTAAAAAAAAAGAATGTTATATTTGAATGTGAGAAATTCTCAAATTCTTCTGATAAAAAAGCAAAACAAATGAACAAAAAAACATAGTGCCCAGCTGGCAGTCAGTTGTCAGTCCTTACTGCACAAATACTGGGTCAGAGTCTGGAGGTGTTGGGACTCTGTTAGGCACTTGGCGAACAATCCCTTGGCCATATGGAGCTTCAGTTTTGTAGGGGAAACTTCAGTCAATCATTACACAAACAAATGCATCATTACAAACTTTTGATAAATGCAATCTTAGGGTAAGAAAGGTGGTGTTAAAAAACCACTTAATGAAGACTCTAATCTAATATGGAAGGGAGGCCTTCTCCAAGGAATGACATTTGTGCTGAGGTCTGGAGGTGAGAAGGAATTAACTAAGCAAAGGCTTCTGGCCAGAGATCGGGGACCACAGCTGGAGCACAGGGGACAGCAGGGAAAATGATGCTGTAGGAAGCTGGAAAGGTAGGCCAGGGCTGGACCACACAAGGCTAGGTTGAGGCATTTTATATTCATCTTGAAATCAGTGGAGTGCCATTGTAATAGCTTTAAACAGGAGGATGATGTGGTCACAGCCAGTTTGTGGACAGTGGACTGAAAGGGAGCTGTTAGGAAGAAGGTAGGTACAGTGATTGATAGGAAGATTACAGTGGTTTGGATGAGGGCGGTGGCCCTGGAACCATAGAAAGGTGTAAGAATGAAGACATAATAAAAAGGTAAAATCCACAGAACTGGGTGATGGATTCAATGTGGTGGTAAGGAAGAGGGGAAGGGGCCAGAGCTGTGATTTATAGGAATGGAGGGTTCCATTCACTGTAAGATAATATGGGGAGAAGACCAGGTTTGTAGAGGGGAGAGGCAAGGAGATCATGAGTTCTATTTTTTTTTAATTTTATTGAAGTACAGTTGATTTACAATGTTGTGTTAATTTCTGCTGTACAGCAAAGTGATTCAGTATATAATTAGATATATACACACACACACATACATTCTTTTTCAATATTCTTTTCCATTATAGTTTATCACAAGATATTGAATATAGCTCTCTGTGCTATACAGTAGGACCTTGTTGTTTATCCATTCTCTATATAATAGTTTGCATCTGCTAATCCCAGACTCCCAATCCTTCCCTCCCCAACCCCCCTGTCCCTTGGCAACCACAAGTCTGTTCCGTGAGTTGTATTTTGAACATGATAGAGATGTATATGGTACCTTTGAGTCATTCAAGTGAAAATGCCAAGTAGGCCAGTGGATATGTAGGTCTATATTTCAGAGGAGTGGTAGAAGCTAATGATGTCAACTTAGGTTTCATTTGTCTTTAGATGGTAATTGAAGCCATGGGTGAGAGAGGAAGTGTGGAGTAAGAAGCAGCCTAGGGCTCAGCCTTAAGGAACTCTTCATATATTGTGTCCAGGTAGAAGAGAATGAGCCTGCAAAGGAGACTTAGAAATAGCCAGAGAGGTGAGGGGAGAAAGCCAGGAAGTCAAAGCCATAGAAACCCAAAGGTAGTATATCAAGAAGGAGGTGAGAGTTGACAAGCGTCCAGTGGCGCTAGGAGGTTCAATTAGATGAGGACTCTGGAAAATGCCACTGGCTATGGAACGTGGAGGGGAATGGTGACCTTAACAAAACAGTACCAGTAGTGTGGTGACAGGGGACACCTGACTAGGGGCAGTAGAGCACCGAGTGGAGTAGATGGTGAGGGAAGAGGCTGGTGAGTCTGCACGCCACCACTAGAAAAATCTGGTTGTAGAAAGGGGAGAGAGGACAGCAGCTCACACAGATAAAGGGTCCGTGTTCCTTTTTTGTGGTGGATATGTTTTAAAATGGAAAATGTAGCACCTTTCAGCACAGAAGGGAAGAAATCTCTTGAGTAGGACAGACTGAACATGGAAGTAAAAGAAGGGCTACTTGAGAGCATTCAGGATAATAATAATATAGAAAAAAATGCCAGGCTCCCCACAGATCCACCTTGAAATCACTCTTCACTGCTATGAAGACTGCAGGAAGGTTTGTGCTAAGTTCTTGAGGAGCAGGTGTTTTGAGAGAACATGGCTCTGTCATCGTCAGCCTTAGACAATGTTGTCTGATACTGTAGAAATCTGTGTCCTGATTCTTGGGCTTAGCTCATCTTCGCTTATTTTGCCAGGAGCTGCTGAGGACGGAGAGAGTCCAGAGCTGAGCACATCTCGACCGCTTCCAAAGATCCCATTCACCAGTGCTGCTCCGAGAGTGGAAACCACGACTCTGAACAAGATACAGAATAAGATCCCCGCTCAGACAAAGGTGTATTTTGTTTTCCATTGCGTTCTCAGGTTATTGTAAAGGTGCCTTTTTAAAAAATTGTACAGACTGTGCTTTTTTTTTTTTTTTTTTTGCGGTACGCGGGCCTCTCACTGTTGTGGCCTCTCCCGTTGCGGAGCACAGGCTCCGGACGCGCAGGCTCAGCAGCCATGTCTCATGGGCCCAGACGCTTGGCGGCATGTGGGATCTTCCCGGACCAGGGCACGAACCCGTGTCCCCTGCATCGGCAGGCGGACTCTCAACCACTGCGCCACCAGGGATGCCCCAGACTATACCTTTTAAGAGGTGCCCTTTAACACTGTGTAAGGACAAATGGTCTTTTCATTGTATCGTAAATGGCTCTTCCTTACTCTTTATGATCCTTTTGACATTTGCCCACCTACTGCTTTTTTGTTGTTGCTGTTAGATAGCCTTTGTTTTTCAGAGCAGGTTTAGGTTCACAGGAAATTGAGTGGGAAGTACAGAGAGTTCCCAGAGACTTCCCAACATGCACAGCCTCCTCCCATCAACATCCTGTGCCAGAGGAGTACACTTCTTACAACTGATGAACCTACACTGACAGGTCATAGTCTCCCAGGGTCCAGAGTTTTACCTTAGGGTTCACTCGTGGTGATGTACATCCTGTCAGTTCTGACAAATATATAATGGGCATGTACCCACCATTATTGTAGCCTACAGAAAAGTTTCACTGTCCTACAATGCTCTATACCCTACATATTCATCCCTCCTGCCCCAGCCCCTAGAAACCACTCATCTTTTTACTGCCTCCATAGTTATGCCTTTCCAAAATGTTGCATCGTTAGAATCATGCAGTCTGTAGCCTTTTCAGATGGGCTTCTCTCACTTAGTAACATGCATTTACAGTTCTTCCACGTCTGTTCATGGCTTGATAGCTAACTCTACCTAGTACTTTTATCACCCAGGCGTAGCTTATGAACAAATCTTTTTTACAGGGTACTCCTTCTTAAGGACCTCATAGCCCAGTTAAGAAGCAAAACCTTTTCAGTTTATTTGGCTTATGCTAAGAAAATTTGTTTTTATTTCATAAAGAATTTGTTCTGAGTTAAAACCATTGTGAACTTTTACATCTGCTGAAACAGGTTATGGACTAAGGAGCCTCCAGGTACTAGTCTCAATACGTGTTTTCCCAGAGTTTTTCAGGCCCACCTTCAGTGGTATGTAAACCCTGACCTCTTCCAATGATAATGATGCATGCGGGTACATCCCTATATTCATTTTGAGAGCTGACTTACTAAGAAATAAGGTCTTTGGGCTTAGAACAGAGCAAAGCTACTAGTTCATGGAAACTGTGAGACCAATGATTTTGGCCTTATTAGCATGCTGCTGCAACTAGCTGACTACCCACTAACTAGGTAAGCTATTTAAGTTGGAAAATGCATATTAAAGTCTGAAGAAGGCCTAGGTTTCAAATCCTAGATCTGGTCAAGTTTCTTAGCTTCTCTGAGCGCATTCCTGATGGGTCCTTGAGAAGGTTACATGTGAGGGCATGCAGCGTGGCACCTGAGAGCCAGTAAGCATTTTGTAAGCCTTTATTGAATTTGGTTAGAGCGGGAGAGATCGAGGCAGTTCACCAAGTGAGCCTGTGGAGTGCAGAGCAGGAGGCTTTGCAGGCGGCCTGGGGGGTAGCATGCTGCTTATGAGAACTTGGAAACACAAGTGCCCCCTTTTGGAGCTCACCCGTCTGCTGGTGAGAAATGAGGTGCTGCTAAGCTTTAGCAGCAGACAGGCTGTGGAAGGCTGTGTCACGAAGGTAGGGACGGGCCTTCTCCCGAGGAAGGAGCACCCCCCTGCAGGCCGGAACGCACGCAGGCTTCCTGCCCACTGATGTGCCTCCCCTTCCCAGGGTGCAGCTGTTCTTCCCCTGGCCCGCCGTCCTCCCGGTGCCTGGGCACAGGGTGGTGAGGGACAGGCGGGATGGGTTTCTGCAGATGTGGAGCGGTCAGGTCAGCCCTCTCCAGACGGGAGTGCTGTTTGTCGGATGGAGAAGGGCTCGTTGCTGTTAGCAGTAGACTGACTTCGCAGGCCAGGCAGCAGGAAAGGAGGGAGAAGCTCTGAGCACTGAGGCAGACACACCTGGCTCCGTGCACGGTAGCTGCTCCAGCAATGGATTCGGTTCAGTGAGTGAAAGGAAGAAGGGAGAAGAGGGGCAATGAAAAGTAACAGGTGCAGCTGAGGGTGGGTCACCCAGTGTGGCTGCTGAAAGATGCACCTGGCTTTGTTTATTTGACCACATGTCATAACTGAATCCCTTGAAGTCAAGAACCGTTAGGAACCATTAGGACTCGCTAGCGTGAGACAAGAAATTCAGTTTTGGGCTTCCTTGGTGGTGCAGTGGTTGAGAGTCTGCCTGCCGATGCAGGGGACACGGGTTCGTGCCCCAGTCTGGGAAGATCCCACATGCCGCGGAGCGACTGGGCCCGTGAGCCATGGCCGCTGAGCCTGCGCGTCCGGAGCCTGTGCTCCGCAATGGGAGAGGCCCCAACAGTGAGAGGCCCGCGTACCGCAAAAAAAAAAAAAAAAAAAAAAAAAATCAGTTTTGGCTCTTCATGGTGGAGTTTATCTTAAGCAAAACCTAGTTTGACGTAGAGCTCTCTGGTCAGTTCACAACAATGAATTGAAAATTGGTTGAAGTTTTTAAGAATTGTTTGGTTTTTTTGTTCTGTTCTTTTTGCGGTACGCGGGCCTCTCACTGTTGTGGCCTCTCCCGTTGTGGAGCACAGGCTCCGGACGCGCAGGCTCAGTGGCCACGGCTCACGGGCCCAGCCGCTCCGTGGCATGTGGGATCTTCCCGGACCGGGGCACGAACCCATGTCCCCTGCATCGGCAGGCGGACTATCAATCACTGCGCCACCAGGGAAGCCCTAAGAATTGGTTTTAAGGAAATAATTGTGTCAGATTAAAATAAAGAAGACAGATGTTCGGCAGATGAGCTCAGAAATTAAGGACCCCCAAATCTTTTAATGTATTCCTGGTATCATTTGTGTTCGATGTAGTAATAATAAAAATTTATCCATTTGTGGGAGATTTACTGAGTGCTACTCATTGTATCAAACACTTTTCCAGGTACTTATCATGATAATACTGATAATGAATAATATTAATACTGGTGATTCAATTTTCTATTTTGTCGTTACATGGCACAGCTAAATTAAACATTGCCTCTAGGATACCATTAAAGTAGACTTTGCTTTTGAATGGGCGTCACTGTGGCATTAATGTCACTGTTATAGATATTCTGTCTAGTTTGTTATGGGACAGAATAAAAGGAACACAGTTGTTTGTTCAAGCAGAGCATTGCTCGTCATCTTTTACTTCCATCACATTTCCATGGCATCCAAACAACCAGACATGGATGTGACAGATCTTTAATTGGCCTAATTTAATTATCTCTGCTGCCTTTCCGTACTTTCACTTTGTACATCTATACAGGAGTTAAGGTATTTCAGGTTAGTTCTATACTATTGGAAGAATTCTTATTAGTCAAGCTCTTGCTTTCATACAATAAAACTTTTAAATTTAAAGAGTGAATGCTGCATCCAGAGCACCTGGAAGTTTGTACACTGGTGGACCATTCCTGTGAGTATGTGGTGGCCCCAGTTCTATGGAGACCTCCTGTTCCCACACCCTCAGACCCCCTGAAATGCAAGCTCCTTCCTGGCTGCTGGATCAGAAGCTGAGTCAGAGGGAAGGTCAACTCTCTCAAATGATTTTAGGGACTGAAAAAACCTGAGGGGACTCATGCGATCTGTCATAATAATGGGACACAGATGATACGGATGAGTTAAATTCAGTCTCTAATATCACAGTAGCTACTTATGCTCACCTCATTCGCCACCAGAACTTCCTTTCCTCTTTCCCTAGTCAAAAACCTGAGTATTAACGTATTTTTCTCTTCCCTTTCCTAACCCTTCCCCGACTGCTAATGCATAGTGAAAAGGCTCCTAGATTAGAACCCAGATAATTCATTCTCTCATCTGTCCAGTTGTCTGTCCTTCTACCAGGTATCCAAATAGTGATGGGCTTTCTATGAGAAGAGTGTACTTTAGGCTTGCAGAATACTCAGGAACCTGAGAGTGCCATTCATTGGACAGATATAGAAAACGAAGTCCAAAAAAGTGGTATGACTTGATCAGGACCACATAGGAGCTACTTGCAGAACCCAGGCCCCCTGAAGTTCTTTGTCATCCAGGGTTTGGTGAAGGTGTTGTAAGAGTGAATAAATAGAGGGGAGCATTACAGATGAAGCCTGGGGGCTGCTCGCCACAGACTGGTAGCAGGCAGAGCCCTGGGAGAACACTTGGAGAGAATGCCAACAAGGAAGCTGTCATCACAGTGCCCTGTGTAGCAAAAAGATGATAAAGGAGTGAGGAGAATCGGGGCAGTGCTATTGGGTTGGAGCAGCCAGAGGGGGATGGTGGCCTAAAGTCCGAAGGGTGGTGAGAAAGAGATCTTACGAAATGTCGACTCAAACAACCTAACCATGTCATTAGGATTATTATGAACTCACTAACTATCCATTTTGCCTATGCATGTGATGGGTGTTATATAAAACCATGAACAATGTGGGTCCACCATAGGACGCACCTACTGATATGCACATCACACAAAGCGATGATTGCAATTCTTTCCTGAACTCAGTGTTTGAAAAGAACCAACTTGGGAATGTGCTTATCTACTATTTCTTCTTTCCAGCACATTAAAAGAAAATCTTCATAATCTTTTTTTTTCCCCAGTCACCTGAAGAAATTGATAAGGAAAAAGTTCACCTCTCTGACTCAGAAAGGAAAATGGACCCAGCTGAAGAGGCTACAAATGTGTATACTGAGAAGCACTCAGACAATCTGTTTAAACGAACAGAAGTCCTGGCAGGTGAGTAGCCCAGTGGGGATCAGGTGGCACGTCCTTAAATAGGCCAGCATTTGCCTAAGTGATATTCAGAGGTATCGGCAAAGCTTGCTGGATGTTACCTTAGCACCATATTGAGCACCTGTCTCATTCCAGAGTGAGAGACAAGAGTTAGGCAAATGTTGTCTTTATTTTCTGTCGGCTCCCTCAGCCTCCCCCTTGGCCAGCCTTTTGGGCGGGGTGGGGAGAGGCAGGAAGAAGAAAGTTAAGGCCTGAGCTGGTCCAGAACAGTGGGGCGTTGGGGGTGGCAGAATATGAAAATCGATCAGTCTTGATCCAAGTCATTCATCCTGATTTCAAAACAAATTTAAGAGAAGGAAAGGTTCTTTATGGGGAGGGCCATTGATATAGTGCCCAAGGTATTAAAGGATGTTGTCTCTAATCGTAACTTACTGATGAAAGGATTAACATTTGATTTTAAAGGGGAAGATTTGCAAGATTTTAGAACACTTAATCCTTTTTAAAAATTTTTATTTTATTAAAGTATATTTGATTGACAATGTTGTGTTAGTTTCTGATGTACAGCAAAGCGATTCAGTTAGACATATATATACTAGTTTGCACCTGCTAATCCCAAGCTCCCAGTCCATCCCTCCCCCACTCCCTACCCCCCTTGGCAACCACAAATCTGTTCTCCCCACCCACCTTGGCAACCACAAATCTGTTCTCTATGTCTGTACAACACTTGATCCCTGAAAGAGGATAGTCCCAAATCCAAGACTAGAAAGGAAATTTGCATGCTTTTTTTTTTTTTTTTTTTTTTTTTTGCGGTACGCGGGCCTCTCACCGTTGTGGCCTCTCCCGTTGCGGAGCACAGGCTCCGGATGCGCAGGCTCAGCGGCCATGGCTCACGGGCCCAGCCGCTCCGCGGCATGTGGGATCTTCCCGGACCGGGGCACGAACCCGTGTCCCCTGCATCGGCAGGCAGACTCCCAACCACTGCGCCACCAGGGAAGCCCCGCATATTTATTTTCCTTTACAGAATTTAAGTCGATTATATCATGTTTTGTGTTTTCATTGAAAAAAGCAATTAGAAGATTAGACTACAAAATGTGAATACCGAAGAGACTCAAGAGTTTTAAAGTATGGAATTAGTTGAGGTCACAGCCAGATTTTTCTTATTGAGGCTTTTGGGGGATATTATTAATATTAATCAAAGAAAGTATTATACCTCCTGAGGAATGTCAGATTTGCATAATTACCTGGTTGCTTCATTGAATCCAGTTTTGGGGTTTTTAAATTAAGCTTTTTATGAAAGTGTAGATAGATTGGGCTTGACAAAGCTAATTTCTGCCACCCTTGAATCTCTTCTGAGAGTAATCTTCCTTCTGGTGTGTTTCAGCTGTCATTGCTGGCGGAGTTATCGGCTTTCTCTTTGCAATTTTCCTTATCCTGCTGTTGGTGTATCGCATGAGAAAGAAGGATGAAGGAAGTTACGACCTTGGAGAGCGCAAACCATCCAGTGCCGCTTATCAGAAGGCACCTACTAAGGAGTTTTATGCGTGAAAACTCCCATTGAGTGTCTCTATTTATGAGATCACTGAACTTTTAAAAATAAAGCTTTTGCATAGAATAATGAAGATCTTTGTTTTTGTTTGTTTGTTTGTTTTTTTCATTAAAGAGCCATTCTGGAACTTTAATGATAAAATCCCATTGTATTTAAAACTTTTCATGTATTTCTTTAGGACAACATAAAATTCACATTTAACATCTGCAGTGTTCTGTGAATAGCAGTGGCAAAATATTATGTTCTAAAAACCCTCAATGTTCATGGAATCGGTTTAAACTTTTATGTGCAAATATGAAAAGATTGTTTTTATCCTACAGTTTGAAGATGAAAGCTGTTTCGTTTGAGTCTGCATGTCTCAGATTGACCTTACCAAGTTCGTCTTACTTTGTTAATTTATCTGTTGTTTCCCTCTCCTCTGCTTGCCCCTCTTGTCCCCTTGAAAAGAAAACAAAACTCTATGCCTTTTGTAGCTGTTACGGTGCAGTTTGTCTTTGGATATTTCAGATAATGGTAATTTAGTGTATATGTGATTTTCAAATATATAAACTTTAACTTCCACTTTGTATAAATTTTTAAGTGTCAGACTATCCGTTTTACACTTGCTTTGTTTTTCATTACCTGTAGCTTCAGGCAGATTTGCAACAGCAAATTAATGTGTAAAATTGGATTATCACCACAAAACTGTTTAGTCATGTCTGTCTAATCAGATCTCCTTTTGGGAGGATTTGAGTTACTGACAAGCCTCAGCAAACCCAAAGATGATAACAGTATTTTGAGAAGTTGCTGCAGATTCCTTTGGCCACTGTATTTGTTAATTTCTTGAAATTTGAAGGTACGAGTAGGGACTTAAGGAAAAAATCAGTTTTTGTTCTTAAAAATGCATTTAAGTTGTAAACATCTTTTTAAGCCTTTGAAGTGCCTATGATTCTATGTAACTCTTTGCAGACTGGTGTTAATGAGTATATATAACAGTTAAAAAAAAAGTTGGTATTTTATAAGAACAGACGATTATAATGGTAACTTTTGTAGTCTTACGAATAGACGTAAATTGTAATTTGGGAACATAAAAACTACTGAATAAATCATGTGGCCTAATATTGAAAATGTCACTGTTATAAATTTTGTACATTTTCGGTCAAATGTACACCTCCCCTTTGCTAACGACTGTCTGCTCTCAAGGATGATGTGGGTTTGATTTCTGAGTGTTCCACAGTGTCTGTAAATCAAAAACCAAAGAGCTCAGTGATGAGGCTGTTTATTACCAGATTCACTTGTGAATTGGCCAGAGGAAATCTGAATGTATCATCCTGTGTGTGTTTGAATGTAGATATCGAAAGGCCGCCAGAGAGGGAATTGTGACTTTTGCAACCTTTATGGAGATAGCTGATGGCAATATTGAGACGGATGCCTGCTCTTGCAAATAACTTTTAGGACCATAAATTCCCAAGGACTAAAGGGGGCTTTCCTGACATCGGTGTCTATGGTTTAGTCCTGTAGATTGTTTTACCTTCGAAACTGCTCCAAATCTCTCCTGAAGCTTAACCGAAGAGATAATAGATGGAATACCATAGTTCACACTGTAGGGAAGAAGAGTCAGGCAGGGAGGCTCTGTGCATTAAAAGGAGGGCCTCACTGCTTAGGAATGCAATTGCCAGAAAGCAGCGATGCCTGAGCAAGAGCTGGAAATATGAGAGTACCCTGTCTGGGGACTGCCTTCTAACTGAACATTTCCTTTTTCTATTTTACCACCAATTTTGTTTTAAACTGTGAGTGGCCAAAGTAGGAAGACAGCAAAAACAGCAACCTTTCCAACACGTAATTTACTTTTAATGAAGTATGAATCCTTCATTTAGAGAACATTCCCCAGAATTGCCACAGAATTCATTTAAAAAAAAATTTTTTTAATGTAGCACTCGGAACAGTGTTTACGTCAATTCTTAATGGCCTTAATTCTCAAATTCCTGTCCAGTCACTTGCACAATCAGTCCACTTTGAAGTGATTAAAAGGAAGTGATAGCACCTTCTTAAAGCTGCACAATGTTCCTCGGTTACGGAGGTTAAGAATGTAGTGGGTATACCTCTAACTGTGCAAAGCATAGCGAAATTCAGTTCGTAGAATAACAACTGCTTGGAATATCCATGCCAGGAAAAGGAGATTTCTGGCAAATATTTTGTCACTGCTGTAAAGCAAAATATTTGTTAAAGTGCCAAAATAAAGTCTGTCATGCTGAAAGTAAAAAATCATTGTATAGACTGACATCCAGTTTTCTTCAGCTGTACATTTTCTGCTTAGTTATTTTATTTTTAAGATGCAGTAAATAGTACTATAAGAAGTGTTAGTAATGATTACCAAGTTCAGGAAAATTTTGGTAAAATATAAATATTAAAGCCAATGCAAAAATTTCCTGTTTCCTTAACCACATCTAAATGATTTCCTGCATGTGAATGAATATGGCTTTGTTTGAGAGACTTGCAATATTCAAACTGTCCCTTTTTCAGCATGTGGGGGAAATGGTATGAGCTCATTTTTTTAAAAAAGTTTCACCTGCAAGTGCCTAGTACCTGAACTTCAGGATTAGGACCTGGTTAATAACATTGAATTTTGTTTGGACAAGATTGCAGAAATTGCCATCTATTAACATTAAAAGTTGATAGTTTCAGATCAAATGTTTAGTGAATTGATATTTGCTCTTTTTTTGGGCAAAATGCACTTGCTTCCTGAGGATGCCTGTTTGTCTAGGGTCTAAGAGACTAAGCTAAATAAGTAGAACATAATTAATTTCTGGCTGCCCTAAAGAACCAAAGGGTGCTAGTTCCTGAAAGAACAGATGCAGTAATAACTTCGTAGTTTTTAAGAGTTTATTTCTTCAATATCTCAGACATTTTGAAACCTTAAGGAAAAATTTTAAGTGAGGAGCAAAAATATAAAACCTAAAAATATTGCAGGGTTAATTTTAGAATCAGGATCTTCTTTACAGCTCTATTATAATTATATAATGGAATGCTAGAAAAAAATGTTTTAAAATCTATTTGGTTTAAAAAGGTAAAGATGTTAAACAAAACAATCTCTAACTTGAATTTTACGTTCTAAGCCTCTGGCAGAAAACAGTGAGACCCTAAGAGGTTTCCAAATAAAGGGAATCAAGCCAGCTGATAAATGTAGGTGTCTGAATTAAGTAATCACTAAGTTTTTTTTCAATGCCAGTATTTTATGACCAGAGTGAAATTGGAGGTTTGGTCATTTCTGGGGAATTAGATTTAGCTGGCATAGAAAATTGTAAAAAAGATAGAGCAACTGTCTGCCAAGTAACACTGGTAAAATAGTATCAAAATGAATTTTGTTCCACTCTGTCTCCTAACTCTGGGCGGCTTCACTCTCATGATTTATGGTTCCAAGATTTCATTCCTTTTTGTTTATCTGCTGCATGTGGTCTTTAGCAGAGCTTTTTCTGACTAAGGAATCATGGTGACTTTGGGAAACTTGGTTTCCTGTGAATTGGGAAGGGTGTAACCCAAGCAACTGTCCTAACCGGTAAATAGCAGAGTGAAGCTTTAGGCCTCGATGCTTCAGATGTGCTGAGTACAAGACCCACGCATTCCAGTTGCCTTGGCAAACTAACACATAAGGCACAAATGCTAGGTGCAAGGCACTGGAGGTTTAATCAACAGATACTTGCCTAGTGACTTGTACTGGGCTCTCTTCTAGAAGCTAGGTAAACAGAAGTCCTGCTCTCATGGGGTTTGGAGAGGGGTGCAGAGGGGAAACAAAATTAATGAATAAAACCAGCAAGTAGAAATGATCACTTGGTGGTATTTCCACGATGGCCCTGAAGCAGGTTGATGTAAGGGACTGAGGGACTCTTTCAGCCCAGATGGGCTAGGTATGCTGCAGTCACCATCTCAAAGCCTCAGCAACTTAAAACAGGGAACATTGATTTCTTGCTCATGCCACGTGTCCGTAGGTTGGCAGAGAATTCTGCCCTGAACGATCATCATCCTAAGTCTGGGTCTCAGGCCAGTGGAGGAGCCATCATCTGGTACGCTGCTAGTCTCTGAGGCCGAAGAAAAATCGTGGCAAAACACACAGTGGCTCGTAGGCTTCCACCCAGTGGAGCCGTATATCACTTCCACCCACATTTCATTGGCCAAAGCAAGCCACGTGGCTACAACTAACTGCCCAGGTGCAGAGAAGTGCAATCCTACTTTGTGCCCCTATGTAGAGAGATGGGACTTTTGCGAACAGCTGTAATTACTACCGCCTGGTCAGGAAAGTTCTCTGAGAGGGTAGGGACTGAATGATGTGGAGCCGGCTGTGCTAACATAAAGACAAGCGTTCCAGGCTGTGGACAGCCTTAAGGAGGGAAAGGGCTTGGCATGTTGTAGGCACAGGGAGAAGGGGAGTGGCTGCCAAGCAAGTGAATAGCTGTGGAAGAGCTGGGGTAAGAGGGCTGAGATGTGTAACTGCCTCCTAATTAGTCTTCCTTCCACTTTTTGGCCCTTACGTTTTATTTCCCACAAAGAAGTTAAGCTGACCTCTTTATGATATAAATTATTTATGTCATTCCCTTCAGTGGCTCCTAAAGCACTTAGAATAAAGTCCTGACTCCTTACACTTGCCCCCCAGGCCTTCAGGGGGGACAATGCGTTGGAAGGAGACGGGGTGGGGAGTGGAGTACCATGGCCAGTTAGCATGTCATTATTGTTCCCTGTCAGAGCGATGATGGTGGCTTGGCCTAAGGTGGTGAGAGTGAAGGCACAGAAGCCTGGAGAGGTACCGTATGGGAGACGGAATCAGTGGGTCTTGCTAAAAGGTTGGAGGGAATACGGAGTAAGGAAAGAAAGGAATCCAAGATCACCCATATTTCTGGCTGAGCTGGGTGATCCGCATTCTGAGAAGGAGAATATCGGGGGGAGTTGGCGGGTAAAACCAGCTCCTTTTGAACCTTGTTAAGTTAGAACTATTAGACACCCAAGTGGAGGTGTCAGGTGAACAACTGAATGTAAGAATCTGCAGCTCAGAGAAGAGGTCTGAGCTGGAGAAGTTAATTTGGGAACAGTGTCCATCGTTGCCTGTTGGCACTCTGATTCATTTCCCTCTCTTCCCTGCTCTGCTCTGTATTAAAGTGGGGGTGACCCATGCAAACTACACTTCCCAAGCTTCCCTGCCAACTGGCTCCCGGGAAAATCTGGCTGATGGAAGGTACTGGCAGAACACTAAAGGTCAGGAGGAATGGAAAAGCCAGCGTTCTTTCCCCTCTCCCTGCTTTGGGCAGCGTCTGTAGCATTAATGAGTCTCCTCTATGGTTTGAGACCCCACTGATCTGACTCTCTTCCAAGTTCCCTGCTCCGACTGTTCCTAAACTCTCATAAACACCACTGTGGCCCTTTTGTCTCTCCAGCCTCAGGGAGGGTCACAGCTTCCTGCTGTTGCTCTTCTCTGGGTTATCTCACCCCCCCCATTTACCCACACAGCTTTTCCAACATCTTTGTAACTAATTCCCTGGATAAATTCCTTCCATTGTGTTACCCGGCATGGGTTCTATTTTCCTTCCTGGACCCCGACTGATGACACAGGAGCAAACAGCATGTAGATGGTGTTAAAAGCCATGGGACTAAATGAGATCATCTGGAGATGTGCACAGATAGAGAAGGACCATGGCCCTGGGTCGGCCTGCTCGCATAGTCTTTCTTTGTAGATGAACCACTACCAGATTCACTCTTCAGCACTGGTCACAGGACTGGATTTTCGTTTTGGCAGATGCTCAGCAGAGAACACAATGTTTAACGGCCGGGGGAAAAAAAATCCCCATGAGGCTTGATAGAGAGCTCATTTTCGAGCACATTAATAAGCATGTTCAAGTATCCACTTCTACCAGGTCATTAACAACATATGAACTGTTTTTAAAACTGAAAAAAAGTAATTGGGAGGAAGAGTAAGAACTATTTGAATATTCAGGAAATATCTGTTTCCAATGGGAAAATATCAGCAAACAAAGCAGCAATTCTCCTACTTGTAGCCTTGTCCTGGGATCATTGAAAGCAGGATTTTACCTCTTTAGTTACATTCTGCTTAGGTAAATACCAGAGTAAGCTGGCATGTCCTCTGCCCAGACCAATTTCAAGGAAAAACAGTAAAGTTGGTACAAAATGTAGGTGGATTTGGCTCCATGTCAAACCCAGAACTTGGGGATTATGAAAAGTTTCCTTTTCTGATAACCTCGTATCTCAGTCCTTTCCTTTTTTAATTTTTTAGTATCTGTCACTCTTCTTTTTTGCATTTAGTTCACTTTTTCATCTGTAAAATAAAGATGATAACATACACCATATGCCTTGTGGGAATTCAGTGAGGCACATTCAATGAGGTGATGCACCTAGAACAATATCTGGCATCTGGTAGGACCTCAATACAGGATCATTTATTCATTCCTTCACCAGCTGTTTCCTGGATACTCACTATGTACCAGCTACACAGTTCCAGCCCTGAGAATACAGGAGTCAACAAAACAACAACCTGGTTCTCAAGTAACTTACATTCTAGTGGGAAGAGACAGACCATGGATATGTAATGTATCAACAAGAAAGTGACATTTGAGGTGGGGGGTGGGGAAGGTGAGGAGGGTTTGAGCCATGATAGGTGGGGTAGGAGGCCTGGGGAATGGGCAACATTCCAGACCAAAGGAACAGTAAATGCCAAGACCTTGAGTATAGCCAAGGAGCAAGTGAGCTAGAGACTAGAGTGATGGGCAGTCAGTGAAAGATCCACAGGCCAGACGGTATATGGATGGCCTTGTAGCTTTGTAATGGCCTTGGAGAGTTGTAGGATTTTGAGCCAAGGAGTGACATTAACTCACCTTTGCTTACAATTTGCTCTCAAACCTCAGCACGCATCGGAATCACCAGGAGCACTTTTTAAAACACAGATTTCTGGACCCTACCTCCAGAGTTTCTGATTCTAGAGGTGAAGAGAACCCAAGAATTTGCCTTTTCAACAACTTTCCCAGCAAGGACCCCACTTTGAGAACCACTGCTTCCAAAGGATTGCTTTGATTATTGTGTTGAGAATAGATTGGTTGTGGGTGATGGATGTAGGCAAAAACACAAGCAGGAAGACTAGCGAGGCTGTTGCAGTCCTCCAGGAGAGAGATAACCACGGTGGATGGCAGTGGTGAGAAGTGATGTATTCTGGAGAGCCAAGGTGGCTGCAAAGTCTGGAAATCCAAGTTAATACATAATAAATGGTTTATTGACATTATATTATAACACCTGATCACATTATATGATTCATGCTCCCAGATTTTATGGCCACCCCATGTTTTGAAGGTGTAGTCAACAGAAATTGCTAACAAAGCCTGGGTGATGGTCTTCTACCAGATGGCCGCAAGCTCCTGACTCTTCCCTTCTTAGGATATCAGGAATCACGGTCATGATCCATTCCCCAATCAACCCCACTCCTTTCTTTTCACTACTATAACCTTCAGCATGTACCTTGTTCCAGCCTTGTGTTACATACCTGCTTTTTCCTTCAGCTCTCTGTGTGGGGGGCCTAGATCAGGTTTGATTCATTTTGCGGCTTCCCACCCACCCTGAGCACCTAGCCCAGTTCCTAGCATTGGATGATGGATGAATGCCCATATCATCAGATCTCTTACTAGCTCTTACTCAATTCCTCCCTGAAATTTAGTAAGGCCCCATATGTCTGGGACAGTCAGCCAAACCAAACCAAAGCAAGTAATCTATATCACATCAAAAATCTAAACAGAATCCAAGCAACTAGGTATTCACAGATATTTGTTAAGACCCTGGGCTTGAACGTCCCCCACTTAAAACACAGAATGTGCTCTTGATGGGTTAATGGTTTTCTTGCAGATATATTTTATCATCTTGTAGATAAATATTTAGCATTTATACAGGGAGTTGATTAGTGTTTTCTTGCTTTGTTCTCTCAATATTTCCGTTATTGTGCCATATAATCACCAAGCTGGATCTGTGCTGTCCTGAGATCAAAAACTACCCTTTTTATGACCTCCTCTCCCATCTATGCGAAGGAGGCTGGGCTGTAAACACGGTATGAAAGAAAATTCTTATATGCCGTCTTGATTGCTAACATCTGTTCAAATTTCCATTCATAAATTTAAAATTCAGCCTTCTACAGTCATCTGTTTTCTTGCAACAATCCGAAAAGAAGAAAAGCCCAAGGCAGATGTGCAGGTGGGAGAGAAGGTTCTGCCTGGCTTGGCCACCTTTTCTGAGTTTTGCTTTGCTTTCTTTTACCTCCCCAGCAGAGGAAGGCATGACTTTCCTTCCTTCAGGGAGGGATTTCAGTCCCTGTGTCAGTTTCCTGCTGCACTGGGAGAAGGCTTAAGGAGATGGCCAGCGTCTTCTTTCTCTCCCCACTCCTCTTTTTAGTTCATTTAATCACGTTAACCTTATCTTCCGGAACAATTTGTAAAAAACTGTATTTATTTATTTATTTAAGCTGTGTGGCTTGTAGGCTCTTAGCTCCCCGACCAGGGGTCAATTGAACCTGCACCCTCGGCAGTGAAAGCATGGAGTCCCAACCACTGGACAGCCAGGGAATTCCCTAAAAAATTGTTTTGTTCATTTTATCATTGCCTTCTAGTGCACTCTCTGTCTCTCCTTGTCTCTTTGTCTGTCTGTCTGTCTGTCTGTTTCTCTCTCTCTCTCTCTCTTTCACACACACACACACACACACACACACACACACACACACACTAGGAGTGGAGTGTCCATTTTATGAACAAGAAATCATCCTACTGACTTGCTTAATCAGGACTGCCTGGCAATCTTGGCAGAAGTTGGAGAACTGGAACCCACTGCTTGCCTGGATCATAGGCGATTTTGTAGCTTGCTGGGCCACTGGGCCTCTCACTGGGAATTTTTCTGAGGATGACTTTGGCATGGTGAATGGATATGATTTGGCCGCTGCAGGACCCAGATGCCATGGCCCTTTTTTATTTTGTTCTTGGCACTGTCATCTGTGTCTAAGGGACTGGGCTGCTTCTAAAGCTGCTTAGCTTTATTCCAACGGTGCTGTTGCAGCAACTGTGAAATGCCTTCGAAAGCTGACATGACATTTTGGGGGCCTGCTGGGCTACAGTACTCTCTCAAATGCAACCTAGCCTGGCACTCACTTTTAGCTTTATATAATTAACTTTTTCTAGTTTATCTTGAGAAATAAGTCCTCAGCAAACCACATGCAAAGTCTATTTCACATTCTAATGTCCCTCTCTGAAAACCTCAGCAGTATGAGCAAGGATCCACCCATCCCAAACCCTAGTTTAACAGCACTGTACGTAAGCTGGTGGTTTGTGGGATCATCTTGCTGGGTTCTATGTACTCATTTTCTTTCTACTCTGACATTGCTTTTATATATAACTCATGACTGATCTCACTGTACGACCTGGAATAAATCATTTAACCATTCTGACAACTTCTTGAAATGCCATGAGAGTAGACAAAGACTTACCTCCCTTGGGCTTGCTGGTGTGTGGATCACTGGGGTGACGTTTGTGAGTGTGAGGAAGGGCTAGGCCAGCGTGGTTGACACACAAATTTTCAACTTGCAAGTTACCCATAATTCTGAACAGCTGTTGTCACCCCATCAGAGGCATCTCAGCCACTAGTTTCACCAGGTCCCACACGCTGTCAACAGAAGCCTCAAGCAGTTTCTGCTCTCAGAATCCCTGCCCTGTCCCTTTCTTCCACTCCCTGGATTCCTCTGGGCTCTAGATTGAGGCATATCCAGAGACAGGGTCGCAAGCCTTACCTTACAGCTTAGTGTCAGGGTGTAAAAGGGTCTGGAGCAGAGATGGCAAATGCCTGGCTTTGGGACCTCTCTTCCTGCTTCTCCATTCATGGAAGACATCATTAATTGACACTGGTATCCTTTCCTGCTAAGGCCAATCTCAGAATTCTTCTCCAGACAGTGGTCTGAGTTCTGTGCAGCCACAGTCATTGATTGGAATTGAGTTGGGAGATAAAACCTATTCACTATCCTTTGCCCAGCGGGACACTGGTCTTGAGGCCATAGTTGCTCTGAATCAGCTATGTTGTTAAAAAAGTTTGGTCTATTTAAATAGGTTGGTCTGGGAACCAAACCTAATTTGCAGTATTGTTTTGGTGGGAAATGCATTCAACTTGAAATACTAGCTTACAAGTGAACTTTTGGAAAGCAACTCGTGCATAAATGTACCAGTAACTCCTGTACTTTGGTTATGTGGTGGTAAGAGCAGCTACAAGGGTTGAGGTTAAGAGTGTGGACTGCATGGTTCTAATCCTGTCCCTACCTCTTACTGGCTGTGTGACTTTACACAACTGAACCTCTCTGTGGCTCAATTCCTTCAACTATAAAATGAGGAAGGTAATAGGATTACCCTCCTCATAGGATTATTATGAGGATTAAAAATGTATTATTTGGGGCTTCCCTGGTGGTGCAGTGGTTGAGAGTCCGCCTGCCGATGCAGGGGACACGGGTTCGTGCCCAGGTCCAGGAAGATCCCACATGCCATGGAGCGGCTGGGCCCGTGAGCCATGGCCACTGAGCCTGCGCGTCCGGAGCCTGTGCTCCACAACAGGAGAGGCCACAACAGTGAGAGGCCCGCGTACCACAAAAAAAAAAAAAAAAAGTATTATTTGTAAAGCCCTTAGAATAGTGCCTAGCATACAGAAGGTACAATATAGGAGTTCATGAATTAAAATAAATGCCATATTCTGATCTGAACTGGGAGGCTATATCTGTTTCCTTTTATTCTATGAAACAAAAAAATGAGATGATCACAAATTTTGTAGTTGTATAAATGAGGTGCTATTGGTATCTATTAATAATTTATTTAACACTTTACAAATGTATTAACTCATTTAGTACTCCCAATAACCTTCTGTGGCAGGGCATTAGTTCCAATTTTACAGGTGAGATAACTGAAACGTTTCTATATGGTATTAAAATGGACTGGTACAGTCAGACACACCCTTAGGCACCTCTCAGACACATGGAGCCGAGGTGATGACCCTATGCCAGAGACAAGGAGATACTTCAGGGACTTTGTCCAAACGTCTTCTGTAATACTAACATGTCCCAGAGGATAAAAATGTGGGTTATTCAAAGTTGTATACACTGACCCCATTGATGCTTTCCCCCTAATTCTGTTATTTAAATTTTGCTTAAAAATTATCTTTTACTACCACAGAAAAAGGGCATAGACATTGCTGTATACTAGAAAATAAAGACAAGCAAAAATAAGAGAATAAAAAGGTATTCCCGCCACTCAATGAGTACTAGTACTAAGGTTAGTATTTATCCTTCTAGAACTTGACTTGTATTTCTCTTTTTTCCACAAAATCAGATCACATGATGCTTACCACTGTTCTATTACCTGCTTTTTTTTTTTCTTTTCTGGTCAATGATGTCCATTTTTCCATTTCAACACATTTCATCTCATCTAATAATAAACCGTATTTACATTACCCAATCATCTCCAAAATGTGCTTTGTTGCTGTTTATCCAAATTTGAATCTCATCCAAGACCATGTTTGCATCTGCTCGTCATGTCCCATAAGCCTCTTTTAATCTATCCCTGTTTTCATGACACAGATTCTTTGAAGAGACTGGGCCAGTTGTCCTGCATCCTTGACCTTTTTTTTTTTTTTTTAATTTGGAAACAATCGTAAATTTACAGAAAAGTTACAGTACAAATAATTTGTATTTTTTTTCTCAAGTATCTGAGAGTGAGTTGCTGACATGATGCCCCGTCACATCCAAACATTTATGTGTATATTTCCTATAAAAAAAGACACTCTCCTACATAACCACAATACCCCCATCAAATCAGGAAATTAACACTGATCCATCACTTCCATCTAATCTTCAGACCCCCTTCAAGTTTCTTTAATTACCCCAGTAAAGCCTTTCAGATGAAGGATTCAGTCTGGAATAACGTGTGGAGTTTTTGTGTCGCATCTCTTTAGTCTTCTTTGATATGGAACATTTTTCAATCTTTCCTTGGCTTTCATGACCTTGACATTGGTGGAGATTGGAGGCTAGTTATTTTGTATAATGTCCCTCCACTTAGATTTGTCTAATGTGTCTTCATGATTAGATTCAGGCTATGCATCTTTGGCAGAAATATCACAGAACTGATGTTGCATTCTTCTCACTACATCCCATCAGGTGTCCTAAGATTTAGATTTGTCCCATTACTGATGCTGTTAACAATAACCATTAATGCAGTGTTTGCCACCCAGGCATCTTTCTCTTTGTAATTAGTCAGTATCTAATGGGGAGGCACTTTAAGACTAGGGAAATATCTCATTATCCTATTACTTTTTTCTTTTTTTAAAATAAATTTATTATTTATTTTTGGCTGTGTTGGGTCTTCGTTGCTGCGTGTGGGCTTTTTCTAGTTGCAGCGAGTGGGGGCTACTCTTCCTTGTGGTGCATGGGCTTGTCATTGTGGTGGCTTCTCTTGTTGTGGAGCACGGGCTCCAGGCATGCGGGCTTCAGTAGTTGTGGCTCATGGGCTCTGGCAGGAAGGCTTCAGTAGCTGTGGCGTGCGGGCTCTAGAGCGCAGGCTCAGTAGTTGTGGTGCACGGGCTTAGTTGCTCCGCGGCATGTGAGATCTTCCCACACCAGGGCTCGAACCTGTGTCCCCTGCATTGGCAGGCGGATTCTTAACCACTGCGCCACCAGGGAAGCCCCTCATTATCCTGTTTCTTATCATACCTTCAATTTGTTATTTATTTATGTCAGTATAGGTTCATGAATTCCTCTTTTATTGAATGGGTCATAATCTATAACTATCTTTATTTTCATGCTTATTATTGTTCCATATTTGCCTAGTGGGAGTCCCTTCAAGCTGGCTTCTGTGTCTTTTTGATGTGACGTGTCTCTTAATTCTTTGATCACTTTTTAACTTTCTAGTACAAAAAGAGGTTTCAGGGTTATCTTGTACTTTTCCTAGCCCAGCTCTGGCATCAGCCCTTTATCCAAGGATCCCTGGTGTCTTTTAGTGGAGAATAGTGTTTAGAAACCAAAATCTAGGTACTTAGGATGCTCACTGATATTGGAGTATCACTACTCCCAGATCCTCTCAGTGCACAGAGCTAGGGAATGTGTATTTGTGCATGTACACATTTACATTTTTTATCTATCATCTATCTATCTGTTTATCCTCTATATATCTGTCTTGAAAACTATGTGTTCACACCATCATCTCCAACTCTAATCCAGCACCACAGGGTTCACTCTAGTCTTCCCTTTTCCGTATTTGTAATGTCCTTCTCCAACCATGAGGCATCTAGCTTTCCTTGTCCTTAATACATTTTCTTATTTAATCAACCCACCTCTGTGTAACCAGTCTCTCATCTGTCCTCCTTATACCTCTTGGGCTCCATGTGGATGTCCTCTTCGCCCAGCTCCAGCCCTGCCACTTCACACTACCTCGCCCTTCTGTCTGGGCATCCTCCTCACCCCACTGGGGCTCCAACCCCGTCCCAGCCTCCCCTCCACCCCCCGCAATGTGGACAGCTTCCTCACTCTGCTCAGGCTTTAATGTCTTACACTGGGTTGCACCTCTGTGGGGAAGAGACATCCTTCTCACCTTGTTCTGGCCATGACACCCCACACGGGGTCACCCTCCCACATGGAGACTTGCCTCACCCCACTCAGCCTTCAACTCCTTACACGAGCAGCTCATCGACATAAATGCCCTCTTCACCCTTCCCGGGCCAGGCTACCCTGTGCTAGGCTTAAGCCCTTGTGTGGGTACCCTCCTCCTTCCACTCAGACACTAGCACCCTCCTCTGGGTCACCACAGCTTACCATCCCCCTAGGCCCTAAACACACACACATACACACTTTACTTGCTCAGCTCTATCTAATGGCTGTTGCATAAATTGTTCGGGAAGGAGACAGGAAGGGAAAGAAGAGAAGGAAGAGGGGCCACAATTGACACTGGAGGAAGAGATTACTGTAGTATCATCCTCTCCCACCAAAGATCAAGACCCCAGATCCACACCTTTATTACTGGCTGGATAAGAAAGTGTTTAGTAGTAATTCCACAAATACCATGGGTTTCTTTCCTGTGGATATTTTTTGAGAGAGAGAGAGAGAGAGAGCCAGGAAAAGATTTCTATTGTTCTTTTCCAATGAATTTGGTGAAGAGTGATGCCAGTTTGCTAATAATTAGTAGGGAACTGATTAGTTTACAAGGGAACCCATAGCAAGGTACCACAGACTGGGTGGTTTAAAAAACAGGCATTATTTTCTCACTGTTCTGGAGACTAGGATTTCAAGATCAAGGTGTCCGCAGGGCTGGTTTCTTTGGAGGCCTCTTTCTTTGGCTTAGAAATGGCCGTCTTCTCCCCATGTCTTCACTTTGTCTTCCTTTTGTTTATCTGTCCTAATTGCTTCTTGCAATAAGAACACCAGATATATTGGATTAGGGCCCACCCTAATGACTTCCTTTTAACTTAATTACTTCTTTAAAGATTCTATCTCCAAATACAGTTACATTCTGAGGCACTGGGGATTAGGAAGAAATTCAAGGGGACACAATTGAGTCTACAATAGGAACATACTCCCATAGGCTAAAAGTCTTATGTAAGGCTAAAAGTGGCCAGAGTGCCTTATGCAATACAGATTTTTAAGACTTCCTTATTTGAATGACTAACCTCTCTGTAAAAGCTTATTCTTTCTTATCCTTTCCCATCAAAAATTCCTATTAACAAATCTGGGGAAAATAGTCTGAATATTTTGTTCAGCTATAGAGGACGTTTTGACCTTTGGGTTTCCTGAACAACATAAATTAAAGCCAAGGGCAACACCACCAAAAGAAGGGGAACATGTATTAAGGGGCCCATGCAAGGAAACAAAGGGCGCACAGAATGGAAGCAAAATGACTCGGTGGTTCTCGCTTATAGAGAGAGGTCTGGCTCAGGGGTCATGGGCCGGGTGCAGAGGTTGGAGACATTGGCCCATGGGATACAAAGGGTGCAGCCCAGGGTTTTTGGAGGAACTGCATTCAGGGTGAGACTGAAATAGGCGGCCAGGCTCAATGTACCATGAAGTGTCAATCCAAAGAGATCCAGGTACCAGACCACAGGACAGAAGTAGAGATAAGGAACCAGGGAAGAAGTTTTAGAGTGGAAAGTACAAAGTGGAACCTGGGGCAATTTTCTGAACCAGTGGGACATGACTAGGAGCTGTCTCTAGGTCCTCAGCAGTCTCAGCCATGGGTGAGCTTAGCCCTTACACCTGTTAGGGTAATCCAACCAAAGCATGTACTCTATGAATCAGGACTCTCTTAGAAGCAAATGGCAGAAACACTAGCTAAAATAAGCTTAAATTAAAAGGGAAGTTGTTGGTGCATGTAGCTGAAAGGGGCAAATCTAGCTTCAGGAACAACTGGATCTTGGCGTTCAAATTGTATCAGTACTTTCCAACTGATATCGGCTCAACCTTGCCTCCCTCTTTGGTTTGGCTGCATTTTTTCACCACATATGTCCTTTCTAGCACTAGGATAGATGTTTTCAAATAGATCAACTTCCACTTTCCTTTATCTGTCCAGAAGAATCCACCCTCTCTCTTCCAGCATCTGCATTACATTTTAAGGAAGACTCTAGTTCAGTTTGAGTCATATACCCACTTCCAAACCAGTCACATGGTTAGGAAGATGGCGTACTCATTCTGGGTATGGTGGAGGGGTGGGCACAATTGTACGAAAACCATGTGGAAAGAGAGAGCAGTGGATCCCTAGAAGGGCAGCAAAGTGCTGTTGCCAGAGGAATGGAGCATGGGTACATGGAAGGTGGGCCAAACCATGCATCCATTCCAGACTGCTCTGCCAAAACCAGGGGTGGACACATTTTACATGCCCAGGTCATCTTATGTCCTGAAGTAGTCTGTGTGCTAGATTATCTCTAATGTGCCCAAGAATGACCTCAGAAGACTAGGTCTGAGGACTCCTAGAGTTTCTTGCTATGGCACTGGCCTCTTTCTGAGTCAGGCGCTGTCTCTACCTGCTAAACCAATGTCCACTCTCATCCACTTTTGCTTGTCATTTTAGTGTCCACAAAGAGATCGGTAAGAGTTACCTTGACTCTAGTACATGTAGTAGGCAAAGTACATCTAGGCTTGGCCAAGCAAAGAAATGAATCTTCAGGTTTCTGGTGAGATGTCTCCTGCCAAAGAGGCCTAGTGACAGTTTCTGCCTTTAGTAGAAAACGTTATAATATACTCACAAATAAGGCAGATAATATCAGGTTGGTTCTCATTGTGTTTCCTTCATTCCATCTATCTATCTATCTATCTATCTATCATCATTTATCTTCTATCATCTATAACACTTATATAGCACTCACCATGTACCAGGCATCATTTTAAGTGCTTTTTACAAATACCAGTTCCTTTATTCCACATAATCTTCACATCCTAACAGTCCCCTTTGTGTCACAGTTGAGGAAAGAGTGTTTCTTCTGCAGGTTTATGAAAGTCCAAAAATTGATCCTGAACATTTGAAAGTCAAAGTAATCAATAATTAAAACTAACATGGGGCGTGGGTGGGAGGGAGGTCCAAGAGGGAGGGGATATAGGTATACATATAGCTGATTCACTTCATTGTACAGCAGAAACTAACACAACATTATAAAGCAATTCTACTCCAAAAAAAAAAGCTAACAATGAGAAACTTACCTCAGGGCACATCAAGTTTACCCTCCCTCCCCTGCCAAAAAAAATAAATGTTGAGTAAGTATTCACTGAAGTATTTAGTCCTTGGGTCTTTTGAAAATTATCATTTCAGACAGTCCTCTGAACTACCTTAATGTGATATAAATAAAAGGAATTCAATCTTCTACGTATTGGATACTATGCTAAAAACATATATACTTATTTATTTGTCCTTAGTAAATGAGTCACAGTTCCTGCTCTCATGAAACTTACTCTCTAGTGAATAATAGTCAAATGTGGCAGAGACTGATAATTGTCTCCCTGTTTATTCCATCCTTCTCCTATTAGTAAAAGAATCCCCCAAAGTTTTAGCTGTGCCTATGGCTGCCAAGGTATAAACTACTTTCCCCAGCACCATTGTAACTAAATGTGGCTGTGAAATTATATTTTGGCCAATCAGGTGTGAACAGAAGTAATACATGCAACTTCCAGGTCAGTTGATTAAGAATCCCCTTTCTCTCTTTTCCACAACGGGTTTGCCGCCAGGATACAGGTGTCGTGAAAACCGCCACTAAACCTAAGCAAAAATGGGAAAGGAGAAGACCCACATCAACATCGTTGTCATCGGACACGTAGATTTGGGGAAGTCCACCACTACTGGCCATCTGAACTACAAATGTGTTGGGATCGACAAGAGAACCACTGAAAAGTTCGAGAAGGAGGCTGCCGAGATGGGGAAGGGCTCCTTCAAGTATGCCTGGGTCTTGGACAACCTGAACGCTGAACGCGAGCGTGGTATCACCATTGATATCTCCCTATGGAAATTCGAGACCAGCAAGTACTATGTGACCATCACTGATGCCCCAGGACACAGAGACTTCATCAAAAACATGATTACAGGCACATCCCAGGCTGACTGTGCTGTCCTGATTGTTGCTGCTGGTGTTGGTGAATTTGAAGCAGGTATTTCCAAGAATGGGCAGACCCGTGAGCATGCCCTTCTGGCCTACACTCTGGGTGTGAAACAACTAATTGTTGGAGTTAACAAAATGGATTCCACCGAGCCACCGTACAGCCAGAAGAGATACAAGGAAATTGTAAAGGAAGTCAGCACCTACATTAAGAAAATTGGCTACAACCCCGACACAGTAGCATTTGCGCCAATTTCTGGCTGGAATGGTGACAGCATGCTGGAGCCAAGTGCTAACATGCCGTGGTTCAAGGGATAGAGAGTCACCCATAAAGATGGCAATGCCAGTGGAACCACACTGCTTGAAGCTCTGGATTGCATCCTGCCACCAACTCGCCCAACTGACAAACCCTTGTTTTTGCCCCTCCAGGATGTCTACAAAATTGGTGGTATTGGCACTGTCCCTGTGGGTGGAGTGGAGACTGGTGTTCTCAAACCTGGCATGGTGGTCACCTTTGCTCCAGTCAATGTGACAACTGAAGTGAAGTCTGTTGAAATGCACCATGAAGCTTTGAGTGAAGCCCTTCCTGGGGACAATGTGGACTTCAATGTCAAGAACCTGTCTGTCAAAGATGTTCGTTGTGGCAATGTGGCTGGTGACAGCAAAAATGACCCACCAATGGAAGCAGCTGGCTTCACAGCTCAGGTGATTATCTTGAACCATCCAGGCCAAATCAGTGCCAGCTATGCACCTGTGCTGGATTGTCACACAGCTCACATTGCCTGCAAGTTTGCTGAGCTGAAGGAGAAGATTGATCGTCGTTCTGGGAAAAAGCTGGAGGATGGCCCCAAATTCTTGAAATCTGGTGATGCTGCCATCGTCGATATGGTTCCTGGCAAACCCACGTGTGTTGAGAGCTTCTCTGACTATCCTCCTCTGAGCCGCTTTGCTGAGACAGACGGTCGCTGTGGGTGTCATCAAAGCAGTGGACAAGAAGGCAGCTGGAACTGGCAAGGTCACCAAGTCTGCCCAGAAAGCTCAGAAGGCTAAATGAATATTATCCCCAATACCTGCCACCCCAGTCTTAATCAGTGGTGGAAGAATGGTCTCAGGACTGTTTGTCTCAATTGGCCATTTAAGTTTAGTAACAAAAGACTGGTTAATGATAACAATGCATCGTAAAACCTTCAGAAGGAAAGGAGAATGTGTTGTGGACCATTTGTTTTGTGTGTGGCAGTTTTAAGTTATTCGATTTTAAAATCAGTACTTTTTAATGGAAACAACTTGACCAAAAATCTGTCACAGAATTTGAGACCCATTAAAAAAGTTTAATGAGAAAAAAAAGAAAAATCCCCTTTCTCTCACGTTTTTTGTCTCCCCATGGATTAGAATGTACAGATGTGGTGCTGGGGTCCAGCTTCCCCCACGGGGTAAGAACCTCACTCTAGCAGCCTATCTCAAATGGGGTTCCTGTAAGGGAAATAAACCTTACAGAAAATGATTTAAGTAACTCTTTTTTTTTAAACATCTTTATTGGAGTATAATTGCTTTACAATGGTGTGTTAGTTTCTGCTTTTAAGTAACTCTTATCTCCATTATTCCAAAGATGGTACAAAGCTATACTATTCCAGATACATAAGAGAAAGGTTAATTCATTACCACAATGGATGCTTTAAAGCATTAAAGCTTAATTCTCTCAATTGGGAAGGGCTGCTTGAGGATGTTGAAGCAAGAAAATAAAAGAAACCTGCATTCCTGGGTGTCCACTTGGACTTCAGCCTCCAACCCATTTTGACTGCCTGCCCATCTCTGGACAATATGAGAGAGTAATGAATGTCAATATTATCTGAATTTCTATGTTTTGTGGTGTCTTTTATACAGCAGCTTAGCCTTTTGCCTATCTAATTTATACCAATAGGAGAAAGAGCATTGCAGTGGGATTCAAGAGAATTGGGTCCGAAGAGCTGTGTGATGTTGGGCCAGTTGCTCTCAATCTGAGAAGATAAATAAGAACACTTTGCGTATTGTCTTTGGCACAATGCTTCAGCCAAGGGAGGCCATCTGGACAGAGCAGTAGCTACAGACTCAGGGAGAACATCTCTAAAGCAATGCCAGGAGGTGCTTTTTCCTCCTGCCTCCTGCCCAACTTTGTCCTAGACACCAAAAATTCAAACTGCCAAGGAATAAAGTGGATGTGTAAAAGAACTGTCAGACCAAACACATACCATTTGGCTGGCTTTCTTCTGGGAGACACATCTTTCCCCAAAGACAGAAAGTTGTAGTTGCCAGCAGAGAGGGTGTTAATAGTCATCTTAGGGGAATGCTATATTCTGGGTTCTACTGAATTTTTGTTTCTCTCCAATATGTTGACTTTGCAGCACCAAAGTCAAACCACTGATCTCTCTCCCCACAGTTCTTATCCATAGAGTCATGGCATGCTACATATAACTAGCAGTGGTGCCCAAAATGCAAAGTCCATGGACAATATCACATGCAAGTCTTGCAATCACAAGATGGGGGAGATACAAATCTAGATTTTATGGATGAGAAAACTGATGTCTAGAGAATTTTAAATAACTTGTAGAAGGCCACAGAGATATTAAATAATAGTCTGTCTGTAGTCTCTAAGTATTGAGTAAAAATGGCCTCTATTGTGGATTGAACTGTTGACACCAATTTTTCACCTCTCCTTGTATCTACATTCTTTACAAGTGAGTTTACAGTTTCTCTCACTAGAGGCATGGTGTACTTCCCTGCCTCTTAACTTTGGACTCAGCTATATGACTTGCTTTGCCCAATGGAATGTGGGTGGACATCATTATGTCCCTGTTCTGATCCTAGGCCTTAAGAGAATCACAGTTTCTGCCTTCTCTCTGGGGCTTCTGCCACTGCCATGGAAAGAAGATGCCTTGGATGATCAACTGCACCAAGGAGGATGAGAAGAAGCCCCCATAGGTAGTACTTCACCTTTATCCCAGGTCCCAGAATTAACACACATGGAGCAGATGTGAGGTCCACGTACAGTGAGGAACTGAGCCCAGACAGACTTGCGGATTGAAGCAGAGAAGCCAGCTAAGCCCAGCCTAGTATAGGCCCGGCCAACCCGAAGACATGTGAGCAAGAATAAATGAGTTGTTTTAAGACGCTAGGATGGTTTGTTATACATCAATAGATGGCTGAAACAATCTCTTAGAACACTTTTTATCCACTGTGGAAATATTGCATTGTCCTGAAATGGGGATGTAATTATTCTGCTTATAAAAGCTCCCTGTAGATTTTATGATAAAATCCACACTCTAACTGATCTCCAAACAGTCTTGGATCTGATCTTTGCCTAACTGTCCACTCTATCTCCTCTGCACACTCATGATGTTCCCTCCCCACATAGGTCGTCGTGTTTCACACCTCCATGTCTGCAGCCTCTTCCTAGAATGTCTTGACTCCTCTGCCTAATTAATTCTAATCATTCTTCAAGATGAAGCAAAACATCGCCTCTTTCAGGAAGCTTTCTCTGCCCCCCAGTATGATTTAGATGCCCCCTTAGATGTGCTCACCTTTAGTCTAGCCCTTGTCACATCATATTAAAACCATCTTTTCACATGCTTGTCTGTTCCACCTGCCTCTAATCTCCTTGAGAGCAGGGACAGTGTTTCATTTGTCCTTGATTCCTGGAATCCAGCACAATGCTAGGCAGAGGACAACCCCTGCAGGAAGTGAATACTAAACAAAAGCATGAGATATCAAGCAATCACTTAAAACATTCCTAGACTAAGAAATCCATCTGCATCTTTAAGAAGAGGCTCTTTTCCCTCAATAAGAGAAGGATTTTAACTGTACATGATCCCCAGGCTCCTACCAACTACTTAAGGGCTGCCACTATGTTTTTGTTTTTTTGAAATTTTAGTTGTCATAAAATGCATATACCACAAAATTTACCATCTTAACCATTTTTAGGTATACAGTTTAATGACACTAAGTACATTCACATTGTTTTACTACCATCGTCATCGTTCATCCATAGAACGCTTTTCCTCTTGCAAATCTGAAATTCTATACTCCTTAAACAATAGCTCCTCATTCTCCCTTACCCCCATCCCCTAGCAACCACCATTCTACTTTCTGTCTCTATGAGCTTGTACCTTAGGTACTTCATGTAAGTGGAATTATACAGTAATTTTCTTTTTATGACTGGCTTTTTTTACTCAGCATAATGTCCTTAAGGTTTATCCTTATAGCATGCATCAAATTTTCCTTCTTTCTAAGCCTGAACAATATTTCATTTTATTTATGCAACACGTTTTGTTTACCCATTCATCTGTCAGTGGAGACTTGGGTTGCTTCTAGTTTTGGGCTACTGTGAATAATACCACAATGAATATGGGTATATAAAAATCTATTTTCAATTATCTTGGGTATAAACTGCAGGGGAGGAAAAAAATCTTTTTCCTCTACCTTCTTTGGTGACTGGGACCCTGAAAATTCAACTGCCAAAAGACAGGTTAACAAGAGAAATGGTTTACTATGTATGCATAGTAAGGACTTCATAGAAAAGAAGTGAAGACCCAAAGAAGCAGTTAGACCCAGGGGCTTGTATACTATTTTAACAAAGAGCAATAAATTTGTGGAGACTTGCCAAAATAAAAGAAAAGAGGTTTTGGATTTGTGGGGAGGTAAATTGTAGGATGGTAAATAGATGCAGGAAGCTAATGGAAGATAAGTATTATTTTAATAAGGTTTGTTTGTGCAGGTTTGTTCTAGTGCCATCTCTAACAATGAAGGTTGTTTTCCTTCTCTTGGTACAGGAGAGGGGAGTGGGGACTTCTTCACAAAGGAAAATTTGTACCTTCCTTTTAGGCAGAAAGGGGAGGGTAGAGAGCTTTCCCCTGCACTTGCTGTTTGTCAATTGTCTTCAGCTCAAATTAATCCTTATGCTAAAGTGGCATATTTTTTTGGTAGCACATTCTTTTCCTTTAAAATTTTATTTTATTGAAGTATAGTTGATTTACAATGTTGTGTTAGTTTTTGATGTACAGCAAAGTGATTCAGTTCTACATATACATAAAAGTTTGCATCTGCTAATCCCAAACTCCAAATCCTTCCCTCCCCCTTGGCAACCACAAGTCTGTTCTTTATGTCTATGAGTCTGTTTCTCTCTCATAGATAAGTTCATTTGTGTCATATTTTAGATTCCACAAATAAGTGATATCATAGGGTATTTGTCCTTGTCTGACTTACTTCACTCAGTATGATAATCTCTAGGTCCACCCATGTTGCTGCAAATGACATTATTTCATTCCTTTTTATGGCTGAGTAATATTCCATTGTGTATATACATATATATATATTCATTGTACATATATATCTCACATCTTGTTTATCCATTCATCTGTCGATGGACACTTAGGTTGTTTCCATGTCTTGGCTATTGTAAACAGTGCTGCCATGAACCTAGGAGTGCAGGCATCTTGTCAAATTATAGTTTTGGCCAGATATATGCCCAGGAGTGGGATTGCTGGATCATATGGCAACACTATTTTTAGTTTTTTGAGGAACCTCCATTCTGATCCCCTTGAATACCTGGAAGTAGAATTACTGGATCATATAGTAATTCTATTTTGTAATTTTTTGAGGAGCTACCATACTGTTTTCCATAATGGCTCGATCATTTTACATTCCACCAACAGTGCATGAAAGCTTCAATTTCTCCACATTCTTTCTAATATTTTTATTTTTTTGACATACTTAAGGGTATGACATATGAGGTGGTTGCTTCTATGTTTTAAGTAAATTCTTGTTTGGATTCAGGACATACTGTCCATAAGAATTTTCAAAGGAAGCAGAAAAGTACTTAAACTCAGCATTGTTTGTTCGACCAGTGTCTAACTGGAATCATTTGCAGAGGTTATAATGAAATCATACAATATGCTTAAAACCAACCAACACAACACCTATCACAGGTTGGGTTTTCCAGGATGCAGACTCTAAGAGAGAAATTACCATGCAGAAAAATTATAAGGGAGGGCTGGAGGGATCAACACCTGTGGAAAAAAGGGCAGGGAAGAAAGCAGGATAAGATAGAAGCTAAATCTATGGGAAGCTCTGAAGCTAGGATGGCTCTTTCCAGTTTTCCTCACTAGGAATGTGGTCTGGGAAGGCCATCTGTTTTCGAAGTGTGTATTATATTTCTTTGAAGGTGACATAGACCTGTTCCAGAATCCTGGGGGACTATATTGTGGTTTTTTCATTAGGAATTTCCATAAATTCTCTATGGTGTGTTTTCCCACACTGATAAATCCAGTATCATAGCGTTTGCCTGGTTGTGTGGCCCAACTTCAGGGCAGTGCTTACTGCCGTCTGGATCTGCTGAAAAGCCTTTTCCTGCTCTGGTCCTGCTCAAACCTGGCAGTGTTTTTTGTCCCTCAGTATATGAGTTAGAGAATCCCTAGTTACAGAAATGTTGACTCAAGGAACCAAAGAAGTCTACCAAGCATTGTGCTTTCTTCTCTGTGGTGGGAAATGCAAAATTCAATAATCTGCCTTTTACTTTGGAGGGATGTCCCGGCACACCCCAGGCCACTCATCAAATATTTTACTGATGTAGTGGGTCCCTTCATCTTGTTTGGATTTACTTCCCACTCTCTAGAGCTCATGTGTCTTACAGTATTGCTACCTCTCAGCCTTTTTTGCTCATCCTCTTCAAGGAGTATCATGTAATTGCTATAGTGGACCAGTGCAAAATTCTGTGAGATGTCCAGCTGGCCTACGTGTTTTTGTACTATATTACGACAGAGGATGGTAGAATTAACATAGCCCTGGGGTAAGACTGTTCGTTCTAAATGAACATGACTTATTTTCTCATCTTCCTTTCTAATGAGAATGGAAGAGAATATATGCATCTGATTAATGGCAGCATACCACATGTCTAAGGCCATGATAATCTGCTCAAGCAAAGGTACCACATGGAACAGCAGCTTCACTCAGGTTATAATCTGCTCAAGCAAAGGTACCACATGGAACAGCAGCTTCACTCAGATTACTATTTGATTGAGTTTACAACAGTGCACCGTCATCCTCTAACTTTATTTAATTTTTGAGGGAACCAGGCTGAAATTTAAATGGAGATACAGAGGGGACCACCACCCCTACATCCTGTAGATCTTTGTGTCACTCTGAACCTACTGCTAAATTTTGACAATTGGACACACCTCCTTCTGACATTTAACTACAGCTGCCTGACCTCTATTATCTTGGAGTTCTTGCCCCAATCATCAGCCCATCCTTACTGCTTTGGTAAATGGTTGGCTGGTGGACTTTATAGCCTTAGGTAATCTATCTAGTATGCCCACCTCTCTGAACATTTGATCCCTTCCTAAACCATCTACCTTGGCAGATCTGGTACTTGTAGTGTGGGGCATCACTTCTTCCAAGATTCCCAAAAAACTAACCTAGCTGCATATTAGTATCCTTTTGTGAGGTCCTTGCCATATGTTAAATCCTATCTCAGGGGAAAGTGCTACCATGTTGACAAACCCTCTCTTATTTATCTCTGCGTTCTGCCCTCTTTGATCCTGCATCATTAGGGACAGTACCGTATTGATCGAGCTCCTGTTGGTACATAATAGTCAGATCCTGCCTCAACTCTGGGAATAATCCCTTCTTCTTGTACAAGGTCCAGCACAGCCCAACCAGAGTCCTGACCTTTGCATAGGAAACCTGCCTAGGGTGAGAATTTTATCTTCTTCGAAGCTCTTCTCTAATGATTAAGGAGGGTCATCAGCTTTTACTGCTCTCCTGTGTAGCAATGAAACCTCTTTATATGCCACCAAAGGAGCACTCTTGGCTTTCACACTTATCTTTTGATTATACATTAATCATTCTCAACCACTGTCTATGGACTTTGCACAGCTCCTCAATCCCAGTGTCCTTATAATTTCTTCCTTATTTCCCTAATACATCACACCCTCTTTTTGTGCTAAAAAGTAAGGAAGCACTCCATGAATAAGGCAACTGCAACAAAGGAAATGCTGGAAGAGGGCTAACAGCTGCAGGCTGATTGTCTGCCAGCAGTACTTCCAGAAGTTAGGGAAATGAAGACACAGAGGCCTGGAGTGCTGTGGTATGTTGCACGACTATCAGCAATTCAGAACTGGAGTTGGAGCTGGAACCACACAGCTAAGGGTTAGTAGTAGAGTCAGAATTCATGTCTTTTGAGAGTTAGCTTAGTTATTGTTCTACTGTAACAAGCAATCACTGTGAAGTCAAATAAGGCAGCTAGATTCCTTGGTGATGTTGGGGAAAAGCCATGTGCTCTCCTTTTCTGCTTCCCAATACCACCACCCCTTTTCACAGGAACAGGACAGAGAGGTTCAGCAAAGGGGCTCTGGCAGGGCACTCATAGCTCAGGCCCTATTCCAACATTTGGGGGATCTTTCAGCACCAGTTACTGACGTTTCCTTGGTGTCCTCTCCTCCCCCTACTCCCAGGTTCAAGGGTTCCTGTACAGCCAGCTCTTCAGGGAGATAAGATCAGTGCCGATGACTAGTGATTGTTCCCTTCCTCTTTCCTAAGAGGCAGAGGATGCAAGAAAGCTCTACCTTCTGTTTCTAGGATTGTTACCACAACCTTCCAGTAGAGACTCAATTTTATTAAAGGATGTCCTCTGACTGATCAATCTGTTTGAGGATGTAAATTTTTTCCAATGTAAAAGGAATAAAAGTTAGTTCTAGAAAAATTAGAAATTTCATACAAGAAAAAGAAGAAATATACACATTCAACCCATCATACAGAGACAACCGTTTGTTGATATTTTGGTTCATTTCATTTCCAAGTTTTTCAGGATTTTTTTACACAGTTATAATCATATAAAGCATTTTTCTTGCTTTAATATTATAACAAAAGCATTTCCACTGTTTTAATCCTTGTGAATATAATATTAAGTGTAATATTATTAAGTGTAATATTAGGCATAAGTGTATTCATAATATTGATATTATTACATAGCTATGAGAGTATTGCCTACTTAATCATATCCTTGTTTGGGGGTAGATGTATGATATATGATGAAATACATATATTTATATAATTAAAGCATTGTAAATATGGCCATGTATCAAGCTTTTTAATTTAAAATTATATGCTGATATTTCCCATGTCATGAAAAATTATTTTTTAAGCCTAATTTTTAATTGCTGTATGATATTTCACTTTGTGAATGTACATAAACTTGTGAATTATTCTGGTATTATTAGTCATCTGATATATTGTCAGTGTTTTATTATACTAAATTAATCTGCTGCCTGTATAATCATTTCCTTAGAAGAGATTTCTAGAAGTGCATTACTGGGCGACAAACACTGTGAGCTGTTCAGCAAACACATTGCCCCTTCTTCCTGGACACAGCCAGATACATTTCCCGACCATCCTTGCAGTGAAGTGTGCCAATGTGACTGAGTTCTGGCCAGAGGAATGAGAGCCACTTCCACGCCTGGCCATAGAACATTACATGCAGACTTCTATGTATTCTCTCCAACTCTGCAGAATGACTCTCAACATCTCCATTAAATTGGGCCAAGGATCCACGAATTTCCAGGATCCTGAGTGATTGTATGGAGCATCTATCTTTCTCTCTCTCTCTGTCACACACACACACACACACACACACACACACAACTAAGACCTGAAGCAGTTCAGGAAAATCATGTGAACAAGAAGAAAACTTTTATTTTGTTTGAGCCATTATACATTTTTGGATCAATGTTGTCAGACTAACAAAAAATACACACTTTAAAATATCTTTGTACAGTTTGTTATTTTTGTATATATTTTTAAACTGCTGTCTAAAAGGTACTGATAATATATATTCTCATTTGCAATGTATGAGAAAGCCCACACCATGGTCAACGTTAAAAATATGTCTACCACCTTACTTGAAAAGACTCCTTATTAAATTTGCCTTTTTTGATTACCGGTGAAGTTGAATATTTTTGTTTATTAATCATTTGCATTTTAGGAAGTTTTTCAAGTATGGAAGTTATATAATTTTTTAAAGCACTCAAATATATCTTTCCTTCTTTGATGCACTTCATTGTTCCAATCTACAAGTTTATAGACAATTTGAAATTAATACTCTATTGACCTGGAGAGTCAGGCTTAGTTTTCTTGGCTAATATTTTAGAAGATCCTAAACTATCATTATGTTTTAAAGGTATAGTAATATATCATGACCAACAAGACCAAGAAAAAAAACCCAACTGGATTTGATCCTGCAATTCTGGGAAAACTAAATTGTTAATCAGATAACTGCAGAATAGCACATTCAAAATAAATATCAAGCAATTCCTTTGAAATTCTGGTGTTGGAAAACAGGGCCACCACCTGGTATATTCTATATTTATTTGGTTTGGGGGAATGTAATTTGGCTGCAATTCACTATTATTAGGAACAGTATTATAGTGAAGTTTAGCTCAACTCATACATTGGCTTTGATTTATGGGGCACGTTACCATTTTGGGTTTCTTACATGAGCTGAATGCTTTATTTCAAGCATGGTTTCTACCACAGTGCTGTACTCTGCTGGGAGTGGAGGAACGGCTGGTGATTAGGATTCTGGAAGTATAACCCATTCCTTTATACTTAATTTTACCTCTCTGTTCTTACATGGCCAGCAAGTCAACTTACTTTACTCTCCCGATTATCCTGGCCAGCTCAGTCTTAACTATTATTAGGACTTACAACACAAATATTTATTGAGTGCCTACTATGTGTCAAACAGTGGTCTAGGTGCTGGGAATACAGTAGGTAAAAAAGGAAAAAAGGAAAACTCCCTGCCCTTGAGGAATTTTCAGAAGGTATACAATAAACATAATAAATAAATATTATTATATAGTATGTTGGAAAATGATAAGTGCTATGGGAAAAAAAGTAGAGCAGGGTAAGGGTGATTGGGGGCTGGTTACTGTATTAAATAAGTGGTCAGGGTTAACCTCATAGAGAAGATGAGATTGGATCCAAAACTTGAAGTGACCGAGGAGAGTTGGTTAAGTAGATGTCTAGGAATGAGGAGTAACTAGTGCAAAGTTCCTAATGTGGGAGTGTTTAAGAAGTGGCAAAAAAAGAAAGCAGTATGGCTGAAGCAGAGTAACCCTGAAGAAAGGAAGTGAGGATGGAAGCTACATCATGCAGCATCTTATAGGCTGTTATAAGAACCTTTACTCTCCGGGTACAATGGGAAGCCACTGGAGGATTTTGAACAGAATGACATTATCTGACTTTCACTGTTTAGAAGTTCTGTTTGCATTATCTACTGTTGTGAAAAACCATCCCAAAATGTAGTGACTTAAACAATTTATTGTTATCTCTCATGGTTCTGTGAATTGACTGGGCTGAGTTGGGCAGTTCTTCCTTGAGTTCTCTCAGTCAGATGACATTTGATTCTCACTGTTGGTTGGGTCCTCAGCTTGAGTATTGATTGGAACACCCACATGTGGCTTCTCCATGTGGCTTGAGCTTCTCAAGCATGGAAGGTAGGTTCCTAGTGGAAGCATCCCAAAGGCAAGACTTCCAAAGACCAAAGCAGCAAGGGTTCTTATGAACTAGCTGTGGAAATCCCAGAATGTTACTTCTGCCATTGTTCAAGCAAGTCTTTGAGGTCAGCCCAGATTTGTTAGAGGTGTTTTAGACTCCACTTCTTGTGGGAGAATGGCAAAGCTCACACTGCAAAAGAATATGTGGGATGGGAGGTATTATTATTATTTCTATCTTTGGAAAATATGCCTCAGAGTCCCTCTAGCTGTTGTGATGAGAATAGATTGGGTGGTTGGGGGAAGGATGGGAGTGGCAGGTGCCAAAGACAGACTATCCAAGAGGTTAATCTAAGCAAGAGGTGACAGTGGTGTAGACCAGGATGATAACAGCAGAGATAATAGAAAGTGGTCAGATTCTGGATTTAGTTTGAATGTAGAGCCATCATTATTTACTGATGCCTTGGATGTGGGTGTGAGAGAAAGAAAGGAGTCAAGATGTTACCAAAGTTTTTGCCTGGGCAACTAGAAGGATGGAGTTGCTAACAGATGTGAAGAAGACTGCAGGTAAAGCAGACACAGATACAATAAGTTCAAGACATCTGTTGGATATTCAAGTGGAGTAGCTAGCAGTTGGATATACAAACTTAGAGTGAGGATACATTAACGTATTCAAAATACATTATGAGTGTTCTCTGAATGCCTTCTAAGCCCTAAAAATCTGGTTGGTTTTTATTTTCCTTGTTTTAATATACGTGTAACACTAATTGGAATAGCCCCAACTAGATACTTCCCAAATGCCCATCAACAGTAGAATAAGTAAATATATTGTGGTATATGTATATAATGGAATAGCAATGAGACTGAGTGAATCATAGCTATGTACAATAATATGAATGAATCTCCCAAACATACTTACATTAAAAAAATTTTTTTAATTATGGTAAAAAAACGTAACAAAATATATTAAGTGTACATTTTAAGTGTACAGTTCAGTAGCATTAGGTGTATTTGCCATGTTGCACAATACGTCTCCAGATCTTTTTCATCCTGCAAAAACTGAAAAACTGTACCCATTAAACAACAACTTCCTATTTCCCCTTCCTGCTAGCACCAGGCAACCATCATTCTACTTTCTGTTTCTATGGATTTGACTACTTTAGATACCTTATATAAGTGGAATCTTACATATATTTTTCTTCTTGTGAGTGGCTTATTTCACTTAGCATAATGTCCTCAAGCTTCATTCATGTTGTGCATGTGACAGGATTTCTTTCCTTTTTAAGGCTGAATAATATCCATTGGATGTATATACTGAATTTTGTTTATTTATTCATCTTGATGGACATTTGGGTTGCTTCACTTCTTGGCTCTTGTGAACAATGCTGCTATGGACATGGGTGAACAAATACCTCTTTGAGACTCTGCTTTCAATTCTTTTGGATATATAACCAGAAGTGGGATATCTGGATCTTATGGTAATTCTATTTTTACCATTTTGAGGCACCATCAAACCATTTTCTATAGTGGCTGCACCATTTTACATTCCAACCAACATGGCACAACAGTTCAAATTTCTTCATATCCTTGTCAACACTTGCTATTTTCTGTTTTTTGTTTTTGTTTTTTTAAACAGTAGCCATCCTAATGGGTATGAGTTGGAATCTCATTGTGGTTATGTTGAGCATCTTTTCATATGCTTATTGGCCATTTGTATGTTATCTTTCAAGAAATGTTTGTTCAAGTTCTTTGCCCATTTTAAATCCAGCTATTTGGTTTTGTTGTTGTTGTTTTTGAGTTATAGGAGTTTTTATACATTTTGGGTGTGAGCCCCTTATCAGATACATGATTTGCAAATATTTTCTCCTGTTCTTCAGGGATAAATTTTCACTCTGTTGATTGTGTCCTTCAATGCACAGGAGTTTTAAATCTTGATGAAGTCCAATTAATCTATTTTTGCTACTATTGCCTGTGCTTTTGGTGTCATATCCAAGAAATCATTGCCAAACCCAGTGTCATGAAGTTTTTTCCCTGTGTTTTCTTCTAGGATTTTTATAGCTTTATGTCTTGCATTTAGGTCTTCAATCCATCTTGAGTTAATTTTTGTATATGGTATAAGGTAATAGTCAAATTTCATTTGTTTGCATGTGGATATCCAGGTTCCCAGCACCATTTGTTGAAGAGACTGTCCTTTCCTCATTGTGTGGTCTTAGCACCCTTGTCAAAGAACATCTAGCCATATACATGATGATTTATTTCTGGGCTTTTTGTTCTAAGCCATTTGTCTATAAGTCTGTCCCTATGCCATCAAACATTTTTAAATAAAAGGAGTCAGAAAATAATATAAACTGTATGATTTCATTTACATAAAACTCAAAAATAATCTAACCTATGGTGTTAGAAGTCAGGGGGTATCCTTGTGGGTGTGGGTGGTAACTGGAAAGGGCAGGAAGGGAGTTTTGGTGCTACTGGTAATATTGTTTCTTGATCTTTGTGTTAATTATACAGGTGTGTTCACTTTGAAAAGTCATTGAGTTATAAAGGTATTTAGCATTCATAATTACCAGCAGACTCTTTATACTATTTAATGTAGTCTTATTTAAAAATGATTGTATAGAAACAGAAAAATATGATCAAAATCCATTGATCCTGTACTGCTTTTAATTACTGTGACATGCATTTTTTTTTTTTTTTTTTTGCAATTGGATTCTCAGTAGACAAGATAAGTGTCTTGGTACAAGTTTCAGCCATTCATATTTAGGTAGACTTCTTTTCTCACATACCTGGGAGAGTAGTTAGGAGTGAGTGATGAAAGAGAATAAGCAATGCTTCTTATTGCATTCTTTGAAGAATCAAAACAACATTGACTTTTTCTAGCTGACAGATAGCATTTGATTATAACATCTTCCCTAATTGCAATATTCTGGTAATGCCAACTTTGACCAAAAAACACTTTTCCATCATGCCAAGTTGATCAGGACCCACCAAAATAAGGACCCAACTGTTATTCCTGCAAGCCCATGTCAAGAGGAAAAGAAGGTGTAGACGTCTCTTCAGTAGTACTTATACTAGAGCTGCCCAGTCTGTGTGCCTTGGCACACTGCATGCTGGGAATGAATTACAGGTGTAGGGAGGCACGGGTTCTACTCAACCTTCAAGGGTGGTCAAGCCAGGCTTGAAGAGAATGCGATTACTGGGCTGGTCACTCCTACAGTGAGATACCTCAATCCTTCAATCCATTGTTTCCTGCAGATTTCATTTTCTCTGTGTGAAGTAATGTACAAAGGGTTGGAAAGTCAGTAATGAGAAAAAATAGTAAGAGACCCCTAGCACACTGAAAAGTTCCACTTATAAATGAGAATTATTCTTAAATCCTGATAGTAACCCAGGTCCCTGGATGGGCAAGAGGAGCCTCTAGGGAGGAAAAGTAAGGTCTAGTGATTTCCAGGGAAGGCTCTAGAGTCAAACTACTTGATTTTGAATGATGACTCTATCATTAAACAACTGTTTTGTAACGTACTTAAAAAACAAAGTGACACTGTTTTGTGCCTCAGTTTCTTCATCTATGATTCATAGAAACCTATTTCAGAGAGTCATATGAAAATTAAATTGCATTAGCTCAGTGCTTAGCATATACTAAGTGATTAAGAAATATTAGCTATTGTTAACATTGAGTACCATTGTCTACCATTTATTGAGTACCAGGCTGGAGTGCCAGGCTTGCTAGGAATTTTTATAAAGTTTATTCAATCTAATCCTCAAAGCAGGTTTATTATTTCCCATTTTATAGATAAAAAAATTAACGCTTAGAGAAGTTAAACAACTTGTCCGTGGCTAACAGCTAACAAATGGCAGAGCCAGACTTTAACTTCTAGGTCATGTAGACCCATGGTCTTCAAATGTTTTTGCTAATATATTCCTTGCCACATTAAAAAAAAATTACTTCTATAGTTTTCATTGTAAGTATAGTAGTTACAAAGAATACAATTTCCAGCATTGTGAATATTGGCATTTCAAAATAAAACTGTTATATCACTCTTCTAAATGTACCCAAAGGCATTTATATTTCACATTGATTGGCTACTCACCATAGTCCATTTAAAAAAATACTTGAAAAAACTCACAATAGTTATAAATTTACACTGTTCCTTTCTTTCCATGAAGTTATTTTTCCATCTCAATGTCCCTATTCCAGGATTTTATCCCCCTAATTTTTATGCTTCAAAATATTTTGTTTGTTGTCCTATCATACTTCTCTACAATAATGAATACACCTAAAATTTTTTTCTGAATAAGGTCTTGTTTAAAATTTTTTTCTGAATTGAATTATCATTATTAATTACTAGTAGTTCATAATTTATTAAAACATAAATATATTACACATTCAATAATTATTGAACACAAATATAAGATATTGGAAATGAATCTTCATGAGATAGATGGGGGTCATGGGGATCTATAGAACTCTGATTAAGGGTATTATCAAAATGTCTCTTAGGACTTCCCTGGTGGTGCGGTGGTTAAGAATCTGCCTGCCAATGCAGGGGACACAGGGTCAAGCCCTGGTCCGGGAAGATCCCACATGCTGCGGAGCGACTAAGCCCATGCGCCACAACTACTGAGCCTGTGCTCTAGAGCCTGCGAGCCACAACTACTGAGCCCATGTGCCACAGCTACTGAAGCCCACACACCTAGAGCCCGTGCTCCGCAACAAGAGAAGCCACCGCAATGAGAAGCCCACGCACCGCAATGAAGAGTAGCCCCCGCTCGCTGCAGCTAGAGAAAGCCCGCACACAGCAAGAAAGACCCAACACAGCCAAAAATAAATAAATAAATAAATGTATATATTAAAAAAAAATGTCCCTTAGCTTGGCCTCTGGGACATCTTTTCCCTCAGGACAATGCACTTTAGGGAGGTGTGGGATATGTGAGAGGAATTCTTTCTTGAGCTTCTGGATCTTAAGACTCGTCATGCCTGTCTGTCGCTCAGAAATGCCTTCAGCACTAAGATGACTACACACTCCAGTTTATGCCTGTCGTCCTGGCGTAATTCTTAACAGCACTGCTGTCACTCTCTAAGTATCTCAGTTTGGAGGATAGTATTGATCACCCCATCAAGTACCCCTTGTGGTCCCCCAAGGGAACATTATTCAGATTTGAAGACGGCTCTTGTAAACAAAGGGGTGACTGACATTTCTTTTTCTCCAGTTAAACTGTAAAAATACTCGTTGTTTACTTATGTTCCATCCACTATATTAGTTCCTTTGACATATCTGATCAGCAGAATTACCATATGAGGTGTTTTTATTGTACCCCCTCTTTTTTAACAGATAAGAAAACTGAAAACCCAGAGAGCTTAATTGACCAGTCACAGGTAGTAAGTGACTCAACCAGAACCCAAGCCTTGCTGCCTGGTTCTAAAGCCTGTGCTTATAATCAGGTGTTGTCCCTGTGTCTCCAGACTTGTATTGATTCCCTTCCCTGGGGCATGGGGTCCCACCTGTTGAAACTCAGGCTGTAGTGTAGGTCTGCTCACTGACAGACTGCCCTTTTGCCCAAATCTCCACATCAAAAACCTCCTACCGGGCTCCCTTTTACAGCTGTCAGCACTTTCTCTTCATCCCTGTCCTGGTTCTGTTCACCAGCATCTCTCCTCTGGGTGAATGCACAATGCCCAATCCATTTGGCAAAGGCAGCCAAAGCAATCTCTCCAAAATGCTAACTTCATTGTTCCACTTACCTGCCTAAGCCAGTCTGGTGCTTCCCATAAAGATGAAGTCTGAACCTCTTATCAAGATTTACCAGGCTCTTCTCAAATGTACATGTCAGGCCTACTGAACTTTCTCCTTTTTCTTCTCCAGTCCCACCCACTTTGCCAATTATTTGTCCCCCACACACATCCACCTCCCAAACCTGTCTTCTATTCATACTTGAGGTCTTAGTTTAGATCTCCGGGCAGCTTGCCTGGGCTTTGTGAGCCACTCTCTGTCCCACTAACTTTGGTGCCCTTCCAGGGGTGTGCTGGAGCCAACTGGAACAGGCTCTCAAAGTTGATTGTTCGCATCACGTCCCGGTTTCAGCATTGTGGGATGTAGTGTTGGCATCTTGAAATTGGCCATCGTGGGAGTATTCGTATCCGGGAAATTGACAAATGGTACAAACCTGGATTTTTTTTTTTTAACTGATCAGTGAGCATTTACTGGAACAACGCTGTGCCCCTCCTATATTTTCATAACATTTGGAACACCATTTACTTCATTCATTCAGTGAATGTTTACCCACTGCCTACTGCATGTCAGATATTGTTCTTGTCGCTGAGAATATAAAGGTGGGAAAATAAGATAATCCTTGCCATCATGGAGCTGACAGTGTTGAATGGGGGAGACTGACCTTAGTCAAATATCCACATAAACTACATTTAAAATGATAATTATGTTAAGACCTAAAAACGCTTTAAAAATCTATAATAGGATATTTGACCTAGTCTAGGAAGGATTTCCTGAGCTAAAATTGGATGAAGGATAAGTTTAGGTTTAGGAAGGAACCAGATGAGGGGACATTCCAGGTTCAGGGAACAATATGTGCTATGGTTGGAGGGAACATGACCCCCAGAGGCAAGGGAAATAGGACAAGCGTGGCAGACGGGAACCAGGAAGCTTGCTGGGAGAGGCACCTGCAGAGTGGAGGCCACACAGAGTTTTGTAGGTCCCACTAAAGAGTTTCAGCTTTATCCTAAGAGTCATGGAAAGTCACTGAAGTGTTTTGAGCAGGAAGACCTCATGGTGCAGTGGAAAATCAGCATAGCATGGTGGTTCAGAAATCAACTCTGGAGCCTGGTTGCCTGGCTTGGAAGGCTGACTCCGCGACTTACTAGCATCTTACTAGTGACTTCTCTGTGCCTCAGTTTCCTCATGGGTTAAATGGTGATCAAATAATACCTACTCTGCTGGACCGGTTATAAAGCATAAAGGAAATTCCAGTTGGAGAACGCAGCACTGAAAGGTGTGGAGATACACAAATGACACTGACTCAGGAGCTTAAAGCTTAACGCCAGACATCAATAAAAGACAAGGATGCGGGGGTGGAGGGGAATTCCCTGGCGGTCCAGGCTTTCACTGCTGGAGCCAGGTTCAAGCTCTCGTGGGGGAACTAAGATCCCACAAGCCGCGTGGTGTGGCCAAAAAACCTCCAAAAAACAAAAAACACAAACCAATGGGGGAAAAATGTTGTAGTAGAGGGACCAAGAGGTGATTCATTTCAACTCCAAAGCAAATGAGGAGGCTTTATGGAGGAGGGCTCACCTCAAGGTTGACAGTATAGGCCTGCTCAGGTCAGAGTGCTAACTCTGCACCTCACTAGCTTTGTGATTTGACTTCCCTAATCCTCAGTGTCCTCATTTGTAAAGTGGGAATAATAATAATACCTAACTCATAGAGTTGATAAGAATTCACAGTTAATGCATGTAAAGTCTTGGCATAAAGTACCCAATAAATGTGAAGCCATTATTGTTATTATAACGTTACGAATTGAACCTTGAGTGAGAAGAACTTTGATTGGCACTGAAGGAATAAAAGGCCCCAAAGTCAAAAAGCATCTGACGCATCTGAAGAACAGCAGGTCAAAAGGCACTTTTACGTATGGTCATCAGTTTGAATCTATGAACTGTTTTTACTGGCCTGGGATGAGATAAATATAGAAATTGAGAGTAAACACTTAGACATGAAAAGAACACAAAAATAAATTGACAGTGATTTTATTTTTGTATGCCTGTTCTATACCTGTAATGAAAATTGGGGCTTGTAGTTTTTTATGTCTTTTTTCACTTTTCTAGCAAGTTTTTAATTTATATTACAAGAATGACAGTCCATAACTTATCGGAAATAATAAAACTTGTCCTTTACCTCAGATAGTTTGAGAAAAAAGTAATTCAGTGGAGCTGGATATAGCACCATAGAGATGATCCTGGAAAGGTGGGCCAGGGTCACATTGTGAAGAACTACTCTGAATGTCTGAGTTCACACTTCATTCGGTGGGCAACGGGGTTATTAAAGTTTAGAGAGATTGTTAACTGGGGGTCAAGTGTATGCAGGTAAATGGACATTGCAAGTTTTGTACTTTTTTAAGTTCCCAGTGAGCACGTGTTTTTTCTTTTTTAATTAAAAGTTTTTTTTTTTTTTTTTTTTTTTCTGGTTAAAGAGGAGACCTGAGTTGCTCTGTGTTTCACAAAGATAACTGTTTGTATTTGATAAGAGTGTGGTTAAACAAAGGAATTCAAATTTATCAAAACAGAAAACATTGAACACGCTTTGTGACCAGCGATGCGAGTGACTCGTTGAGATAAGCTACGCTGGGTAATCAGGCGAGTCTCATATAATTAACGCATAAACCAAAGAGACAGGACTCTTTCTGTCAGTTCGGGTCCTCTTGTCCACCTTCCATCATCACCGCCTCTCTAACAATCCTGCCCAGCAGGATGGGACAATAACGGTTTAATAAACGCGTATCCTATCCACGCTTACAAAGCATGGGGTTTCCAGACGCCCTTATGCAGGCGCAGAGACAGAAAAACACCTTTCACGCTTTCCTTTCAGCTCCACAACCCCTTCCTTCCCTACCTGCACGGCCACTCATGAAAGCACAGGACACCTCGGCCAAGCCCTTCGGCCCACCGGAGGTTACAGCTCTTGAAACCTCCGCCGTCCAGAGACTCGCGAGGGCCTGAGGGCGACGCACGGGCGCTTTGGCCCCTAAGTAAAGCAAGGCCGCGGGGCCCAGGACCCAGGGTGGGACACTGATTTTCTAACGGGAGCCAGAGCCAGAAGGTGAGGCACCAGCTGTTCGGCCCGCGGCCCTCAGGTCTCCCGAGGCGCAGCGAGGCCCGCGGGCGTGGTGGAGGCGGCGCCGCGCCGGGCCCTCCCGCCCGCGCCCAGCGTCCCGGGCCGCTGCGCCCCGCCTTCCCGCCCAGTGCGCAGCGGGCAGGACCGCGGATACCCGGCAGCGTGACCCTGGGCGCCGCCGGCGACGCCGCCGCAGCCCGAACAGCCGACCAGGTGCGTGCGCCGCTGGCCGGGCCGTGCCCGCGGGCGGCTGGGCCCGGCTCCACCCGGCGGGCGGGCCGAGGCGGTGCCGGCCCCGGTGTGGACTTCCCAAGTCACCCATTCGTGGGAGCGACTGACGGACAGGGTAGGGAGGCCACCGGGAGACGAGCCGGGCGTGCGGCTTCCGCGACAAGGGCCCAGCAATGGGGAAGCCGCGTGCGGCCGCCGGGATGGAGGGAGATGCTGTGCACGGAGGGCAGCGAGCCGGGCGTGATGTCTCCTTTTCCCTCTTGTCTCGGGGAGGGGAGGTGCCCCTCCCCAAGCCGCCCAGGAGCTTCCTCGCTCGCTTCTGGAACTAGCACCTAGTTTCCCTGAGCCTCCAGGTTGCTTTATCGGGTCTCCTTTGTGGTTCTTTTCGCCTTTTGTCTTGTACTTTCATTTTTGGTGTGTACGTCTAGGCTCCACGCAGGCTCTTAAGTTACACGGGGGGCAGAGCCCCTGTCGGACTTCTCAGGTACTCGGTAGTTCTCAAGTGAGCAATTGAATGAATGAGTGGGGTCCTATGAGGGAGAACTGGTGAATTAATGAATGAGTACACATGAAGTAGAGCTGAATGAAGGAATACATGAATGGATATAAATACACACGACGAGGAGGCAGTGGAGACACAGGCTTACAACTCTTACCTTCTGGTAGTTTCCCAAAAGCTGTGTGAATGTGGCACTCTTGTAAATGGAGTCATTCTGACTGTGGCTACTTAAAAGTTCTATTCTATGCTGTTTCAAAAGAAAATAATCACCAGAAGCACCCCCTCATATTTCCACTCTAAGTAGATTTTCCTATATGCATTGCTTAAAGCAAAGTATGCCTAGGCTTTTTTTTTGTTTTTTCTTGAGTTTTGTTTTCTACTTTGGAGAATCATTGTCACTATAATATTATTTAATGTATTTCTGAAAGATAAGGATGAATCTGAAGGTAGTACCACATGACTCTGCTTTTAGTAACTTGTTTGTAAAACCAGATGTCTCTTTGAATTCAGGATTGTGGAGGATCGTGTCTGTCTTCCTGAGACAAGTGCTGGCTGGTCTGTGGGTGACTGAAGAAGGCTGAATATAGTTCAGAGAGGAAAAGAGAGGCATTTATCGGTGTGCAGACCCTTTGGAAGTGACATAGGTTGAGACTGCTTTAATTCGATTGGTCACTGCATCACTTCTAGGTTTCCAGACCCAGGTTTCAGAAAAGCAGGATGACTTTAGACGTGTTACTTGATCTCTTTAGGTCTCAGTTTCTTACTCTCCAAGATGCAGGAGGTTAGGTAGGGCCCCTTCTTGAGTTAGACTTCTAGGATTCTCTTTTATCGGTTAAAAGGTGAAATTGCAGGTGATTTCATGAAGCCTGCTCACTTCAGCTGCTCTACTTGGGATTCTGTAGAATTTTGGCTCCACTGTTTTCTCTGCAAATTCCAACACATTCCTCATCCTCTCCACATCTGCTACAAAAGAACCTGGGAGCTTGAGATGAGAATTATAGACTCTGGGCTGGAGGGGAGAAAGAAGGGCAAGATTGTTTTGTGCATTGCCCCAGGTTCCTGGTCCTGGCTCTAACTTGTTTCCAATACAACCAGCCTGACAATGCCATATATTTTCAGTATATCTAGGGAGTTATATCACTATTAATTTGCCTGCATTTGAGATTAGTTATCATAGATCACAACATTTTGGAAACGGAAGGTCCTTAGAGATTTTTTAAAGGCACTTAAAAAGTCATTTTACATACATATTGAAATATTTCTTGCATGCTACATTTCACAAACACAAAGTCCCAAACATGTTAAGTAAAGTAAAATTAATGTTGCCTACTTCAGTTCTTTCAAGTCTATTGGGAGAAGTGAAGTCAAACATGGTGCTTGGTGAAAAAGACCCACTTTCTCTGATTCTTTTCTCAAAGATCCAATTATGGGGTCACATATGGTTCCGGCATGGAATGTAACAGAGGTGATATTTATGGGGCACTGACCACTCACCAAGCACTGTTATATTTAACCTTTTTACTTGTATTGCCCCATGTATTCCTCACTATAAACCCAAGTGCTAGGTACAATTGTGATCCCTATTGAACCTTCCTAAATGGAAACAGTGCTTGGGAAATGGGAAAGTCAGGCATTCAAAACACAGGCAGATGGAGGCAGGGTTTCTGCCAGAAATATAGACATTTCCTGCTAGGAAAGCCTTGTAATGTTGTCAGATGTGGTCTCTGTGTGTGTTCCAGGTAGTATATTAAACTCTTGGGCATTATGGGTAAGTAAATTTAGAATGGGAACTCAGGGGTGGAATGATTAAGACTGAACTATAGAGAATTGTTTGTTATATCATTTTGCAAATTATTGAGTTCCATTGGTACTCTAGACTCTGATATTTTGACCTAGATGCACATGCATCCTAATTTTAAACGTGTTCAGATTTAACAATCCAGGGAGTATAAAAAGGATGACATCAAAAGCTATGTGGGTGAGTGGCACCTAAGGGCTTCAAACTCTGAGTACCAAAGAGTGTTGTTTCTTGGGCTAGTTGCTGCCTCCCAGCCTAATGACAACTCCTAACGCAGACAAAGTACAATGCCTACCTCAGTGTAACGTAGGGGCAGAAATGCAAGATGAATTTCCAGCACTCTTATAATTAATTGACAAGAGCAAAAGAGGAAAAGAGAGGCCCATAAAGTAACTGGGAAATTATTTTGTGTCTTCTTTGTCAGTCAAGTTTAGTCTCCTAGAAGGCAGAGACCAATTGCGGCTGCTTGAAAAACAGAGAGCCAGTGCCAGTTTGATTTAGCTCAGGAGGCTGAAACTTTCTGCCCTGAAGGCGGGTGTGATGGAATAGACCTTCCCATTGCTCACAATATTATGAAAAAAACATTAAAGCAACAATTTTTATTACTTGCCCTGGAGCTAGAGCTTTAAAATACACTTTCTTCTCCCCCTGCCCTCCCTAAACCACTTCGGTTTTAAAAACAAACAACCCATTCATGTGTTTGCTACATCAGATTATTAGTCCTTTTCTTTATCCCTGGGCCCTGTTTCTTTAATGCAGCTAAGAAGGAGGACTGGTGTGCTTCTAGATCTGTGGAATTTTTCTTTAGTTATTCTTTTACTCAGCGCATATTAATTTCAGTAACCATTTAATGAGTGCATACTGTGTGCCAGATAAAGATGAATGAGATACCGAGTTTACGTAGGAAAGTGATCCATCCATAAATAATTGCAGCACAGGGTGATGTGGAAGTAGTGGCCACTCATTCTCCCAAGAGAGAGGTATGGTGAGAATTTAGAAAGACTTCACAGAGCAGGTGAATTTTGAACTGGATTTCGAAGCCTGAAGGCCAAGAGGAGGGAGAAGTGTGTTTGTTCTAAGCACAGAGAACTACATGGGCAAAGAAATGGAGGCAGTCTGAGCGTGGCACTCCCAGGGGGAGACAGGGGTTGGGTGCGTCTGTAGTAAAGAGGTCTTGTGAGGTTGGGGCCAGAGAAGAAAGGTCCTTGAATGTCATGTTATTCAGGCTTTATCACAGCCTAGATAATCTTTAAGAGTTTTTAAGCTGAATTTTTAAGCAGAGGAGTGCTATGATTGGATTTCCTTTAGAAAATAGCTCCAGCAATAGTATGTCAGAGGAACTAGAGAGGGAAAAGCCAGGAGGCCAGAAGAAAATGAGGATGCTGTTGCTATAGTCCAAATGAAATAGGATAAGGTCTAAGCTAGCATTAAGTTTGAGAGATATTCAGAATATAGGGAAGGCAGGATTTAATGACTAGCTGCATATGGGAAATAAGGTTGAAAATAATTCTGAGGCTTTGGAATTGCTTACCTGGGTGGATGGAGATGCCACTAATGAGGGTAATACACACCAGATGAGGAAGAGGTTTTGGCAGAAAGACAGTGAGACAACTTTGGAACATCCAGGGGAGATCCCTGGTGTACAGCCTTGACTGTAGCTGCACTGTGACGTCATATAGCCAAGACTGGCCAAACTTTATGACAGGTCCACAGTCTAAAAAGACAAATCAATTCAATAAAACACTTAAAAAGAAGAAAAAAAAAACACATGAGACTTAACTAATGACCCTTATATTTCAGGTGAGATCTTTAGAACTCTAAATATTATGTAAGTTCTAGTGAAGGAACAAAGTTAGATACTCAGACAATGAGGGGTTTTTATAAACCATCAAGAAAAATCAAAACAGAGCAACACAGACAGGAGTGGTTGAAAGGAACAAAGATGAGCAAATGACAGGAGTGTAGCAGAGAGGACTGGTTGCTTAAAGCACAGGTATAGGCAGATTTGGAATACAGAGAGGAAATTTGAGCTGGCTCTTCCAAATAACGTATTTCTTTAGTGGTAAGAGTATCACAAGCTTTGGATTCTCATTTTATTCAGCTTGTCAGGGAGAGACAAATAGGTGATTGTTTAGAGGTGCTGTGCAGAGGGTTTGATCTTATTTTGCGGAGAAAGTGTTGGGAGACTTTGAACTAAGGGAAGAATAACAGAAGTAGAGAAAGATAAAATGAAAAGGATAATGATTAGGAGGAATTTTCAGAACTTTTAATGAATTCTGTGAGAAACAGTTGCTAACAGAGAAAAAGTTAAACTGATGTAGTGTTCTCTTAGGGTCGTGGCATTAGACTTGCTTGGAAAAAAGGATATATTAGCATAGCACCTTATATTTAAAAATAATTTTTATATGAACCCTCAGAAGCATGTGCAGGCAGGCACTATTATCTTTCTTTTGTAAACTAAAAATCTGGGTATTAAGGAGGCTGTAGTTTGCCTCAGATCCCATAACTGGCAAGAACTCTAGGCCTTCTGAGTTTCAGCCCACTGCTCTGTCCATTGTATCGGAACCTTGGCGGTTTACAGTGAGTCCCCTCCACCTCCCACCATGTCCGTCATGTAAAAGTAAGAATAAAGCAGATGATATTTGAAGGCCAACAGAGCCAAGATCTCTGGGGAGACAGGCAGTGATGGAAAGGATCCTTAGCACCAACTCTGCTATGTGCAGTAAGGATGGTTATGAAGGGTTGTATATAGAGAATTGCTGTGGAAATCAAATAATACTTAAAATGTAATAGGAGAGTCTGCAATATAAAAAAATCTTATGATTAAATCTTCCAAGAGGCAAATAACCCCTTTACAAAGTGAACTATTAATCATTCCTTAACATATTATCTGGATGAGTCCAGACTTTCAATATGCGGTTTGCTTAAAGCAAGATACATCTGCAGTAAGCTACGTCTACATTGATTGTATTATATGTGAAGACATTTCCACGTTGAGTATCAAATAAGAAAATGGGGATCTGGACCTGGATCCCCTAATTATTTGAGGCCATTTACAACACATTGAATGTAATGATTTTCAATTAAATCCATCTAGCTACCTTTGCTTCTTATGAAGCACCTACAGGTAGGACACTGGCCACAGCTCAGCTGTGAAATGGAGAGATAAGTCCAGCACTGGCACTGCCCCTGGTGGGACCCACAAGAGACAGTCATCAGTGTAAATCCATCAACATAGTGGGCCGGGGTGGGAAAACCAGAAACGTTTATGGACCTTGAGTTCCACATCATTATTAAAAAGAAACCAAGTGTAATTCAAAGCAAAGAGCATTATACCAGATCTAGAGTTGATGAAAGATAAAATCTACAAGGAAGACAGAATAGCTGGGACATTTTATGGGCCAGGCAGTTAAACATATTTATCTTCAAAGAATATAAAGGAAATGGTCAGAAGTATGAGAAAGTGACCAAAACAATTAAAAAATATTAATTTTTATTAGAGTATAGTTGATTTACTATGTTGTGTTAGTTTCTGCTGTACAGCGAAGTGAATCAGTTATACATATACATGTATCCACTCTTTTTTTAGATTCTTTTCCCATATAGGTCATTACAGAGTATTGAGTAGAGTTCCCTGTGCTATACAGTCGGTCCTATTGGTTATCTCTTTTATATATAATAGTGTGTATATGTCAATCCCAGTCTTACAATTTATCCCTTCCCCCCTTCCCCCTTGGTAACCATAGTTTGTTTGCTACATCTGTGACTCTATTTCTGTTTGTAAATAAGTTCATTTGTAGCCTTTTTTTAGATTCCACATATAAGCAATATCATATGATAATTGTCTTTCTCTGTCTGACTTGACCAAAACAATTTATAGGAGACTTTAAGATCTGTTGTTTATATGACATATCAAGCAGACAAAAGCCAGATGGTAACGTACAAAAGACAAATGGTAAGATTTGAATAATATAATTCATGAGGTTGAAGAATATAATTCATAAGGGTGAACAGGGATATAGAAAGTTTCAATAATATGGTGTATTAAATGTTTATCAAAAAATTCTTTATGTTGTATATGAATATATATGTGTAAGATATATGATTATATATGTATATATATGGTCTCTTATTCACAGAAAACTCATTTCTTCTTCAAACATTTATGAAAGATTGTAAAAAAAGTTTAATGAAGAATTCAGTGAATTTGAGAGTCCTGCTGGTCTTGTGCTTTGATCCTCTGGTTTAGCCCATGTTTTCAATTAGCTTTGTAATTGATTGAAATGGTAAAAAGAAAACATCTTCTCTTTCACGATGCTGTCAAGTGGCTCATATAATTAATCTTCCACCTTCATATGTCCTTTTTGTTCCCAGAACATTGTTTTGAGGTTCTTTTACCATTATCAAAATACTTTGGATCTATGTTATCTGTGACTAATCTGAAGATGCATTTGTTACATTTGTTTAAATTTCTAAATCATTAATACCATGTGTATTGTATCACAAAATTTACCATCTGAAACATCTGGCTGTTCTTTTATAGGGTTTTTCTTTTCATTAGCTTTTCTGAGATAAGACTTACAGAAAACCAGAGGCCATAGGAGGACTAGGGAATGAATGGAGGATCACAAACCCCAATTTAGTTCTTTGGGAAGCAGAGGGCAAATCATGGAAGTCAGCACTATTCAGACTTCATTTCACTACTTATTCAGCCTAAATTTTAGGGTTTACTACTTAAACTAACCACTCACTAGCACCCTATATTTGCTGTAGTTTAACAGTTAAGAAAATAGGATCTGAAGTCAGTTTCTTGGGTTCAGATTTCAGCTCTGTCACCAACACTTGTGTGACCTTGGACCAATTACATATCCTCTCTATGCCTCAGTTTCTTCCTTTGTAAAATGGGAAAAATAATTATAACTATCAGTGGTAGGCAGAATAATGTCCTCCCCCAAAGATGCCCATGCCCTAGTCCCTGGAACCTGTGAATATGATAGGTTATGTGGCAAAGGAGAATTAAAGCTGTGGATGGAATTAAGATTGCTCATTATCTGACTTGAAATCCATATCCTGGATTGTGTGGTGGGCCTAATTAACAGTGTGAGACGGGGGCAGAAGAGGATCAGAGAGTTAGGGAGATGTGACTATGGAAGAATGGCCAGAGAGATGCAATGTTGTCAGCTTTGAAGATGGAGGAAGGAGGCCATGAGACAAGGAATATGGGTGGCCATTAGGATCTGAAAAAGGCAAAGATCCTTCCCTAGAGCCCCCGGAAGGAATGCAGCCCTGCCAACACTTTGATTTTACCTGGTGAGTCCAGTGCTGGACTTCTGACCTACAGAACTGTAAGATAATAACTTTGTATTGTTTAAGCCACCAATTTTGTGGTAATTTGTTACAGCAGCAATAGAAAACCAATGCATTATCCTATAGGTTTGCTGTAGGGTTAAGAAATATAAACATTTAGGACAGGCCTACTCAGTCAATATTAGCCACTATCATTATTGGTGTGTTTCCTCCTGTCTTTGCACCTTTGTAATAGCTGTTTTGTGATTACCTGAAATTGTTGGAAATCACCCCCCTCCTTCCCCAAGCCTGTGGCCTTAGGAGTTTCTCACTCTCAAGGTAAGCCATACTCCGTCTCCAGCAATTTGTTAAAGTTACTGTTGAGGTATTCCTAGACTTTATGGGTCCATTGGCTTCTGCTCCAGATAAGCAGATCTGGGCTGTGACTCTCTGGATTTTCCTGTCTCTCTAGATTTTAGAGTGGTGGTTTGCTTTGCACCCTCACTTCTCTGCTCCAAGGAGAGTCGTTGGTTTTCAGTTTGCTCATTTTCTTTGTTGCTGTAAGGACGGGAGTGATGACGGAAGTGAGCTCAGTGCTCTCATTGCCATGTGGCTCTGAAGAGCTCCTCTGTTCTCAAGAGATCCCTAGCTCTACACTTGACGTCCTTCTGATTTCTGTTCTCCGGTTTTCAACTCATCAGTTTCATTCCCAAATATGCTTTCTGGGTTTTCTATTTTGGTTAATGGCATCTCAGTCTATGAGATAGTAGGTAATGTGACGTACCTGAAATATAGGGTACAAAACAGGGTCAAAATCTGGGAGGTTAGCCTTAACTCTTCCTTTTCCTCATCCTCCCACATTATTAAGTCACCAGATGCTGTTGTGTCTACCTGTGATAGCACCTGAAATTTTCTGTTTTTTTTATCCCCCCATCCTTTCTATCATGACTTTAGTCATATCCCTTATTGTCTCTTGCCTTGGCCAGGCAGAATCTTTTAAATTACTTCGTCTTCCACACTGCTTCAAGAGTTGGATCATAGGCTGGATCATATTACTTCCCCTCTCAAAAGACCTACATTTTGAGAAATTGTCTGCGGAATAAAGTCTAAACTCCTAATAAAGTCTAAACTCCTAATATGGCATTAAAATGTATTTCTCGGTACGTTCCTGGTGCATTCACTTACTGTATTAGTTCACTAGGCCTGACAAAACAAAATACTGTAGAGTGGGTGGCTTAAACAGTAGAAATGTATTTTCTCACAGTTCTAGAGGCTGGACGTCCAAGATCGAGGTGTCAGCAGGTTTGATTTCTTCTGAGGCTTCTCTCCTTGGCATGCAGATGTCCATCTTCTTGCTGTTTCCTCACATGGTCATTTTCTTTCTGTTCGTGTGCATCCCTGGTGTCTCTGTGTGTCCAAATGTCCTCTTCTTATAAGGACCTCAGTCAGATTGTATTAGCCCCACCCCCCATTTTAACTTAATTACCTCTTTAAAGTCCTTATCTCCAAATATAGTCACATTCTGCGGCACTGGGTGGTAGAGCTTAAACATATGAACTGTGGTGGGGCACGATTCAGCCCATGACACCTACTAGGTCCCTCCATGTATTCTATGTGTGTGTATCAGATCACATCATGAGTGCACATCACTACCTGGGAAGATGTGGAAAATACTGATTCCTGATCCCCACCTAACTCTGTGGGTTCTGAATCACTATGTCTGAAATGGGACTGGGAATACACTTCTTGTATGCATGTATATGTTTAAATTTCTCCCTGGTGCTTTATAATACTTCAGCTTTTTATACGTCGGAATTTTTTTTTTTTAATCATTTCTGGGGAACATATTATAAATGTTCACATCTTTGCTCATAGTTGTTGTTTAAATACCCTTCCCACCATACAACTATGCAAATTCATCTATCCTGCAAGGCTGAGCTGAAATATCATCTTCTCCGTTATTGCTTCCTTGTTCTCTCCTGTGATAATCCTGCAATACTTTATCATTACAGTTGACCCTTGAACAACTTGGGGGTTGGGGCACCAACCCCACAGCAGTCGGCAATCCGAGAGTAACTTTACAGTTAGCCCCACCTATCTGTGGTTCTGCATCCTTAGATTCAGCTAACCTTCGATCCTGTAGTACCTGCAGTATTTATTGAAAAAAATCTACATATAAGTGGACAGACACAGTTCATCCCCATGTTGTTCAAGGGTCAACTGTACTTTATTGTTAGTACTTGAGAATCTATTTCCTTTTGTCTTTGTATCGCAGTCATTTGCCTTCCTCTTTCACTGGCTTCCTAAGGCCTAGGACAACATATCTTTATCTCTGTATATCTGAAACAGTTGCAGTTGTTCTGAGCATAATAGGTAATCAATCAATGTCTGTAGTATGAATAAATGAATGAACTCATTAATAAATGCTAATAATTTTCTTATGACTTTTTATCCAATGGAGACCATTGGATAAAACAAATAAGCTTATCAAATGTAAAACTAGTGGCAAAGTTTTATTTTTGAATTGAGTATCCTTAACATGATACATGAACAATAGTCTTCATGTGTATTTCCAATTTAGAACTTTAAACGTAAAATTTTTTCTTGAAGAAGGTATTTGATAATAGGAAGAGGATATAGCGAAGGCATCTTAACAATTTGTGATAATGACAATTTTTTTTTTTTTGCGTTGCATTTTCAAGGCAGAGTGTGGATGGTTCAATTCTTAAAGATGAATGGATTCCCTAGTGTCCACTTGTAGTGTATCCTTGTTTATCCTCCCGATCAAGAACTGCTGCCTTATAGGGGGTATGTTAAGGTGGAATTGTCTATTCGCTGAGCTAATAATAAGCTGTGTTTTCCTGGGTCAGTGAATAACAGAAACAGTTCTCGAAATAATTACATCAGCTAAGACCCAACTTCCAGGCAGGGATCAAGAGTCTGACTTTTCCTTTGTGTTAGTTTTCCCCAAACTACTAAAATTTCTAGAGATGGAGTAATTGCCTCTCAAATAATTTCTCCAAAGCCTTTTCTGAACCAGAGCAGGCAGTAACAGAGATTGGCAGGGGAAGGACTGATGTCTGCTCATGAGGGGAAGAATGACTCTGCCTTGAAAACACAAATGAGCCTTTGGATGTGGAAATTTACAAGTCTCAGAGAGCCCTGAAACATCTTTAGAAACTGAGCCCAGCGGAATAATGGGAGGCTGTGTTCTGGCTTGGCATGGGAGCCTGTCTGGCACAAAGAACACTGTAAACAACTCAAACATTTCAAACATTTGCATCTGCATACATGACATTAGATTCTCAAAATTGTCCAATTAAACACTTCCTCAGCTGACCTGGTGTCAGCCTGGCCTTTCTGATGGGGAAGGAGTTTCAGCTGATACTGTTGTATGCTCTTCCTTTCTGGACCCAATCTTGTCCTTCTTGTTCAGACAAAATTCTTCTTAAGGGAATTCCCTGGTGGCCAAGTGGTTAGGACTCAGTGCTTACACTGCACTTACACTGGCCCAAGTTCAATCCCTGGTTGGGGAACTAAGATGCGCAAGCCACGTGGCATGGCCATGTGTGGCTGAACCACACTGACTCCATTTTGTCATCTCCATCTTAGGTCCACAGCCCTACCCCCTCCCCTTTCTGTGTGACTCAGCTTTAGCTTAACTTACAAGGATAGGTTCCCTATCAACTTCTACCCTTGTCTTCATCTGATGTGAAAATTGCAAGAATGCCTTATGCTGACACAGACGGTTAATGGTCCTGAGATCCCTGGGGGAGGGGAAAATCCCAGGTCCCCGTCGGTGTGGTCATGCTTCTCACTTGGTAGTCAGATTCCGTGTTTAGCTTTGGCCCTTTTATATCCCCCAGTACCCCTTTCTGTGGTGCAAAGTGCAGCTGCAAATGCCTCTGGATCATCCCGTCGGCCTGATCCTTCCTGCCTATGTGTAGGTTACCCATGACAAACTTCATCATTGCACTTTATGGAATTGCCTGCTTTGTTTTTCTATCTCAAAGTTCCTTGTCAGTTTGGAGGATATTATTCAGTATCTCAGTATATTATTATTATTATAATATTAGTAGTATTATTATTCATAATAATACTAATTATTATTAGTATTATTAATACTAACTATAATTAATAATAATTATTATTATTATATTATTCAGTATTCAGTATAATTGGTACAGTATGGATAGAGAATTTGGCTTTGGAAAGGAGGCTGGGCACTTCTTTCACTGGGACGTGAGCTGAGAAGAGCTGTATAGATAAAAGGATAGAAGAGTTTTGAGTTGAGGATGAAGAAAGCCAAGTCATCTCATGGTCATAATATCGTGTTCTCAGTTATGTAGAAGAGGAGAGCTTTTGCTGAGCATGAGGGGAGTAGGGGTTGAATCCGGGGCTTAAGGAGAGTGGAAAAACCTTGTAGCAGCTGCTATAGGGAATTTGATAGGAGTCAGTTGAAGATAAATATAAGGGTTGCTGAGCAATGCAAGGGACCCAGCTGAGATCAGACAGCCTTTAGTTCACATGGAGATATTTGGCAGGATTAAGTAAATGTTGATGATGGTGTTATGGAGCTCGTACAGAGAAGATTCAAAATTGTTGTGAAGAGTTGGCAACTTGGGTGAGAAGGAAAAGCAAAGGTATTCTAAGGTGCTAATGAAAGCATTGTTGGAATCATTAATTACCAATTGAGGTTTTTGTTGTTGTTGTCATTGTGGTACGCGGGCCTCTCACTGTTGTGGCCTCTCCGGTTGCAGAGCACAGGCTCCGGATGCGCAGGCTCAGCGGCCATGGCTCACGGGCCCAGCCGCTCCGCGGCATGTGGGATCTTCCCAGACCAGGGCACGAACCCGCGTCCCCTGCATCGGCAGGTGGACTCTCAACCACTGTGCCACCAGGGAAGCCCCCAATTGAGGTTTTGAACCAAGATTAATCTGAAATGGTGAGTTGGGTGGATAGAAGTACAGTCAGAATGGAGAGGAGGAAGTGTCTTAGTTAGTTCTGACTGCTGTAACAAAGTGCCATAGACTGGGTGGCTTATGCACCGCAGAAATTTACTTCTCACAGTCTGGAGGCTAGAAATCTGAGTTCAAGTTACCAGCACGGTCAGGTTCTGCTGAGGACCCTCTTCTGGGTTGCAAACTGCCACCATCTCATAGTGTCCTCACATGGCAAAAGAAGAAGGTGCCCTTTTATAAGGGCACTAATTCTGTTCATGAGGGCTCTACCCTCATGACCTAATTACCTATCTAAGGTCCCACCTCCTAATACCATCACATTATGGTTAGGATTTCAACATATGCATTTTAGGGGGACACATTCAGTCTATTGCAGGAGGCTCTTCACTTAGCCAGCGTCAATCTAGCTGCTTCTCTGTGCCACACATGTGCTGAGTGGTGGGGATACAAGGATGAAGAAAACGCAGTTCACTTTAAAAGCTCAAAAGCATTTATTGAGCTTCTACTATATACTGGGTGGAAAGATATTGATCTTTCCCTTGAAAAGCTTTGAGATTAGTGAGATAGTCTGGATAATTTCGATTCAGATTGTGGTAAACTTTGAAGGAGGTAAGCAGAGGGTGCTGGAAAGTTGTAGAAGAGGACATTCAACACAACCTGTGAGAAGAGGAACCAGGTCAGGAAAAGCATCCTGGAAAAAACTGTGCCTGAGTTGACTCAAGATGATTGAAAGACTCTTGTGGCTTTGATAGGAAACAGCTCAAGTGTCTGTCAACAGATGGATAAAGAAGATATAATGTACAAGTGTATATATACATTATACATATATACACATATATACATAACACACACACAATGGAATATTATTCAGCCTGAGAAAGAAGGAAAACCTGCCATTTGTGACAGCTTGGATGAACCTTGAAGACATTATGCTAAGTGAAATAAGTCAGACAGAGAAAGACAAATACTGTATGATATCACTTATATGTGGAATCTAAAAGACCTGAACTCAGAAAAACAGAGAGTAGAGCCATGGTTCCCAAGGGCTGGGGCCGGTGGGGGGAAATGGGGAGATATTGAATCTAAGGGTACAAACATTCAGTTATAAGATTAATGAGTTCTGGGGATCTAATGTACAGCATGGTGATTATAGCTGATAATACTGTACTGTATACTTGAAAGTTGCTAAGAGAGGAGATCTTAAATGTTTTCACCATTAAAAAGAAATGGTAATTATGTGACAGGAAAAAAGAAAAAAAAAGGATGATTGAAAGAGAGTAGGGGTGGAGAAAAAGCAGAGCGAGAGGATTGCTTTGGCCAGGGCAGATAAAAAAAGGTTCCAGAGAGAAGGTGAGCATTGAGATACGTGATGTATGATACTATTGCCAAGTGAGAGAAATAAAGAAGACCTGAATTAAAGTGGTAAAATTTTTGTTGGTAGGGATAGAAGAAAGAGATGTAAGAAGACAGAATGATGAGATTTAGTGACTGATTGAATATGTGGGAGAATGAATAGATAAGACTGAATGGTAGGGACAGTTATGTTTTCATTAACAGAAAGAGGGAAATCCTCTTTCTGGGTTAGAGAAGATTTTGGGGAAGATGATGAGTTTGGAGATTTTGAATCAGAACATCTGATTATAAGTGAAAGCAATCCAACTAAAATGATGTTAAACCAAAAGAGGAAATCTGTAACTTTCATAACTGGAAAGTTCAGAGATACAGCTGGCTTTAGGCATGACAGGATCCAGGTTACAAATGATGTGATATGGGTCCATCTCTATCCCTGTTGTCTATATCTCTTGGCTTAGCTTGTCCTGCTTAGTTTCATTTTGCAGACAGGTTCTCAGCACACAGTAGGCAAAATGGGTACCTATAGCTATAGATTTGCATCCTAGCAATCCCAGAGGAAACAACTTTTTTATTTCTAATTTTATACACGAAGACTTTATGTTACCTTTTCTCAATTATAATTTTAAAAACAAATTATTTCAAATGTCCAATCTTCAATGTAGTCTGATTGAGGGACAGAAATACTATAATTGTCTTCCAATAATTTGAAGTTAAAAGACATTTGTATTTTCCAAATTTATTTTATTTCCATCAATCTAGGAAACTGTTGCTACATTTTTAACATCTTTCTACTAAGTTCCTTGAATTTTTACCCCTTTATATATTTATGCCATTCTAATCATACCCCACTCATCAGATTTTTCTGTTAATTTTCACTAATCAGAAGACTCAAGAAAATCCTCCCTTTTAAATATTGTATTTACATTGTCGTCATTTGCCATTGCATTTACTGCAGTCAATGCAATTAAGAAGTAATTCAACCAGCATTTATTGAGCAACTTTTTGATTCCAGACTGAAATGTGGAGGAAATCAGAATACATAGATGAAACAAAGCTCTTTTTTTTCAAGACAGTCATGGTCTAGTGTCAGAGACAATCATGCATACATAATACTCAAAATGATCTGTAGTGATCCTCGGGAGGAAAATGAGCAGAAGACTCCGAGAGCCACAGAGCAGAGAGGCTTGCTTCTGGTCCAGGAGGGAGGCCCCAGGGCTGCACAGAGGTAGGGCAGAAGCAATGCAGGGACCTATCTGTGTGCAGGATTTTGAGGAAGAAAGAAGAAGGGAAGGCTGCCCACCAAGTTCTGAGAATTTATATGTGGAAGGATGGTGTGTTCTATCAGAAATAGGGGATCTAGAAAGGAAAGACGTTGAGGAAAAGGGGTTATGAATTTAGGTAGGCTTTGAAAGCATTAACAGGTTGAGATGCCTTGCAGTCGTTTGAGACCGTAGGTTTGATCTGAGAAGACAAACACAGGCTTTGGGATTAGATTCAAAGAGACACTGAATAAGTTGGGTGAGAAAAGCAATTGGGTAGGAGAATAATAACAAAAAAATTAAGTCAGTAGATCTTAGAGGCATCTAATGTCAGCACAAAAGGAACATTTAGAAAACAAATCCCAGTGATAGAGACATGTCTGAGTTCATATCATTTAATTGCAAGGAGAGGTTCTTATTTCTTTCTTCCTCCCTCCCTCCCTCCCATCCTTCCTTCCTTCCTTCCTTCCTTCCTTCCTTTTTCCACTTAAAAAATAGTTCACCCATTTCTCCCACCCTCAAACCCTTGCCTGTGGCAACCACCGATCTATATATCTATGAGCTTGTTTTCTTTTTAAACTTAATTTAATATTTTAAGATTCCACATGTAAGAGAGATCATATGGCATTTGTCTTTGTCTGACTTATTTCACTTGGCATAATGCCTTCATTTTTTTCTAAATTTCTATTTGTATTTTTATGTATGTGGAAGGTTAGTTGTGTTTCTTGACCTCGGAGAAGTGGCTGTCTGTAGGGTATATCCTATGTCTTCCAGCAGTACACTCCCCTCTCCTCACCCAAGGCCCAGGGACCAGCTGGTTCCAGGGTAGGTTATTATTATTATTTTTTAATATACATATATATATTTTTAAAAAATTATTTATTTTATTTTTGGCCACGTTGGGTCTTCGTTGCTGCGTGCGGGCTTTCTCTAGTTGCAGTGAGCGGGCTTCTCATTGTGGTGGCTTCTCTTGCGGAGCACGGGCTCTAGGCACGCGGGCTTCAGTAGTTGTGGCACGAGGGCTCAGTAGTTGTGGCTTGCAGGCTCTAGAGCGCAGGCTCAGTAGTTGTGGCGCACGGGCTTAGTCGCTCCGCAGCACGTGGGATCTTCCTGGACCAGGGCTTGACCCTGTGTCCCCTGCATTGGCAGGCAGATTCTTAACCACTGTACCACCAGGGAAGTCCCCCCAGGGTAGATTCTGATCTGTGTTTGTGAACTTGGTTTCGCAGGCTGCTGGATCATAGCTTTCTTGCTTCTGGTGTCTGGCTTCCTGGTGGGAGGGGCCGGTGCTTGCCCACTGGTGGGTGGAGCTGGACCTCGGCCCTCTGGTGGGCAGGGCTGCATCAAGGGGTGTGTCTAGAGGTGACTCTGAGTTCAGGAAGTCTTTCGGTAGACTGTCTGCTGATGGATGGGGCTGTGTTCCCTATCTGTTGGTTGTTTGGCCTGGGGCATCCCAGCATTGGAGTCCACAGGCAGATAGGTGGGGCCAGGTCTTGGTCCAAAATGGCAGGCTCCATGAGAGCTCACGCCTGATTACTCCCTGATATCTCCACCACCAGTGTCCTTGTCCCCACAGTGAGCCACAGCTGCCCCCTGCCTCCCCAGGAGAACCTCCTAGACCAGCAGGTAGGTCTGGCCTAGGCTCCTATGAAGTCATTGCTTTTGCCCTGGGTCCCAGTGCACACAAGACTTTGTGTGTGCCCTCCAAGAGTGGAGTCTCTGTTTCCCCTAGTCCTGTGGAGTTCTTGCAATCAAGCCTTCAAAGCCACGTGCTCTGGGGGCTCCTTCTCCTGATGCCAGACCCCCAGGCTGGGGGGCCTACTGGAGGTGGTCAGAACTCTCACTCCTGTGGGAGAACTTCTGTGATATAATTCTTCTCCAGTCTGTGGGTCAGTCATGGGGGAGGGGGTATGGGATTTGATTATATCATGAGTGCACTCCTCCTACTGTCTTGTTGGGTTTCTTCTTTATGTCTTTGGATGTAAAATATCTTTTCTGGCAGGTTTCAGTCTTTTCTGTCAATGGTTGTTCAGCAGTTAGTTGTGATTTTGGTGTGCTGAAGAGTGAAGGTGAGTTCAAAGCCCTTCAACTCTGCCATCTTCTCCTTCTGTCCACGTGGTGTAATGCCCTTGAGGTCCAAGCACATTGTCGAAAATGGTAAGATTTCATTCCTTTTTATGGCTGAAGAGTATTCCATTACATATATATCACAATTTCTTTATCCATTTATCCATGGGTGGACAGTTAGGTTGTTTCCAATTTATTGGCTATTGTAAATAGTGTTGCAATGAACATGGGAGTGTATATATCAAATGCTTTTGTTTTCTTCCAATAAATACTCAGAAGTGGAATTGCTGGATCATATGATAGTTCTATTTTTAATTTTTTGAGGAACCTCCATACTGTTTTCCATAGTGGCTGCACCAATGTACGTTCCTACCAACAGTGCACGTGGGTTTCCTTTTCTCCACATCCTTGCTAACACTTGTTATTTCTAGTCTTTTTGGTAATGGCCATTCTAACAGGCATGAGGTGATATCTCATTGTGGCTTTGATTTGCATTTCCCTGATGAAATGATGTAGAGCATCTTTTGATGGACCTATTGGCTATGTGTATGTCTTCCTTGAAAAATACTTATTCAGATCTTCTACCTATTTTTTAGTTGGATTGTTTGTTTTTTTGTTATTAAGTTGTATGAGTTATTTATATATTTTGGATATTAGCCCTATGATTTGCAAATATTTTTCCTATTCAGTAGATTGCCTTTTCATTTTGTTGATGGTTTCATTTGCTGTATAGAAGCTTTTTAGTTTGATGTAGTCCCACTTGTTTATTTTGCTTTTGTTGATTTTGCTTTTGCTGTCAGATATGAAAAATCATTGCTAAGACTTACATCTAGGAGCTTACTGCCTATGTTTTCCTCTAGAGTTTTATGGTTTCAAGTCTTATGTTCAAGTTTTTAATCTATTTTGAGTTAATTTTTGTGTATGATGAAGATAGTGGTTCAGTTTCATTCTTTTGCATGTGCCTGTCCAATTTTCCCAACATTGTTTGTTGAAGAGACTGTCCTTTCCTCATTGTATATTTTTGGCTCCTTTGTTGTAAATTAACTGATCATATATGCATGGTTTGATTTTTGAGCTCTCTATTCTGTTCTGTTGATCTATGTGTCTGTTTTTATGCAAATACCATACTGTTTTAATTACTATAGCTTTGTAATATGGTTTGAAATCAAAGAGCATGATGCCTCCAGCTTTTCTTCTTTCTTAAGGTTGCTTTGGCTATTTGAGGTCTTTTTTTGGTACCATACAAATTTTAGTATCATTTGTTCTAATTCTGTGAAAAATACCATTGAAATTTTGATAGGGATTGCATTGAATCTGTATATTGCTTTGGGTAGTATGAACATTTAAACAGTATTAATTCTTCCAATCCATGAACACAGAATATCTTTCCATTTATTTGTGTCTTCTTCAGTTTCTTTCATTAATGTCTTATAGCTTTCAATATACATGTCTTTCATCTCCTTGGTTAGATTTATTCCTAGGTATTTCATTCTTTTTGATGCAGTTGTAAGTGGGATTGTTTTCTTAAATTATCTCTCTGATATTTCATTCATTATTAGTGTATAG